>NW_026622692.1:1360644-2040967 GCF_028827155.1 Penicillium citrinum
TTTCTATTCTTATTGATTTTTTTCAATTGATGACAGCTGTTCTAGTAGTGTACATGATCTACATAGTGTATCTGGTGTAGTGTATGTAGTCAAGCATCTCCGATTGCGGAAGCGTACCGAGTGAGCCTCCATCCACTTCCATCTCATCCACACTTTTCATCCACTCCAACCGGTTCTCAACGGCAGCCTGTTCAGTCCACCGTGGGGCGCCCCGGGAGTCTTGGCGAGTTTCCGCCAAGCACTGACCAAGGGTCCTCATCTCCCGAAGTCCTCGCGCAGGCTGGGCGAGGAGGAGGAGAAGAAGAAGTTGGGATCTCCCCCCCCCCCCTGAACCCCTTATCTTTGACTCCACCCTGGGACCCAACAGATACAATTTACTACGGTATAATGAAAATGGAAATGCAAGACAAGAACAGGAGAAAAATACATGGCTACCCTAGGTACCACTACCAGCATGAAAGCCTGACATCACGACTCGTTGTCAATTGGACCCCATGATCCGATCTGGTAAGTGGGCACGCGGACATGCGGTGGCTGCAAGGTTCCTTTGTCTTTGGTTGCTTCATGCTTCGTTCGCGCTATTTGGCCAATTTATACGGAGTACGATGACACCGTACGTTCTACCTGCATTCCCCCGTCAACCAGTGTCCAATGGAGTCCAATTGGCGGGTTTGACATGCCAACTCCCTCTAGTGGCCCCCTCCTTTCCCTCTCCCCTTTGATCCTGGAGCCGACCTCCTTACGAAATGGTTTAGTCCATTCCCCTTCAGTGGGGGAGAGAAGACCACTATCCGGCCTAATCCGCCCCGCTGATGCCCATGAACCAAGGTGTGCTTCCATCCGGATTGGCCGGCTGACTATTACTTCTGCCGAGTCCGATGGTCCTTTTTTTTTTTGCTGGCTTCCCCTCTCCTCTCAACGAGAGCTGAACTTCTCTTCCTTTTTGCATTCTTGTTTCATCATATCGCAATTATCTTTCTTCCTTGATCAACACTTCATCTGCTCTTTTTCCGCCTCCCTTTTCTCCTGTATATGTCCACCTCGCGCTTGACGCCCCGCACATATATCCGGCATAAATCTGTAATTCCTAAACGTTATATCCTCCGGATCGCAATTCCTGCGTCAACATCACCCTCATTATCAAACCCACCAGTATGAGAATCGGACCGTGCTCTCGTACAGTGTTTGTCTTATAAGCAAACCGACCTAGCCCTGACAATGCGACGGGTAATAGTCGCTGGTCTCGCCTTATGGTCCACAGCGATAGCGCTGCCCAGTCCGAATGGAAGTCCGGCCAATGTCGATTCTAAACCCGATGCTGAGCCCCAACCTGATCCTACCCTAACCGACCCCCTTTGGCTGAATTACGGCCTCAATGCATCTGCCGAATACAAATATTTTCACGAACCTGGTCGCGACGACATTCTTGGCCACTATGACTCGCGCTATTTCAAAGAACCAGTGAGCGATTCGGAACGCGCAGAGACCCTCACGAATATGATCCGGGCCTACCTCAATTTCTTCAATGAAAATGAGCTCGAGACATGGATTGCGCACGGTACCTTGCTAGGATGGTGGTGGAATGGAAAGGTGTGTTTGTTTCCGACTTCGGGCAGTTGAAGTTTCGAGGTCTTGGTATTGGATGAGACTAACACTAACAATATTCTAGATTCTGCCTTGGGATTGGGATATGGATACCCAGGTACCAGATACTACCCTCGCCTATCTCGCCGATCATTTCAACCACACCATTGTCGAGTATACTACCCCTGACAGCCCTATTATCCGACAATACCTTCTTGACATCAATCCCTGGTCCCGTCAGCGGGAGCGAGGAAAGGGTCATAACATCATCGATGCGCGCTGGATCGACATTCACAATGGTCTTTATATCGATATCACCGGTCTCAGCAGATTGGAGCTGGAGCACCATCCCGACATCTGGCAATGTAAAAACTTCCACAAATACCGTCTGATTGATTTATACCCGATGCGCCGAACTTATTTTGAAGGTGTCCCTGCGAAAGTTCCATTTGCATATGACCAGGTACTAAGGGAGGAGTACTCCGACAAGGCGTTGACTGAGACTGAATTTCACAAGTGAGTTATCTCATAGCTTAAGCGCGGAGTGCACGATTAACCAGACGATGGCTAATATCCAACCAGTCATACTTGGTTCCCTGAATTATCTGAATGGGTATCTGACAAGGATGTCGCGGACCTGAGTGCCAAATTGTCGGTGGACTACGAGTGATCGAACTTTTGTCACACCCCTTCACTGTGCATATTATTCTCTTCTTGCTACTGGACCTTTCTTCTCATCTTCTCTTCTTTTGGTCGACTCCGATTCTCTCGGCCCTTTTTATCTTGGACATTGATTCATTCTGGTCTATATTATGCATTTTCAAAGGGGTTAGGTGTCCGGAACCATTTGTCCATCTTTCTTGATCTTTTCTTTCCGTTCAAAATTTGCATATATCATCTGAAAAGGGAGTTGGTGCTGTGTACTTACATATTGTGGCGTCTATACCTTGGTTCAAATGGAAATCAGTATATTCATTCTTGAAAGATTCACGAATATATCCTGAGGACTGATTACTGTATACAACTCACCTCACAGCCGTAGGACGGCTGTTGATGATGCCATCTGCTTTATCTGCTTATCTCCGTGCTGACAAAGCACTATCCCCGTGGAAGCCGCTCGAATTCGCCTCGGCGCCTGCCTAATTGGGATCCCATGCTTCCTCTTTTCTTCCCCTAAACCTCTCTTCATCAACTCACTTCTCTATAATCTTCTATCTCCTCACCATCATGGTTTCACCTTTAGAGCTTAAAGTGCATTACAAGGGTTCTCCGCAGAATTTCTCCCTCTCCCCGTCTGCAACCCTTCAAGACCTCTCCGCCGAGATAGAAGCAACTTTGAATATTCCAACGTCGAATCAGAAACTCCTCATTGCTCCTAAGCCAGGCATGCAAAAGTCGCCTTTCCCAACAACTCGCTTAGATGAAATCCTTCAACTTTCTTCTCCTAAATTCAAAATCACACTTCTCGGCACACCGGCTCAAGCCATCGACGACCTGAACAACCAAGCTGACACCGCTCGCGCTCGCGAAAACGCAAGAGCCAAACACCTCGCGGAAGCACGTCGATCTAACAAATTGACCCCCCGCAAATCTGGCACCGTCGCCACTCTCTCATCTTCCAGCAATTCCTACACTTTCCACCGACTTCTTCCACTCTCCTACCTACCCCGACCCGAACGGTCCCTCGAATTCCTCAAACGTCTTCGCGATGACCCAGGTATTCGCGCAGCTATGGCAAAGCACCAGTTCTCCGTTCCGCTTTTGACTGAAATGAATCCGGCCGAACATACCTCAGGCGATCACCAAGGAGTATCGCGAACGTTGGGACTAAATCGCAATCGCGGCGAAGTTATTGAGCTCCGTCTGCGCACAGATGCGTACGATGGATACCGTGATTATCGAACTATTCGCAAAACGCTCTGTCACGAGTTGGCGCATTGTGTCTTTGGGGATCATGATCGGGACTTCTGGAACTTGACCGCTCAAATTGAGCGGGAGGTGGATGCTGCAGATTACAATGCGGGCGGGAGACGTTTGACGGAACAAGAATTTTATAACCCTGGTGATTGGGAACAGGCGCAAAATGAGGAAGAGATTGATGAGTGTGGGTGGACAGGTGGGGAGTTCGTTCTGGGTGGTTCTTCCGGCTCTACTTCTCGAGGCGAATCAAGGAGAGAGATACTTGCGCGTGCAGCGGAAGAAAGGATGAAGAAGGAAGGAAATAAGGGGAAGTAGGATGAGGCTTCTTGATCCGTATTTGCAGGTGGACAATTTACTTATGACTTATATACACCCATAATCTACATAACGAGCTATGATTATATTTCATTGAACTGCATTTGACACTGACATACATGACATGTATCTTCAAATCTTACGTGAAACTTGGTTGATTCAAGTCAAAAAGGTGTAGTACTAGTAATAAATTGAAATATTCTTTCTCATAATCATCAAAGATGGTAGAAATAGCATTTACATACTCAACTTGTTTGTTGGAACGAGGCAGATTAGACGTAGTTATTTACAACTGCTCGTTAACGAACAGACCAGCCATACCCTGGCCAGTACCAATACACATGCTCGTAACGAGGACCTTCTTCTTAGTCCGACGAGCTTCACTCAAAATAGTAGCGATCTGTCGGGCACCTGTAGCGCCCAGAGGGTGACCAATAGCAATAGCACCGCCACGAGGATTTACCTTTGCATGGTCGAGCCCCAGAGTGTTGACACAGTAGACAGCCATCGAAGCGAAGGCCTCGTTGATCTCAAAGATGTCGATATCATTCTTGTCGAGTTGGAACTTGCTCAGAAGCTTGGGGATAGCGGCAGTGGGACCAATACCCATGACACGAGGCGGCACACCGGCAACAGTGGCGCCGCAGAACTTAGCCAGGATAGGCTGGTTCAGCTCGATGGCCTTGGAACGACGCATGAGAAGAACGGAGGCAGCTATACAATATTAGAAACTGGGTAAAATATGGCTATAGGGTCATAAGAAAGGGCTTGCTTACCGCCATCAGTAACTTGGCTGGAGTTACCACCAGTCGACTTATCACCGAATTGAGGGAAAGCAGGACGAATCTTAGCCAGAGACTCATAAGTAGTTCCAGCACGGATTCCATCATCCCGGTTCAGAGTAACCTGGTGAACCTCGCCAGTCTTGGGATCCTTAACCTTAACAGAGATGGGAGCAATCTCATCATCAAACCAGCCAGCCTTCTGTGCCTCCTCGGCACGACGGAAGGACTCCGCCGCATAGCGATCCTGCTGCTCACGCGATATTCCGAAGTCCTTACCGACGTTCTCGGATGTCTGGCCCATGGGCTGCATGCAGTCCGCAGCTTCCTGGTTTCTCAAGACTTCCTCATTAAAGGGCTTCTCTAGACGATCGCCAGCGGCCGACATCAGCTCCGCACCGAGGGCGATACCAATATCAATTGCACCCAGAGAGATCTGGTTAGCAATATCTTGCACGGCCTTCAGTCCGGAAGAACAGAAACGGTTGACTGAAGAGGCACCTGCGGTGTGCGGGATGCCAGCCGCCAGAGCGGCGGCGCGGACCATGTAGGCGGCCTTGCCTTCACCGACCTGTAGATGAGTTAGATATGTGTTCCTAGAAAGACCAAAGGGCTGCTGCACTTACATTTCCGAGGCAGACATCCTCAATAAGAGCGGGGTCGATCTTAGACTTGGCCAGGGTCTCCTTCAGCAAAGCGTAGACCATGTAGTCCAGCTCAGTATCCTTGAAACCACCCTTACGTGCTTTGGTCAAGGGTGTGCGCAGCGAAAGAGTGATGACTACATCATCCGGGTTCTTCTGGGTACTATTTGTTTTCAGTTGTTAGCTTGGTCGGATTCCTATGGCCGAATACCGCAGGACGTACATGGCGTTGAGCCCGCTGCCGGAGCCGGGCTTGAGGTGGCTCAAAAGTGAGCTCAGACGGTCTGCGGCCATTGTGTGGGATCTGAAACTAAAACGAGGGAAGGTGTCTTGTCAGCTTTAGTCGTTTCATTCTCTCTAACTTGATTGCTGGCCGGGTCTTGAAGTTGGAGAGTCTTCAACTTTATTGCGGGGAAGCTCCATTATGGCAGACAAGATATAGGGAGGAAGGTTACACAGAATCATTCCGAGAATCAAAACATCGATAAACACAAGAGCATGTGAACTTACTTAGTGACGGAAATTAACCCTGGCGTTTTTGGAGAATTGAAAGAGTCGTTGAGGAAGGGGAGAGAGGAGAGAAGACAAGAAGTAGAAGACTCCGCTTTAAGCTTCCCCGAAAGTGCCGAGGCTCTTTTGTCAAGTCTGCGCCCGCCAGCCGGGCTGTGTACCAGGTACCTTCGTAATAGTGCGTGTAACCTGCCACATTGAGGTACCCACTACTCACATACGAATGTCCCACTTCTAGTAGAAAAGCCTAGGCCGAGCAGAGTGACATGATGAATTTCGGGTAATCAAATTATTGGGTATGTAGTTGATTATATCGATCCGAATGTTGCTCTAGAATGTATTCTGCTCTTGTGATCCTTTTTGGTCTATTTAGCGCCAAATGGTTATAACGTATCCTAGATTTATCCTTAGGGTATCAAAGTGCTACCTCCAGGTATGAAGGGCTTCACCCTTCACCCGCAAATTGAGGGTTGCGATCTTCGCAAAACCCGCGGGTATATGGCAGTCTATATATAATACCATTGACGATATAAAGGTCAACATTGCGCATAGTTTTGGGTACTAAATTAGTATCAAAACTTGGAAATTTTTTTTTTTTGCATATGCTAGGTGACAACTTGTCACCTAGCATATATTTGAAATATATAGAAATCTACTAACCTATTAGGTTAGTCTGAGGGTCCTATTTGTGGTTGTTGGTTTTCGGACAGCCCATGATTTGACTACCTAGCACAATATCTATACACAATACATACTAGATGGATGGATGGAGCTCATTTGTCGACATTTGGTAGCGTTGAATTGCCGTCCTACAAAAGGAGGGACCACGAAGCATTAAGAGCTTTGCTAGAAGTCGTTCATGATCACCTGTTTCAAAGATTCGACTTACCTTGATGAGATGACACTTTTTATATGGGACAAATTGATGTCCATACAACCAAGTTCAGAGTATTCGGACTTTGTATTATAGGGCTAGTCAAAGGGGATTGCACGGGCTGGGTCAGAGAGCGTAATCTGAATCCGCGTTATATTTATCAGATTTAATCAACATTCAATTGAATGTCGGCACAAATAATTTCATCGTCATCACTATTTCCAACACGTTTCCATCTCGTGTAAAACTCTCCATCAGGAAGTCTGTTGTCAGCCGAAAAGGCATAATTCAAATTCCATTCGCTGGATGCCTGAACGGGACATTCAATGTTACTCCTCCAAACACGTTCATCCAGAATTGGAACCCATTGTCCTAAATGGGTATCCGTAGTGAGTTTGACTTGGTCAACCTCTTGAGCGCTCGTTCCGGCCATCATAATGTCCACGGACGTCCCCTACGTTAAGGTACAAGGTTCGGAATCACAGGGCGTGATGTTGATGGATTGCAATTGAGTTGCTCAATCTATATTGATTCGACATCACCACAAAAAGATAGTCTCCCGAATGAGCTCACTAGGGTTCCCATTCTGTTACAATGGGAGCTCAAATCTCCCTTGAATAGTATTACAGATGCAATACAATTTATGCATACATTATATGTGCTAGAGAGAGATTCGGATATTTTCCGAACCAAGATTGACTTCGTTAAGTAGTCTTCGGAGCAGGTGGTGGTAATGACGGAGGATCTGCATGATGGAAATTTTTAGACATGTTTATGCAGATTATTTCTGAAAACTCGAGTGACATGCTGCGCTGAAATCTATTCTATGCTCACGAACCTACATATTTCAGCCTCGTTCTTCCTTTACCAAGGGACAGTACCGTTCTCATCAGTGGGTCCGCGTATGTATTTTCATGTGTACATAGTACACATGGTAAGTAGCAAGACCGACGCGTGGGCTCCACTGTTACCAGTCCAGCCGAAAGATTTATAGAAATACATACGGGTTCAAAGATAATAGCTCAAAGCAGTGCGAATAAATTTGCAAAAGAATAATAAGGTATTCGAATACTGAATCAGAAAACATGCCCATGTACGAAGACCGGCCTTTAAGCAAAAGTGAGGCCGCGAATTTCTTTGGCATGAAATACCAAACCATGAACTACCGTCAAGCCAAAAAAAAAAGAACATCAAGTCACTCTTATCCCTAATGAAAACATCCCGCCATGCCATGCTAATTCCTATTACTTGCGCCTGAGTATCCTTCCCTTGTGAACGAATCTCATAAGCAGATTCTTCCATACTATTACAGTTGCTGATGATGACCTGCATCCTCATTGCTGATTACACTACCCACTTCAGACCAGCTTGCTGGGGTAGCGATGCCCCCCCCACCGAATGTTCGCCAAAGTCGCTAAGAGTCCCATCGGACGATGCATCACAATGACTGTAACTCCCCGCGGTAGATGGTGTTGATGAAACAGGGTGCTGAAACTGGTTTCCTTGCCTTAATTGTTCAAAGTCTGTGAGCAGGTTTTCTTGATTGCTAGAGTTGGATGGCGGGTTAGGATGAGCATAGTAAACCTGCGAATTATCCTCTGTGTGACTTGAAGCTGATAGTGACACCGGAGTATGTGTCCTCGATGGAGAGTCTGAGAAAGGGTCAAAGAGGACTTCTCCTGGTGCTTCAGA
This sequence comes from Penicillium citrinum, assembly GCF_028827155.1. Taxonomy (NCBI): domain Eukaryota; kingdom Fungi; phylum Ascomycota; class Eurotiomycetes; order Eurotiales; family Aspergillaceae; genus Penicillium; species Penicillium citrinum. The sequence continues at coordinate 1,368,966 of NW_026622692.1, forward strand.
CGTAGGCGTAAATTGTACGACTGATTCCGACGGATGATTAGATGCTGTTCCAGAAAAGATATCAAGGTGTAGTTGATCCCCGTCCAGGGCTAAATTCTGACCAGACTTGTCCCCACGATGAAGAGGCTGAGTTGCAACCCCAGGATCAATGCCCGTCGAAGCACCAACAGATTCAGCGTCGAATTTGCCCCGTTCATTAACGGCCGCACGCAAATTCCCATCATTGTCTACAAGAGTGTCGAAGCTGCCGACTGGTTTATCAGAATCTTTTGATTGACGACGTGATTCCAGCAATACCGCTCGTCGCATAATCTCAGCCCGAGCGATACGCCTGCGTTCCTCTGCGGCCTCTCCTACTTCTTCGGACATAGAGATGTCTTCGCGGAGTGCGTCCAAATCGCGTGGGTTGATTTCATCGCCCAAATTGTGAAGCGCCAACGCAATCTTTCGTCTAGAACTAGTAACCCATTCTTGAAATTGTGGTGACTGGTAAACTGCAACCCCGGCAGCAACCAGGACCGAAAATGTCACAATAAGACCTAGAGGATCGTCAGATATGTCGTCCACTTGGCGGGGGGGATTGATAAGAGTCAATACACCGCCCGGATTGACCAGGAAGCTGCATTACAAGCCCAAGTTAACTAACCTTTGGCTAGTGGAGCAGGCATGTTGAACGTGGCCCTTCAGCAGGTTATTCGTATCTCGTCCCCAGAGAATCAACTTGCTCCCCTTTTTCTTAAGTCAAGTAAAGAAACTTGGAAACCGGGAAACGCGCGGATGATGCCTAGTACGAGTCTTACATAACCCCGCGCACCTGACTTAAATCAGCCCTTATCCCCGGCCCTAAAAACACACCGCTTTTGAGCGCGTCTCCCCGCGCATTCAACTGGAAAGAGTTGAAGCTACAATCGGAATATTTCTTTTGCCTGGTTTTATAAGATCGAGGCACACGGCTATCTCGATATGTCTCGTCAATCTGTACAGCCCCAGCGGTCTCTGTCCCTCACAGAGGAGTTAGAAAAGCTGGAGCAATCTATCACCCTCACACTTCAAGGTAATCTCAATACCCCTGGGTAAACAGATTGCCGGATATGATGCTCACCTTTAGTATCTGTTTGCAGAGATCGACCACAACTTCAGCCAAGCCCATCGAATCGTGACAACAAGTATTCTGCCTCTGGTTGAACAGTATACGGAACATTCACAGGATGTTTGGCAGGGTTCAAAGGTGAACACGATCAATGAGGGGCAGCTACATGCCTGGGATACCATGGTGATATATACTAATCGAATTTCTAGTTCTGGAAACAATTCTTCGAGGCTAGTGCGAACGTGTCCCTCTCCGGCTACGAAGAGCGACCCAATGAGGACGAGACTGTCCAAGAGCCTACCGCCACAGAAGAGGAGATCTCCGCCGACATCACGCAGACTTCAAGTATGGAAGAACCGGACCAGTCATACGCAACTCCCTCATCGCGCCACCCAGATGCCTCGCATGCTGAAAGAGACGATATAGACATCAATGAACTTTCTATATCTTCTCATAGCACACCTCGTGCACCGGCTCATCAGGAAGAGGATGATTTCACCACCTCGTCCATCGACCAATCCTCATCGTACGAAAACCTGAAAAGGGAGATAGACCAGGACCAGGCACCATTCGACATGCCTGATTCATCGACTCTGCCCTCCACGCCAGGAAGACAACCCTTTTTCCCACCGGATGCGGGTTCCGTCACCCCAATGTCTTCTCCATTCGTCCCGCCTGCCTCGTCGGCAAGATACCAGTCAGCCTCGCGGGACGATCGTTACCAAAAACCTTCTGATCCTGTTTTGCATCAGGTTCTCGACAAGACCTACCGAGTCCAAGCAACTCCCATTGGCAAAGGATATCGCAATACCGGTGGAGCTGCCAATGCCCGCTCCAAGTTCACCGTCACTCCCAAAGCCGAAGCTTCCTCTTCGCGAAATGCATACAACGACTCGCCTATGTCCAGTCCTGAACCCGAAGCGCCGCAGTTGAACTCCGAGCTCTTTGATTCGCCTTTGAAAGGCGTAAACGCAACTCCAGGAACCAACCGCAAGCGACGGACTAGTAGTAACCGTCTTCGTGGTACTCCACAGCCAGGAACAAGCGTTTTGACACCCGCCAAAAAATATGGGAGTCATACCCCGGTATGGGACAGTGATGACGATCTGGACGATGAAGATTTTGGACCTAGTCCACCCAAAACAATGCAATTCCATATCCCTCAGAGCCGGTTGATGAAAACACCGGGTAGGTCAAACTAAGTCGTTCTATTCCCCCACCCCAACAATTTACTGATTCAGTACACAATACAGCCAAAGAAGCATCAAAGCGTATCGTCACCGATCTTCTGGCCACAGCCGGCGCAGATGATATCACTGATGATATTGATGACCACAGTCCTGGCATTATCCGCCGGTCTGGACCAATGGAGGACGATACTTTCTGAAGATACAGCCCTTTGAAGATATCCCTGTTGATTTATTGATAACATACCATTGGCCTCCTTTCTTTATGTCCTCTCATACTGGAATATAGATGAACCAATTACATGCAATTTGAACATACAATATCATCCTGCCGTGCCTCAGCTTAAATCTCGTAGAGGCTAAATTGTATTCACACATATTCCAGGTCTCTTATTTGGTCACATTGCATCTTCTATTGAAACGGGAAGTGTATTTGGTTCATTGTAATCGAGTCCCGCTTGAAGTCAGCGTGGAGTGTCTCGGCCCCCAAATGGCGCTTCGGTCCCGATTGTCGTTTTCCGCCCCGAAGGAGAGCATATAAAGTCAGTGCTGATATCTCACCCGGGCAGTCCTCTCATCATGTTCACAGTTTCAAGTTAATGGGGCTTGAAGGCTGGGTAATTGCTCGCCATCATACGTACTTACACTTCACCCAATCATGACACTTCCGGTTTTAATCAGTGGTGCTGGCTTGGGAGGAGTATGTCTTGGTCAAGCCCTGAAGAAAAACAATATTCCTTTCAAAATATTCGAGAGATATGCCAAAACAAACCTCAATCCCCAAGGTTATCGACTAAGGATCTCTACTCATGGCATTAGTGCTTTGGAATACGCTCTCACGCCCAACGTATTCAGTCTGTTCGAGAAGACTTGTGCTGATGCACCAAAGCTCGGCGTAAGAGTCAGACCTGATGGATCACCGACAGCACCCATGGGACTTCCTTCAGGGACGCCTCCAGGAGGAAAGGCTTATACAGTTGACCGCAGTGTATTCCGCGATGCATTGCTCACTGGACTTGAGAAAAATGTTCTTTTCGAGAAGAACCTTGAACAATACACCATTCACGAAGATAAAGTTACAGTCACTTTCTCAGACGGAACCACAGAAGAAGGATCTCTTTTAGTCGGAGCAGATGGCGTTCGATCAAACGTTCGCAAGCAATATGTCCCAGATTTCAAAGGAATTGACACCGGAATGCGAATCATCTTTGGAAAAACGCCTCTTACACCGAATTTCCTGGCTAAATTGCCAAATGAGTACCGCGAAGGAATGAGCCTAGTCACAAACGATGACGATGATTCCCAGCCAGTTCTCATGTTTGAATCGATTCAATTCCCACATGCAAAGGGAATTTCAACAATAGATTTACCCAATCCATACATGTATTGGGTACTTGTTGTACACCGTTCAAGAATTCCATCCTCCGACCAAAACTCATGGCATCTATCCCCAAAAGAAGCCGCAAGCCTTGCAAGCGAGTTGACAAGCTCGTGGAATCCTCAAATTCGCACCATCTTGGAAATGTCGGATCAGAGTCAGACATCTATTCGATCCATATTATCTGCTAGCCTGGAAATTACCCCATGGATACCGTCTTCCCGGATTACCTTGCTAGGGGACGCAGCTCATGTTATGCCACCTACCGGTGCAATGGGTGCTAACACGGCATTACGGGATGCAGCAGATCTGGCGCAACGAATTATTTCCGCCGGTGGTGTACATAGTGTGAATGAGACGGTAATTGGAGGCTATGAAGCAAGCTTGAGGGATTTTGCCAAATCGGCAATCGAGATGAGCTGGAGAGGTGGGAGGAAGAGCTTTGGTCTGAAACCCGCAGAGGAATGTGAGCCGATCTCGATGTAATTCTAGAAGTTCTACTTGCTTTGGGATGGAAGGTCTAACGGAAAGATCACATTGGCACTCATTGATGATGAACCTGGGAGTATTTCCCTCAATATCATTTTAAAGCAATTGAAGCCATTTACGTAGGCATTCTACATTAGTACCCCAAGTAACTTTCAAGGCTCAGAATAGATAGAAATCATGCAACTGTCAACATTTTGTTCATTAGAGCAGAGATAATTTCCAAGCTGTCTCAAAGTATCATACAGAATCATGGGATATAAGCCAGACTTTTTGAAAGGTTATTAACCCCTGACAAAGAGAAAAAAGGGAAGCCAAAAGAAATTTGAATCAAGTAAACGCCTACGCACCATGTATGGGATATGGGCAAAATGAGAAAAATCCAACTGGCCCAGCCCCTTGGAAAGAAAACCTGAACCGTCTTGCGGTCCATGGGGATTTCGAATAGCCCATTGCCGGGTAGATGGTAAGTCGGCTGCGGGATAGAATATGACGAAGTTGACAGAAGTGGTCAAAAGGACATAGGCAGATCTCAAAAAGGACTGCAATCAAATGCGAAGATAGTTCCACTTAAGCCTTCTTGGCACCATCAGACTTGACCTTTTCAGCCTTCGGCTCCTCTTTCTTCTCAGCCTTTCCTTGCACCTTGCCCTCTTCCTCAGAATCGGACTCGGACTCCTTCTTCTCGCCAGACTCCTTAGCCTCAGCAGAGCCCTGCTCATGTTGTTGGTACAGGGACTGATGCTTAGACTTCAAGCGTTGCTCCTCAGCAGCAACCATGTCCTTCCAAAGATCACCCTCCTCCTGGCTCTGGTGGTGTGTGGGCTGGGGTTCAGCGGCTTCACGCTTAGCCGTTTCCTTGCTCTTGGCAGCGTCGAGCAGACCACGTCCACGACGCTGATCGGAGATCTCAAACGCGGCAGACGCGCACAGCACACCGAGAGTCAGACCCTGAGCATAAACACGAGCCTGGACAATCTTCTGCTGGCTAGAGATATAAGGGTTGCGGCCGACCAGCACGAACGAGCCAACCATAGAGGCGATCCAGGTTGCGCCGACAATCTTGTACTTTTCCCGACGGGCGAAAGCAACGACGCGGTCGGTCATACTGAGACCAGCGGACTCTTGCAGACGTAGACGCTCCTCACGGTTCTCGTACCATTGTCTCTCAGCATTTCGCTCAGCTTCGAAACTGCGCGAGGCGTGGTCGGCTGCGATGATTCCGACGAATGTACCGGTTGAAGTCACCAGGAAAGCCTTCATGGGCAATGTCAGGTTGCGAATTGTGTGGAATCGACGGGACGCAAGGAGGACGCCAGCTGCACCACCAGCCAGACCGATGAGACCACCGAAAGTGCCGCCCTTGACGACAGAGCTGTGTTGTGAAATTTGGTCAGTATGGCATGATGCGACCGAGGGGAGGTAGACGAGCTCTGAAAAGCTCTTTCGTCATTGTTGGACGGGCAATGATCGACGTACCTATAGTGAGCATCTTCCTCTTCCTTTGTAAGAAGCTTCATGGTGGATGTATTTGTGAATGGGAGTAATTTGGAGGGTGTGAGAAAATGATGGGGTAAGGTTGAGGTGAGGAGTTGGTCCGTTTTATTGCGCTAGCAAAGGCCGAGAGACCGAACGGATGACGTTACCCGGCGGGAATCTGCGGGTCTTTTTCTTGCTAATAAAACGGCCAATTCTATCGATTAATCGATGTATATTAATTCAATTTAATTGAAGATTTAGAAGAAATACAATTCTCAGCTACCATTTATTAATCATTCTAAGTGCTATGGAATAAACCCAGGCGAAGACAGGAGTTTCGAAAATTATAGATGTACATACTACCACAGCCATATACCTATGTATAATCGATTGAAAGCCTACTCCTACATTGAAAAATTCAGAACTGTTACTAATTAAAATCAGAATATATTTGCGATTCCGAGGAACCTCATTATCCCATACAATTTTCGTGAGATTCCATAATCCGAGTTTGAATCGAGTGCTAATACTGTACAGAAGTATACATCCATGCCGAGTGCCACCCGGGATCTGCTCCCGGACGGCAGAAAATCGGGATCCACTCGGAGATATCTCGTTCAAGGCACAAAATCCCGGGGGAATGCGATCATCAAAGACTTAAAATAGCTGGGAAGAATTAATACGGAGCCTCTGACTGGCTTCTACTTGTTTTCTAGCGCGATTCTTTTCAATGCTTATTCACTTTCTGCGGTCATATTCTACCGAATGCGACTGATGTTACATGCCCAAGCCCCAATATCAATGATCCCGATGAATCCCGAACGCCAGACGTATCATGTAAGAGAGAGAGAGAGAGAGAAAAATATAGAAAAACTATGACTCAAGAAGATCATCTCCGAGGAGAAATGAATGGGAAATATGGGGAAAGGCAAAAAGAAAAATCGATAAAACTCGATCACACCTGCAGCAAATCCTTTCGGCATCACTGTCGAGAAGCCTTTCGAGCAGCATTTTGCCTGGCCTGCATCTTGCGGAAACGATCCTCGCCACTGGCTCCCAAAGGTCTAGCGAATCGACTTTCCTGAACACCAATCTGGCGAGGAACCACCTCGTAACTGACCTGGGTACGGTCGACGCGAGCACGGTTGGCCAGACGTGGGGGAAGCATTTCGCGAGCGCGTGCTTCCGCTGCAACAGCCGCAGCACTGGTCTGGGTAGTCTTGGTCATTTTTCTGTCCGAAAGTCAGTAAATCTTCCACCTCTCTCTCTTCTCGGCAGTTCTTTAGGTAGCTTGTAACGTACGTGGGATCGAAAACGGCCTCTCGGAAGACACGCTTCGAGTAATCGTCACTGCGCTGCAAGATTGGGCGAGTCCATTCTGCCAGCAGCTTCTCGGCCATATCTTTGATCGGTCGCTCGACGCGTTTGCTCTTCGTGTAAAAAACAACCACTTTCCCTATCCCACTTGCTATCAGGGCATCTTTTTGAATAGGAAGTTTGGCAATAGAGGTGAGCAAATCACGCTGAATGTTATATGCGGGCATCGAGCCATCGTCAAGAGGCTCAAGGAAAAATCGGACAGCCTCGAGTAAGTTGATTTCAGGATCCACCAAGCTGTTAGTATACTGGTTGCGGTTCAAAAGCAAAATCACTTCAGGGAGAAGCTTCAGCTTATGCATAGCGGGTTTGCCCTCCTGGCGATCGATGGCATCCATTTGTGCAGCGTGGGTCATCCGTTTCCGCATGTGCTCAATTTCAGCATCAGCCATAGCTTCCAGGTCCTAAATAAATATCAGTAAACGATGCTTCATCCCAGAGTTGCTCTATGTTTTGAACGTACAATTCCATCCTGCTTGCGAACTCTCCGCTTAGTAGGCTTCTTCATCGCCTCGTCCATGGCCCGATCGAGAGCCCTGCGCCGACGGGTTTCAGGGTCCAATGTCTCTTCATCCGTATCAGGCTCTGCCGCCTTTTTTTCCTTCTTCTTTCGTTCCCTGCGACGGGATGAATCTTCGTCGCCATCCTCCTCCTCTTGACCGCGACGCTTCTTTTCCCGACGACCCTCTTTGCGGCGTGGACGGCTCTCGCCTTCCTCGCGCTTGCGCTTGTGGCGACCAATGAGTTTCAGATTATCTTCATCGATGGCTAGCTGCGGACGATCCTCGACGTCAACGTTCTCGGGGTCGAAATTCTCGAATTGGGCCTCATCGACTTCGGAGAGAATCGATTCGTCATCGGAAGCTCCACCCTCGTTATCATCATCATCCTCGCCGCCGGCCTGGTCATCTCCAAAATCTTCGTTGTCATCGCCAGCATTTGGGGTTGCGACTTTTTCCTCATCGCGTTCGGGGGATGCAGCGGGTGAGCCAACAGCATGCTCGGGGGAGGCAGACATTGTTCTTTTATACAAGCTCGGATGAGCGGAAAGAAAAAGAAAAGGTGTGTGTAAAAACTTAGTAGCAAGTGACCGGGTGAAGATCAGACAAATCGAGAGGCGCGCTGCTGAGACTGGTAGTGCAGGCCGTCCGCGTTCTCTGGGAAGAAAGGATAGGGGCGCAGGGCTTGTGATGGTAGATTCGACCCCCCGCGCTAGCTATGTGATTATTTCAGTGAGGTGCTTAGCCTTCGTATGAGGCAGAAGAAATGAAAGAAGGAAATAATCGAAGGAGGCAGAGGCAAAAGGGCAGAGGGCGGAAGTTCAGAAGGAGCGTCGAGGTGGTCTGTGCTCCCGTGATTTCTTCCCCGTCCGCTCTCGACGGGCTTTCTTTGAACTTCCAACCATCTTTCTTTCTATTTCACATATCTCCATTTTACCATTACATCACAAAATGTTCGCTCCAGGTATGTGCGATACTGTTCTTCATCCTCTTCTGCTCGTTCGAACTATCAGCAGCTAATATTTCATTTCCATCAGGCCAAGAACAGCTCTCCAAGGAGGAGATCAAGGTATCACTTAACGCTTCATATGCCCAGACCCCTACCCTTTATTAACGAATAATTTACAGGCTGGTGAGATTGAGGCGTGCCAGACCGTCAAGATGACCGTTCTCGGCGGCATCGCTCTTTACCTTTGTAAGTCATCGCGCTGCCCTTCGATGACGTCCATTTTCCGGGGCAAATCGCTAGGCGCGGCGAGACATGGAATTCAGAAATGGAACTTCTCACTAAGTATATGTTTAAACAGCCCCCTTCGCCATTGATTTCGCCCGCAAGTTCCTCTAAACATATCACCTACTTTCCCGCCTCTCCATTAGGCGTCATAATGGCTGGGTCGAAATGGGACATCTGGACAACTCGACTTTTCTCATCCGGCAATGGGCGAGTGTATCTCTGATCGAGCAAACTAGGTGAATCATACTGTATCAGTATCGTTGCCTGTATTTCTCGTAGGGACCCTCTTAGGCCTAGCTGGATGGTGTATTATTACTGTACATGCCTGCTTTTCTGCGATTTTATTCGGATATAGAGTGGTCAATGGAAAATAAGCTAGTGGCTGGAGCCACTTGGATGATCGAAAAGTATTACAAGTGATGTAGATGGAGAGAATTAAATCGTATTTCAATATGCATTGCAAGCAAGTCTACTGCCCCAGAACGCCGATGCTCCTATGCCCTCGGACACTAGCCCCCAAAATTGAATACATCCAAAGTCAGAAGAACATATAAATGGAAATTAGTTCCCGTTCATCTTCTGGGCCTCATCGAATTCTTTCTTGATTGACTCGAGCTCTTTCTGTAGGTGCTGAATCTGAGCATGGTAATCGTCCAAGATCTAGTAAGATGGTTAGCATTGCTATACAATCTAAAATAAAGTAAAGCATTGGATGTAACTCACCTTCTTTGCCGTTTTCATAGTATTCTCATCGATCTCATCATCAGCATTCGAGCCCACATGAGCTCCAACGCGTTCCATATCAGCCTGCAGGCGCTTGCCATGCTCATGAATGGCCAGCATACGAGCCCAGATTTCTTCAGCCCGGCCACTAAGAGACGGATCAAAGACGGAACGCTCTAGCTGAGAAAGTTTCTTCTTCAGTTCTTCCTCGGCATCATCCATGGCATAGCCTCGGTTACGCAAGACCTGAGTCTTAGCTGCAAGCGCAAGGCACCGCTTGCTCAGTACCATATGCTTGCGACGGCAGTCAGCAATTTTCACGGAGAGCTTCAAGTCATGACGTGACAGCATATCAGTAAGACAGTTGTTGATTTCGTGAAGACGTGTTTGCATCATAGAAAGGAAGTCCTTCTGGCGCTGAGCCCGCTTGCCCAGCTCCCAGAAGCCCTTGACGAGAACAGGTACATATCCGGGATTAGTTCGATTGCGTAGAGCCTCCTCCCACTTCGTTTCGTCATCTTCAGGCGTAGGTTGGTAGAATGGCGCATTTTCTTCGCCGACGTTATTGTAGAGGTATGCCCGGAATGGAGATGTACGGCTTGAAGCATTCCACTTCTCGGTAACAATTTCAAGTTGCATCGGGACCGTACGGTGAACTGACAAAAGAAAGGGTAAGTTAGTTGCTGGAAAGAAAACCGGGATCTCTAAATACACGAGTTTACTTACCTCCGGTAATAGCACGGCCAGGAGACCACAGACTGGACGACAGTGATTGCTGTTGCTGGGCTTGAGGTGTGGCCATGGTAGTCTGACCGAATTGCGACTGCTGAGGCTGTTGCGCCTGCTGAGATTGCTGTGGTTGTTGTTGACCCAATCCACCGAACAAACCTCCGGACTGCTGTTGCTGAGGTTGTTGCTGTTGAGTCGATTGTCCTAGGCCAAAAAGACTTCCCGCGGGCTTCTGCGTTGTAGTCGATCCAAATAGCCCCCCCAGTCTGCTGTTGCTGGGGTTGCTGCTGGGACTGTTGAGTTGATTGTCCCATGCCGAACAAGCCTCCCCCAGCCGGCTTTTGCGCCGTGCTTGAACCGAATAATCCCCCCTGATTGCTGAGGTTGCTGTGTCTGGTTGGTCGTCGAGGATCCGAAGAGACCGCCACCGGTAGGAGCAGTGCTCTGTTGCTGATTCTGTGTCCCGCCAAACAATCCTCCAGTAGGTTGGGTACCGGTCCCTGTGCTGGAGCCGAACAAACCACCCGCAGGCTTCTGCGCCGTACTGTTCGCTGCACTTCCAAAAAGGCCACCACCTGTCTGAGCAGGCTGGGGTGTACCGAAAAGAGACATATTGGATGTCGCAAATGGGCGCGAAGTGTTGCCGTGAAAAAAAAAAGAGGGATCAGCTCTGAACGGAGACGGTATCGACCGAATTGATCAAATCTTCAGTTGGAATACAAAGTCTTCAGCTGCTTTTCAAGTCCAGATCAGTTTCGCATCATTCACGGGTGCAAGGGGTGGTGGTTGAGAGTAGGCGAACAGGCAGGTAGAAGCTCGCGAGAAAGACGGCGTCGGAGCTGTGCTTTGTTTAGATCACGTGATGAATTTTGCTGTCAAATGGTGAAGACACCCTTATATTGTTCAATTGAACCAGTCTAGATATGATAGATCACGTCCTGATAGTTGAGACTTTCATAGTACTTGGTGATGATCAATATTTACCAATTTCTGACCTTTCCAACCCAATGTTCGACCGCTACAGCCTACTTCGCCCAACACTACAAGATTTGCTTACCTCATCGCTCACCCTCCGCCAATCAGCGTGAGGCCAAAGAAACCGACCTTTCCATCCACCGCAACCCGCAGCTCCAAGTCCCTCTCATTCCCCAATTGACATCTCCCACCCCTCGTCTTTCCCCTCATCAATCGTCACAATGGCTCAGAGAGAACCTCGGTACGTCTTCGATGGTCCTTGAGATACGAACGCGGCTGCATCAGGGTCGCCCGCCGGAGAAAGAACCCTCACTAACCCCATCCCTCGGCGCACAGGTTCAACCAAGAAGTCCTCGTGGACACCACGCCCATGCCGGACCATATCCCCAAGGTCCAGGAAATTGGCGCTACTTCCGCACCTCTTTTCAGTGCTGCCTACTTCATCGGCGAGCGCTGCAAGCCCTATAACGATGACTTCATGAAGTGCAAGGACGAGGCGAATGGCCGCGGAGAGATCGATTGTTTGAAGGAGGGTCGCAAGGTCACGCGTTGCGCTGCTAGTGTGTACGTTCTATGTCTTCTCTTTCCTCGGAATGCCAGTGTCTCATCATGTGGCGAGCCTGGGATATCAGTCAATACGGGCGACTTTGCTGACTCGTCACAGGATCAAGGATATCAACACCCACTGCCTGTCGCAGTTTAAGGCTCACTGGGAGTGCCTCGAGAACAACAACCACTACCTCTTCGAGTGTCGCCGAGCCGAGATGGACCTGAACAAGTGTGTCTTTGACAAGCTGGTAGGTTCACCAATTGCCCTGATGTTAACCGAGACGAGCCGACAACTATTCCACATGCGGCGATGGCTCACCTTGCCTGTTTTGAAATACCTCTAACATTAAATTTTTTTTTTCTTATAGGGCCTGAAGAAGGAGATTCCTGGCTCCCCCGAGGGCCAGGTCCCCGTTCACCTGCGTCCCAAACAGAAGTACGCCATCTACCCTGGACCTCAGTACTAAAAAGGGAACAGCGCAGTCCCATGCGTCTGTTTCATCTCTATTACCTCAAAGCTTTCTCAAATCGCAATCGCCTTTTCTTACGTGCCGTCCAGGGCCGCGGCTTTTCACTCCCCCGTTTGGATGCGCAATTGGGCCCTGTGTCTCATCTATCTCTATTGTGTCTGTCTGGTGTATGTTTTGTGTAAATATCTATTGGCATCAGGAATGGTTACATGATTTCTGCTTAATTAGGCATTCCCTTTCTTTTCTTGATTCGTTGCTTAATAGTTCAATTTTCTGAGTAGTTGATTGTCATAACTTCTGCCGTATTTTGGCATCGATGATTAAAATGTGGCAGATCATTGGACAAGGTGAGAGGACCTGATCGGCATATACATATTATGCTCATATACGGTACATTGCAGCAGGACAATTGATCAGTGACCTGTCTTCTGTCCGTGAATATCGATTTTCGCAGAATCTCTGATTGATTTCCTACTAGCTTCAGAGGCCGAAAGGGCTTCATCTTCCGATCAAAAATTCGCCGCCAACCTGAAGATATCTATACTAGTCACTCTAGCAAATAAGATATACTACCCTGGCAATCACAGTCTATGCCCATAGAACTATGTATTTAGAGACACAATTACGATAGCCCGAGTCTCTATCGCACATCCATGATATCACGTATCATACACCCCATGAGAATCAAAAGAACAAAGGAAATAGAAAAACCCAAGGAAAACACCATGAACCTCAATTGATAAAACCCATATGTACTTGACAAACGAAATAAGTATGTAAAAGGACTCCAAAATATACATGAATAGGTGGAGTAGTTAATGAAAAGAACAGATGCAGTCAGCCAAAACAACGCAAAGCATCAGAATGCAATCAGGAAGGCGAGTATATCTCGAAAAAGCACCAGAGATGCAAAAGTAACCCCCCTCAAGGCAGGAGAGGAGCCTTGTCGAAACGACTCAGAAGCTTGAATCGGCCCAGCCGAGACTTAAGCTCTAACCATCCAGAACGTAATCGATCTTCAACACGTCGATCACCACGCATTCGCATCCAAATCAATAGACCGCCTAATAAAGCAAGATCCCAGATGATCTGACGTGTAACAGACCATAAGATCCATTTAAGCCAGGCCCAAAGATCTGATCGTCGACGATTCGCCGATGTGCGCACCTCCATTTGTTCACGGACAGCGGCAATTTCAGCGGTCATCTTCGTCAAGGCTTGCTCGACACGGCGGCGCCAACGGCTATTTTTCGGATTTGTGGAAACCTGCGAATCTCTGCGATGGTGGGAATTACTTTCTAAATCTCCGCTCCCACTGGCTGCTATTGAGTCTTGGTGATGATGTCGGCGCTGAGAGCGGCTGTCGCCATGTGAAGCTGTGCGATCTGTTCCGGTATTTGTGTCTGCAGCCGTGCTAGCCTGGTCTTGATCTTCATAGAGACTATCACGAGCCTCTTCGTATTCTTCATCCTCGTCATCTTCTTCGTCGTCTATAGCGTCGTCGTCCATGTCGTCTCTTGAATGCCGCCTTCGACGACGGTAGTACTCTTCTTCTTCGGGTTGACTGACGGGACTAAGTACGCGGAGTCGAGAATCATGGCCATCATTGGCTCTTAAATTTGGTCGCTCGTACTGTTCTGGGGATTGTGCTAATCGGCCATTTATGCTGCCGTATGCGCTACCCTGGTGTCGTGACAGAGGCGGAACGCCAACGGCATTCAACGGGCCTGAACCAGAGGATGAAGAAGCATTATATTTTATTTGGTCCCAGACAAACTCTAGTTCGGATACGAGCTCGCGCGCTTCAGGGGTTTGCGAGGCGTAGGTATGCATTGTTTCGATGAGAGTGCCGATGTAGCGACGTTTGGCTTCAGTACGCGAAATACCGCGCTGGGCATACCAGGCATCCCTATATAATTCAAAATGGACATATGATTAGACTTTCTCTGGTGGTATTTTCTGTGGATATTTCGAAGATATGTGCTGTGCGATCCCAAGAAAGACTTACCATTTCTCGCACTCTGCATGCACCTCTGGAGTATTCCCAATCGGACGATCCATGACCCCTTCAACATCCCCCTCTAACCTCACGCAATCAGCTAAATGATCCCACCAAGTATCTCTCTTTACATCCATGGAATTGGCTCACCCATGCTTTGCTTATACAAGCCATAAAGCTTCAACCGCTCAGCCGCCGGAGGGCGCGCAGTTCCCGTCCGGGGTATCCTTTTGACAGTATTCAAGGCATGGACGAAGACTCGATCTGCGCAAATGGAGAATCAATATCGAATATCGACAAATGGGGATTTGGGTGACAAAAGCGAGATTCGCCAGGTACACACGTACCTACAGAGTCCGACATATTGACGCGAGATGAAGCAGTGCGGTAATCTGCCCTGTCTTCATGGAAGCGGGATTGGGCATCGGCTACGGCGAATGAACCGCATGGAGAGCGAAGATATATCTGTCTGGAATCTCGAGGCGAAGGGAGGATTCACAGTAGGAGTGTAAGGGGGGGAAGGGGAAGAAGTCGGGAGGAGAAAGGGTGTGTTGTTGGCCGTTGAAGTCCGAGATTAAAGTCTAGGTTTCTTCGGGAAAGCAAATGGTTCCCGGTCACGCACGCGACAGCACCCTCAAAAATCCAGAAGAGACAGATAGAGATTAGAATCAAAGATAGAGGAGAGATTGAATCTAATCACAAATGCGGAGAACAATGTTGAAGAAGCCTTGTAGGCCTGTTAGGGGGTGTGGGAATGTCCGAGAAGTGGCGTGTCTGATTGCTTGTCCGATAGCCGCGGTCCAACTGGGAGGAGATCGTCTACTTGTGATTCCCACGGTTACACAATCATTCACATTGCCACGAGGCTTACTTTAGGGATCTACGAGATTCATGCTAAACAATCAGAAATAAAGAAAAGATATACAATATGCTAATTCAGATCAAAATGTACATTAGATGGCTTATATATAACAAAAGGTAGATCCAGATATTAGAGCGAGCCCTTCTTCACCTCCGCAGTCTCGGATAGCTTGCGCTCTGGGTCCACTGCGGCGCCCGTCATAATGCCAGTAGCTGCTGCTGCTTCCTCCTTGCTGACGGGGGGGGCCGGTGAAGTGCTTCCGAGCATAGACAAAGTACCAGGTGATACTGATCAGAGCAAAGCCGGCGAATACTACACTGGCGTAGTTCATGGATGAAGGGTCCACGGGCAAGGTATAGGGCATGCAGAACAAGACAACCGCCAATACGATCCAGCAGAGAGTGATCGCGTTGATAATATAGCCAAGTGGTCCCAAAGAAAATCCTGAGCGTTTAACGTCCTGTCGGCCCCGAACGAGCGAAATACAGATCGGCAGGCCATACGATGTAGACAAACAAATGGTAGCCACGCCGGTGAAAGAGTTGAAAGCCGCCGTTGAGCCAAAATAGATCAATCCGAGGAGCGCATCAACACCAGCAGACAGAATAATGGCCCAAACGGGGACATCGAGCTTCTTGTTAACGCGGCGCCACAGTTTGAACCCGGGGATTGCGCCATCCCGTGCAAAGGCATAAGTACAACGACTAGCCGCGGTCAAGGATCCAATTCCTGCGAACATCATAATCCCCAAAATCAAGAACAGCAAACCGAAGCCACCGCCCGCGGAGCCTGTCGCCATCTTGAAGATCGTTCCAACCGGCTGACCGTTGGCAACATTACGCAGGATGTCAATCTTCTCGGGCATCACGAAGAGAAGTGGGATCAGATAGAGCAACCCCGTGATACCAGCCGCCACGACCGATAACACAATGGCCTTGGGGACCTCGCGATGAGGATTTTGTACTTCCTCACACATAGCAGCGACCATGCCATACCCAGTAAGTGTATATGCTGCCTGCAGCAAACCAACAAAGAAAGCCCAGCCAGCAGGCCATCCACTCTGCGACGAGTCGTATTCTGCGAAAACAAATTCGCCACTTCGGAGGTTATCTGCCATGGTCAACAGAGTGACTAGGATAATGATCACACTAGCGGCGGTCCAGAAAATGCAGATTTTGTTGATCAAGTCCAGGTATCGTGAAAGGAAGACATTGACCAAAACGCAAACCAGGAGTACGGCCCAAAACATCAGAACCGTCTGCCACTCATTCGCGACAAAGTCCTCATTCCAGAGACTGATCGCGCTCAGAATCAACTGTCCACCTCCAAAGATAATGCTGAGCGTCACAGTCCAGTTCCCAACGAGAGTCAACCACCCATCGATAAAGGACATCAAGGGAGCCCAGCGACGCGTCGATAACATGGCACTCCAGTAATAAACACCGCCAGCGGTGGGATAGACAGCGCAGATTTCGGCGAGAGAGGCTGCAATGGCGATGGAGATCAGGGTGACGAAAACCCAACCCCAGATAATGGTGACAGAAAGACCGTCATTCAGAGTGATATACAGAGTCGTACTGAGACCATAAGGCGCCGCCATAATAGCAAATGATAACCCCAAAATACTCAGCATACTCAAATTCCGAGGTAATTCGCTCTTGTAGCCCATGGCTGCCAGCGCCTCGTCGGCGTTCCCGTCGACTGAGTTGCGCATGATGGGAAGGGTTGAAAATGGAGACCGGAGAGAGACAGAGAGAGAGAGACAGAGAGAGAGAGAGAGAGAGAGAGAGAGAGAGAGGAAGGGAGGGAGGGAAAAGGGAGATCAATTGGATCTGGGGTCGAACAACATTAAGGTGAATATCTTTGAATTATATTTAAGCTGAATGAGATCAAGGAAGAAGAGAGAGAGAGAAAGAGAGTTAACCCCGCATGAAATAAAACGTGGACGCATCGCGGTCCGAGACCGCGGAAACTTTCATGACCGAATCGGGCATCTGGGCTTGAGACATGGTCGGTTTAGGGTCAGATGTGGATTTTGTTTATCAGAATGGAATGGGGGGGGAGAGGAAATGGTTCTATCTGTTTGGTTGGTCCAGAGTTTTGGGGGCTGTGACTAACAACCAGTGGAATGATAAGGTCTTATCCTATGGTTATCCTAGGATTATCCAGGGTCTGATAGTTAGTCGATGGGGCCTTAAAGGCTTACCTTCTCGAGAACAAAAGAGAAAAGGGCTGTTAAGTGGAGTCTCGCCCGGAGGTCTCCAGTTATTCTCGAGACACTAGAAAAACTCGATCAAGGCTACTCGATATTGTTACTAAATTAAAACATTAGTTCCATTATCTTAGTTGAGGAAAGAATTTAATAAATATACTATGTATGATGATTTTAATGTTGAAGCTTAGTGAAAGAAATATTTTAAGATCATTTTATTGAATAGTCATCGTACTATGTAATTTTCACATCGAGTCACTCGCGGTGACGGCTGCCACGCCAGATCCCCCCAAAAAAAGGCAGATAGGCGAGCGCCAGGCAACTAAGATAAGGCAGAACAGTAAAAGGGGGCTCAAAAGGGTGAGTGTGCACAGCGACGAGCTCGGGCCAAAAGGGATTTCGCGGCACTCGTATCCGTGCAAGTGGTCAAACAAGGGGGGGGTATCAAAAGAAATGGGGGGGAGGAGAAAAAGGGGGAACAGGAGGGAAATATCCAGTCTTTGAAAAGAATTTTTTTCTTGTTTGGAATATCTAGTCGGACATTTGAAGGGGAAGTGGGAGAGACAGGGGGGATGGACAAGATAAGATCGGACATCGGGCGAAAGTAGGCCCTAAATAATTGACTGGAGGGAGATGGGAAGTGGAGGATGAGCAAAGGTGAGACGGGACAGGTTAATGTTGAAATGGTCGAGGTCGGACTTTTTTTTTTTGGAGGAAGATGCACAAAAATCAGTCGAACGCCAGTCTATACGGCCAGTCCGATAGGAAAGGGTTCGGGTCGAAATTCGCAGAGAGTAGACCAGGGGAAAGAGGATGGATGTGAGGTAAGGGGGAAGATGACAAGGAAAAAAAAAAGACACGCTGAGTCGTGACCAGCCAGCTAGTGTGAACTCCAGGAAAATCATAACACAATGAAACATGACCCGTGGTGATATAACGATCGTGAATCGAGGTCGGAAATGGGGGGAGGGGAAGTAGGAAACAGAGATGGAAGAAGAATAAAAAGAAGATAGAAGAACGCCACAGTCATGCAATCGTCAGGCCGGTGAAGTCGTTACATGATAGAGATGCAGTACAGTCGAAAGCCAAAACGCGGAAGAGGTACAAGGACGGTTGACGAGATGGAAGGAATCATGTCCAAAGATCGTTCAGGCCGTTACGGACTAAGGCCAGCACAAAGGTCCTCGGCGGGATCAAAGCCAAAGCCGGCCATATCGACTGAGTGTAAGGACCCAGGTCCTTTACCCAGAGAGATATCGGAGGAGGCATAATCGTGCTTTAATCGTTCATGCGGCCCAAAGAACGGACGATTCTCGTCGTTAGGTGTATTGCCATCACCAGCAGCCCACGGCCCGTCCTGCCAGAAGCGGGTATTGGCTTGCTGATCACCGAATAAATCGTGATGATCGGGGTGTGGATCAGGGCCGTGGATGGGGAAATCTCCTGGAGAGTGCAGCCGTAGATGTGATCGGCCGAAACTGGAACATGGAGAATCTGCATGCAAGGGAAGATCGAGACCCGATATTGGCGGATCTTCGACTGTCGTGATGTCGATGGTCGGATTCTCCGTCTGCTGGGCCAACGCCGAGGAAAGTCGTAGATTGGACGCCGTGGAACTGTGCCGGCTATGACTGGCAGACCGTTCAATGGCCCGTTGCACGAAGCTGCCACACGTCTTCATGATCTTGTCCTTGTCGGCCTGGGAAAGGCTGGCAAAGTAGTCATTGGCCAAGGACTCCTTAGGTGGTTCATCGGCGGATGGAATCAGCTCATATGTTTTCTTGGCGTACTCAGAGAGACCGGATGGCATATTGTATGGAGATTGGTAGACATTGGGAGCCAAGGCACGTTGCTGATCGAGGAAAGCGTATTTGCCTGGCATTTTCGCGGCAGCGATGCTTCCACGATCGACAGTCTCCATCTTGATACCCTCTGACTCCCTCTTCTGGATGACATCCAAACGCTCGCGATGACTCACCAGTGAGAATCGGAGCATCTGAAGCAGTCGAGTGACTTCCTCAGACCTCATATTGAGGGTTTGGGGCGGTAGTAGAGTCCCATCAGCAGCCCGTGGCTGCACCCGCTGCTGGGCCATGGCCAGCTCAAGCTTCTCGAGACCATTGGCCGGAGGGATTGAGCCCATGGGACCCAGCAGGGTCTCTACCACCAATTCCGGGCTAACAATCGTGTACCCGGCGAAGACGTTGGCATGATCGGTGATCTGGGCCAAACGGCGCCGGGCAATGAGTTCACGGACGTTGGCAAAGGTATTGGTGGAAGGGAGGTGGTGCTGCTGCTGAACATGCGACTTGGTGACCGATGGATAAGGGGTGTGGCGGGCGGATGTATTCGGCAGAGTTCGAAAGGCCGACGGCATCGCAGGACCAGCAGCAGCAGCACCGGCAGCAGGGACAGGGGGAGGGGGAGGGGCAAGATGCGGCAGGGAGGCGGCGGAAGAGGAGGGCGGTCGGGATTGCAGCAGGTGAGGGGTGTTGACGTTCAGAGAGGCGTGTTTATGATGGAAATGCGCTGGATGTTGGGCGTAAAGAATTTGCTGGTAAGGAGGGGCAGGGGCGGTGGGAGCATGTTGGAAGATGTGGTGGGGTGAGATCTTCGATGCACGAGAACCAGCACTGGCACCAGCCACGCCAAGCGACTTGACGCCGTCCAGGAAATTGGCCCGCGGGTTGTGGATAGGGATGCTAGGGTTGTGCGTATATTGTGCCCTACTCTCGGTGGACAACGAGCCCAAGTAATACCACAAATGTTCCGGTTTGTTGAGACTGACCGTAACCAGTGGGGCAAATTGATTCCTAGCTGCATCCACCGTCTCGAATTCGGCCCACTGATAGGGGAGATCGACTGTCGCCAAACGCACTTCCTGCGACTGGCACGGCGGCTTCGAAGTCCTTTCGCTGTTCAGGCTTTCGCACCAAGTGGGCCGGGAGGGGTTGAATACCCGGCGCAAGGGGCGCGAAATTGCTCTTGCGGACGACTAGCATCCAGCGATAGGGCATTTCAATCATATCACTGTTGACAATTATTAGTATTCGGTGAGCATCAGAAAAGAAAAAAAGAAGGTTGTTTTGCTTTCGTCATGGCGTTCCACGTTCCAAACTCCGAGAGAATTTGGGTCGGGAGGCTCGGGGAGAAAAAAGCATAACTGAATGATACAAAGTGTGGCGGAGTGGATATCAAAATTCATAGAATTCGAGAATTCACTTACCCTCGTGGAAGAACCTTCAACAGCATTGATCGCTCATCAGGACGGTTTTCAAGGACAATGGCACCATTGATCTCCTTATCGACTTGAAACTGAATCAGATCACCCGACGCCAGACGACGAGCGGCCTCAACAAGACGACGATCCATATCCAAAGACTCGCCCGATATACCTGCCGGTCGTTTCTGACGATGAAATTTACATTTCAAATCCACGCTCGGCAGGGTGTATTGTACACCATCGTCGGCAATGACCGCAATAGAACCGTGCTCAACCTGAACACCGGCTAGAAGAGCACAGGTGGCATGGTAGGCCCGAGTACATTTGCCAAAATTGCACTGGAAACAAGCACCACGAACTTCGCGACAGAAGAGACACTTCAGACCCAAGCGTGCTTTGGGAATGAGTTCAATATCGCATACCACTTCATTGCCCGATTCATCCCGCAGGATGCTGGTTTCTTCAATAAACAATGCACAGCGGCGGTGAACATGGCCCTTGCCATTCTCTACCGGCAGTAGATCCTCATAATCTAGATCATTGGGGCAGAGCAGGCACGGAAGTTTCCGCGGGCCTTCAAGGTGGATCTTTGATCGTTTCACGTTCCCGGAGCCGTCAGCCAGGATCTTTCGCTTCCGACCACGGCCGGAGGTTTTTTCAGGTACACTGCGTGGGGGCGTAAGAAGATCTGAAGCGCCTTCAAATCCCTCGAATTCGCTTTCGAAATCACCGTAGTATTCTGGTGTTGTTTCTCCACGCATTTTGCGCTCAATCTCGTCAACATCAATCCAGACGCTGTCAGCCTCGCAATTACATTTCTTCGCGATTCGACCGTAGTCTAACCATCTCTCGGTTGCGAAATTTACCGACTCGGCACAGTTATAGCCGATGTTATACCCAGAGTGGTATCCGTAGGGGAATGTGATCACAAATTCCCCTTCGTAGTGGACTAAACGGTTGACTGTGATTCCATATTGGGATTTTAACAGGCTGGGAGAGACCAGATATGTCTTGTGACGGAGGAACTGATCACAGTTTTTGGCGTCGCTCGACCAAATGCTGCGCATGGCCGCTTCGAATTTGGGCGCGTCCTCTTGTGAAATGCTGTACCATTGCTTGGGGGCTCCGAAGTGGATATAGTTGATACTATAAAGATCAACATCCTCAAGATGCCAGGCGAAAGTGGCCTTCCACATTCCCAAGTACAGATATGCCGTGTTGACACCCGGCACTTTCTGACCAAGAACATCAAGCAAATTCGGCAGTTTGGCAACATTCCAGGAATCAACTGAGTCATCAAAGAGTGATCCAGGCATATCTGCACCATACATGGGGTTATTGAACATGAGAGACTTCCAGTATGCGGTCTCCAATTCATCACATCGTTCAGCAGTGTAGTCTTCATTGTCATGAATGCGATAGTCGAAGTGCTGGAATGCTTCCTCGTCGACATGATCGACCGTTTCACCTCGATTGGTTTTACGGCGAGAGGAAACAGACTTAGGTTGTCTACCCTTGGGCTTGGTCGCGGGAAGCGATTCACCATCACTCAGGTCCTCGTTTTTGGGCTCAATAGGGTTCGTCTCGGGTGAAACAGGAGTCGGCGGTCCTTCAGGCTTTGATTTCTCAACGTCGTCGGCGGGTTCTTCTTTGATTTTAACTTGAGCACCGCGCTTAGCGGGACGTCCAGGGCGGCGTTTCTGAGTCTCTGGGCGACTGGACTGGGCTCGCGGTGTCGGGGCTGCGCGATTCACTCGTTCCTGGTTCCGACGTCTCTCGCCGCGACGAGCAGGAGGTTGGTGACTGCTTTCTTCACAAAGACCCTTCCACTGAGGAAGATTGTAGGATCGTTGGCGCTCGATGTTGGCTTGCGTATAAGTTCCGTGCGATCCGTGAAACTCTTGCATGATCGGATTTTTCACGCGAATTGACTTGACGGCTTCATCCAGAGGCGAAAGGGATTCAGTCCTTCATGATGATAAGCATGGCTATTCATATCGTCTCATATATCCCGTACTCACCATTCCTTCGGCGGGACCACTTTCACAATGCCTGCCTGCATTCCGTACTTATCAATCTTGTTGATAAATTTTTGGAAATCTCGGAATTGATCCATTGTCTACACCGTTGTCAGCCTCTTGTCCACGGAGAACATCGTCTCCATGACTTCATGAGGTGAATTCACAAGGAACACCGTCATTTCATGAAGAGACGACGCCAGTGCTCCCCGAGTGTGCAGTAACCTACAGGTTTGAAGACTGGAATTTTTCCACCGCCGTAATAATGGTCAGGTTCGATGTCCTCCTCCTCCTCCTCCTCCTCCTCCTCCTCCTCTTGCATCGGCTCGTCTTGTTCTTCATGTTTGATTCTTGGTTCTTCGGGGGCAGCCGCTGATTTAGCGTCCAACTCAAGATCGGATAGCTCAGAAGGCACTCCCTCAGGTGCATCCTTCTTTCCGTTGGCGCTGTGAGGTGGTGTGATCGATGCAGAATCGACGACCGGGCCGCCCCCCAAGCGGGTCGAGGTGCGGCTGGTCTAGTGTTGTCGCCATATTGGATGGCAAGGCGAGTGAACTAAGACAAGGTAGGCTTGATAATCGGGTGCCGTCGTCGGATGGAGCGACCGCTGATCGACGGCGAAGTATGGTTCCCAGCGGTCGGGGAAAAGAAGGGGAATGTTAAGGCAGTCGTAGGCAGGGGATCTTGACTAGGGCAGATAGTCACAAGGTGGGTGTTGATCGAGTCTCGAGATGTCGGTATGTTGGTGATAGTACTGCTAGCAAAATGTACCACGGACGATGGCGCGATAAGCTCCTCAGTCGGAACGAAAACACTTTTCTTTCTCCTGGACACTGATAAACAGACGAATCCCTTAGCAAAAAGATCAATGGAAGGCAACGCAAATGATCTCTAAGAATTAACAAAGTGTCTTGAGGGAGAGGGGGAAGTCGTAGGAAGTTGCAAGGGACAGGTCAAGCAACGCAATCGTACGCTAGACCAAGTTCGCCCCATGGAAAAAGGATACAGAAGAGTTAGGAGGGTGGGCCAATCATGCAGGTGACGTTCCGGAAGATAAGTGGAGCGAGCGAGCACGATGGCCTGACTTGGACACTGGAAGGGCAGGACTGGGACGATGTGGGCAGGGGCAATACAACACTGGAGGATCAGGGCGAGGGCTAAACGGAGAAAGATTCGAGCAAATCACAGCGTCTGCCGGTGCACCGAGTGGAAATGCGTCTGATCAGAGCGGGAAAAGAGGGACTGGCCGTCGTAGCGCCTTGGGAGGAGCCGCGAAGTGGACTTGGGCCGTACAGTCCAATCTTGTATGATACTGTAAACTTCATCCGGTGTCGGACCAAATTCATGACCCCCTTGACAAAGTGAACGGTGGAAACGCGAAGATTCGCAAAGGATGAAAAGGATCTCGCAACTCAAGCGATTCAAATCCAAACAACAAATTATACTCACCAGCTTTCTCGTATGGCTCGTCGCAAAGCGTTTTGGTCTATCGAAAGACCAAAAGGTCGCGGAGCTTGCCAAGGTGGCCCATGCCGCATGTCACGTGCAGCACGTGATTTATGGACATCGAACTTGGTAATTACAGTAATAACTCCATAATTGGCGGTAGTGACCGATTCCGGTGTGTTTTGCATACGGTATTTAATACACAAGGGGGCTGTGCACGGGCTTTTCGGATACCGCCGGACCCGAGAGGATTTACTCCTTAAAGTACAGGGTATGCATTTACAGTAGTTAGTTATGTGCTATGACATACTATGTTAAAGCACAAATAATATCAACAAAGAAGTAGCGCTCAATTGAATATTTGGTGCTGTGTAGCTTGGGTATATTCAAGGATGATCTCACAGATGCACGGGCTCATCCAAATAAGCTAAAGTGAATGAGCAATCTGATATCCACTTCTGTTTAAGGTGCGGAGGGTCCTTAACTACTATGTATTTCCAAGCTCAAGTTACTACGTATATCTACTGCACTAAATAGTAAATTATGAAGGCCGTTACTAAATGCTACTTTGCGTACTTTGTATGAAGAGAAATGCAAATAACCGGCTCGCATTAGTGATCTACATGGTACTGAAACAATCCCCCGTATCACCAAGAGGACTTTTCCGTCAAAGTTTAGTCGTTTCAGGAGAAGATGAGGAGAGACCCCCGAAATCGCACGGTCTCTTAATGGACCGTCGATCTCACCCAACAGTGGAGACTCCCATCGATCTATAGAGCACTCCATTGCATGAAGGTGGCTTCAGCGCTAACTCGTAGTCTCTTCTACTATGCAACTCTGCATGTATTATTGTAAGACCCCCTTGAAAAAGTACCTCGTAGACAGCTGTCCAGGTTGTGGAGGACTTTGAAGGAAGGGGGAAAAATTGAGTAGAAATCGTATTTGTATACTAGGAGCCATGTACGGCTCAGCACTGAGATATGCTAATTATTGGGCTCGATTATCATTCGACGATATACACAAAACCATCCATAGAGACTCATAGGAAGAGGGGGAAACAATTGAGAAGTTCAATAGTAGTTTCTTCATTACGTATTAGCTTGAATAAGAACGATCCCTTCAATAACCCTCAGGCGCACATTCGTACGGTTTGGCAGTAAGTGCTTTCCGACCTTCACCTCATTAGGCAAAAGTATGAATAGGTGATTGCTTTATTCAAAGACGAAAGTTGTTCTATTCTCTATGCCGAATTATGATTATTACATCCACTCCTGGTGCAATCGGTCATCTAGATTGATGTAGCCCTCGACAACACCCAATCCCCGTAGTCTCTCTTGCTCAATTCGTTCCCAGGTCCACTCCTCGGGGCTCCATGAGTCTGAATTGGTATTCTTCTGTTCATCAAGTGTCTCCTTTTCGGGGATCTGATCATCGTTCAATTTGAGTACCTCGCGCACGAGGGATCCATCAACACCACCGGTAGCTGTAATACCCTCGCCGCTAGCAGGCGTCGCGATGGCAGAAGCTTCCGCAGACGAGTCAACAGGGGCATCCTTCACTTGACTTCCTTCCGGTGGCGTGGGGAGGAATCCTCCGAGTCGGAGAATCCGCTCCGGTGCAACCGTCAGTCGACCTTTCTTCACAACATACTTGCTCAGAGCGGTAGCCAACAGTTCCTTTTCGCCATTGGCACCGCGGGCAGGCCGCATGAAACATGTCAGGATGTACATCCACTTCTTATCCCAGGAAATCACTTTAGAATGCATCTCATACAGCTCAAAGGGTTTAATCTCTCGCTTGAAACTGCAATAAACAGATCCCAGCACAATAATGACGGGCTTCTTCTTAGGGGCGCGTTTGCCCTCTTTCTGGGCTGTAGCAAGAAATTCCTTGTCCAGCTCTTTGCTGACAAGACCAACGCCGGGACTATAGAGACGACTCACAAGTGCCGTACGAGATACATCCAGGTCAGTGAAATATGTACTATTGGACTTGTGCATATTGTAATCCGTCTCCAACAGAGGAGTTCGCGAAGTGACCCGAACCGGGACAAAGACCGGATGTGTCGGCTTGCCTTGCGCATCGACAATGGCCTTCCCTTTGGGGAAAAACGGAGCACTTGGCTTCAACCGAAGGTTGGTCGCAAAGTGGTACAGCAGCCGGAACTAAAACACCAATCAGTACAGTCACACGACGTCGAACAGTTGAGTAGACCCTACTTGCTCGCCAAAGTCAAATTTGACGAGCTAGATGAGGGTGAGATGGGATCGATACATACGTGCCAAACGAACGGGAGGTTTTTCAAATTAATGAAGGCTAGAATCAAAGCAAGCGTCCTCCACGACGCAAGCGACGCCGCCAATGATAATAGATCGCGCATGCTTTCGATGCGGAGCGCTGGCGGGATTGCGGACATGAATAAGGTACTGTCGTGATAAGACTTCTGAAACGACTAGCGGATATGGTGGTTAATATTAATGCTTGAGGATTGAGAAAGTTGAAGGCCGGAGATAACACGGGTTCCAGAGCTCTTGTAAAGGAGCAAGAAGATAATAAGGATATAGTTCTGTTCGCCGTCTCAGGGGGGTTGACACAGGACTGCTCAGCCTGGCATATACAACGTTGAAGGAATGACAGAATCGGTGCGATAAGGAGTGAAGTTGCAGGTGATGAGATCACAAATGACCCAACAAGTCCTCTTCAGCCGCGCCGATCATAAATTATACTGCAGAAACACAAGGCCGTCACAATCGGTTTCTGTAGCGAAGGGGCCGAGGTTCAAGGGCTGCACGTGATG
Organism: Penicillium citrinum; assembly: GCF_028827155.1. Lineage (NCBI taxonomy): Eukaryota > Fungi > Ascomycota > Eurotiomycetes > Eurotiales > Aspergillaceae > Penicillium > Penicillium citrinum. Next base: position 1,395,700 of record NW_026622692.1, read on the forward strand.
CTGAGTCATGTTATGTGCACAATTTCATGTATTCAGTATAATTAAGGCTAGCAATTGTCGAAGATGAGAAATTTCAGTATTTAATTCCTGGTTCATGAATGGAAGCCATTGATTTACTGTGATTTCATATTAGGATGAAATGGTGGAAGGGTCAGTGCCCTTCCAAGTTGATCCACCAAGTATGACTTCTGTAAATATATTTTTAGCAACCAGCACTACAAAACACATAAGTTAACTACTATGTACTACATAACAACATAGTATGTTGTATATCTGTACCATTTCCAAATTCCAATCTCACATCCATATTTGATACCGAGCATTTCTTGACAACTCCGATTTGTTTAATGGTCGCTTGATCCTAAAATTGATTGGATTTGTAATACATTGAGAAACAATGGCATTCTATACTCCAAGCTCTCGGATGATTGCCAAGTATCGCGATAGAGTTAGTCTTTTAGCGAGTTGCTTTTAACCACTCTATCCAACAATACAGGACGAATCTGCGAGTCTACGGATCCAAAAGAATTTCAAATCAAGGCTAGCCTCGCAAAGGGACCTCTTTCTGGAGACGAAACGCTTATTCCTTATTGCTTACTGGATCACCTGACCTCAGCCTTGCCTTTTTGGCCCCAATTAGGAGGCTTCGAAAAGGACATCATCGGCAATTTTGTTTCAATTTCTACATATCACGGCACACGAAGCCAACATCGAAGATAGTCTTAGGATAAAAGGGCCTTGATTGTATTCCATTCAGCTAGAACTTGCATCCAGACGCGCAAGTTTCATATTGGCTGTCAAACTCCAAAGAACCTTCATCCCGCTACGCGTGGGGCTGTCATCATTGGGGAAAATATTGACCATTGCCCATCATCTGCAATCTTCACCGCTTGAATCAATATGGCAGCTCAGATCGGGGGCCAAGATAAGCACGTTCTGCCTTCAGGACGCACACTTGCTTGGACTGTATATGGAGGGGATCTTCAAAATAGCGAGGATCAAGAACCACCAGTAGTTATCTTCTACTTTCATGGATTTCCCGGATGCGCCAATGAAGCGACCCAGATCGAGCCAGAGATTCTCCAACCACGCAATGTTCGCTTGATAAGTGTTGACCGTCCAGGGTTTGGTAACTCAACATATTATGCCGAGCGTCAGATACTAGACTGGCCCAAGGACGTTTTAGCTATCGCCGATCACTTGAATATTCTCCATTTCTACGTCCTGGGCTTTTCGGGAGGAGCTCCCTATGCACTTGCGTGCGCGCATTCTATTCCTCGTGTAAATGGAGATGCATTCGATGAAACTTCCAATGGACGACTTCTCGGTGCTGTAATTATGGCTGGTGCCTACCCTTTCACTCTGAACATGGCAGGCATGTTGCCGGATTTGAGAGTCTTGTTGAACGCAGGGGCGTGGCTGCCGAGGTTCGCGACAGGAGGCCTGCTTGATTTGGTTATAGGCCGGGCTGCGAGAAATCCAGACCCTAAGGTGCTTGAGAAGGCCATGGAGGTTTCTGTGATGAAGAGACCTGGTCCCGAAAAAACCGCTTGGACCAGGCCAAAGCTTAAAGCCGCTGCTCTGGAATCAACACGCGGTGCTTTCCTGAATGGTGGAGCGGGAGCAGCTACGGAACTGATGATTCTGAATGATTGGGGCTTTGAGCTTGAGGATATCGACGGAAGAGGTATTCGCTTATGGCATGGCAAGCTCGATCGCAATGTACCATTTGCAATGGCAGAACAGGCAGCAGAGAAGATGCCTGGAGTCGAGACGCATTATTGTGATGAGAATGGCCATCTTGATCTGGTTTTCCATATCGAGGATATTTTGGATAATCTTCTGGAAAAAACGAAAGGTAAAGAGGTTCAATCACAGTAGCAACTGTGCTTCATTGTTTCATAAGTGTATATCTCTGTTAATACGACTCATGCACATGTTTTTCTCTATACTATTTTGAACATCATACAACGTATTGGTAATTGTCCTATCTTAAGTGTAGTTTGACATTCAAGTGTGACCTCGGGACCTGGTGATGGTTTATTCCATGGTTTTACACTAATGAAGTACTTAGCTTTGTACCTAGTATATTTGAATGAAGGAAACGAGTTGGAAGTATTTAACGTATGAACTCATTATTTATTGAGATTTCCCTTGATCGAGTTGCTTCGGTATATTCCCTGATATGAGCTCGAATGGCCACCTTGAGCACGTGTGTTGCATAACATTGAGATATACTATATCATGGCAATCTACTAGATTGACATATTCCATTGAAAGACGTGATTAATCAATCATCCTTTTCCACCGAAGACAAATCCATTCATAGGAGCATTGTTTGTGGCAATTTGTAGGCCAGAATTCTGGCTGCCGAAGGTGACATTAACCACGGGTGGAGCTTGTGAAGTTGAAGCTTCTTGCAATTTGTTCAGAAGTTCCCTTAACAGTTGTTGCGATGCTGCTAGATGGTCTTTCTCATCTTCAAGAGGCTTCGCTGTCTCCTGGGGCTCAGAATCTTGAATACTGAGAGCTTGCAACTGAGAATCCACTAGTTCTCGCCGCTGAGTCGCAGTTTGACTGGCAGCTCTCAGTTCATCCTCCTTGACTGATAATGTCTTTCTAATCTCTTCTGTGATTTGAGTATTCTGGAATGAGCTGTATCTATGGGATTGGATTTTGAATCAGAATTTTCGCCTGTAAGCCCTTGTTGCTTTTACCAACAGCCCACTACTACTTACAATGTTGCTGTACTGATCACCGAGGTTATATTGACCTGGCAGTTCTGGAGTTGGCTTTGGATCGATTTTACATGGGCTTGTTTCCAAAACCCAATGTTTGATCTATCTCTCCATGAAAGTTTCTCGTCCCCAGAATGACGAGTCCATTGCTGGAGATCAGCTCGAAATTTATCACAGGCCGTAGAACAAATTTGAATTGTCGATCGGACACTATCTGCCACCTCTGGACCAAGAGAGCCAATATCCTCGGGTTTAATGGCTTGAAGTGATGAGAGAGCTCCATCAACCAAGAGAAGTTCATTTTCCAGACCCTTCACGTTCTTTGGGGCATCTTTGATATCCTGTAAATCACGGAGCAGTAATCGCATCCCATGCAAGGCAGGGATAACGACGCCAGCGATATTAGCAGCCAAACTTAGAGGCTCGACCATTTTGAAAAATTATAGTGAACTGGTAACGATGAAAGGTGTTGAGAGAAGAAACAAGGCAATCTGCATTTCAGCCCGAATTTAGCGCGGGGGCGCAGCTCACGCTTGGTTGGCCACTAGTTCAACACAGTCGCCAGTCTCACTTCTCTTCGTCGCATGCTGTCCAACTTCATGGGAAGATACAATAATGGCATCTGCCATATCATTTGGAAATTCAAACAGCGGACTTCAGGTCGGGGTTAATAATGCCCCGATCAACCATATTCAACTGCCACCAGGTGGGTCAGAAGAAATGGAATCAATAGTATGCATGGTAATGGGCTAATATCCCCACGCCACTCTTTCAGGGCGCCTTGAAAAGACTCCTGAGCCCTTCTCTACGGTTCCATTCCTCCGCGATTCAGATTTTGTTGATCGTGGGACTCTTCTTAAATAAGTCGAGGAGAAATGTAACACCCGTCCGTCGAGGCTGGCTCTTGTTGGCATAGGTGGTGTAGGGTAAGAAGATCAATATTCAACTTGTCCGTAATGGAATCTGCACTAACAGTGAAGTAAAAGGAAATCACAGATAGCCATTGAATATTCCTACCGTGCTCTTGAAAAATCACGAGATACTTGGGTGTTCTGGATTCACTCGAGTAATGCAGCTCGCTTTGAGCAGAACTACCGTGCGATCGCCGATCAAGTCAAAATCCCCGGCCATCGCGATGCAGGAGTGAATGCTGTCTCGTTAGTTACAAACTGGCTTAATGTTGAGAAGAGGAAGTGGATTTTGATCCTCGATAATGTTGACGATGATCGGTTTCTTCACCAACAACAACAACAACAACAACAACAAGTATTCACATTTCTCCCTTCTAGCTCGAATGGTTCGATAATCATGAAAACTCGAAGCAGAGCAGTCGCTCTTCGATTTGTTGAAGAACGTAACTTGGTGGAGGTCTCTCCCATGGATAGTCAGGGTGCTTCGGCGTTGATGCGTGCTAAACTTGGCGCTCAAGCAAAACCAGGGGAAAACAATCACATACCGCAGGTTACGTCGCTATGAGGAATCCGAGGCTTTGCTCAAAGGACTGCTTGATATCCAAAAAGGAAAGCTGGGCAAGCATAATATTGTTCTTGCAAAGACCATGCAAAGTCTTGCATGGACCTACTATGATCAAGGTCGATTTTCAGATGCCGCGAAGTTTGCTATAGATGTTGCTGAGATGCACAAAAAAGTGACCGGCTTGGAGCATCCCACAACAATGTCCGTGGCGAGGGCGTTGTTACTCGTCTACTCAGAGGCTAATTTATTGGAAGAGGCTGAGAAATTCGGTCGTGAAGCACTCGAAAAGAGTAGAAAGGATCGAGGACCTGTTCATCCCGATAATCTTCACTGCATGGGATACTTGATGGAGGTTTGCCACCGAAGAGACAAATATAAACAAGCCGAGGAGCTCGGCTGTTTACTGCTCGAAGCCACTCGAAAAATCCACGGGCCTGATCATTCTGAAACTGTCAAATGTGAGAAAGATTTGTCTCTAATCTATAATGACATGGGACAATATGAAAAGGCCGAAACCCTCTCTCGCCAAGTCCTTGAGACCCAAAGAAAAATTTGGGGAAATGATCATCCTGAATCTCTCAGGTGTACACAAGGCTTATATACATTACTTGTCCTCTCGGAAAACTATGAAGAAGCGGAACAACTCAATCTTCAAGTACTTGATGCCTATCGACAAACCTACAGGCATAACCATCATGACACTCTCAGGTGTGCCAAGGACTTGTCCAATCTCTACTACCATAGACAGCAGTATCAAGAGGCCGAAGATATTCTACGTCAAACCCTTGAGAGGCTCAAGAAACTTGGAAGTATCGTAAGTATCGAAGTTTTGAGATGGACACAGGATTTGGCCGGAATGCTAGCGGCAACAGAGCGAGATGAAGAAGCTGAGTAACTTCATCGTCAGGTCGTTCAGACATTAGAGAAAGATTTTGGCATCGATCATCGCGAAACAACTACTGCAATGAGACTCTTTGCTCGATTTTACGAACTCATAATGGAATTCGAAAAGGCCATATTACTCAGGTCTCGAACATTTGAGGCCGCGAGGAACAAGCACCGTTCTGAACACCCAAATACATTGCGTGCGATGGTTGACCTGGCTCTAAGCTTGCGTGCCGCAGGTCGAGACTCAGAAGCTCTAGAACTGATTCTGGATTGCCGAGATAAGCAATTCAGGACTTTGGGTACTGATCAGCCCTTTTCTAGACAAATAAGTAGGATTATACAGAATTGGGAGGACGAAAGACTCCAATGGTGCAGTGGACTCGGCGGCAGAGAAACTAAGTGAAATTGAGATTGATGATTGATATCATTCTCAGGCATCAGCCCGAGGATGATATGAAGTTGGGTTATCCTTCAAATTGCAAATCGCATAAGGAAAAATTCAAATTGCTAAAACTGAATACAAAACAGAGCTTAGAAAATGTGGTGCCCTGCATCACATTTCATCGATTTCAGGTTCATGCTCAGTCTCAAGAGCCTCATCTCGCGCCGTCGTTTGCTTTGGCTTTCTCGGGCCACCTGTCGCCTCTTTACCCCAAAGGCTTTCATAGATATCGGCTTTATGCTGCTCGGTGGTTCCCTTATTATCGAAAGTTATTACGCTGTCATTGGGAATATCATTTTTGCCACGCATAGACAAACCTGGTCAGTGGTTGGTGTTTTGTTTTCCAGCTCTGACGACAACCGGGATCCTTCATAGTCATCAGGGAACGTGGTCGTTACGAAGACTGTCGAGGTGAAGAGGTCAGAGATGCGTTCGCTCCGATATAGGAGATATTGGTGACATACATTCCTCATTTCCCTTGATTTTTGGGTTAGCTTTCTCGTGAAGAAGTGCCTGTGCAGGTCTGGTGGCGCAGAAAGCCGATCGCCTTCCAGCAGTAATCATCTGTCGTTTGATCAAGGCAGTGTACATTTTTCAAAGTAGTATATTCAGCGTCTGTCAATATGCAATATGAGTTGAGGCGATTGGTAAATATTCACGGGCTCTCTAGGTATTCAATGGAGCTTATATCTAGAGCTGGCTCGTCATGATGTCAAGCAGATAAATCAGACCCAATAACTCCTCAAAGACTAAGACCAATTCTTTAGGTCCCAATACAATATTTCGACCTACACGAATAGACATTGGTTGGTTGTAAGATGCAGAATGTGGAGGTGGCGATTCGCCATAGCTACACCATGGTACCGCAGCATCAAACCATGTCGTGTGACGATCCTCGAAATCTAGACCGAAGTCATTTGAGATAGATTTGAATTATATTTCCATGCATCTCGATCAAAGATGATCTATATGTACAAAATTCCAGCAATGCTTGGCCCATGAAGTGAGTGTATCGTTAAAAACCCATAAAAATCCCTGGTATACGCCGCGCAAAAAAAAAAAAAAACACACACACACACAAACAAGTAACTAATTCCATGCTAAGAAAATGATATGCTAAGACTCCCAGTCCATAGCTCTCATTAGCAAGAAAGTTTCCGCACTCAATCCCCTTTGGACTTTCTTGCCATTCTCTTCCGTGAAAAATTCCGGTTCGAAGTCGCTTGCCTTGGCCCATTCTTGGATTAAACGGCGCCAATAGCATACTTCTGCTGCTTGCGTGAGGTAACGCTCGCGGAACATTTGCACGTTATTATCGGCGATGCGCTGAGCATCTTTGTCGTGTTTGCGCAGCCATTTCATCTTTTTCTCAAGATCGGACCAGTCACGCTCGACTTCGACAAAATTTTGTTGGGATCCTGATGATCGCAAAAGGTGGGAGTGGTGTTGTATTCTGTCAAGCTTATGTGAAACTACCACGCTGCGACACATTTGAAGGTATTTCAAGTGACCGGAGTGAGCATCTCCTTCTGTCTGGGCGAGATATTTGTAGTCGCAGAATTCCGGCATCGTCCGATAATCATCTTGTATATTTTGTTGGCCGGCTTGATCAAGAGATTTGACATCCGCCCAAGGTTTCTTCTCCGTTACGCTGAGTAGCTTGCCGCGAATCTCCTGGTCGAGAGTAGACATTCCTCGCCATAGTAATTTGTCGATTTTGTTCGACCATTCCATTCCTCCTTCCTTCTCGGCACGCTCAACGTCCATCAGTATCTCTTTAACTGACCCAGCCTTGATCTCTGGCCAGGACCAGAAACCAAAATCCGGAATGAGCCATACTAATTCGTCTTCGGGGCGGCGGGAGTAGCCCCATTGTGCGGCGTTGTCAATATGATCATCGGTGTTGAAAGCGAATTCGATGTTGGGGAGAGGTTCGGGAGAAGTGAGGATTGCCCGGTTGATGGCGGAAAGCGTCGCGATCTCACGCGACCAAGTATCGCCTTCTTTGGAAATTACATAAAGCTGTTAAACTCATACAGTCAGCCTCTGTGAGAACAGCATGAACCATGAACTACTGTGGAATGTATTTACCTGTTGGTCATAAATCATAGCACGAATGTATCCATTCCGCGGCGGTACCGAATCGATTTCTCCGATGGTAATCGGTCGTTCGGCACGCGCAGCTCCGGCACGTTCGAGATCGGCAAAAAGGTCGGCGAAGGCTAAGTCACATTGTCCTTGAGTCAGAAGTAGATCATCGCGATCCCGTTCATAGCGCCAGGCACCATCAAAGCGGTGTTGTCCTTGAGGTTGAGTGAGGGGGGTCCGAGTTGGCTGAACTTGCGATTTTGGCCGTGGAGTTATAACGTAAAAGAAGCAGAAGACCAGCAGGAGACACGGAATGGCCACCAACACTGGACGTTTAACAAGCAGCATTCTTCCATTCGGGCCCTTTAGCGCAGGAGATATATTCGGGACATGATCGTGCAAGAGAAAAGAGAAAAGGAAAGAAGAAGAAAATAGCCCCAATGGGCGCGGAGTGCCTATTTTAGGGGGAGGGCCCGGGCCCGCTGGGAGGAGCCCTTCGTAAGCCTTCAGGTCGAGTTCCACTGTCTGCCAGTGGATTGTAGTGGGGGCTGAAACCAGATGATCATCTCTTCCGGGGATGTCTTTGGGCCTTTTCTTAAGATTGTATTTGGTTTATTTCAAGGGCGAAGTGGCGCAGGGCAATCCATCATGGAGAAGAAGATACAGTATGATGAGATGCTCATTAGGGCTATTCAGTGTGTACTATGTAATTAACTTAATTAGGGTAAAACAATACCAGTAGTACAGTCATTGACAACCAGTTACCAACATGGGAACTACTACGACTTGAAGATGAGTATAATATGCACTTACAAGCATAGTATAATCCAGGGGTCATTACACTCCTATTAGCCATATATAGGTATGTACTATGTATATAGAATAGTGTTCACTCGAAGACCGATGAAGTAACAAAGGAGCCGCACTGCCCCACCGTGCAGGGTCTTTTCAGGGTCTGATCGTATCTAAAAAGGTGATGATTGACGCAAGGCTGAGCCCGGAATGTAGTGCTGATCTTTATTCTCAGTTTACTAAATATCTACGTAGTAGATAGGTATCATTGGATCCAGCTTAATAGCAGCAGAAGATGCACCAAAATCTTATGCCTGTAGTAATGCCGATATTATTCAAAACATCTAGTTGAATCCATTGTTTGCACATTATTTCACAGGCCTTGGATGACGATCAGCATACATCGTACGAATGTATTCAAGGGGCGAGCTAGATAATCTTCGAAGCACTAGCTGGAAGAAACAATTACGATCTAAAAAAAGATTTAAATAATCCGAAGAAGGGGATTATGCATTCTACAGAGTGGATAATTCGAGCAGTATGTAGATATGAAACCTGGGGTACTGACTAGTTTCTCCTACTCCACACTACCTTATACTGCGAATATCACAACAAAACAATTCTAATTCTTCCATTTCACAATCCAGCAGACCATCCCAGCTCAAGAGACTGATGATTGCACTACTACTATAGTGCCACAAACTAAAATATAGCCATACAATTTGGCGGACTCGACACTCCCCGCGCACAATTCAACGGACTACTCGAGATAAAGAAACTCCACCGTCCCAACCTCTCACATGTCGCCGCCAACTCATCCAAATCAAACATCTCCCCTATAGGAACCCCCCCCACCCAGCCAATAAATGATGATGCAAATCATGTTCCGGTGATCGAGCCGGAAACACTTCAAAACTAACCGCGTCCGACGCTACCGCTGCAAAATGATTATCCCACATAAAGCGAAGCACTCGCTCACTCTGTTCAATTCCCGCATGTTGTGGCATCGATTGTTCGCTATAGGCTTTTCGTTCTGTATCAGACATTTTACTCCATGTCTTCGGAAGACCGACACGTAAGAAGAAAATGTCGCCGTGCTGGAAAGTGATGTTAGATTCGGCGGCTATTTCGAGGACTTCGTCGAGAGAGATAGTTTGACGGGTGAGTGCATTCAGTGGAATTCCTTTCTTCTCAGCGTATGAGACATAATCGATTAATACTCCACGGCCAGCAATGCCCTTCTTGGCCCAGAAACCGATGCCAATGCGTGGGGAGTTACCGTCGATGATTTCTTCTGCGGTGGTGCCGCCGTGGAAGACTCGTCGATTGGGGTTTTCGGGTGTAGGTGCGGGTTGATTGTGATGGCGAAATCCGTCCCATTGAGATGATTGTTGTGGGTTGAAGTGATACTCGTCGTCGAAAGCGACGCCCTCAGCTACCCATTTGATGCGGTGCTCGAAGGGTTTGCGGCCGAATCCTATTTTAGTTTAAATCGGGGATGAGTCTCTATGCTTTTATAGAAGATGATCTTGTTGCTTTCTCGGCACCACTTGTTTTAGGTTAGATATTACCTGGTGGAGTCAAGTTCTCAATATCCCAATTCAGACACACGCGCTCGCCAGTCTGGATCTGCGTACGTGCAGCATCCGCGACGATTTCAGGTGTGAGCAAACGCAACATTCCCAGGCCTTCTTCTTCTGACCCAGCCGCTGCTGGCCAGTATTGCATCTTGTTTGGAAGATCATCGAACTTGGGAAGGTTGGCCATTTTATCGATCGAACCGTTCCAGGAGCTAGATGGAAGAATCTCGGTGGGTGATATACTAGTATTCCGGCTTGGACTGACAGAGGTGGGTGATCGTGAAGAAAAGAGCTTCACGAGAACTTGAACTCTTGTAGCAGATTTGGGGAATGTAGGAGCTAAATAGATCATCTCCCCCCCCCCCCACGTAGTCGGAACAAGTCCGTTGACGTGGACATGACCCCGCAACTCCCCACGTCACAAATAAAAATAAGTGTGGGTTGTGTGAATGGCTGCTCGTATATTGACGGATTATTTGCAGTTTGAAGCTCCTGATGGGGTAAGTACCGGCGATGGTGCTTCTAGGAGGATACGTTGTACAACCGACTGTGTGATCAATCCCAAGTTGAATCTACACGAAAGAAACTCAAGTTCAGGTGGACCTGATTCTTAGATATCTAGTTCACTATGCTTTGATACGATACATTTCAGGTAAGGCATGAATAAATCATAGACATGAACATTTTTATTACATCTTAGCAATCATGCTGAGAAGTCGATGCCGACGCTATAACATAATCTACTCCGGAAAAGAGAGAAAAAAGAATCAACAAGAGACATGTTCCCACACAAGGGAGCAGCCTAGTTACCATATAAAATTTACAAATCATCCAGGTCATCGTTTGTCTTCGAGCCACGGCTGGGCAGGTCAGACATCTCATATTCTTCCTTGCGGCCCGAAGATCCTGCTCGGTCCGAGGCTGACATGGCCATCGCCTGTCGACCTGTGTCGGAAGACTCGAGGAACTCGCGCAGGCGGCGTTTGCCTTCCTCAAGAGCTTGCTGCGATGCTGCCTCGGTCATCTTCAAGATTGGTCCCCATAGATTGAGCTGGTAGGTGACATATGCACCAACGGCACAGACAAACAAGAGGAAGAAATAGGCGGGATTGCGTAGAACTAGACGGAACAATGTTAGTAAATAGAAGACTTTGAGACTTTTAAAGCCCAGACTACATAAAATAACGTACCCGCAACAATTTCGTTCCATCCCAATGCAAGCAAAATTCCGTAGAAATATAACGGCACTTGAGTCATGCCACCAATGGCACTTCGCTTGGCCTCAACGTAGACCCCATCAGCAGCTTTCTTGAAGCGTACAGTAAGTTCTTGACGTTTCGAATCACCCAGGATCGTCATCTCTTCCTCCAAACTCTTGCCTTCATCTTCATCCACGCCGCCAATAGGGGCCAGATCTTCTTCGTCGGCAGGCGATGCTGAGCTTGGAGTGTGTCCAATCCATCGATCAAGTGGCGGGGAAGCATTTGTCTCGACCAGACGGAAGCGAGAGAGAAGAGGGATCAAGGTGAGGGTAGATTCGCGTGCACGAGTATAAATACCCTCAATATCGTCCGTCGGGCGCCAGATGCGTGGTACACCAGCCTCATCATATCGGAACTTATCTTCAAAGTTCTCGCGCAACTTCAGAAGCAAGTTACCCTCAATCATCTCTTCGTCAATCTTGGAGCGCAGCACGCCCCATGATTTACGGCGCAGACGCCACAGTCCTACATCGACTTCTTCAAGACTGGCATCGAAACTGCTGGCGCGATCTGTGAATCTTCTCTCCGCGTCAAGCACGGTCTCAACAAAGACATTCCAAATACGATCCCAGAAAGCCTTCTCAGTGGGCTTGTCGCCCTCCTCGGGAGCACCACCGCCGGCACGTCCAGAGCCAAGTCCATTGAACTCGAGCCCCACGGATTCACCCAGACGAGACTGCACCCAGCGTTCGACGCGGCTAGCCAAGCGTCGCATCTCGTCGCGGCGAAGACGAGCGCTGACTTCGGACAGTTCTTTCTCATATAGATTGAGCTCCTGTTTATAGTTACTCCAAGAGGTGTTCTCCACCACAGTCGCCCGGGCGACTTCTTCGAACTTCTCCAGCGAAACCTTAGTCTCCTCGTGGACAATCTCAGCGAAGTCGTAGTTGCCACCCTTCTTCTGGCCAGACTTGACAGCATTCGTGACAGCATCACTGAAATCACGAATACCTGACTTGTGCGCGGCTGAGATTTGGCCGTGGAAAAGTGCCTTCAGTCGGGTGTCAACTTTGCCTTCCAACTCAGCCTTCTTGCGTTGGTAGACACCCTTATGGTAGCGGCTGGCTTCGGTTTCAAAGCCCTTGATTGTCTTGGAGCGAGCTGTTCGCATCGCCGCACCAAGACCGCCAAGCACCTCCGGCGCTCCAAGGCGCACCGCCTCGTTCTGCTTGTCCTCGAAAGCTGTGATGGCTTCATCGAATCCAGTCATGACCTCACGCAGGATCTCGTCGCAGCGGAATTGAGCAAGTAATTCCTGCTGCGTAGGCAAATCCAAATCCTTGTTGTTGACAATTTGGTCCCAGATGCCTTCGGCATAATGCGAGAAACCATCAGCGGGAATACGGCGGTGATATTCAGGTAGGAAAACACCGCCTTCCGAGAATTCACCCTTGAGAGCATCTCTCTTGGGATCACGGTGTCCTTCCCGGAAACGCAGTCCTAGCTTCTTAGCCTCTGTTACAAACTGGTCTGGCTGGTAACCCTTGTGCGGAAGTCCGTAGAATTGAAAATCGAAGTAATCGTGGATCGTAGATCTTTCTAAGCCAGCAGGCTTGGAAATAGTATCCCATAGGCGTGAGAGATCTTCCAACAATGTCTTCTGGAGGTTCTTGAGTGGGGTTGTGCCGATGAAGTCACGGATAACGAAGAATAGGAGAGATCGGTGGGTAGTGCTATGGCTTCATTAGTATGCAGCATAACAAAAATCAGCCGTTTATAGAGTCCACATACTTTTTGTCTTTCAGGAACAATTGCAAGTTCACCTCAAAGACAGTCTTCAGGAGTCCCATGTTGGCACCCTGATACAACCCCACTTGATGCTCCCAGATATTGACAATGAGAACCTCACTGGTCGCAAGTGCAAACAGTGCACTCTTACGCTCGAAATCCTGATCTTCTCCTCTCTCGCGGCCATCCGTACCTTCCACGTCCATCACCAAGATATTGTCCGCCATCCGCGAACCATCGGCCGTAACAGACTGGTCCTGCTTCTTGTTCTTCGACAACCAGATACCCTTGGTTGTTTGCCGTCGCTCCAGCTCGGACATGACAGAGAATTGTGTGCCAAAGAGCTGGTTCAGGAGAGTGGACTTTCCGGTGGACTGCGATCCAAACACGGAGATGAGGTGGTAGTTGAAACCAGCGGGGGTGACATCTTCAAGGGAGAGATACTTGGAAAGGTTGGGACTAAAGAATGGGCAGTCAGTAACGAGAACTTGCTACTCGCGATATCTTCGAGCTTGCAATGGGGCTCGTTAGGAGCTAGGTGTTGCCATACTTGAACTCCTTATCCTCATCAATCACTTGCACTCCATGTTCGTACGAGGCGGCATCGCCCTGATCGGCGACAGTCGCAAAATGGCCGTTTGCCATGACAGGGGGTGCTGTTGGTGTCCTGCCCAGTCCCGACGGGCGTTCAGTCATAGTGATGGTTATCGCACTCTGAGGTGGTGGTAGTGGGGACAGATCACCGTAAGAAAGTGGCGAGAGGAGGGAGAGCGGGAACTACTAGATGGCTGGGGAAAAGTGTGGAGCATCCAACTTGAAATCGATACTGATGGAAGTATAGTAGAAGCGCTCAAGACAAGACAGTCCGATCACAAGGCCGATGCACGAGGATCGAAAGGTCCGAGGTTTAATCGGATGGGATGGTTGCTGGGGAAAACAATTCTTACATAACCCTGCATGATCGCCAACGTTCCGTGGTTGAGTGTGTACACACATATATGTTAGTTAGTGCTGCTAACTGTTGAACAAGCTAGATGAGCGAGTTTTACACTAAGAATTGACAATATAGTACAACATACTAGTATTTGCTACCAAATCAGTTGTTTATGATTGCAAGCGTTGGAGACAAGTTGAAGAAAAACATAGTACATAGACATTAAACTGACTAGTAACTATATAGACGACCGGGTATATCAAGACCTGCTGCAGCTTAATTAAACCAATCCAAATTCCACCCATGGTCCAGTCCCAGATCAACACTAGGGGCTGACCACGAAAATTGATTGAAATCGTCAAAGATTCCTGTAAATGTATTAAGTTCGGGCCCCGCGAATAATGATGTTGCAATGTTGTTTCCTGGTGATGCTGGAGTTTGATTACTCGTTCCAGTGGTCGTTTGAATAGGCACGTTTGCGCCAAAACTAGGACGTGAATTGGCCGGCGATACTCTTTCAAAGTCAGAAAATGGTGGAGTGTATAACTGGTGAGGCGATTGCTTATTTGGAAGATTCGTCGGCGACGAGCCACTCATAGTAGCATCGTCATGCTCTTTATTCTTTTGCCGGGCGAACTTCGCTCCAGCTCCAACGGTGATGGTTCCAAAGTAGGGGACAGTAATCTTGCAAGTGACATCAGCCCATTCAGGCTTTTGAGACCTTGAGCGATAGATCTCTCCGAGAATATTGCAAGACTCTGCTGCCACAGAGCCACCTTTTTGTTCCTTTGCTTGACGAAAAATTTCGACTACCTCCCCAACTAGTCTCCAGTCCCTCTCGTCTTGCTCTTTGATAGGCGCAGAAGACTCATCTGAGTATCCTTGTAAATGAAGAATGAGTAACATACCCATGGTGAAAGCAAGGAAATCAATTGTCTTGCAAAGGTATGATCGGGTGATAGCTCGCAACACCTTGTATATCCCCAATGCCTCTCGCGCTGACTTTATTGCCATTTGGCGGGAGTATTCATATCGTGAGTCGTTTGGATATCGTAGCATGAGAGGAAGATGAAGAAGAGCCCGGAGTACTTTTGGCATGAATTGAAATGGAATTCGATTATGGAATTGTTCGTGGCCCTCGTTCGGGCCAAGCTCGACACCAAAGAAACTACTCGGCATAGCTTTCCAGGCTGAGTCTAGCTCTTGATCGAGTTTTAGTGTACTCTCGAAGGACATGTCGGCTGGATTCTGATTTCGATCGACCATATGTCCGCAGATTACACCCATACGCAACAAGTATTCATCTGCGAGTGAGTTATGTTGCTTCAAACGATACTCGATTTGGGGTAAGAAATGTGCCTCTGTGACTCCATAAGGTAAGCCCAGAATCAGACTGAGAGATCGATCTGAGCTGTTTAATTCACACCAGATCTTCGATCGTCGGTCAAAGAGGGTGTCCTTTGGGTTGCGAGTTCGGGTTGAGAGATGCATGCCTGCCAAATAGGCGAATTCAATAGCACGACGAATCACTAGCCATGCCTTGCGAAGACGGCCTTCATTCAGATGGAACTTGGCAAGAAGCATCTGGCACTCGATACCCGGTAGTGTTGCTGCGAAATCGTCGTCGCGGACGACTAAGCGATCAACGGCTGATGTTAAACGGGCTGAGAACTCTTCGGGGTCAATTGGGACACTCAGGTTGGCGAAGTCAAAAGAAGTTGGGGATTGAAGAACAGTCATGCAGAGACAGACAAGTGCTTTCCCAATGTCAGCTGGGGCCATGAGACTTTCACAAGGAACGAGTTTGGGATCGTAGATGTTTTGTATCTCGGGAAAGCCTTCTTCCCAAACACACCATAGCTTCGACCCCTCATGTAGAATCTTTTGTAAGTCCTGAGGTGGAGGAATCAAGGACATCAGCTCAGCCCTCACGGCGCGAGCCTTTGGTGACATGTCTTTGATTCCAACAAACTGATCATTACTAGATAAGTCCTCTTGTCGACTGACGAAGTAATTGTCAAAAAGCTGCATGACCGGAGCATCCTGAATCTGTATGCTAGACGGGCCAAGTTTGTCCGACTCAACCGAACTGGGCGTCATATTGGCACTGGTAGCTGCAGTGGGGTTACAAACTATAGCATCAGATTAATGCTTGGCCGATATTATAACCAATAGGAAGATAGTTCGACCTTTTGTATGGGGGTCTGATGGGGAATGGTATTATGGGCTGCTTACCTGGTGAGCTGGCATTCATGCTTTGCTGATCCAAACGTTTAGCTAGGTCCTGGACTACATTCTCCAGGTGTGCTACACGTTCTCGCAGACTATAGCGTTGATCTCCTTGTACACTGGCAGATATACCATGGTCATCTTCATGGCTTTCCTGATCAATGCATTTGGAGCCTCGCAAGCGACACTCTTTACAGGCATTAGGTTGGTCATCTGTGTAAGTACAGCGGATTTTCCTACGTCGACCTAGTGAAGAAGTCAATATCGATAAAGATCTGCAACGGAATGATGACGAGCTTACATTCGATACAACTTTTAGTACCCTTTCGCATTTTTTTGCGAGGTGGGCCCTGTACATCTGACCAGGAACTCATGCTAGCGGTTCTTATCAAGACGCATGCATACAGCAAAAAGACGGCTTATTGTGTATGTAGATCCACAGGGCACAAAGAATCATCAAAACGAGTTTGTGCGTGGAATATGTGGGTAATGAGCCACTCGGATCTTCGGATGTAAGGATTCAGAACTTGAAGACTTATATGAGATGGGATGAAATAAAGAGAAAGACCTCCGGGGAGTAATCGACCAGGATGCAAGCCTCACTAAGCCATAGTCTCGGCGGAGGGCCTGACGGGGTGCGTGGGGATAGGATGGATAGAAGTATACCGTGCAATCCCAAGGTATTTACCAAATATGATTGTGTCTTTCTATATATGTATTTACGACTGGCAATTCAACAATCTCAGGCTAATTGTCACAGGAGCTTCATTGATATCGAGTATTTTTCTTGGGCCCCTTTTTGAGATCGAATTCCAAACATAACTGGGTTAGATTCCCTCAGGCAACATTAAAGGGTGGTCGTTTACATGTCTGTACAGATGTATGTAGCTTGGCATGAACGATTGTTCCAGATTGGTCGTTCTCAAAATAACAATCATAAACATGGCGATCTACCATTTCGCATGATTGTTTTTCTATTCGAGAAGATCTGTCTGTCTGATCGATCTAACGGTCGATGGGACATGGATCCTCCCATACCCTAGGAACACGAACCTAATCACTATCACCACTCACAGACAGCCGGCTGGCCCGAAACCCACGCAATTCGTCCGTCCTTTTCGTCCGGACGGACGAGACATCATCGCAGTATGAAATACAATGCCACGGTGGCTGAAATCCCTAGAATATCTTATTATTAAACCCAAACATGAGAGAGATGTGCAAAGCCATATTCCGGAAATAGTTGTCCCATCGTTCTTGTGAATGAAGAAATTTATCGCTACTAATGAGAAATGGAAGGTCGATCTTCAAGCTGGGAGTAAATCTTTTATTTTGAATACATTTCCACGGGATGAGGGGAGAAATATAGAATAGGTTACACCTCCAAAAAAGAAGAGGTACATGAACAAGATTCAAACGAAAAACTCCGGATTACCCCCGGAACCCTTGGGGCTGATCGATGATCCCGCGTTGTGAATAGGTGATGGCAGACAAACAAGAAAGAAAAATGGTTTCATAATACAGGTCGAACAAAGATCACTTGCTCGATTATTATTTGGTGCCGATGGGCATTTATGCGACAACACGGGTGATCAGACCAGTGGCAACAGTACGTCCACCCTCACGGATGTTGAAGCGCTGACCGGCCTCGGCAGCAACGGGACGGTGAGTCTTAAGGACCATCTCGACGTTGTCACCGGGCTGGACACGGGTGGACTGGTCCTCACCGGGGAAAGTGAGGTCACCAGGCTCGTCAGCAGTACGGAGGTAGACCTGGGGGCGGTAGTTGGTGCCGAAACCAGTACGGCGACCACCCTCAGCCTCAGTCAGGACGTACATGGAGACCAGGAACTCCTGGGCAGCCTTGGTGCTGCCGGGGACGGCAACAACCATACCGCGGCGGATGTCCTCACGGCGGATACCACGGAGAAGCAGACCGGAGTTGTCACCGGCACGGGACTCGTCGCAAGACTTCTTGAAGGTCTCAATGTCGGTAACCTTGGTCTTGATGGGGGCATCAGAGCCACCAACAATCTCAACCTCGGTATCCTTCTTTAGCAGACCACGCTCGACACGGCCAGAGACGACAGTACCACGGCCGGGAATGGAGAAGACCTCCTCAATGGACATGAGGAAAGGCTTGTCCATATCACGCTCGGGAGTAGGAATCCAGGTGTCGACAGCCTCCATGAGAGCATCGATACGCTCGGTACCGATGTCGGGGCGGCGGTCCTCCAGGGCGCAGAGGGCAGATCCAAAGATGATAGGGGTCTCCTCACCCTCGAAGCCGTAGGTGGAGAGAAGCTCACGCATCTCGAGCTCGACGAGTTCCAGCATCTCGGGGTCCTCGACAGCATCGACCTTGTTAACGAAAACAACGATCTTCTGGACACCGACCTGACGGGCAAGCAACAAGTGCTCACGGGTCTGGGGCCTATTTTTTTAAAAGATTCGAGATTAGCATATGATCTTGTTATTAGATAGTCAATCAAAGGTGTATTGTTCTCATACATTTGACCGTCAGAGGCAGCAACGACGACAATGGCGCCATCCATGTTGGCAGCACCAGTAATCATGTTCTTAATGTAATCAGCGTGACCGGGGCAGTCGACGTGAGCATAGTGGCGCGAATCGGTCTGGAACTCGATGTGGGCAGAGGAGATGGTGATACCACGCTTGCGCTCCTCGGGAGCCTTGTCAATGGCACCATACTCGAGGAAGCTGGCCAGACCCTTGGAGGCTTGGTGCTTGGTGATGGCGGCAGTCAGGGTGGTCTAGGAACACGGCATCGTCAGGAAACAGAAATCGAATTCGAGAAACAGGACTGCATCTTACCTTTCCGTGATCGACGTGACCGATGGTACCAATGTTAACATGGGGCTTGGTACGCTCGAAAGCAGTAGCCAGACCACGAACAGCCAGCTTGTCGCTGGTGAAGACGTGGTGGACGGGGTTGACGGCGCGCGGGCGCATCAGAGATGCCCGGCTGGAGCGCGCCAGAAGGTTGATGGAACGGGAAATGCTTGACATCTTTGCGAAATGGAAAGCCAAAGACAACCAACGAAGGAGCGCAGATGAAATCAAGAAACACGATGGTCGAACGTCGGGGGAGAATCAACACCCAATTTTCCCGGTTTGCCCGGAAAAACTTTAGTCAGGGGCCAGCCAATCACAGGCCGGGAATTGCGGAGGTCTGGCTGTCATCAATACAGTAGGAGTTCTTGTCCATCATCAGGGAATGTTGATTTATATTTTTCACAATTAGCCATTTAGATGCAGCTTAATGGCGAAGATGCATTGCAAGAAGAGCTATAAAACGGAAGGATATCCATTAGATTTTTATGGGGTATATTTACTTAAATTCGATCCGGTATAAATGGTACAGAATTTCTGTATGCTCCAATGTCACAAGACGTCTTGCCTAGGATTCGAATGGAGATCATAATGGTGCTACTAGTATGCAATAGATTGGTATATACAAGGAAATCCAGCCTGTCCTGAACCAAAAACCATATCGTGCTTCTCATCACCACTAACATTGCATGGAAGTATGGCCGAGGCCTCAGTCCATGCCAAGTCAAACGCCACTCACTATAACACTAATTGCTTTCCTTGAGAAAGGATACGCCATGGTGAGTTATAAAAACACCGCCTTATTTCTCCTTGGTGACTGTGATGATAACATGCTTGCCTGGCTCTCCCTCCATGGGCTTGGTTTGAGTAGCACCTGCCTCTCGGACAGTATCCAGCACTGTCTGCATGACGTTCTTGATTTCTTCCACCGTGGCAGATCGCTTATGCTTCTTGCGGGTCAAGATAACTTCAACCTTTCGTCCTTTATCTAGGAAGTTGGCCAACTGCTTCAAACGATGTTGTAGGTCATGGGCGTCAATAGCCCAATTCAGTTCAACCTGTTTGGTCGACTGAGCCGCAGCCTTCGCCGCTTTAGCTCTGGCCTTCTCGCTTTCCTTGTATTCCTTCTTGTTCAGGACCTTGCAAATAGGTGGTTGCCCAGGTCCAGAACTGGGAGCTACCTGAATGCAGAAGAATTTATTGCGATCAAATGAGCTGAGAACGTTTGAGAGTCGTTGGGGTTCTTCAAGGTTTCCCTCCTCGTTGGCTAGTTGCACCCATTGAGATCGAATCATTTCATCTTTAATCAAGGTTGAAGAGGGGGTGGTGGACTTTGGGAGAGCAAGGCTCCGACAGAGCTGAAACTGTCGAAGCTGAGCACTACCCTGAAATGTCCTAGGCAGGAAAACCCCAGCTCTGGAATTGTGGGGGGGGGTGCAAGGAATGTCCCGCGCAGTGCCTGCGCCGTCGACACGAGGCCGCGAGTGTGGTTCATCTGGACGATAGGGAGGGGGAAAGCAGTGTGCAGCGAGGAGAAGCAGGAGTCGTGGACGGAGTGAGAGTTTGTCTTTCAAATATAATCGGTGGCTGGAGAAGAAGCTTGAGAAAGGCAGGAAAAGGAGCTCGCAACTGCGAAAGTCGCAGCGATTATGGGGAAGCCGCATTTAGTAAGAGTACCACGCCACAGTCCTGCGCCACACCGCAGAAACAATTTGGTCTCCTTTGTCCTGCAGCATTTCATCTCCTGAGTTTCTTCTCCCTTCAATTTTCTCATTCCCCTTTGCGCCTTGCTGGAGTCGGTTATTTTTCCGATTCAATGTTGTTTCATTTTTTGGCTACTTTTCTTTAAATCCGTCCGATCGTTAGATTCTTGCGTGGGCGGCTACTTCGCCACCTGTCGTTTCCTTCGCTTTATCTGTTGAGATTGCTCGTATGTCGACTGGAGTCGACAAGCAACAACCCTTTAATCTTCCAATTTTGAATTCGGGCGCACGTCAACGCTTTGTGTCGCAGAGTCACGGCTCCCTGTTATCGTCAGCAATCGTATCCGCCGAAATACCCGATAGACAATCCGCCAAAATGGTTTCACAGAGTCAAAGATCCCGATGGCTTAAAACCAGTGCAATTATCGCCTTTATTTTCATGGTCCTTTTGTGGCTGTCGCCATCGAAGCCTTCTAGCTACGCTGGTTATTCTCAAGGTATGCGAAGCCCCATCAGTGATATTCACGTATATGCGAGACTAACCATGGCCTTCGGTCAATCCATAGGCAAGTCATCTTCTGCCTCTGGCGTGGAGACCAAGTGCACAAAGCCACATGATTCTTCTAAGCCTTTGATCCAGTATGCTCTTATGATTGATGCCGGTAGCACCGGCTCCCGTATCCACGTCTACCGTTTCAACAACTGCGGCCCTACCCCCGAACTGGAGAACGAGATTTTCGAGCAAACCGCTAAGAAGGAAGGTGGTTCTGGCCTCAGCTCTTACAAGGAGGATGCTGAAGGTGCTGCCAAGAGCTTGGACCCTCTTCTGGAAGTCGCCATGAACAACGTCCCCTCCGAATACAAGTCCTGCACTCCCATTGCGGTCAAGGCCACCGCTGGTCTACGTCTTTTAGGGGCCGAGATGAGCCAGAAGATCCTCGAGGCTGTCCGTAACCGCCTGGAGACCGTTTACCCATTCCCCGTTGTCTCTCGTGAGAAGGGTGGTGTTGAGATCATGGACGGCTCTGACGAGGGTGTCTACGCCTGGATCACCACCAACTATCTTCTTGGAAAGATTGGCGGCCCTGATGAGACACCAACTGCTGCTATCTTCGATCTGGGTGGTGGCTCCACTCAAATTGTCTTCCAGCCCACCTTTGAGCAGAGCAAGGCCGGTGGCATGCCTGAGCATTTAGCCGAGGGTGATCACAAGTACGAGCTGAAGTTTGGCGGCCGCGAGTTCGATCTCTACCAGCACTCCCACCTTGGCTATGGTCTCATGTCTGCCCGGGAATCTATGAACCGTGTGGTTTTGGAGGCCATGTACGCTAACAACCAGAAAGACCTCTCTTGGTTGAAGAGCCCCATTTCCAACCCTTGCATTCAGCCTGATATGGAGAAAGAAGTCACCATCAAGTTCCCGGCTGATCATCCTCTTGGCCCTGAGGTTACAGTCACCATGGCTGGCCCGAAGGACGCAACTGCTGCTCCCCAGTGCCGTGCCATCGCTGAAAAGATTCTGAAGAAGGATGCCGAGTGTGCTTTGGCCCCCTGCTCCTTCAACGGTGTCCACCAGCCTTCTTTGGAGAAAACCTTCTCTCGCGAGGATGTATATATCTTCTCCTACTTCTTCGACCGCACTGAGCCTCTGGGCATGCCTTCCTCCTTCACTCTTGACGAGCTGCATAAACTTACCTCCACCGTCTGCAGTGGTGAGGACGGCTGGAGTGTTTTCGCCGGCGTTGAGAATGCTCTTCATGAGCTTCGTGATCGTCCCGACTGGTGCATGGACCTTAACTTCATGATGGGTCTGTTGCACACCGGTTATGAAATGCCTCTGTCCCGTGAGGTCAAGATTGCAAAGAAGATCAAGGGTAACGAGCTGGGCTGGTGCCTTGGAGCAAGGTAAGATTAATGATTCCCTGTCTACTTAATAACAGGCAATGCTAACCTCTTTCTTCTTCAGCTTGCCTCTTCTAAGCCAGGAGTCTGGCTGGACCTGCCGTATCAAGGAAGTTTCCTAGATGCTGGACCGACCTCAGGCTTCCTTTTTATCTTATTGATTTTAATTCTATGGCTCAGCCATAGTACGTGATGGGTCCATGCATATAAATAGACACTTGATTTGTTTTTGTTTCTTTTCGATTGCCTACTGTCTTCTTTATCTAGAATTTTTGGGAGGTTTGACAGTTGTATGAAAAACGTATGAATGTTCACGTCTCTTTCATTAATATTTTCGAAGATGTTCGCAGTAATGTAATGCAAATGCAAGTAAATGCAAGGTAGATGGTCAGAGCAAATCAGACTTACTCAGCCATTTCTTGAATAGAGGGCTTTTCGGCATCGGCTTTCTTCCCTCCCATTAGCTTATCCAAAACGTCAGATTTCTTCTGGGATTTGGTTTCTTTTGTTTCTTCAATGCCCTCGGGGCTCTCATCGTCGCTTTCTTCTTCGCTCGAAGAATCATTGCCATCGCCGCGTTTCTCTTTGAGTACTCCTAATCCAAGGTTCTAGAAAGATTCAGTCAGTGGCTTCTTCAATATACTGCAGAAAGAATGACGGAAAGACTCAACTTACCATCTCTATGTAATCTTTCCCATCCTCATTCACATTGTCCAATACCATAGCATCCCCTCTCCCAGCAGCAATTTCTTTCTCCAACTCTTCGTTCGCATCCTTCATCTTCGGCAAAAATGACGACAAGCGAGATAATAGGTCTGAGTTATCGGCCATGCGGTGTATTTGCGGTTTCGGGCGTCCAGTGATATTAGGTATTGATGCTTCTTTCGCAAATGTCGTCTCGGTTGAAGTTGGCTTCAGGTTTATCGACCTCTCCTCATCGTCTGAATTATCTTCTGGGCCTTCCGACTCGGAAGAGGAGCCGGAGGACGAAGTGTAGTCGTCGTCATCCTCGGGGACATCTGTCCGGGAACGAAGGTCCTCTTTAGACATCTGATTTGTGGCGCTCATTATTTTACTTGATTTATGCCGTTTTTGGTTTGCGACTCTATCTCGCGGCCTTATCTTGCGATTTGGCTTTGCGATGTACTAGCTTGCGCTATTTGTTGGAGACTGAGAGCTGCGATGTGCTCGAATCTGGACCAAAGAAATCGGAACTCGTGGTTCAGTCGATAATTAATAGGATAGAGAAAGGCTATCTCTGAGCGCTTTTCGTTAGGTATAGCTATCCAGTCGACCTCGGATTTTCGAGTGTGTTGCAGATGGTCCAAAAAAAAAGTTCCGCGCGCTGGATTGGAACTTTTTTGAGTGGAGCCAGCTGATAGCAATAAGCGCAGACGCTAACCCTTCCAAAGGGTGATGATTACCAGCCACGGTTCTGCTTGTGGTGTGTATAAATCTGAATTTGTGTCTGAGTGTACACAAGAGCCTCTATGGTCTAGTGGTATGATATGTCACTCGTAATGACAGGGTCCCCAGTTCAATCCTGGGTGGAGGCAAATCTTTTTTTTCCCGGTGGAACGACGCGGACTCTTATTGCATAATAAATAATTAATATATACAGATTGAAATTCGAATTTTTTTTCCGAACTTTCTTTTCCAAAAACATAATTTATAAATATAGAATTGACAATATCAAATAGATATTGAAAATATAGATCTAATAACCTCAGATGGTCGGCTAGAAATAAAAGCACTTTTCGCTATATAAAAATTGATGTATTTATTGTAGACAGTATAGTTATAGTGTAGGAGTACGGCTTTCCTTCTTAAAAGGATACCTATCCTAATATCATATCTATGATATTAGGAGCTCGGGGATTTTCCCATATTGACTGCGCAGTGAGCTTTTTGAAAAACAATGATAGTAAGTGTGACTGTATATTGCTGAGCTCAAGAAGACCGAGTAGTCGAGGTAGCATTCAATAAGCTTTGGAATACTCTATGAGGTACTAATACATATTAAATTATATAGCAACATGAAGCTCCTCACCGATGCCGACTTCGCCGTCGGCTCGGACTTCTTCTCCTGCTTCGACTTCGACTTCTGCGCCTGCTACGACTTCTTCTTCGTTCCGGACTTCGCCTGCGGCTGCGGCTACGGCTTCTTCGTCGAATAGGGCTCGGGCTTCGACGGCGAGGTCGTCGTTCCTCGGACTCTTTAGGATGATCTGTCGTGGATTTTGGTTCCTCGTCTTTGCCTGTCTCTCGAGAGGGATCCTTCTCTCGCTCTGATGGAGGCATATAACGATCAATCTCTCCAAAGCGAGCTCTAGAATCACGCTCTGGAGACCGGACTCGACGTCGAGGAGACTTGCTGCGGTTGCTGGTCGAAGGCACATATCGGTCAATATCAAGAGACCCAGGTGATGATCTTCGAACAGGCGAGGGTCGTCGAGTTCTCGATGCTCGACGAGATCGTGACCGTCTACGCCCTCCAGACCGAGAGCGCGAGCGTCTTCTTATATTTGATCGAGATCGAGATCGTGACCTTGCCCGCTCATGTCCTCGATCCTTGTCTCGACCGCGAGAACGAGAGCGACGGCTACGTGAGCGCCGACGGGAAGGCGAGCGCGAATGTCGACCGCGGCGTCGAGTATCGTCTCGCTCACGATCTCTCTCTCTATCTCGACTGCGATCATACCGCCGGCGGTCATGATCGCGAGACCTGGATCGAAGCCTTTCTCGTTCACGTTTGCTATCTCTATCCCTTTCCCACCGACCAGCAGATCGGCTACGACTGCGGCGACTTGGCCGCCAGCTTCGCTCATCACGGTCACGGTCGCGGTCGCGATCACGGTCACGGAAGTCGCGTACCCCAAGACGGTCGTCATGGTCACGATCCCGAGATCTCATTGAGACGTCTCGAGACCGATCACGACGGCGGTTTGGATCATATCGAGATGCATGCCGCCTATTGGAACGGCTGCGGCTTCGAGTACGACCCCTGCCTATATGCCGGCCTCGATCGGTTCTTGACTCCTGTCGGCGAGCAGGGCTAGTTGCTCTCGTTGAGGCAGGTTTGATTTCGGTTGAAGTTTTGGCCTGGGAGGCTGTCGTGGACCCTGGCTTAAGTCCGTTCTCGATAGCTTCCGCTTCTTCAAAGTCAAATTCTGGTTTTTGCCGAGCTTTCGCGGCAAGTTCTTCGCCCTCTTTCAAAAGCATTTGCAGAGCGGCTTCCTCCAGTGACTTTTCATCCACAGGCGGCGCCGCTGCTGGTGTTGGGGCTGTTGAAGTAGTTGACTTCTCTGGCCTTGTGTTTCTATTGCGCGGTGAAACTCCCCGATCCGATCGATATGCTGGCGAGCGGTCACGGTCACGATATCGATCTCCTCGAGTCCGGCTACGATCTCGATCCCAATCCCGGTAACGATCCCGATCATCCTGTCGCCGCCACCTATCGCCTCGATCGCGTTCACGCTGCTCGTCTAGTGCACGTTGTTCATCACGTAGGCGCTCACGCTCGGCTCGTCGTTGGTCATCTATTTCTTTCCTTCGCGCTCGTTCCTCGTCCTCTTTTTGACGTTCAATTTCTCGTTTCTTTCGTAATTCCTCGGCACGAACCCGTTTCTGCTCGTCTTCGATTTCCTTTTGTTTGCGCATCTCCTCGCGATAGATTGCATCGCGCGCATCCCGTTTCTCTTTTACATACGCTTCATAATCCCCATCTGTTTTGCTCCCAGCTTGTTCTTCTTTAGCAGCGGCTTCTTCTCCGATCTCCTGGCGTCTAATTGCGCGCACCTGATCCAGAATCGAATCGAGATGCTTAGCCGCAAGCCGGTCAATCGAATCTTCCACATTCTTATATACATCGCCACGGTCGACAGCACCTTCAATAAGTGTCGCGGCTTTACCTCTTTCGCGCGAGAGGTGCGCTGGTTCGCGTTCAATTTCTGACTCGGCGAGCGCGATCAGTTGATCTGTGAACATGGTCTTTGGCTCCTGCATACCGTGTTA
Organism: Penicillium citrinum; assembly: GCF_028827155.1. Taxonomy (NCBI): domain Eukaryota; kingdom Fungi; phylum Ascomycota; class Eurotiomycetes; order Eurotiales; family Aspergillaceae; genus Penicillium; species Penicillium citrinum. The sequence continues at coordinate 1,422,329 of NW_026622692.1, forward strand.
GCGACATACTAGTTGCGACAGCCATCCAAGGGAGGATTTTGGCGAGATCGCGAAACAGAAATGAGGGCATACTCCATCATTAAAATCCGCCCAGAGCTGCTTCCGTATTGTATCAAACCCGCCCTTTTTCTTGAAGGAGTGCAGGAGTTTGTCAATGGCAGCATGCTGCGCCGCAGACAAGGGTAAATCCTCTGCTTTGAACTTCTTGCGCTTCAAGCTCTCAATATCGGTTGCGGGTCTCTTAGTATGAGATTGTACATCCTCCATGGCCTCCGAAGCCATTATGAAGAGGTAGCAATGTCTCAATGGAAATCACCCAAGATTCCAGGTTGACTAGGTCGCGTGAAATTGGGGAGCGATAACAGTTATCGGCAAGGCACTACGGAATAACAATTTCCCGGTTGTTCCGTGCTTGGGAACTGCCTCCACCTGATTTGACCTTCGCTCCTGGCCCGGTGCGACATTCCCAGTCCCGACTCCCATCAATCGTGACCTGCGGACATACAACGGCGATTGCGCAGCCTTTCGACAATTCTACGTCTTGTCGGAACTCACCGGTTTACTTCAATTCCTCCTTTCCGCTGCCGACCGACCCGCAATCATGGTCCACAAAGTGCTCTTCTGGAGCGGCTTCGGTACGTGCCTTACCCCCTCAGAAGGCTTCATAAACCCCCGCTATATGACTTTTCGGTAGAGAATGTCTTAATTTGCAGGATAAAGGGCTAATTATTTCTCTCCGTTCCAGGCATTGCCGTCCGCCTTTGGCAGCTCGGAATCGAGATGCGTCCCATGTTCTGCAAGGATGCCCTCTGGGCCTACCCTCTTTTCGCCAGTGTCGGTGGTAGCTTTGGCTATTGGCTCCAGGGTGTTGAGCAGCGCCAATTGAACATGCTCGCACAGCGCCGCGAGGCCATTCTCGAGAAGCGCCGACGGAGAGACGAGCGGGAGGGCATCTCCAAGACCGAGGAGGGTGCCGTTTTGGCTGCCACTTCATAAACTTTGCACGATTGGTGAATAGCGGAAGATGAGCATTTTGTATTTTCCTTGCTTTATTTTTCTTTTACATGTACCAAAATTTGGCGGTTTGATATCGGCATCCTAAGTTCTCCCGGAGAAGGGTATCCAGCAGCGATATATGCCGTGGAATATGAACAATACTTTTTCTCTTCATCAGTACGGGTACATCGACATGCCTTCTGTATCACTTTCTTTGATTGGAGTATCACCTGCTACCATGGCTTCAATTATATCTATCATTCGTAGCAGCTGCTTGGCGTGCCAACCACAACAGACATTTGAACGACTCGTCGCAGAAAATAATGCTTGTATTCCTTATAGTACAGGGTATTCTAAGTTTATTGGCAAATATTCCACCAAACAGGGCCATTGATCGTTCACCGCCAATCAGATGTTTAGGTGCGCTCGATGGTGAATTGGAGAGAGACCTCCCATCTTTGGCCACCCGTGCCATAGCCTCCACCCAATCGGTTCCTGACTAGACTGGAGATCTTCTCTCTCAGTCTACCAATATTGTCATCCGCTCCTGACACACGAAGTTTCAGGTTCGCCATGCATAATCCATAGTGGACCTGCCAGAATCGAGCGTCGTCGACCCCAAAGACTGCGGGGTCCGACTCGATGTCCTTGATCACATCAGACACGCCGTGACCCGAGTAGGACATCAACAACATCGAACCCAAGGTCTTTACAAGCCGGACACCAAGAAAGCACATGGAGATGGCAATGGTGCCGGACAACACCTTGTCGAGCCAATCGTAAATTCGAATTGATACAAGAGGCAAGAGAAGAAGAAGAGTAGAGCATGACAGAGTCAAGAAGTGAGACGGGTTACTCAGAACTGACGGAAGAGACTCAATGTATCCGAATCGCATCGCCTTGCCGATACGAGCATGGTTCTTGAGGCCAATCGCCGATATTAGAGTCGATGAAATGGCAAGAACAGCGGTCACATCCACGCTACCGAGCGAAACCCTATCATGATCATGAGAGTGATGAGGCTCGTGGCCAGACTTCTCCAAGAAATGCTGCAGATTATGGGAGATTAAGTCAAGACCCATGAACAATAGTAGTACACACATTGCAAATCCGGCCAGGACCTCAGCCCGTTCCAGACCAAATGGATGCCGAATACTTGACCTCTTCCAGACCTCGAAATTGCTAAGGACATCCACAGAAACGCAAACAAGGGCACCTAGTGAGTCGAATAAGATTAAATGGGACAAAGCGGTCATCGCCAATGAACCGTGCGCTGTCCAAAGTGTATAAGCTGCGACAAACATATGGCAAACACTCCACCAAAAACGGGTCTTCTGATCCTTCGACATACTTGCACGACACTCTTTCAGCGTCGGTATCGGAAGAGAATTGGGTAAAGCCAAAGGCGCACGAGGTGGAGGTTCGAGAAAGATCTGGTGGGAAATACTACTGTGCTTGTACTTGTGACCGCGACGTTGTCCAATATTCTGGAGATAACGGTTAATATATTAGCATTGATTCTAATAGGCTTCTCTCAGCATCCTTAGTTTGCACAAAACCTACCGATTTGACGACTGGACCCTTGGACATAACAGTTGTATTGAAATTGAAGGGTCCCATGGCATTGGAGTCACTCGAGCCATTTTGCGCCACCGCAGACGTGTCTGCAGCCCTAGAACTCAGGCTGAATGACGATTTCGTAGGACTCAGACGATCAGAGCTCGTTTGATCAAGTGTGATGCTTCGCGGAAATGAGTCCTTCAGTGGCGACAAGGAATCACGGTCGACCGATACTCCTTGGAACATTCGGGGAGCATATTGATCTCGGCCATCGTCCGATGGTGGTGTTGGAGTACGCGGCGGAATTGGCAGCGGGAGGTTCGAGGCCATCATCGTAAAGTAGGGGCGTTAGCGACTTCAGTTCCGGTATCAGGAACAAAGTCGATGGTCTCGTGGGGTCAAAACCTCCGGGGGTGGAAATCAATCAGGAGAGATAGAGATACGAAGTGGAGACTCCGTATTTTAGCCTTATAAATAAGGCGCCAATATCGGCGGAAGGGGCGGGGGGAACAGGAGGGCCTCGACCGCATGTCGAGGACATCATCCACTCACCGGACACTTCCTCTACACTACCACCCTCGTCATTCACTATTTTAATCGCTTGTGGTTGCGCGGTACTTCAACTCGCGCGCCCCTTTTATCTGCACTTCTCTTGCGATGACCACCGTCTTGCTCTAAGGAGGCTGATGCCCATCCCCCGGCATCGATGGATAACCGCGGCTCATTCTTCTTCTTCTTGCTGGTCTTTTACTTCCTGTTGAGCTCACAGTCACGGCCTCCTTTACCAGATGAGAACCGGCTGCGCCAGCGTGAGCTCGACCGAGAGCAACGTGCAATTCGACTGTTGAACGAATCACAATATGGGGACTTCAACCCAAGCGCTGATCACTGGCTTCCTATTTTAGGGTTGCGAAAGAACGACACTTATGCTTGGGATCTTTTACCAAAAGTACAGAGTCGTGTCAAGGATCAACTTCAATCCGCCCTGTCAGGTTCTGGCTCCAATCCCCTAGTGGGCCTAGAGGACTCCAACACATCTTCCCCGTTAAACCTGACCAAGCTGTCTCTTCCCGTTTATCGCAATGCCACGGGTAAAGTACGAGGAGACTGGGTCCGACGGACAGATATAAAACGTGCTACTCCTTTGAACATAACCGCCATCGTGGAGGAACATGAATACTTCACTCATGACTTCGGTTCGAATATAACTGGCAATGAAGGTACCTTCTATTTCAATTTAGAGGAAGGGCCTGGCGAGGAATTGCGAATTGGCGATGGCTTTGTTCGTGAGGTTAGAGCGAGTTTGACTGCTGAGAGTGATGACTTCTGGGGAAGCACTTGGTATGCCTCGCTGTTCGGCATCCATTTCCCCGAGTTTGGTGGCATGATCCTGAGCACGTCGAGCGAGAAATTTGGAGGCATATTCTCTTTGCCTCACTTTTCACTATCTGCCGACACTTACGAGCTATCTCACCGTCTTTTACTCAAGTCGCTCTCAGATAGCATGCTGGAAAAGCAAAATCGACCTCCAACCCTACTTCCATGGGCGTCTTTAGCAGGCACGGAGCAAGTGGAGTTCCCTGCGCCAAAGTGCGAGCATGTCGTCTTTCTACAACAACACCCTATCACTGTCAACGGTGCTATAGGGGATCGAATGACGGTCGATTGGATAGAAAGGGAACTAAGATATCCCATGGGAGCACCTATCCCAGATCCGCCTCTCATTACTATGTCAGCTGTGGTTTTCTCTCCAGATTGTGGATACATTCTTGAGACTAAGGGGGCTCCCGAATATCCGCCCTCGGATGCGCTGTATCTATCAGGGCCAAAACATGAGGAATATAGTAAATTTGCCTCTCGTCTTATGTTTGTCGTCTCAGGGGTGTTTGTTGCACAGATCGGTCTCCTGCTACGTCAGATCAAAGAGGCGTCGACTCCTTCCACCCGAAGTCGGGTTAGCTTTTATACTATTGCATTAATGGCGTTTGGTGATGCTTTTGTCCTAACGTCTATCACCGCACAGCTTTATGAAGCCGTTTCCTATTTGGTCATTGCAACTGCTTCATTCTTGGTCTTTCTTTCGGTCAGCTATATTGGCATGAAGTTTATGATGGAGATTTGGGCTGTGCAGGAGCCGGAACGACGCGAGGAACGACCTGCCAACCCCACAACACCCGCTACACGTCCTGGAGGCCTTCCTCTTCCTGCAACTACTGCAGTTCGGGATTCTGGTGCCACGCCCATCATTCTGCCGCCCGATCAAGATGCACCGGAGGATGAAGCAGAGCCGGAGCCTGCACCTGCCAATCGGACTACGCCACCTTCACCAAGACAGATGCGTGCCGATGTTGGGGCTATGTATGCGCGCTTTTATCTCGCATTATTTGGTATGCTCATCCTTTCGGTATGGGCCTTAGTTCTGCCTAGGCGCATCGGTGCTCTCTATGCCCGCAGCCTAGCAGCGATTTATCTATCATTCTGGGTTCCACAAATCTACCGCAATGTGATGCGCAACTGTCGCAAAGCTCTTCGGTGGGAATTCGTGATCGGCCAAAGCATCCTTCGCCTCTTTCCTTTTGTGTATTTTCTCACGGCTCGCGGCAATGTTTTATTCATCCAACCCGACTGGACAACTGCATTGGCGATGGCTGGATGGATGTGGGTCCAAGCCTGGGTATTGGCTAGCCAGGATATCTTAGGGCCGCGGTTCTTTGTTCCTCGTGGCTGGGCACCACCTGCATATGACTACCATCCCACTTTGCGGGATCACCTTGGGCCTGACGATGATCTCGAGTCTGGCAATAACATCTCTATTGAGTCTCTCCGAGCCGATAAACAAGACGTTGTTGACTCTAAGGACAGTGACAAACAGCGATCTAAAGATCGTAAACAGGTAATGTTTGACTGCGCAATTTGCATGCAGGACATTGAGGTTCCTGTTCTTCCTGCACCGACTTCTGCAGGCGGGAGTAGTAGTGTGACTGATGGAGCTACGAGTATCTTGAGTCGTCGCACATACATGGTCACCCCTTGTCGACATATTTTCCACACTGCCTGTCTGGAAAGTTGGATGAGACTACGTTTACAGTGTCCGATCTGTCGTGATACCATTCCTCCTGTGTAAAGCTAGCTTGCATCTTGATCTTATGACAGTCATGATGTACATACCACACTATGTATAAATCGGCCCTACTAAATACGAAGACGAACCTATGGAATGATCTCAAAGACGACGAGTAAATAGTACTACTATTCATAGAACCTCAAATACTCATAGTATACCCATTATTGTGACTTTTGTACAGTAAGTAAGACAATCAAAGATGAGGAAATTCCTATTCGAGTTAGGGCTGATATGCAAATCCATCAATTTTCTCGGCTTTCGCCTGCTTCCAACATGAACTTTGCAAGAGGTCTGTGCGAGGATAAGCCCCCATTTGCAAAGGCTTGTCAGCTGAGCGTTCGCTCATTTCTGCAGGTTTTCCCCATGTTTTGCCACGATTTTCTGCAAGTTTCGCTTCAACTTTCAATGTTGAACTTCTCGGGTACTCGGCTCACCAGGAAATTAGGAGCGAACTGCGCCACACAGAGATTAATTTTTTGATGTTCCTACTGCTTTCTGCTAGAATTATTATTAGATTTTTTTTAGCTATGGAATCTCGGGGAATTGTTACCGTAGGTTCGTCTTCACTAAACTAAACTGACGATCTGACCAATTTTTGATGCTGGTCAATGACGCTAAGGCACGCATGTCTCAGGGTCTTCCTCCGCATTGACATGGAAACCGGATGTATGCTCATGTATAAAATGCACGATGGTTACCTGCTCCAACTTCCCTCCATACTCCTCATCGCAATTCTCTACAGCCTTTCTATTAAATAGCACATTCCCGCATCTCACTTTTTTAACAATCTTGTCTCTATCACACACGACCTGAAAACCGCATCAACAATGAAGTTCATCGCCGCCCTGTCTTCCCTGGTGCTGTTGGGTGCTGCCACTGCCCAGGAGATCCAGTCCAAACCATTCAATTTGGTCATTCAGTCCGAGAAGAAAGCTATTAATGGCCAAAAGCTTGCGGCTTGTCATTCCGGTGCGGCTATTGAATCACTTTGCCTGGCAGGTGGATCTGGTTCCGAGTTCTACTTGAACACCACCAAAGGAGAGCAAGCCCCCATTAAGGGCCAAGGGCTCTCCGGTACTCTCGTCTGGAACCTTCCCATTGGCGGTGACGGTAAGTTTTCAACATATTCAACTACCCGTTCCCCTTATATCATAAACACCTCTAATAGATCAAACAGAGCCTTTCGTTGAGTCCGAGCCTATGAGCTTCTATGTTGACCCATCCACCAATGTTGCTCAATTACTATTCCAACCTTCATATGACCAACAGCAGGTCATGTTCGACACGGAAGGTAATATGGGTATCTATAGCTACCTTGACGACACTGTGACTCCACCCAAGGATGACAAGGTCAAGATCTTGAGGAACTGGTATGTCTGCGAAACCAACTATTCCGCCTACCAGTATCGGACTTTGAACTGGGTTTTGGGTAATGGCAAGGCCAAGCCTCAGAACCCCAGCTGTGTCAAGGTTCAAGTTCATCGCAAATTCGTTTGAGCATATATCTCGTGAAGATTGAATTGAATAAGGGGAGAAGACGGAGGATGAAACTGCCCATTGGCCTTTTCTTTTTTGTTATTGATATGTTGAGCCATGATAACTTGAAGATTCTATATACATAATGACAACCTTAATCTGACTTATTATGATTTTGAATAAATTGTATTCAGAGATTATTTACCAGTAGCGTATAATTCTGAGTCGCTCATATTAGTAGAAGTAGCAGCATACTATGGACCGAGGGTAGCACAGTATAATTGGGAGCTGGAGGTAACATAAGTACATATTAACTAGTTAACTATAGCTACCAGTACTAGAATTATCTCTTCAATCGATTGGCTCTCCATTCACGTTAAATCTCCGGTGTGATTCGTATACTACGTACTAAAGAATCTTCCTATGGGCCTGCTATGTAAGTTGCGTTTTGCACTGTTGAACAGAGGGCCGATACCGCGGAGGAGCCGGTCCATCTCTATGTATTGTGTTGAAAGAACATGTCTTCGTTAAAGACCAATATAATATCACATCATAAAAAAACGCAGAATAGAATCCCGATGGGACGAGGGAAACAGCATCAACCGTTTCCTGGGACGAACAGCCTTGCCTCTAATCCAATATATTCGCTACAAACTCAAATTTAAGCATCGATCGTCTCCTTGTAGGCGGCCTCATCCAGCAGCGCATCCAACTCAGCAGCATCGGAGACCTCAATCTCAGCGATCCAGCCCTCACCCTCGGGGCTAGCGTTAATGGTCTTAGCGTTATCCTCCAGGATCTCGTTGCCGCGGATCACCTTGCCGGCGACGGGGGAGAGCACATCGGAAGCGGACTTGACAGACTCGACGGCACCGACGGGCTCACCAGCAGCAACCTCAAGGTCGGCCTCAGGAAGCTCAACAAAGACGACATCGCCCAGGGAGTGGGCGGCGTACTCGGTGATGCCGATCTTGGCTGCAGGAGCGGGGATGCATTAGTATTTGTCTTCAGTTTGAATTTAGGTCGAAATACAAGCTCAATTCAGTTGGAAACGATAACCTTGAGCGATTTGGAGTGACTTACCCTTGTTGCTGCCGTCGGCGAGCTCAATCCATTCGTGCGACTCGGTATACTTCTTCAACTGAGCTATAGGTTGCAATCGATGACGTCGTTAGCTATCAATCACCCCGGAGAGCTCAACTGAGCAATCATTATTATTTCCAAGTAGCCAATTGCACCAAATTGAGCCTTTGGAAACCCATTTGGCCATGTTGGAGCCATTCTGGAGAGTAGAATCACTTACACAGAGGGCTCTGGGAGAAGCTCCGGGTTCCCCGCGGGAAGCGGAAAGCAGGCGCAGCGCAGCAGGTTGAGGCAAGAGGCTTCTGAGCAACGGCCCGGGAAGCAAGGGGACGAATGGAGCGAGCAATGGAGGCCATTTTGGAAATAAAGTGAAAAGAATTGGAGAGTTGAAAAGGAGAGGAGAGTGGGAGGGGAGAGTTTAAGAAGGGAAGAGAGCGGCCGGTTGGTTCCCCGGCGGAGATCCTGGCTCCGATAAGAAACCGCGCCAAGGCCGCGATAAGCTCCGACCTCTCAGAGCCGTTTGGATTTTGCGCGGCCACGATTTTCCGTCTAGCCCATCCTAATTCGGCCTTGCACGCCAACCTTCAATGAGATGTTGTACGAGCTAATTGCTATTGTACGTGCCCTGTGTTCCAGATTGGTTTATTTTGAATTGAGACGGATTTACTGACGTTTGCGCTTCTCCCTGTAGGTCCGCCCGGGCAGCCTCAACGAGGTTCGCGAGTACGTGACACAATTGAACCACCATCCCAAACACTGTCTTTCATCCTTCATCTGATCTAACATACTCTTCAGAATCGCCCGTAACGCCGGTGCCCAAGTCATCCGCTCCGGCGGTGTCGTCCGTGGCTACACCAACTGGGGCGTCTTTCGCCTGCCTAAGGTCACCACCAAGCACCAGGCCCGCTATAGCGAAGGCCATCACTTTATCATGCGCTTCGATTCTTCCGGCCCGGTCCAAACATCTATTCGCCGTACCCTTGGCCTCGATCCCCGTATGATCAACTTCTCCGTCGTGAAGCTGGGAGATAAGCTCGAGGAGATCAAGGACGTGGAGGGCAAGGTTCAATGGAACAAGACTCGCAGCATCACAGACAACCTTTGAGTGATAACGATCAGTGAGAAGCAATACGTTTGACCCGAGTTTTGCTGTGTCGAGATTTCAGGGTTCCGGGACTGTGATCTGTCCCCATTTTTATATCAATTTTGCTCTGTTCTTTTCTATTTTTGCTTGTATCATTATGGCATCGGAAATTTGGGCATAACCACTCAGCACTGTCAGCACGAACGGCGCAACCTGTATTAAACTGCAATACCAATCTATTTTCAACCTCATTACCTACTTTCTATCCTTGATAATATCTTCTTTTACTTGTCCACCAGTTGTATAACACGTGACTCGCCCCGCGTGCCGAGGCGCTTCCCCGGACATCTCAGCCCCATGTTTTTAGAGCCGAATACTTTGTCTCTTCCGCGGCATTTCATTCTCTCTATTCATATTGGGATCTTTGGGGCTCGCTGGGTTTGCACAATGTCGCCCCTGCGCGAGATTTCGGACCGTGATCCGGAGGAGTTAACATCCCCACCCTCCTTTGTGCATTTAATGGCTTTGGAACGACTAGAGGACACAGCAGTATCGCATGCAAGCGCACTTGGACCTGAGAAAATTGAAACATTCCGGTCTTTGGCTACACCGTTTCCCCCTGGTGAAGGAACACGCTCGTTTGGAGGCCATGTATATGCTCAGTCCGCTTATGCGGCTTCGAAGACCGTCGGCAAGGGCTTTGTAGTTCATGTCAGTTCTGCTATATGAAATTAGGAAAACTTGAACTGGAAATTTTCGATTCCGGTGCTAATAGTTACTGTAGGATATGACGGGTACATTTATATTGGCTGGTCGACTGGACGTCCCGTATGTATACACTGTTCGACACGTACGGGACGGTTTCATGTACTGCACAAGATCAGTTGATGCTCGGCAGGATGGCAAAATCATGTTCTCGTGTCTCTGTTCGTTCAAGCGTGATGAAAATCAACAAACTTTCCAACATCAGCCTCTACCTGTCCAGAAGCGATATCAGTCTCTACTGGCTGGCAAAAGACCCGAGGACCAGCCTGTCAGTCCAAGTGTTGACGCAGATTGGTGGATTGATGTTGTTCAGCAGGGGAATATAGCCGAGCGCGAATTTCCCGGGCTTGATGTCCGGAAGGTTGACATGGAGAACTACAACAATAAATTTATTCAAGAAGATCCCGGAAAATATCGCCAGTTAACACAATACCGTCTGAAGGGACTGCCAGATGAAGATCCCAACATCACAGTTTCTCAGATGAAGGAGAAAGATCGGGCAGGGGATTACGATAACTTGTATGCATGCGCGCATATGTACTCCAGCGACAGGAACTCTTTACTTTTAATCCCGCGATCACTTGGTATTAAAAATTGGGCAGAGATGGCCAGTCTCACTTTGACTGTGATCATTCACCAACACGGCGATGCCCTAAGGATGATCGACTGGGAAGCAACGCCTGAGCAGAGCTCCGATGTCGCCATGAAATGGTTTATCCAGGAAGGGTGGTCACCTCGATCCGGGGAGAACAGAGCTGTCCATGAGAGCCATCTTTGGGGTCCAGGCGGCACATTAATCGCGACTTCGCTACAGGACAGTCTTCTCCGATTACGAAAGATTGGCCGCTCGGGGAACCTATGATATCCGTGGGTTGGGATTGTTTTGGTTGCATAGTATATAAGCGATTTTCTATCATAGACTTCGGGCCATACACTTGAATACTACTAGACAGATGGCTCTGCTTGCGGACCTCTTGATTATGCCGGGAACTTACTGTTTGGTGGTGCTGTCTAGTAACTAGTTGCAGTTAAAGCGAGTCCTTCGTAGCGTGGTACTGATAACCTTGGGAGCGAATCAGCTTCGGGAACCACAAAAACAAGAAAATCGCAATTTGGACTGGTAGTAGAATAAAAATAAGGCAACAAAAATTAGCCCAAGGCCCCTTACATGCATGGGGTATGGATTGTTCAAGGAAAAACAAAAAGAAATGACAAGAGTGGGATTCGAACCCACGCCCCCTTGCGGAGATCAGGAATTGATGTTAAGGTAGACCTTAACCTGACGCCTTGGACCAACTCGGCCATCTTGCCCGTGCTTATTAATGTTCGAATATTAAAGTAATAAGAGCTCAAAGCTTACAGGAAAGGGATACGTTCCTCTCCACCCTGTGAATTACCATTCAATATTCTAGGTCTAGGTACTCTCAACATGACTACTCGTGTGTCTCGCTTGTGATATTGCAACATCTTACTATAGTATGTAAAAGGGTTTCAAAGGGTCTAAGTCCTAGCATGGGAAACACTTGCAGACTTTCACTTGGGTAGGAATTTCTTGGCCAGATATATAATATATATAGAGTGGATGGCTTGCTTAGCAGGTGAAGGTACACAGGTACCTCCCTGTGTAGGTCTTGTGGAATAGGCGCCAGCATCATTCAATCAAATCGAAAAGTCACCGCAATCCGGGCATCTTTCATGGACCAGGCTACCGATAGAGGCAGAATTCAAATTGAAAAGGGTAATTTGCTAGGAAAACCTGAACTGCTACTGATTAAACACTGGAAGGCCACTGCCCTCCCGTTTCTAGATAACACCTATTATCTCGTAGGCTCTTGGTACTGTGTTCGTTTTATTATCTTGAGTTTCACTACTTCAATACCCTGAGCGTGATCAAATCCACAAGATTAATCAGGGGATGGAGTATGTGCACCGCAGTAGCCGCCACTTTGCAAAAATTAGTCATCCCTATTTTCGGCCACCAGGGAGAAGAATATCTTAAATATCTCAAAAAAGAAGACTGTGTATCTAATTGGTATTATGACCGATGTAAAGGGCTTACACATATCTGGATTTGTGCTAGGTACCACAAATCTCAGAAATGAGAGACGGTAGGACTGCATAGGAACATCAATCTAACATTGGATGATATAGTAATTTGTTATATATTAAATCTCATGAAAAATCCTTGATCTTCTTCTTTATTATTGATATCCCCCCCTTATTTATATTAGTAGCCTCGATAGTCCAATGGTGATAGAAATACTAGGTCCAAGAGCTGAAATAACTAACTAGTATGTACAATATCAAGATTTCGAGACTTGCAGGATACCTAGCTCCCCCCGAGTCCATGCGTCATGTACCACTCATTCAGACCATTGCTTCCTTTCAACACCGCAAGATCCTGTCAAAAAGTAATAGTATTAGCATCATGATCCCAAATGCGCCTATGACCTACCAATGCGGAACAACCCTGTTTATTCCGTGCCAACGGATCCAACCCATGCTGGACGAAAATTTAAAAAGCGTCAGATTTGAGCCATACTTATCAAATATCCAGTCTCTTATGATTTCTCTGGATGCCAGCGTGTGTAGAAGATTCTTGCCGCAGTCATTCACAACATGATAGTCGCTGCCCATTTCCTCGAAGAACCTGATCGTATCCTGAAACCCATTTCCCTCCTCCCTTTCATGAAATTCCCATCTATCCGCCAATTAGATCAATTCTCTCCTTCTCTCCTCTTCGTTTTCTTCAAAAATCGCACGGGCATTCCTTGCCCAGGTAAAGATGGGTGTCTCCCCACTTCCATCTCGACTACTAGTATCACCGCCCATCTTAATTAGTCTCTTAACCCATTTGGACCAGTTGTCATCAGTAATTGCCACAGCTGTATTTAGAGCTGTCTTTCCACTCGGGAAATTCATAAGATGGTAAGCGTCTGCACTCAAAAGAACTTCTCAGCTCATTTACATCGTTTCTGTGCTGCCAGTTGAAACGGAAGAAACCCAGCAGCACTATTTCGTTTGTTGACAAAATATAAACATTCACTGACGAACAAAGATAAGGTTTCTCGCTTCCTATCCTCGTTATATCCGTTAATATCTGCCACCAAAACGTGTAGGGCTGTCGCTCCTTTGTCGTTGACCGCGCGGACGTTAGCACCCCTCTGATAGAGCTCCATGCATCGCATTCTTTCATTTACCTCTTACCATGGGTGATGCCTACAAGCTGCAAGAAATAAGGTGTTTTCTCGAGAATTCCGTGACTCAATCTATGCCTTCAAGGTCGATGAGAAGATTACAAAGGGCAACTTTGTCACTCTTCTGTATCAGGTTATGAAGAATCGTAGTCTACGCACTTGGTTCGTCGTATATGTTGATTGTTTGAAGTGGGTTCGCGCCATACTCAAGTAATACCTTGATCATGGGGATTTGTGGTTGACGGTCAGGGTTGGATAAAGGATACACGGCCGTTTTCAAAGGATATCTGGGGAGAGAGCTGAAAAACATTTTATCTAGACCGTCTTTGGATAGAAGCTTATTACAACCTTTCCCAATGGCCAAGATAGCTTGAATCTTTTCCATTCTATCTCTTTCTTGATTGCCGACAAATGAACAATCGTATGATCAGGGCAATTCGGCTTTCCTCCTGCTTGGACCAATATAATAATCACTTCGGGATCTTCAATGGTATGATCTATGGTCTTCTCTAGATGGTCTAGAGGGGCTGACCTGGTATGTATCAGTGACTATTGATGGACACACGACTGTAAATATGAAATAGTAAAGAGTCTTCCGTGCGCGTCAGAACGTGGCTCATATGCACTGGTCATTCAGTAATGACACAAAATCATCCAGGGCAGAAAGATGTTTAGTCGTGGGTACCATGGCTTTGGTATCTATATTAGTCTTCGGCGGTGGCTAAGCAATGAATCAACTTGGAAGTTTATTCCGAACTCAAAAGTGTTTCCTCCTTCTTAAGAGAATAAAACTATGATTCTCTCTTTTACAAAAATCCCTTTCTGTTTTCCTCACCATCCCACGTCTTCAATAAAGAATAGTCTCTTATTACGACAATGTCCAAATTATCCGGTGCTAGTCCTCCGCAGTACGAATCACTCTATCAAAACAAAGATAATACATTATTACTGTTATTCAGAATGAAAAATCCTTCCGAGAATGGGATCGGAGACTGGAGAATTGGACCCCGAGAGCTGAAAAGTGGATGCGGATTCTACCTCGATACGATTTAAAGTCTCCAAAAAGTTTGGAGTTTGCTCTTCAAGGAGTCAAACTATTTGAAGGATATACACAGGAGTTTGGAGATGCTATAAGCCTCCTCAAGGAGAGAGAATCGCATGGCCATAATGAGCTCTACACTGCTATGAGAAACCTCTGATATCGAACTTGAACAGCTCTATACTTCTTCAAATTCAAATGCAACATCGTATAGACAGACTGAACTGATTTCGAACTCCAATAAAAGAAAAGGTGACCACAACAGCTCGAAAAATAAGTCATCAAGGATACGGAAAGTTTTCGAAAGAATTCAAAAGGCATAAAATCGCCTCGGGGCTCGGTCGGTCTGAGACTCTTGTATATCGACGGCTCCCTCTGGGTGCTTTTTGCCTCTCTCTGAGAATTCTGTTGAGGTTTCATTAAAGAGGGACCAAAGGCAAGTGGGCATTTGCTGCTATGTTACTTTCTGTTATTCTGTGTGCTAGATATCCTCATATAGCAACAGCAAGTTTTGTGTTCGGGTGTATGTATCTTCCTACTGATATTCTATAGTTGCTAAAAAGAAATCTGACGCTGTTATTTATGATGAACTACTACACCATCATAAAATGTATTGTAAACCTCTGGACTCGATACAAACCTGACTTAACCCTTGTATATCTTACTTAATACCTGAATAGTTTTCTGTCTGAACCAAAGTCAACTTTTAGGACTCTGGAGTTGCATAAATGATTACAAGATTCACCCTCGATAGATTTACCAGACTCACTTTCAATGGATCTACAAAACTCACCTTTAATGTAAAAACAAGAATGAGATCTACAAATAGGGACGAAAAGGAAATTCAAGAAAGACAGAGACGTCACTCACGAGCCAGCGCGAAACCAATGTTCGAGAAAACAGAACAGCAATGCAGTATACCAAAAAAAAAAAAATACAGGAAGATAAAAATACAAAAGAAATAAAAATACAGAAAGGAAAACATTCAAAACATTATACAAAATATACCAAAAAATATACCAAAAAATATTGTTCGTCAGATATCCAGTTTTCCCTTCATCCCACCTCGCTGAGGTTCTCGGAGAGAAGCAAAACTGGTCAAACGCCCAGAGGAACGCCTTGGACCCCAGGGGCCTCAATTAGATACCCCAGATCACGTGTCTACCCTATAGAATGACGTTGCGGTCGAGAAGCGGCCGTGCACGGCAATTTCCAATTTGGACCTCAAACAGTCCCGATTCACATCTCACACCGTTTTTAATTACTTGCCTTCCATTTGCTTTGCATATATAGGTGCAGCAATCTGATTATAGAAGGCAGTCGAGCCTTTAATCGCCTTCATGGTAGACCATGGTCGGCGGTGACTCTGTCAAGAAGGGCAAAACGCTCCTATTCGTCTTTATCCACGGCTTCAAGGTATGTCTATCATGAATTCACTTCTTTCTCGCTGGCGAGTATCAAATCTATAGAATTCTGGAAAAACTGACCTTAATCGTAAATAGGGAGATGATGATACCTTTAACAGGTTTCCAGGAGATATCCGTACGCTCCTCGCTACAAATCTCCCTGCTCTGAATATTCAAGTTGCAGTTTACCCGAAGTATGAGACAAAGGGCGAGTTGAAAGAATGTGTTGCGAAACTGAGAGATTGGTAAGTAATTTCCACCTACGTTACATGCATTTCTTTCATCTCATCTCTTCTACAGGCTGCAAGATACCGTGATAGACCTGGAAGTCGCGAACGAGACGCCTTCCCCGACGGTGGACCCTTCAGTCCATGTTATCCTCGTCGGACACTCGATGGGTGGTATTCTCGCAGCAGAAACATTACTTCTCTTAGCTAATGAGCAACCCATTCACGCAAAGCCCCCGGGAACATCTCAATCTATAGATGCACCGCCCATAATCGAGCCTGACACCTTTATGTTTCCCCATATTCAAGGAGTGCTCGCTTTCGATACTCCATTCTTAGGTATCGCCCCAGGAGTCGTTTCTTATGGCGCGGAGGAACATTATCGCAATGCAACGACAGCGTATAATGCATTCAATGAAGTTGCCGGAATTTTTGGCTATGGAAAGAAGAGCGAATCTGCCGGAGCGCCTCCTGCTGCTGAAGCCACAAAGTCGCTTCCTTCTTCGACGGATGCTGCTGCGACTCCTTCCTGGCAACGATGGGGGAAATATGCTATGTATGCTGGTGCTGCTGGTGCCGTTGCTGCCGGTGGTGCCGCCGCTTTGTATTCCCAACGACAGAACTTGTCAGCCGGCGTGAACTGGGTCTCGTCACATCTCGAATTTGTTGGTTGCCTGGCTCGTTCATCGGATCTGCGAAAGCGCCTAGAGAAGCTATCTAACGTGGAGAATGACCGGAGCATTCGATGCGTGAATTTCTTTACTTGCCTCGGAGATGGGGCTTCTTCGCTTGTTCAGAATAACGCGGCTGGAAAGACGTCCTTCAGCCAGAAGATCATTCGATCTAACCACAGGACCTTTTGCACCTTACCCCCCGATGTTGAAAGTGGCGTACAAAATCACCATACCCGTCAACCGGGGTTGTACTGGCACAAAGCTACCAACAACCGGGCCGGTGATGAGGTCAAAGCACATATCAGCATGTTCTCGCCTAAAGAAAACCCAGGATACATGACACTGGTTGGTCAGACCGGCAAACTCGTGATTGAAATGATCGACCGGAGTTGGCGAGATCCTGAAGCAGAGCCTGTTGACGAAGATCAAGGAGGTCCCGGTCAGCACTCTGCGGGCGACGAATCCACAGACAGTGATCTTGTGCTCATTGAGTAAATCACAATTTGACTTTCATTCTGACACGCCAAAATGACCACAAAGTTTTCTATCATCCCCACAATCGTAAAGTTTAACCGCGAAAAGGATCCAGCCGAACACATTCGAAAGTTCTTCTCCACGACTCCGATCAACTACACCCCCTGATCGGCGTTTTTGAACTTACTTTCCTGTCCACGGGTGCCGTAGTGGCCCAGTATCTACATACACCATACAGAGTACTTCCTCCGCCTGGCAACCAGAAAAGAACAGATCTCAGTACGAGGCTACAGTACAGCCAAAATTCGCTGGCCAACGAAAATCCTGTCCGGCCGCAGGATGTATTTTTACTTCCGCTGCATTGCCCCCTTCCTATCAAGGCAGTCTGATCCGCAAGCTAAACCCACTGGTAGCGTACCAAAATGAGGGTGGACCATGGCAGCGGCGATCTTTGCACTTGTTTCAGCCTCTGTTAGTGCCGATCTTCCATATTTTCCAAGGTTGCGAGTGCAATGTTTTGGTGATGTCGTGATGCAAGCTAACGTCAAATGCCGCCAACACTAAGATATACTGACGCGTATGGAGCCAAAAAGAAAAGTCAAACCGGTTTCGCTCTTGGGTGATGTCTCACTTATCTTTAATGGCTCTGGTTTGTGGCGTCGATGGCACATCTCGAAGGATGATTTGAGGGAAACTTCGCCGAGATGGCGCTGCTGAACGCCGATTTGTACGTCTGCTTTACCAATGATGATCAATCAGGAATTATTCCATCCAATAAGATATATAAATATCATAATATTTCATAAAATATCGACAAATAGTATTATTGATAGTTAAGGATAATTCCAACCCTACAGTAGGGTTACCGAAGATCCACAACCATATCGGGGGTTGATTTCAAGTAGTGACCTCTGCTCGGATAAGATCCCAGATCCTTCGGTAGATGAGAAATCCTGTCTAGAATGGCGAGATTTTCATATCATGCCGTCCCACATGCAAAAAAGCTCTCCTGAAGCAGCGCTAAGGCCTAAAGGCCGAAATCAAACGTAACGTGGAAACAAATATCGTCGTATCAATGATCGCATATACAGATAGCAAACGTAAAAGGGCTAGTAATTGTGATGGCCGTACGTTGATTGTCGGTGGTGGTACACACTGCCAGCATATTCCGAATTGTTATCGTGGTAGACAGTCTGTCGTCGATCCTCTTCCGGCAGCAGCTCTTTGACTTCCCAAGTATTAGGCTTCACGCCAACGGAGAATTCCAGATCTTCTTTAGTGATCGAATCCCAGAACTATATTCCGTTAGTTGATTTCTAATTTTAACGTTAGAAAAGCTCTTTGCCGTACCTTGTAGACCATCATCACTGCAAGCAAGTTGCAAAAAGTGGCAAAGAAAATTCCATCTAAGTAATGCTGTACGTTGTTGCAGATAGTGTCACTGAATGCGTAGAGAAGTACCTGGCCAATAATGAAGACCAGAACGCCGAAGCAGATGTGGCCAAGAGGCCAGCGGTCATCCAGGGTATTCGCAACCAGCAATAGTTGCATGACCACATAAACGGCAACTGCAATGGCATTAAACAGATAGAGCACCACAAACAAGCCCACAGTATTCTCGGGCCCCAGGCCACCCCATGACTTGAAGGTCAGCAGAGAGATGACAAAAGTCATAGCAAACATTCCCACGGAAGTCAGCCGAATCAGCCACACCGAAAGTGCGGTACCATCCTCGTACAGCTGGAAGCCCACAAAGCCGTTGACAAGTAGACAGGCACACAAAGCCGATATCAACCCACTTTGAACAGCCACAAAATATGGGAATGGTCCACTTCTTGGAGGGACTACTCCAGCATCAATAATTAACGAACAAATCGTCAATGCCAGAAAGATGTAGAAAAAAGTAATGATTTCTTTGCGACCTATATGCGCGTAGAAAAGTTAGTACAATATTGTCTTCGCAAGCTGGCGATAGAAGTGAAACACACCGACTGCCGTAAACTTAGATCTGATATGCAAGATCATAATTACGGTCATAGCAAGCGCAATGATATGCATAAACGATGCGGCACCTTCAAAAATGATTGTATTGGCAACCTCAATATTCCGGGCATAACAGTTGGAAATGATGCCGGTAGCCCCGGAGATTGACGAAGCCGGGCCCACGAGGGAGCACAAAGGCAACGGCACCTTTGCGCATATTGTATCGAAATCACCGAATCCCATGATGCCTTGATGGTGATGTCGTCGTCGAGCAGTGCGACAACAAACAGAACGTTTTCCTGTTGCGGTTGGCGGTCACAGACTGGGCAGGCGGCTCGTCTCCACAACGACGAGGGTGGAAACAGTGGAGAGAACGAGTGATGATTTAGGAGGGGCTCGAAGTGTACTGTAAATGCTGATATCTTTTTGCTCCCACCGGTATATCGGATTGTGGGCAAATTCTCGATAGAAACGAGAGTGTGGACCAAAATAAGGTCCCTGAGAACCGTCAGAAACTTCTCATGAAAGGCGCCTCCATGTCTCGCGGCGAGGGGGACAAATTGATCACGGGGCCTTCTGTGCCACGGCAGAACTATTTTCCGCTTCCTTTCCTGATCTAGACTAGCCTTTCCCCGGTATCACGTGATTCGGCTCCGAGCTCGGCCCGCAACGGGTTATTCAACGATTGGACCGACCATCGGGTAGTAACTGATGGTACCTGATCTAGGGTATCTGATCTCATTCAACGACCCCCGACTACTAACTATATCTACCATCATAAGATCTATGGCACAATCACCCATGATTCTGGGGCCCTGATCTCAGAATGCAGTTACCTCGGGTCCGTGCTGCCTCGGCGTAGTCTCCATCTCTGCCATGAAAAATACCTGTGACCTGAGACCATACCCGAGGCGGAGTCACCGGCAAGCTACATGAGACTATCTTTTCTACTGGGTCCACATTCCGATAAACTTGGGGGCTTCGAATGGAACCAGAATCACACTCCGTGTGGTTCGGTGCACGCGATAGGAACTAAATCATCTCGCAGCACCACTTAAGACAAAGGCAATGGAACCACCAGCTCGTGGCATTCCGAGGTTTCTCCCGTTAGCTTTCCACAGAAAAAGGTAAATATATTATGAAAAAAAAAACACAGAAGAAAAAAAATAATTAAAAAAAGAGAGGGAAAAATTTTGCGATGGTGGGTAACCCCGTCCTTGAGACGTCACTTGCGTCGCACCATCTCGTGTCACTCGTTTGCTTGAACATACAATGCTCCAGTCAATCCATTGATTTCATTGAAACGGTCCAATCCCCTTGGGGTGTTCTTCTAGCGCGTAATTTGACTTGCGTGAAGATCCCCCCCTGGTTAATCGAGAATCCACCTCGGCTCCAACCTCCGCGACGCAACCCCAATGGTTGACGGGCCTCTTCCGAACGAACACCGAAAAAACCCTTTCGAGTACCGGAACCATTTCGTCACGCAGTGGACCTTCTACCACGACGAAACGGCCTGGTGACCAGCCCATCCAGGAAGGAGAAGGACTAAATAATTCAACAACATCGCCTGGAAGTCAAGATTGATGAGCTCCACACGGAGTACGGAGTACTAGCAGGTAAACGGGAGCCTATTATTGTAAAGAAACGTTTTTTATTGTTATTTCTTTTTCTGGTTCCGAGATGGAGAGTGCCGAGCAAAGCTCAAACATGGCGAACCTTGTTTTGATTCGCGGAGTCGCAGACGCGGTACAGACAAGACTTCGCCAGACACAAGGATCGCAAACTGAATTTAGTCTACTATGTATATCCATCGACGCTACTACCCTGAACGACCCTAATTAGTGGCTCAAATTGGCAGTCTACATCTCTTGCCGTGCCAAAGTACTTTGGCAAAGTAACCTTGCCTACTGCTATCCTTGCCTTTCAACACTTCAATCTAACCCGATTCTTAGCTTGAATTGACCACGTAGTGCTTTTAATCCTGTTCTTGCCGCCTCGAGGATCATTGCAATTACAATGATGCCATCAAAACAATAATGGGGCCAGCCATCGGAAATACTTTCGGAAGAGGTTTCAACGGTGAGACAGAGGCTCAGGTCGAAGATCCATAATTTCCTCGCCTTTGTTCATGTTGGTTTTTACCATTTTTTCTTTTGTATATTTCTCATTAATTCTATGCTTTTCTGTCTATTTTGTGATTTACTATGTATGTATTGCCTCTCGTGGCAATTCGACCAGACCCAATGGTTTGATCTGAATGCCCAACGCGTCATGAACCCAGCCAGGTTGCCCAACTCCCATGGGCCATTGTTACAGTTCATTGTCACAGGATGACCTAAACGAGTAACCTATGCTCGCATGATGTCTCTTTGTTATTGTTACGAAGAAGAAGCTGGGTTGTGCAAGAAACCTCCGATGAACGTAGTCCTAAAGTGAACATTCCCCGGTAGTGTTGTGACTTGTGACTCCTGCATAAGCATCCTGACTAGCCCCACGTGTGAGTGGAAGAAGCATCAACGGCTGCGAGGAACCGATGTCGATCTCCCATCTACCCGATCAGCAATATCCCGCAGTGATGGGGTCAGGTCATCGGAAGGGGGCCATGGACTCATCGTATGGGATGAGGATAGGAGGAAGGGGGCAAGGCAGGGGGGGGGGGGGGCTGATCCCTGATAGTTTTGGAATAATCTCCGCTTTGTATCCT
This sequence comes from Penicillium citrinum, assembly GCF_028827155.1. Lineage (NCBI taxonomy): Eukaryota > Fungi > Ascomycota > Eurotiomycetes > Eurotiales > Aspergillaceae > Penicillium > Penicillium citrinum. The sequence continues at coordinate 1,444,121 of NW_026622692.1, forward strand.
TGGGCATACTCTCAACGGTCTTCTACAAATCAAAGTCATAAGGAAAATTTTTTAAATTTCTGTTTTTTTTTTAAATTTCTTTATTTATTAATATTATAATCTACTTTTTGCTGCAGGACCCGCTTGGCGACTAGGATAGTTAAGGGGTGGTACAGTAGACAGGGATTCTTGGTGGGTCGGGGCGAGGAAAAAAAGCTACTGCAGAAATACTGTAGATACTGCTCTCTTACCAACAAGCTCAGATGTGGAATTATGGAGTAAAACTCGTCTCGGAAGTCGTCTGTGGTTGACGACATACTGTGTGCCCAGGCCCTTTTTCTTTCCTCGTCTTCCCACCTTGTTGGCATCTTTGGCATTCTTCATTTCATCCTTCGGAGCTCCCGGACATTACCTGTTCCAGCAGCCTATTTTCCATTCAAATCGCTATTCTTTCATATACTAGGTCCTTGGGAGCTTAACTTAATCGTGTCTTTTTTTTTTTTGAACTCTATCAATCTTCATCTTCTTTTGTCTGGCTACAGTACTATACTACTTCTACTACACTAAGAAATTAGTATATTTTGTCAAGCCGGGCCCATTACCCATTGGTATTGGCATCTTATCTCTTCATCAATACCCTCGATGGGATCATAATGTGCAACTATTTCAAAAACTACTACATCTATAGTGGCTGTCAAAATCCTGCTGCCCACTTCATCCGAACATCCTTGGATGGTTGCAAAGATGGCCATTGCACCGACAGTCCACACGATCGATTCATTGTGGTAGTTGGTAAATGTCTGCTCTGTTGTACGACAAGATAAGCCGCAAACAATCTGTTCCACACGAAGCAACAAAAAAGTTATCTGGTTTTCTTTTTTCACATATCCTTTTTATCAATCGGCCGCTGGCCTCCGCCGCATTCCCACCTTTTCTCCTTTCCGTGCCCGACCCGCCGTTCTTTTAAATACAAAATCACCACGAGGAACTACTATGATTTCGGCTCTAGCCGACCCTCTTCGAGAGAGGCCATCCACTTGCAAATCCGCATTTTTGAACCGATTGATGACGACGGGCTCGTACAATTCGGATACGATGATTCGTCAGCAGAGCTGTGATCGACACTTCTTCTTTCTGGTGTCATTCTTTTCTCTTCTTTTCTGTGGTTTTCCTTCTTCGTTTTTTCTTTTTGTGTGTTTGGGGGCCCGCACCGATTAAACTTTGCGCCCTGGGGAGTCTTCTCTTTTTATTTGTGCTCGCAAGACTGGTAATTGACTATACAGGCAATACCCCTGTATTTCACTGTGCTGTTGCTTTTTCTTTTTTCACTTGTCCTTTCCAAAACTTACCAATTGTTCTGAGCGTCTTCTGTTTTGACTTTTCTTGGATGGATATCATGTACTACTTCCGATACTTCTGATTTGTGACTTTGGTTTGAACCGGAGTTTTATGGGGTTTCCCCGTCTTTTAGGGTTACTTGTTATTAGACATACGTTGCTGATTTTCAAGACTTTACCGCAATTAGGTCAAAGTCTATATTTAATGTATCAAATGTATTCATTTTTGTTCGGATTATAAACTCGGGAATCGTGAAATTCAATATGCAAGATATCATTCGAATGCATTCGTTTCATTTTTCCATATTCATGGGGGACCCGAGACCATCACATGTTATCTTGTGAGATTCATCACTCGAGTCGAGAGCTTCCTTTGTCGATGGGCTCGGACCCAAGTGTTTAGTATAGTAAGGACAGTGCGGATGATTTCCGGATGGTGTACTCCATACGGAGTACTACATACAATTGTCAACTTTCAGGCTGGGGTCAGGGGGAGGGTCCCGCACAGGCGACGTGGTTGTACCCTCCCCTATGGAATTCCGCTGTGCATAGGCCAAGGGGTGGGAAGGGGTCCCAGCCCTCTCTCTAACAGAGGGGAGTAGTATGTACGGAGTAATGAATCACTACTTTGTAGAAGTGACATACCTTGCGAATAGATTGGACATGTTCACTTGACAAGTACACGGGTGTTTCAAGAGGGCATGATCCTCGTTAGTGGTTCGTGCTTTTGTAGTCATGTCGCCCGCATTGCAGTTGGAGTGAAGTAGAAGTGGAGAAAAGGTATACAGTATTGAATCTTGGGGACTTTTTATTTCTGTTGAAATGACGTTTCCGGCTGAGGTGAAAAGTTGTAAAATAAGCGATAGTCAGAATCTAAATTTAATTAAATTTAAATGAGAGGAAAGATAAAACAATCAAGCCAAGCCCGGGTCGCTAGAAATCCACGCAATCCCGTCGTTATGTACGAGAGAGTACCTTGTACTTCTCTGAGGGGATTCTGGAAGTTGGCCTTTCCCTCCCATCGAATTCCATTGAGGAGCAATCCCCTCGGAATGCGGACCCCCTGAACTGATAGAATTGGCCATCCAAATCGTTTCATCAACTGAGAATTTAGTAGATTGCCAATATGTGAATATGCTATTGAAAAAACAAGTGGTACATATGTACAAAGATCGGCGAGACTTGTAACTCCCCACCGGCCCGGGAAGCGTAGGGCAAAAAAAAAAAGACCCTTTGACAACTTTGAATCCCGGCACAGATTTATCCATGATGCAATCAATGGTGTTCAGAGCACGCTAGGGAATTGAAAAAGGAAAATAGGATCTACCATGGGCAAACGGCTTTTAGGGCTTTCCACGCTCGGGCGTACAGTAAATAGTAGATGTGGAAAATGTGGACAACCAGGAAGGCCGTTACTCAAAAGATAAATAGGGTTTCATTTCCTCCGTAATAAAGTCTTTGCTCGGTAGGTACTCCGAGGCCTGGAGGGCTTCGATTGCCGGATAACAAGCCAGATGGGATCATGGATTCGTTCAATGTTTGGAACACTAATTCCCTCCAGATGGCACTAGTCGCTGGCATTGACCCTCCTGTCCGCGCTCCGTTCGGACCGCGCGCACACCACACATACACATGCGTACAATGAAGAATTGCTCCGGATCAAGCCTTCATATGTATTCATATTTTGAGGAGTTGTTTATCGAGCTTCTTGTTCCGCACTAGAGTATGATGCATGCATCCCATTTTCAAGCATGAAGCTGCATCACAGCGGGCCATGGCGCAGCCGCATCCATCCTATTGAAATCAAAGACGCAGACTTGAGCAGAGAGAATTTCTCGCTTTTTTATTTTACGTTTCTTTATTGTTTGCATGTCTCGGGACTTGTCGGGTCCGAAGAATTAAGATTGTGTGCCGTGTCGGGCGCTCATTGGGACCCGGAATCAGGGTTATATTCTCGATGTTAATGCCGGCCAGGGTCAGGTTTCTGGAAGAGAGCTTGACCGGCAGTCAATTAGGCCGCATCTAGAGGACTCCCCTGTTAATTACAGGACAGGCAATGAAATGCCGCCGTCTATATCAGGCAGTCTAGTGCTCATGCCGATCTTTCATTGACCAGCCGCTGGCGCCGTGGACACTATGTACATATATGCCGGTTCGAATTTGAGTGCATAGTGTATTTAGCACGTACAGTACTACCACCTGCGCTCCCTGTAGTTGTTTTGTGTTTCCACATCCCCTCCCCATAATGACAAAAGTTCCTGCACCGACTCACGATCTCGACCCGCATAGTCGTTTTTTAGCGTTCATATCTCAGCCCCAACAGATTCCAGACCTCTTTCACATGCTTCCACCATTATCTACAATCAATCCTATCTCTGCCGAAAATGTGATTTACCTCGGTGGCGTTATATACTAACATTGTACTGTTGCTTGGGGAAGGGACTTGTGTGCTTTGTGCTCCTATGGAGGTGGTAGAGCTTACGTCAAGCATGTGTCCCCTCTAATTTCAACTGCTGAGCCACCGACCAGGGGATCATTTCCCTCAAGGCAAAGGCAATTGCCTAGATTCTGCCGGGGCTAGAAGGATGCCCGAATCCGAGTACGATTGGCGAATCAAGGACAAGTATAAACGGGTTCATTTCTATCCGCACTTAGTCTTTTTAGTTCGTTGCCCAGCAAGGCAGGGCCTAGGTCCTTCGACAAGCTCTCTCCCCCCCCTATGTAGATAGGACCCAGGGCAATCTTTTCGTTCAATATGACGCACTTGCTAATCCTCGATCGATTTGACTTTGTCACGACGAATAGTAAGCTTCAGCCTCACGATCTGTCTATGGTACTGTAAGCGGACTATCTGCGATGTTACTAGAACATATGACTTACCTGGTAAACTCTTTACATGTACCCTGTAATTTCGAGATTAGTATTCACTTGTAATTCAAACCCAGCAATCACGAAGACAAATCATATTATCTCCTGAAGATATAGCCCACTCAATATCCAGCCCTTTGACGTGGATATCTTTCTTGGCTTTAGCTTCCCCGGCTTTTATCCGGGCTCCGTACTCAAATTTGTTGCATGATGCTTGCTTAGATTGCAAGGATTCAGAAATTGAGCTTCACAATTCAGGATGAATACCCGACGCCAATCGTGATATTCCGCTAATACTCCGTATAATTTAAGGCTAAATATTCATGGTCTCCTTCATCCACATGCGGTCTGTGCGGATATTGAGCTATCGGGTGGAGTACCGAAGCCACTTCCGCTAATCCACATGGGGGGGTCTAGGTTATAGATAGATCCATAGCCTGAGATGAGATGCAACAGTGCGGAATAATAGAAACAAATAGACAGGATCAGTCGGAATAAATCGAAGACATGATAGTGATCATTAAATTAAAAAGTGATCGACTTGGGATCAAGCCGAAACGCCGGATACATCGGCAGATCAAGTTGTAACAAAATTTGAGATTCGGATGGAGTAACTTGGACTGTGTGCTGAGAGAAGAAATGAAAGATATTTGAAGGACAATTATCCGAAACAAGAGATGTCCAGTCAATGAACCCACCTTTTGACAGTGCCTAAATTTCGGATAATTGTATGTGCAGATCATGACGCGAATCCCTGATGTGGGTGGTAGATGCGGCAATTTTGTGGGTGGGAAAGCCTGCATAACCTCCACTTGGGTCGGTCAAACAAATTCAATCCGTGTCAATGATGGAAGTGGATAGTGAGAACCCCCAAATTGGAGCTTAAATGGGTAAAAAACAAATCTTAAATAATCTACCCAGGAAGTTATTCTGTTTAGTAGTATCGAAACGAGGCGGGGAGCGGTTTTCGAAACAAGGCTACATACACTTGTCTCCCAAAATCGGTATTTCTGAAGGCACTCCAAGGAGGGAACGTCATTGGGGCCGGAAGTACACTACCGACAGAGCTGCATTGCCGATCTGTTTCTAATAGGATTTTGCCGACCAGTAGGCTGGGGTTCATGCAGGGTTCTTGTCCAGTTCTTACGCGTACAGCTAAAATTGAAAGCGGGATTTGATCACATGAGTCAAGACATTAGATCATTGGACTATACTCATTTGCTACTGCTATACTACCATATATTAATACATGCAGGGTCCAGGCATACAATTTCAGGGTAGGGACATTGGGCTGGGTGGCCTTTTCTTTTTTTTACTTTTCTTGAAATTGGCCATCCTCAAGGCAAATTGTGCCGACCAATACCAAGCAAATGTCTTGATTAATCACCGCTGATTTGTTTCAGAACCGTACTTCTGGCGGGGCTTGAATGCGTCTAGGTGAATATAGTGGTGGAAGTGTGGTGTAGCGAGGGCAAGGCTTTCGCGATACCTTGGTTGGGAAAGAAAGCCCAGGAAGGTCGCCCAGGCGAATGCTTACGCTTGAAGAAGCCCGCTTACGGCCTAGCATCGAGTCCTCTGTGCTCTGAGTAGCTGGCTGCATTGAGACATGCCCAGGGCTGTGCTGAGGTAGACAGGATATAGTGATCAAGCTTCGCAGATAGTGAAAGGATTTCTCTTCTGCTAGTTGATAGTCCTTGGTGCAGACAATGGATTGCGTGGTTCTAGTGGTCACCAGTGAAGCGGTAGACGGAACTTTGAGCACTGAATTTCTGCTTGATGATTGACTGATACTTGCAGCTAACACTGTAAGCTGGTCAACCATGAGGTTGGTATCGCTGCAACATGGTGTGTTCCTTTTCATGATGGGTGCGACGTGGATAGTATCTGAAATGGAATCGGGTGCATCATCGCCACATATTTCGTCAGATTCATCTTGTGTTTGATTATTACCCGCTGTGTCCTTTTTGAGGTGGCAGCGTCGTATGATATATGCCCGAACGGTTGTCCATGGACTACAGACTCCGAGTAATATAATGGAAATCATGTTGATCGTAGGTGAGTAACGAACAGGCCTGTTACTTAGTAAACAAGGAGCCCGAGTGTTCATAAGGAGCTTACCTAGTACTTCTGTAGAACGTAGAAGTTCCTCTTCAAGTTCCGACAACGGTATATGGAATCCTATATGAAGGTGCATATATCTGATTCACTTCAAATTCAAGTTGCAGCACCAGCTCATCACAAACATAAGCTCCCCAACAAACCCCTAATCACAACACAAAATTGAACATGAACGTGAACATGTAACGCATTATCTCCGAAACAAAGTCGAACCAGGGTTTAAATGCCATTGCCCGAAGATCCCAGCATCAAACCAAGAGACCAAATTTAAATCGAACCAAAACTCGCAACATCGGGAAATTTTCAGGGACCTTAAATTAGCCAGCATGGTACACTTAAAATGCTATTATATCAATGCAATCAAATCCACGCGGAAACTAGCTTTCCCTCCAACACTGCCATTGAATAAGGGATATTGAAAGCATTCCCACCTACGATCGAGATCATCGTTCACAGGCCATCCGTGCTGTTAGCTGCGAACTACAGCTGCATATGCAGCCGTCCCACTCCCATTCTGACCCGCGTCAGCATAGACACAAAGCTTATTCTTCGCGACAGGTCAGATGCATTCGGTCTTTCTTAAAGTGACAACAAACGGGTTGGGGGTGATGAGAATAATGCGGCTGCGCTTACGGCGATCAAGTTCGCACCATGATTTACCCGTTTGTGGGTCGTGATGGGCCGATGAAAAGCGGGATGGGGTATGGGTCAGAGCGTTAGGGTGGATTTCTAATTCGGCTAGGAGATTAGTAGTGAGTTCGTCGATTTCGGAATCTGCGTAAATAGTTGTGTTTCTTTCTTTCTCGGGGATGTTGGTGTTAACAAACGGGGTTCTATAAACTTCAAGTTTATTGGATGGGGATGAAATGGATTCATAGTGAGTAGGCTGGCCATGACAACGGTTGCGTTGGCATTGAAGAGAAGAAAGACGAGTCATAGCTGAAGGCATTGATTTGTTTGTGTTTGTACTTAGGAGGTGCTGCGTTAATTACTTTCTAGTGCTAGTAGAATACAACACTATCCGTAACACATGTTGTCGCGGATTTTTGACAACTATAGGGATATTCAGTTGGCACTGCCTATACAGTAGGTTGCGGCTTTCGCACCATGCAGTAGAGCTATATCAAACAGAACCATGAGCTAAATCTGAAGGTAGAGTAATCCAAATCCTAGAAATAGATAGGAAGGAAATTTGTACTTACCATACAAGCATCGTCTCCATCCCGACACTCCATCTCCTTACTCATTTCAAACCCAATACGCTCATACATCTGCACATTAGGAACATTCTTCGAACTCTCCAAATAACACTTAATACCCTCACGATCAGCACGCTTGGTAACCGTTTCAAAAAGAAGTCTCCCAATCCCTTTACCCTGCGCCTCCGGAGCAACAGCCACAATATTACAAAAGTAATATCCAAGCGGATCATCCCAGATCTGCGCTTGAGCCTTCCGCTGATTCTCCTTCCAGATCCAATACCGATTCACGCGCAGACCCCCACGACCGAAATGTCGCGCATTGTTAAGAATCTGGCTGATTGAAAGGACCCACTCTTGGTACCAGGAGTACCAACTCTGAGGCTGGGAGGTTGGTTGAGGAGCCATCCAGCAGGAGACGCCGAGAATGGGTGAATTCGAACCATGATCCACGGTGGCGTCTTTAGCTACCTGGAAGATGGCGTTTTTAATGCCCCATTGGCAGCGGGCTGCAAGCGAACCGTAGTTCCGTTGTTTATTAAACTATACTCTTCTCCCCGAGATAGTAGCCGCAAGTCGATGGTCGACCGCGTTACGAGGAGGAATATGTTAGAATTCGGATAGTAAGAATCTTGGTATACTTTTGACATACAGTGGCTGCATCAAATACCCATTTAAAGTAGGGGTCATCCTCAAAAGCTCTTTGAATCACATCGATTGCACCGGGAATATCGGCCTCGGTTAAGTCGACGACTTCGATTGCCATGATGATTGTGCTGGGCTGTCACTTGCTTTTACCAACAATGGTATTTAGACTTCTCTGGACTCGAAATTAGATCAAGATGTCTCGAGTACTTCATCATGAGATCACTACTTACCCAGCAGGGCTATTCGATGGAGTCAAATGGCGGTGTACACGGTGTGATAGTCACAGCTACCTCTCTGGAGCTCTTCTTGAGCGCGCACTATCCTAAACTCAGATCGTCCAGAGTCAAGGGTCGTCTTGCACCTTTATAAGTTGCAAGATTTGGTTTCACTCGAGAACTGGAAAGATATGAGATTGGGATGAGATGAGATCTGGAAGATATGAGGCCTCAGATATGTTCCCTGTAGCGTATTCGAAAGTCAAGCGAGGGCTGGTAGTTTAGTTGAAGTACTGTTGAGGGGCTTGTACGAAGAGGCACAGGTAGTAAAAAGGGTAGATAAGACATCTTGTGAAGTTTCCAAGGCAAGTTGAAATGTGGGGGAGCGGATTCAAACGATTCTCCGCAATCTGCGGGGGTCCAACCACCCGTGTACGGTGTCGACATGATACTGTGACTACAATCGGTCATTTTAACATTACTATGACTAGCATTCGTGAAATATATAAGAATAATAATTCTGCGAGGAAATCGAGACCTCTAATTTAGATAGAAATCAGTTGATGTTGAAAGAAGAGGGTGGGATGTACCAAATATACAATTGAATGTGTATGATCATGATCATTGAACATGAGAAAATAGAAGACTAGAACATGCGTGACGAAAGGAACACCTTCGCGCCTTTTACCCAATGGTATGAACAGAGTGATATAAACCCCTAATATGACCTGACCCAATCAACCCCAAACAAAAACACAGTGTTGACAAATCCAGAAAGAAAAAAGAAGAGAAAAAGAAGTTCAAATTCTATTGAAAAGAACAAAAGAGAAGAGAAAAGAAAAAAAAATAAAGGCGCTTCAATCATTCAAGGAACGGATCTCCTTACGCCGTTTTCGGGCATGAAAGGTCGTTGCTTCATAGCTCGGATATCGTGAAGTGTGAATCGAGGGCTTTAGCCATCGCTGTGAATGTAAAATGGATTATGATCGGGCGAGATCCTCGATTCGTATCCATTCTCGGGGTACATCCATGCTGCGGTTGACCCTACCACCCGGTGTTAAGGGAACGTCAACTCGACCCCGGCCTCGACCGTCATCATCCTGGTCCTCGTAGAATGATAGTCGGGAGAAGTAATCCTCTAAAATTGCCTCTCGATCCCCATTCCCGACGATAGTGGTATACTCTGGGGGTGGGGTGATAAGAGGTGGCGGGGGAGGAAGATCTTCAAAGGCCGGAGGAGCGAATGAAGGGGCTCTGAGTAGATGCATTGGACGAGGCACATCGGAAGGTTCAGGATCAGCAACGGTGTTGTGCTCTCGCTCATTATTCGGCTCGTGGGCCAAGTGTGCTTGAGGTGGACGCGCCAGACCACCTGAACCGTTCGTGAAACTTCGAGAGACGGCACGACCTGCTCCAATCGATGCGCGACGACTGAGGTTCACGCTTGAATCTTCCCGATCAGAACTGGACTGTGCCGCGGCGCTATCTCTTGGAGCCAAAGGTGCTCCAGGGCAGCCGCACTCAAATTCTTGTGCTGGTGGTTCTGGTTCAGCCGCTGGACGCGTATAGGCTGGGAGATAGATGTTGGCGTGTGTCGCCTTGCACGAGAGAATGTGGAAGGGTGAATCGATGGAAATTTCAAAATGTCTACGTTTGGTAGGATCTCTTTCGTCGACCTTGGAAAGTCGCAGAACGATCTAAAGATGCGTAAGTAAACCATGAGATGTGCCGTGAAAAGAAAAGAAGCGGAACCGCTTACCTTGATCCAGTGATTGATTTGAATATTTTCGTAGGTCGTGTCAAAGTGAAGGCGCTGTGCTTCATCTCGGCCTTTCATCTCATGACAGCTTGGAAGTTGTACACTGAATTCCATTTCCGTCGGACCAACACCCGTTTCAGTCGCGAGATTACCCAGCAGGTTCGTGCGAGATCGATCCACGATCTCCTCTCCTCTGGCAGCAGCAGCACGGTGATCCCAATCGATACCACCACCGGCCATGACGCGCATAGAGCTACCGGGATAGGTACTTGTGCTAGCAGATTCCGCTCGCTTTTCGAACAACAAAACCTTTTTGGCGGGTTGTAGCCGATGCACACTCTTGTCTGCGGTCCAATGCTGAATATTCTCGGTCACATAGACCTTGATTCGATGACATTCAACCTTAGCAAGCGGTGTCAATTTGAATGCAATGGGAATCTGAGAGCCCATAGGGAATGATTTCCCCGAAATGACGATATCATAATGCAGCTGATCTTCCCAATTTCGTGAAATCGCAATTGGCTCAACCTGTTCGAGCGAGCCCTCGGCGGGGGTGCGAATGACGGGGATTTCCATTGTGCCGAGTAAATTGGGGCGAAAAGCGCCAGATCGCTCTACAATAGCTTCCAGGTCGTATCTGACAAATCCCAGGTCTGTCTTGATGGTTTCCGGTAGAGACCCGTCGATGGGGAACTCAAAACTATACAAGTAGTCACCAACCGGGAACATCCGATAGTTGCGTTGTTGTTGGGTTTGGAGATTTGGGGGAGTGTCATTACGACTAAAGCTTCGAGAGTGGCCACGACCGGTTTGGACAGAAAGGCGCTTGGGATCTCGACCGTTGGTTGGCCCAAGGCTGGGGGTTGAACCACTCTTAGAGAAGAGTTCGCGGGTAGTCGCAGAGACGTTATCCTTGCCGGGTACTGGAGAGACAGGTTTGGCATGCTGATAATAGTGGGCACCGTAGTCATTCTGCATCAAAGCCGTATCGCCGTGATTGAAATAGACGACACCGTGGGTGAACAGGTCTTTCTTGTCGTGGAAATGAATCTTCTTTGGGGGGATACCGTCTGGCCAATCCGTTTGGGCATGACCGCGAAATTGAATCGAGATCTTCTTAATCTTGACACTCTTCGTGACTTTTAAATGAATCTGACCACGCAAGATTGCGGATTTCTTAGAACTTGGATCATGTTGATCATAGCCCTGTAGATAAAGCACTGGTTCTGTCAAGGCGATCCCAACAGTGAGTCCGCTGCCCGTCGCAACGATCTTCTCGTTACGAAGCGGGGGAAAAGGTGTGCTCAGTTGGGGTACAGTACTAGTGGCCTCCGCCACGGGCCGGGGTAAGATCTCGGTCGCCATCGTTGACTCCGTGTGTATCGAACTGTTTTCCGACGATGGAGGAATAGAGGAAAAGTCTCTCGGGGAGACGATGATTTCAGAAACCGGTCGAGGGCCCCGAGTGCCGGACGAGCGCGGATTTAGACGTTGTGGGGGCGCAGGCGACTGAACGCCCGACGACCGCAGGCGAAGGAATCGCTTCGCGTTTTCACGTGGACCCGCCAGCTTTCTGAGAATGGAACCCCTTCGGGTCTGTTTGGGGAATTGTTCTTCAAGATTGAAGCAGACCGAACGCCGAGAGATCGACCGGCTTGGGATGAGACTGGAGAGCGACGGTAACGACGGAACGAAGTATTCGGACGGGGAAAAGTCACTGATAGACCCCGACCGCGTTGAAATCTGCGGGGGAATAGTGTGAGCAGCCATCATCGTGGAGGTGGGCGCATAATGGGATGCTTGAACGAGCAAATGTGAATTCTAGACGAGCTGTGCGGCTTTCTTTTCTTCTCTTTTTTGGCTTTCCTTTTTTTTTCCCCTCCCCCTCTTATATCGAATAACACAGGCAGATTGCGAACCAGGCGCGTATTTCGTTCCCCCCCAAAAAGTCCGCGAGGAATGCGGGGAGAGTCACCCACGAAAGACCAGATGGTTCTTTATGGGGATTTCTAAATCCAACGAAGGGATGCCACGAGTAAAATGGCAGGATTCAAAAAAAAAAAAAGACAACCCAAGGGAGAGGAGAAGGGAACACAAGAATTCAAGAAAGGAAAAAGAAAAAGGCAGTGCTTACCGTGGGGATTTAATGGAGAAGAGATTGTAGTTGCTTTCTTGCAATCCCTTGTGTATCCCTCCTTTCAAATTTCAGATCGACCACGCAAGGAGCACACCGATCTTTGTGCAGGAAAGAAGAGATGGAATTCTTGGGGCGCTGACTTCATAAGCACGGGTCCTCCACTCTGGTGATCATCGCCGTGCAGATCCCTTGGATGCTGCGTAGGATTGGCTGTGGAGACTGAAAATTGTGGTTCCCGGCGACTCTTTGCGCGTTGGCGCACCGTAATGTGGCGCACACTGATGACCACAGATGCCGAGACTTGGTGGGTAAAAAGGGAAAAAAGAAAATAGAAAAAGAAAAAAGGAGAATGGCGAAGGGATTGTTACCGAATTTCGCAAGATAGAATTAATTCTTCATGTTTAAAAAATGTCAAGATCCAATCAATAAGATGAAACAGGGGGGGGGAAATGGAAATGAAGAAGTAGAAAAAGTAGAGGAAGAAAGTGGAACAACGGAAAAAGAAGATGAGCCAGACCGGATCGATGATGACATGATATCGACGAGCCCCGGCACAAAATCCGGATGACTCCATCAGACAGTCTAGCCTAGTCTACTTACTACATTTAACTACTGTATTCAGGTATACTCTTATGGTAAGCAGAGATTTACTCTCCTTTAGGTGGGGTCTGCCAAATCTCCATGTGTAGATCGGTTGGCAATGGTCAGCATTCCGGGGGAGAGTCAATGTGTCGTACAAAGTACACGTTGAAGTATACAAGTGTACAAGTGTAGACTACAAGTGTAGTGAGAGTGTAGTACATATTAGACTGAGATCTACTACAATCCAAGGAGAGTATAATTCTCTGCTTATTGTACATAGGGTGTCTACACTACCATGTTTAATGTCAAGAACACGCAATCTTGACGGTCATCATTTTCTTCATCCTAATACTGTCAGGACCGGCAAAGACGGGACGCTCGGCACCGCATCTCCGTTCGCCTCCCACGAGCCGCTCAGAGACACGAGGGTCTTTTTGTCTCTCTTGACGTGTACATACTTTCCTAGTACAGTACTCTGTAGTTGGTTAGTTCAACATGTACTATTTCTGTATGTACTCACTCTCAGGCCGTGGAAGGCTCAATCAAAAGCGGGCCCTGATTTTCAGAGTTTGCTGCACAAGCCTTGACCTCCAAACCCTCGAACCCTCCAGGAACGGGAATGTAGCCAAATTCACCAATTTCTCAATGGCCGGAAATGAAACCCCGCGGAGATGCTCACGGTCCATTCGCATCCACAGACATAGTACCCTGGGGATTTGCAGGTCAGGGATGTGCGCGTTCTGCGGGGAAGAAAGGTAGTTGAAGTACAGTGCGTGTGGGCCAAGTTAACTGAAAGCAGGGGATCTGTGCCATCTTGACCGGTGCTGTACTGATGATGGTGCTGGTGCTGGTGCTGGTGGTCAGATGCTCATGCTCATAGCCAAACCTGAAGGTGAGCTAATCCCTAGCTTATCCATTGTGGGTGGGTGTTGGTTGACAGCAATCAAAATATTCAATCCTCTGCGGGTCCGTAACAAGCATGACCTCATGGGAGCCGGAGAACCCCCGATGTCAACGCGGCCCCATGTTGACGTGGTGTTGTCGGGATCCCTGTTCGCGGGGGGAGGGGGGAGGGGGGAATCAAAATTAAATCTAAAAGTTCTAAACGAGAACGAGCAATAGGTAAGTCTGAATTTCGCAGTACTTGCCTAGATTGAATCGAATCCCAGGAAATTTTCGGAGGGTAGAGGAGCATACAGTACACAATAGCGGCTCAACGGGTAGATCGAACGTGTCCTCGGGATATCAGCCCTACATAATACTCTCCACTCCGCTGGATTCCATATACATACGTCACTCCGAATTTTGTGGATGTGGTGGCTTGTACAATCGGGAGATCATACTGCAACAGTACATTGTATGATCACGGTAGGTATTCCATAGTGTACCTATTTGTGGGGATTTCTAGTAAGTTTCAGACCTGTTCACCAAATACTACCATTTCATTGTGTATATGTAACTATATTCAACACTTTCTAGGTAAATAAAAGACGGCGCATCTATGTACCTACATAGATCAAACCCGCATATGACCTGTCTAATAAATTATCCAGGGAACTTGTACATTAATTAGTGTATGTAGTGATTTGCGTTACATCGATCGGTCTAGTGAGGCAGAAAAGGGGTACACTATCCTCAGTAGACCCAGTTAGTGTTACTAGTGTATGCACCGATAGATCCGAAGAGTCTATGTGTCTGCTCCTCCATTGGGCATAATGTAAAGCAGTTCGTTGATTTTTCCATATCTGCGTACTATGTACATGCCCTATCAAGAAAACCAATTGTCATCCAGTTCACTGATGTTCATCAGACTATCCCCCTCTAAATGGTTCAGATCACCACTCTCACCAAAATTCTCGGTCTCCATGAATAAATCATCAAAGTTGGATTCCCCAGGACCCATCATCTCGTCCCCCCGGTCCCCTGTTCGGGAAACATGTTGGTGCCTGTATCTGACTTTTGTAATTCCATGTCGAACGCACCTCCACCGGAGGGCGTGGGAATCGACGTTTCCGCCGGATTTGAAGCATTCGGCTTTTCCGTGTCAGGTAGAGGGCCCCCAAAGGTTGACCCCGAGAGAAACGCTTGATTGCCCATATCGTCGTTGCCAAAGTCAAGGTTAAGGTCGAAGCTGTTCCCCCCACCACTATCATTGAGAACCGAATCAAAATTGATTCCTTCAGCCCCAGTCAATCCTTGGTCTGCCAGTGAAGCCACACCAGGATCGTTTTCTACTTCTTCTTTCACTGGCGCCTCCTCGCTTGGTTGAGGATCTGTGGTGGTACCTGCTTGCGGCTCTGTTGCTGATGGTTCTTCTTTTTTGAGATCCACTTTTTCAGGACTAGGGGCCTTTTCAACTGGTTCTGGTTGAGACTGTGGCTGTATTTGAGGCGGTGATGGTTGCACTTGTGTTGCAGTGGTGTTCTGGTCAACATCATTCATCGCCACATCCTCTGCGGGTTGCGGCGCAGCTTCCCGCGCCCTGATAGCTTCATAGTCCTTCTCCAAAAATGCTTTCGCGATAAACTGTTGATATGTTAGTAGAGTACCTGGGGGAGGACATGAAAAAAAAAAAAAAAAAAAAGAGAAAAACAAATGAAATAAAATGTATCAAGTCCTCGATGCATCTTGTATGCAACTACGTAATCGCTCCGAGCATCCAATCGGACTCACAATTTGTTCTGAGAGATTATCGAGGGCCACCTGAAAGCTCTCATAATATGATGGAATTGATCGTTGCATATGTGTGCTTGATGATATAGTCCCATTTTTTCTGAATAGTCTTCCGGTATCCAGTAGCTAGTTCGTGGGGATCAGTTCTCGTTCGTAAGTAAAAATCTCTTTGCGTGCGCAAACTCGAAGTTGAGTTGAGTTTGAAGAGGCCCTTACCGTTCGCTCCACCAATGTGGACAGCTCCGCCAGGGAGTCCGGATTGGAGTAATTGACAGCCATACGTGCAAACTTGGAATGTGTCTAATACAGACTCCCTCTATATGCGCCAACAAAAGTAGAGTATCAACCAGAGAAGAAGAATGAAACAAGGGGAAACACAGAGAAAGATGAGTGATGTGGTGGTACACACGGGGGAAACTAAACCCAATTAGGCTCTTCTCCCCCCACCCCTACTAGAGAGAAACAGAATCACTTCGGAACTTCTTCCTCTACTCTTCCTTACACCTCATCTTTCTCCCTACTCTTTCTCCTTTTTCCTTTTTCCTTTTCGTTCGTCGCGGCTCGAAAGCGACTCGCGTTTTGGTCTTTTGTCTTTGTTTCCATCTCCTTGGATCTTTGATCTCTCTCGCCTTATCGGTCCAGCGCTGCATCGCTTTTCCTTTCTTCCTTTCACAAGCCGCCCACCACTTCCCCCCCCAAATCTCGACACGAATCAAGAACGACGATCATCAAATCACCACTGTTTCTCCGATCACCATCACTCTCGTCGGTCTCTTCTTCTTCTTTTCTTATACACGACTCATTCAACGTCGTGTTATTAGAAATTGGAGCTTTGGTTGACTGGGCCCCGTCTGTTGTCCGCTCAAGAACTTCCCTCATATTGCTTTGTTTGGATTCTGCAAAGCTTGGCCTTTGATTGGACTTGCCCAACACCCCGCGACAACCCCCCTTTGACTACTTGATTTTATACTCTGGGGGGTTTTTTCTCTCTCTCTCTCTCTATCCTCTGTTCCTCTTTTCTTCATTTTTACCAGATACATTTCACGGTTGTGACTTTTTCTGTGACGAACGTTGCATCTTTCGTATCGTCGTCTTTGTCGATCCCCATTTATCTTTGCTACACAGCATAGGTATATCTTTTTCTATTCATTTGCATCACTCAATCCGACTTTATCCCGATCGCGTTTTTTATCTAAAAATATTTCAAAGCCTATACACGATGGCCGAAAACGCTTCCGCTTCGACTCCTTCCACCATGCCTTCAGCTGCTCAACCTGCTGCCGCTGCTCAGAATCAGCAGTACGATGCTGCTCAGGGTAATGGTCAGGCCAACCCCTCTCATATGCCTCCCCCACCACGCCCTCCCGTGATAATCCCCCCAGAACAACAACCCCATTCCGACCGCTATTGGATCCCCCATGTCCGCCAATATGATGTCTCCAACAAGCGCCGGTGGCTACGTTCGTCGCGCGGCTCCGGAGCCCAACAAGAGGGCTCTCTACGTCGGCGGTCTGGACCCTCGGGTGACGGAGGACATTCTCAAGCAAATTTTTGAGACTACTGGCCATGTGGTTAGCGTGAAGATTATCCCTGACAAGAATGTGAGTACATTAGGGGGCGAGGTTGGTTGACCCACAGCTACTCCCCTGAGTCGTGGCCTCAGTCAAACATTCTCAAAATTTGACTTTGGATGGCACACGACATGTTTCTACCATACGAATAGGGCTGATTTTCACAGCAGTTTAACAGCAAGGGTTATAACTATGGCTTTGTTGAGTTTGATGACCCTGGTGCGGCTGAGAGGGCTATGCAGACTTTGAATGGACGCCGAATCCACCAGTCGGTGAGTATTTCCACTACTTTCGTACTTTTGGTTCCTGTTTTCTAATTTTGATCTTCTTCAAAGGAAATCCGTGTCAACTGGGCTTATCAATCCAATAACACCAACAAAGAGGATACTTCCAACCATTTCCACATCTTTGTCGGCGATCTGAGCAACGAAGTCAACGACGATGTTTTGACTCAGGCTTTCTCTGCCTTTGGCTCCGTCTCTGAGGCCCGTGTGATGTGGGATATGAAGACTGGACGTTCGCGTGGATATGGCTTCGTCGCTTTTCGTGATCGCAGCGATGCCGACAAGGCGCTTAACGCAATGGACGGCGAGTGGCTGGGCTCTCGCGCTATCCGTTGCAACTGGGCAAATCAGAAGGGTCAACCCTCCATCTCGCAACAGCAGGCTATGGCTGCTATGGGCATGACCCCCACCACTCCTTTCGGTCACCACCACTCCCCCCACCAGGGTATCCAGAGCTACGATATGGTTGTCCAGCAAACTCCTCAGTGGCAGACTACCTGCTACGTCGGTAACTTGACTCCCTATACTTCCCAGAATGACTTGGTGCCGCTGTTCCAGAACTTCGGATACGTTCTCGAGACTCGTCTCCAGGCTGATCGTGGCTTTGCATTCGTCAAAATGGATTCTCACGAGAATGCCGCTATGGCTATCTGCCAGCTGAATGCGTATAATGTCAACGGTCGCCCGCTCAAGTGCAGCGTATGTTATCAGCCTTAAAAACATCTCGCCCTGTCCCATTTTACTGACTTATATTTTGTACAGTGGGGCAAGGATCGTCCCCCAACTGGCCAGTTCGACAACTTCTCCCCGCAACAGGCGAATGCCACTTTCCCCAACAGCCCTGGATTCTTTCCTCAGTATGGCGGTCCTGCAAACCCCATGACCCAAGGTATGAGTGCTTGTTCTAAAACCCCCAAAATATCAGAAGCTGATGATCAAATAGGTCCTGCCCCTGCTGGTCGAGGCTGGGACCAAGGTGCAAACAACTTTGGCGGACCTGGCATGCCCGCTCAGGGCTTCCCTCAGGGTAATGCTGCGGGCTACGGCCGTGGCCAACCCATGTCCCCGTCTGGAAACTGGGACCAAGCCAACAGCAACTTCAACGGAGCCTACCAGGCGTAGATCTTCATTGGAAACCTTTGAGTGCTGTTGACATCTTGCCACATACTACCTTGGTTGTTGTGATTCTAGCTTCTGTGGGGCTGGTTGTAAGATCACGCAAGCTAGTGATGGTCAAATCCACCACGATGCTCCCGACTTGACCAGTCTCTTCCTTTCTTTCACCATTTTACGTCCTCCTATCATCCTATCTCCCCTCTCCGTTCTAATTGTTGAAACTGTCTTTCCAAGTGGATTTCCCGAGCGTTCAAAATGCTTTTCTTTTGAATGGAATTTGTGTGTTGTGCACCGAATACCCCAAGTCCACTCTGTTGGTTCGATCTTTCTTTTACTGTTTTAAAGTGTTCAAGCACCTTTTTGAAGACCCCTTTGGATGTTTGATTGATGTGCTGTGCTCTCCTAAAATAAAAGCGATCTTCCCTACTCTCCTTTTTATACTCATTTTCCCTTGCAACCCGTTCTTGTGAATTCTTTTGATCCGATGTTATTGCATTGCCCTCTTAAGTATATTTTGCAGGGTTGAATTCGTTTCTTGTCTTTTTTCCCCTCTCTTTTTCTTAGGCCCATATTTTCTTTTCATTGTTTGATACTGCTTCTTCGTTACTCAAAACATGCTTTTTTTTCTCCCCTTCTCGCCCTCTTACCATGGGCTGCTTGGTTGACAATTTGCCCTGATGGCAACTTTTTTTTTCGCCTTTTTCTTTCTTTCCTCCCGAAGTATTCGTATTTGCCCGTTATGAGTCCCCTTGTCGTGCTTGACACCATCGGTCTTTGTGATTTTTTCCTATCTCATGCCTGCTGGCGTTCTAGCCGATATACCAATTTGCCTTTTTTATCCATTCTTTCAATCCTTATACTCCTTGTCTCTTTTGCCTTCTTCTCTTTCTACCCTACTCTTGACACCTTGTGATAGGACCTCCTGTCTTGCCTATGAGGGTCACTTTTGTGCACGGTTCTCGATTGCAGTTGGGTCTACCAGGTATCTGTATGTAGCCAAAACGATAAGCTCACATAGGAGAGAAATTTCGAATTTCCGAGAGAATGGCAGCTAATAAAAAGAGGAATATTATCTTGGTTCATTGATTCTGATATGTCAAATTCTCTCGGCTTCGTCTTTTCGAATTTGGCGAATATCTCAAGGTAGTTTCGTGAAGGGATACTCTCGTAATCCCAACGCTTCATCGATGACAAGCTGTGTAGGCGGAATGAGAGAATAGTAAAAAAGAGTGACGAAAGAGAGGTCTTTTTCAGCCAGAATAATCATATAACAGGAAAACTTATACTACTCTAATTATTATTTATCTAACCAAACTATACATTTTGTAGGCCGGCATAGTTTGATGCCTGAGGCGGTATACATGTCGCCCGCTCACTTCTCCGTATCCACTTCCCTTCTCAACCCCCGGCTTTCACAGATACACAACCCAGGGCAACATCCTACCATCCGGACAGGACTCACAAATGTTGGGTGACTGAAATCCAGCAAGCTGAACGGTTCAGCTCACCGTTTTTACCCGCCTCAATGGACAATGGCGAAAGTAACAACGCGAGATTCGCAGCCGTCGACGGACTCTCAAATCGCACGCGATCCGGCAGCGCAAGTAGCGGTCACAAACGAAGTCTCTCTGGCTCCCTCCTCTCTCGCCTTTCTTTCCTTCGTATGAGTCAGGCGACACAAGCGGAAGCCGGTCCGGATACCATGGAACAAGACGGCGACACCGAGGACCTCGGATCCTCTTCTCATATTCATTCTATGACAGGCGACAAGACGGGTAGTGGGAAAGCAATGTCGGCAGTACTACAGCAACAACGACGAACACGACGGCGGCGGGGCTCTTTGCGTAAGACTGCGTTACTTGGAACAAGGCTTGAATCGAGGGATAAACGTGTGGCAGCAAGATCATCTATGGAAGCTAGTGCCAGTATTCGCGGGGAACCTATTCTACAGCATGCGGAGGACGTGCCGCGATCAATGAGAGAGCATACATCACCTCCAAACGATTTTACTACGGCGAGTGGCGGCTTTGGCGAGACTGGACAGGATATCCAGCCCAGCTGGTTTAGTACGAATACGGCACAGAAGACACTACGTTCCTCTTTCGCGCGCCGTCGACAGGGGGTTACCGCAAAGCAAGGATAATAATTTACTGGGTGAGGAGGTCGGAACAGATGACGAGGATCTCATCTCTTTCCCGCGCATCAATCCGAATAACAGTGGAAATGGCGCGAACAAGAACTCCAGTCCTGCAAATACCCTTCGCCTTCCTGCTCAGTCTTCCGGCTCTGAACCATACGGGTTCCCTCTTCAAGCGGATACAGCTTATCGACCTGTTCATCGCAAGTCATCACCTTTATCAACGCACCCCGTGGAAATAAAGAGTAATTCTGATATATCATGGGATTATTCTGAGACGGAGTGGTGGGGATGGATCATTCTGATCGTGACATGGCTGGTCTTTGTCGTGGGGATTGGAAGTTGTTTCGAGGTTTGGAGTTGGGCGTGGGATGTTGGAGAGACGCCTTATGCTCCGCCGGAGTTGGAGGACGATCCAACTCTTCCCATTGTTGGATATTATCCTGCGTTGATTATTCTTACGGCTGTTATGTCGTGGGTTTGGGTCGTTGTTGCCTGGGTTGGTATGAAGTATTTCAAGCATGCCAATATATCTGGGGATGATAGTTGATTGGGCACGCGTCTTTTTGTCTTGTACAGTTTGAGTTTATCGATACCACGTATTCTTCATTCTATAATAATTACCATGTTCTGACTACAGTCTGAGTCCCTTTATCTTAGTGCTACTTAGCAACATAGGTATGTATTTTTAAAATTAGTAGCACATGTTCCAACGTGTGCTTTACAGGCTAAAAAAACCCATTCGTGAATTCAGGCTATCAGCACAAAGAAACATATATCTGATAATAGCATAGGTATGCACCGCATGGTAGATTGAAACCCCGACTCCATATCCATTACTCGCTCTAGTAAATACCAATCTAGCCTAGTAAAACTCCTATTCATTTCCTTGCAGATCCCAACAAATGCTGATGCGCTTTATGCATAAATCTTCAATCAATGTGACACTGCGCAAGCATTCACATGGTTTGGCAAGGGCGCCTCCAGTCCAATTCCTTTGCCATCATTGGCAGCGGTTTCTGGGGGTATCACAGCGGTAGCGGGTGCAGTAGTTACCAACCCTTTCGAGCTGGCGTAGCAAGATGACCTGTCATGAGCTAGATCTTCTCCATAGAATTCATCTAGAATAGGGTGTAGCATCACGGTTTGCTTGTGAATTGTTACCACCGAGTTCGCTGGCACCGCTACCCAATTGTCTGAGAGAAAAAAAAGTTAGCTTTCAAGCCCATCGTGCTTGATTTGCTAAAACATGGGAGTTTACTCACGTCGTTCAAAAGTGATAGGCTCACTAGCCACCAGCACAATATCGGCTCCTTTATCGTGACGCTCCATTTTGAAGTGCCCCTTTGTATTTCCCTCTTTCCATTTCGTGCCCGACGAGAAGTACAAGCTAGCAGGTTCATCTGTCTTGCTGCTAATATATCGAGTGCAGACAACGGTATGACCATCCGTCACCGCAAAGTTCAGAAGACTCCTGGTCTCCAAGTCGGCGATATTGTGTTTCTTAGGAGCTTCACGCACAAGTTCATTGATCTTGGCAATAGTCTTCATCATGACTCGGCGCAAAAGCGCCTGTCCAAACCCCTCAGGCCCTGGATCCGAACTAGGATCTACACCTTCTTTCTCAAGGAGGTCGAGGAAGAGCGCAAATGACCATTCGCTATCAGTCCCACCTTTAACGCCTAGGAACCATTTATCGGCAAGTGAGTCGGACAGCGGTCGTTTGATATATTGGAATCCACCGATACCCCCGTTATGCATCCACATTAGGGTTTGGTGTTGGAATGGATGGCAGTTGTTATCAGCGAGAGCTCCCTCAGTGGTTGCACGCACATGAGCGAATATCAGATTGGAGCATGTTTTGGAAGCCAAACGTTCTAAATTCTCACAGTTCCAAGCTGGGAGTGTGGAAGTGAAAATGCAGGGCTCTGGGCCTAATTTAGGATCGGTATAAAATCCAACACCGAAGCCATCACCGTTAACTGGTCGACGGTTATCCTTTTGCTATGCGTTAGCTCTTTATCTGATTTTCACACTTATTTTCGACGGATTCTGGCCATATGTGGACACGGGAGCGGACAAGCCTACCAATCGTAACCTAGAGTCATAAGACTGCGTAAGTATAGAATGACTTGGTTCTGTGACCAGTTTACTGAGACGGATCTCATTCAGTCCCTTATAGATCTTTTGGGTTGTGACTGTCAGTGTTTGTTGCCCGTACTCATTACCCATTCAAACTTGACTCACCAGAAATCGACACATATTGGTTATTTAGATAGTCCCAAAATGACTATTTCAGAGTCGAAAAAGATAGAAATAATAAATAGCACGAGTCAAAGCCCTGTGAGGTTTTTGAGATTGACTGAAGAGGCACCTGAGCCCCCAGTTGCCAGCTCTAAAGGGCTTGACCGATCGTTTGTTAGGTGTTGACGGGTGGAAGTGTGTCACTGACTATCGGTACGAGACAGAGTGCAATATATCAACCACAAACTGAGCAAGCTCACGCCAAAAAAAATAGAAGAAATGCAAGTTTATCACAGATGAATGAAAGAGTAAAAAGCAAAAATAATATCCAACAGAAGGGAAAAATCCCCCTTGTCTACACCGCACTCTCGTCTCTACAGCACGTCATTTAGACTCACGTGATGAGAGACTACGGCGGACGAAGCGGCCAATTTGCGCGGGTCACGTTGATGTCAGCGTTGATCTTCCCAACTTTAACTCTTCTTCCATCTTTAATGAGATACAACAACAAGCCATGAGTGGGAGAATCCTCTCCCATAGACTCGCCCCGTTGGTGCGAAACGGGGTGGCACGCAACTTCCACCATGCCGGTTCAAGGACAGGAGGCTTGCTGCGCGCCGATGGAGGTGCTGCTTTGAGGGGACGCGCATGGCCTATAGGTGCAAGTCCTATTCACAATGTCCCTACTGTCCGGGAATTCTCTTTTAAATATGGTCGTTTCTTACCAAAGCTTGCTATGAAATTTGCTCGCATCCCAGCTATGTTTGGAGGTGCTACGGTAGCGGGCCTGGCATACGTCCAATATCAAGCCACACGTATGTGACTTATTTATGGTTCTACAGGGAGTATCGTTGCTAACTAACATGTTTATCGTATAGAGGCTGGAAATTACGCAATCGATATTTTCAAGAGTGCTGGCGAAACAGCAAGCAACACGGCGTCGAGTTTATTCCAGGGTCTTCAGGATGTAGCCGAACAAACACAACGGGGTTGGGACAAGACAACTGAAGATGTCGAACTTCCTGAGTGGCTTCAGAAAATCCTTCGAGTCGATGAAGAATCGCAGTCCGGTGGATCAGGAGGTGGAGGTAGAAAGGAGCCCAAGGAAGGCCGGGCTGTGGTCGGAGGGGCTGCCGCTTCGGGTGCTGCCTTTGGCTACAATCAGCCCGATGAAGAGGACACTCGAGCCGAGCAGAAGGTCGCCGAAGATGACCAGATGATGCTTCTTACCCGCAAAATGATCGAAATTCGCAACATTCTCCAATCTGTCGGTCAATCAGGAACACTGACCCTTCCCTCCATTGTTGTCATCGGATCACAGTCATCTGGCAAGAGCTCGGTACTGGAAGCTATCGTGGGCCATGAATTCCTGCCAAAGGGCTCCAACATGGTAACTCGACGACCTATCGAATTGACCCTGGTCAATACCCCCAATGCGCAGGCGGAGTACGGTGAATTCCCAGCCTTAGGACTTGGTAAAATTACCGACTTCTCCTCCATCCAGCGTACCTTGACCGACCTTAACCTCGCAGTCCCGGAGAAGGACTGTGTTTCAGATGATCCGATTCAGTTAACAATTTATTCGCCGAATGTTCCAGATCTGTCCATGATTGATCTACCTGGGTATATCCAAGTTGCTGGGCATGATCAGCCCCCAGAGTTGAAGCAGAAGATTGCGGATCTCTGCGACAAGTATATCCAAGCACCGAATGTCATTCTGGCCATCTCGGCAGCTGATGTCGATCTTGCGAACTCGACAGCTCTGAGATCTAGTCGTCGCGTGGACCCTCGGGGAGAGCGCACAATCGGTGTCATCACCAAAATGGACCTAGTCGACCCTGAGCGAGGTCATGATGTTCTTTGCGATAAGAAATATCCTCTTCGGCTGGGTTATGTGGGTGTCGTCAGCCGAATCCCACAAACAACTGCTCTCTTCTCTCGAGGCTCCGGAAACATCACCAGTGCTATCTTGAAGAACGAGAATGCATTCTTCTCGGCACACCCAGACGAATTTGGTCCCCAATCAGAGACCTCGGTTGGCGTGTCAACATTGCGGAAGAAGTTGATGCATGTCCTTGAGCAGACGATGGCGTCTAGCTTGTCGGGAACGCGGGATGCCATCAGCCAGGAACTCGAGGAGGCAACATATGAATTCAAAGTACAATACAACGACAGACCGCTGAGTGCTGAATCATACCTCGCCGAGAGTCTAGATGCCTTCAAGCATTCGTTCAAAGCATTTGCTGAGAGCTTCGGCCGACCGCAGGTTCGGGAGATGCTGAAGGCTGAGCTTGACCAGCGTGTTATGGATATTCTAGCCCAACGATACTGGAACAAGCCGGTTGAGGACCTAGACACCGTGATGATGGAGCTTGATCCCTTAAAGGACTTGCCCAAGGCTGACCCAGACTCTCTGTTCTGGCATCGTAAGCTGGATGCATCTAGCTCTTCTTTGACAAAGCTCGGAATCGGTCGTCTCGCTACCACAGTAGTTGCCAATTCCCTCCAGAACCATGTTGAACAGCTTCTGGCATCTTCCACGTTTGCCTCCCACCCTGGGGCCTATAAGCAGATCACGGATGCCTGCAACAGCATCTTGAACGATCGATTCTTTAGTACCAGCGATCAGGTCGAGAATTGTATCAAGCCTTTCAAGTTCGAAATCGAGGTCGAAGACTCCGAGTGGTCCAAGGGAAGGGAAAATGTAAGCAAGGTACTTAAGGAAGAGCTCCGAGCTTGCGAGTCAGCTTTCAAGCATACCGAGGATCTCGTAGGCAAGAGAAAACTCAAGGATGTAATGGCATTTATCGACAAAGTGCGGAAGGGTGACATCGTGTTAGAGGGCAATGGTGCTGGCGGTGCCGGTGGCTTTAGTGCTGCTCTGCTCGAGCGAGGTAAGCTGCGATAAAATCTAACAAACTCCTAGCCCTTATCGAATCGATACTAATCCACTTTAAGGACGAGAGGGCGTCTTCCTACGGGATCGAGCCGATATCATCAAAATGAGAATGATGGCCGTACGATCCAAGCAATGCGCCTCGCAGAAAAACAAATACTATTGCCCGGAGGTCTTCCTCGATGTGGTGGCAGATAAGCTCACATCAACAGCAGTGCTTTTCCTTAACGTCGAGCTTCTCTCTGAATTCTACTACAACTTCCCTCGAGAATTGGACATGCGTCTCGGTAGACACCTCTCGGATGAAGAAGTTGAGCGTTTTGCCCGTGAAGATCCTCGAGTCCGCCGTCACTTGGATATCATCCGCAAGAAGGAACTGCTAGAGCTAGCCCTACAAAAGATCGAGGGTATCCGACAATTAGACGGTCGAAGCATGCACCGCAACTCCGATCGGGCCCAAGCCGCGAAAGAAACTCGCAGCCGCTGGAATATCTTCTAAGGAATACCTGCCATTGTCTGCGGAATTTGTTCGATGTACCCTTTCTCATACCCTCACCTCCCTTAGTTAGATACCTCTCCCGTCCCACGGTTGTAATTTTGATACCTTTCTGTTGTCTCTATTCCCCTCACTTTTTTTTTCTGGAGAGCTGACGATCTCTTCTTCCCCGTTGGGGTAATCTGCACTTTTCATAAGTTGCCATTGTACATACAGTTGGAGTCAACCAAAATATCACATATACTAGTCTTTGATGATTATAAACCCCGAATGCCTCCAATAACTTGGATTTACTTTGGAAATCTGATAAATGCAGTGCCGAATAGGGTACTACATGACTAAAAAAAATACTGAAGAAGACATAATTGGAAATAGATACTATAACCAATAGAATACCCAATAACACAGTTCCCACCAATTTCGAAGTGATATACATAACATATAAATCCAACTGGCATAAAGTAATAATAGTTCCACATCGCTAGTAGGAGTCAAGTAATCAACATATCAAAATTGTCAAAGCACGTTTTTCCTTCCATAAACCCTCTAAACAGATGCACCTGTGACAACGTTCAGCGCGTGACATAGTGCCTCCAGCTATCTAGCCACCCAACTCATAGATATTATCGTGAGTCTGGTTATTCGAAATCGCACTTGAGTGCCTATATCTTGATATAAGGCTTTCGGGATACCCTTTAACGCTAGGCTGGGAGGAATGGAGACCGGGTTTACTGGATGGATCTGATATCAAGTGTGAGCTTAAATTCACACAGGCTGTTCACTGTCAATGTTCGTACCTGGTAGTTCATGATGACCCTGATAATCCGTTTGAGGCTGGTGATGATCGTGATTGCCTGGTAGCTCCGCTACCATACCACTGGTAGATTTGTATTGTCCAGGCTGGGACGAGTGGGCTAAACTTTCACGTCTTTTAGACATCGATCCCCATCGTGGATGTTCTGTCAGAGATTTGTTTGACGTTTCTGACAGTTGATCTATATCGGACCGTGGAGATTGCAATGGAGACTGTGATGGGGGAAATAAACCTGAACGATCTGCCGGATTAATAGTCTTCAATTTTCCATCTTCCATAAAAGCCTGTAAAACACCCGCATCAAGAAGCTCGGCTTTCTTAATCAGACGATCTACTAGTACCCTCGAAGCTGCTTTCATTTGACTCTTGACAAATGAAACCAATGTAAGATTGCATTCGATCTGAATGTCTTCGCGTAAATAAAGTCCACTCTCCGGCTCCCCATCTATTCGGAATTCCTTCGGTTTGGACGATTCATTCGGTTGATTTCCGCCAATGCGCCATTTGCTTCGAATATCTATCCCCAGTGGGACGAAGGTATGTGTTTGTAGGCCCCATGAAGTATTTTGAAAACTGCCTTTGAAGCTAATCTTACCGGATCCTAGCTTGCCTAGTCCGGGGAGATATTGAACTCGTTCGATAATCTCGTACCATGTCGAGTAATATTCATCGGCAGCTGCATCTCTAGGAGCCTTGACGGGATGATATGACAAAACCAGCGGATTAAGCGTGATGATTTCACCGTGGCTATGTAATATGTCCAGAGCTAGCTGACGAGGCACGCACGATGGAATCGGCGTGATATTGATATATGATTCCTTCTTTCGCAGCATACTGGGCGATAGTCGGAAATTAATGTGCAGATTTTATATAGTTCTTGAAGGTGGATCGTCTTCCAGTAGCGTGCAGATGCGAGGTTAAAGTAGCGCGCGGAATTCATCGACGTTGGCATTATCAGCCCCCCCCCCCCCCCCCTCGTATTTCTCTCTGCTTACGGCGGGCGCCTAAAAATCAAAAACAGACCCCAAATGGAAGATTCTATTTCTCACCGCCTCTGAAAGTACTTGATTACACTTTTTTGAGTGTATTTTTCTTGTTGAAATTGAGATTTATACTCATGGTCTAATGTCATGTGATGTATAGAGTTGATTTACGATATTCTATCAATTGGATAGCTCCTGAAAAGTAAAACTACGAGCAAGCGGGGAGCTACTAGTATTGTGTTCTCTAAGTATAATCTATCTATGTCTATTATTTCATGGCATTTTCTAGTATTAGTCAATGTCAGATCTGTTCGAAGGAGCCCTTTAGTGATGGATGACTGGATCTTTGCAAACAAGCATGAACCTGTTCTAACAGACCTAGACGAAGTGGCTTGAAAGAGCTGAATATCTTTTTGTGAGCTACCAAAAAATAAATTAGAAGTAGCCTCTCACGTCAGCCTCAATTAATTAATACTATCAGTCTTGGAAGTATAAGCTACAACTAGTAACTATACTATAAGAGGTGAGTACTTAAGAGTATAATGTTAATCGAACGTTGGATAGACATTATTGCCGACTTTACATGCAGGTTGACACGAGCTTTTATGGTTAGAGTTACGAAATTTGATGATTATCACGTAGCCAGGTAATATTTCAGCTTTTTAGTAGATGGATACTTTCGGAGAAACCTCATACAAGAGCCGCATATGAACCCAGGTTTAAGGTAGTGGTAGATACGTAGTACTGGGAACTAACGATATAGCAGGAACCTCCATCGTTATCTTACGAGTAAACGTATAGATCAAAAGTAATTGGAACAGATTCATTGGCTCAAAATAATTATGACAATGACCAGACCCAGTCTATCAGTTCCCACAGCATACAGCCCAAATAGAAAGGAAAAGGGAAAAAAAAAACCAAGTAGAAACATACAAAAAAGGAGAGCGGATTAATGCTTTTTCCTGTCCAATTCCCAGTCGAAAATGATCTGTCAAGTGGAACACCTCCGTTCATATCATTGCGATGAGGGGGAAAAGTATACATGGGGAGAATGGATGATATGAGGAAGAAAATCAACTAACAAGACTAACGGCGGGTTATCGGAAATTTGCGAAACGGGTGGTGGATATGTCTATCTCAGGAACAAACGGAAATAGGATAAAGGAAAAGATGAACCCCAAAAGGCTGACAATGGGACGTGGAGCTGGCGTGGCGTTTCAAGGTTGTGAGTTAAGTAATGGACACGGAAGAGGATTTGTTCCGTGTATTGAACAGGAAAGGAAATGAAATGTCGTGTGCCAATGACACGGCCATTCTTGGAATATTTTGCATGCGATATGTTTACTCGCGGGAGACGTCACGGCCGAACAGGCGGGCCTTGATCCAGTCAACGGCGACCAGAACACGGTTGCGAGCTATGATTAATGTTAGAGATATGAGTCGAAAAGTGGTGCGGATGGGATTGAATTGAACACTTACAGCTGAAGCACATGCTCAGGTAAGCACTGCGCCAGAAGAGGTAGGTCAGGGTACCACCACTGGCGATGTTGCCAGAGAGCCAGGTGATATCGGCAACGGCACGCTCCTTACCAATGTAGGCCAAGCTACCTTGGTGGGAGTACTGGAAGGGACCAATCTGCTTGGTTCTACGGAGCTGCTTCTGGCGCTCACGGATCTCATCAAGAATCTCATTGCGCTCATCGTTGGACTTGGCCTGGGACTGGCTATCGGACAGGTGCTGGAGTTCCTTCTCAATGGCATCGGTCTTGGCCATGGTGTTGAAGAGACGAGCCAGGAAGGCACCCTCCTGGCCGGCAACCTGAGCAGTGGGAGCATAGTTGGTAATAGCACAATCGCCAACGGCCCAGATGTTCTCGGTACCGTTCACGACAAGGTATTCGTTGACAGCAAGACCACGGCGGGAGTTCTTCTGAGCGGGGATCTGACCCATCAGATCACGAATAACTGGGCGAACAGCGTTACCAGTGGCCCAAACCAGCAGACCGTAGGGGATAGTCTCCATAGCCTTGGTTCCATCAGGGTTAGTGACCTCGGCCTCAATGTACTTGTCAGTGACATTCTTGACCATAGTCTTAGTGCGGATGGTGATCTCTTCCTCCTTAAAGGTCGATTCGGTGTAGTCAATCAGCTGCTTGGAGAACATGGGCAGAACGTTGGGCAGAGCTTCGACCAGAGTAACGTGGAAGTTGTCCTGAATCTCGGGAATCCACTTCTTCAGATCATCGTTGAAGAAATCCTTAAGCTCACCAGCGAACTCGACACCAGTGGGGCCACCACCGACGACGACCATGTGCAGCAGGCGCTTGACTTCATCGGGAGTCTGGTCCTTGAACATAGCAGTTTCGACACAATCCATGACACGCTTACGAATGTTCTGAGCATCATTGACCTCCTTCAGGAAGCACGAATTCTCGCGAACACCAGGGATACCTACGAGGTTCCTGTTAGTTTGGATCTAAATGCAATCTCCAAGAGCTTAAATGGAGAGAGGTGAGTATCCTACCAAAAGTCGCGTTCTCGGCACCAACACCGATAACCAGCATATCGAAGGGAACCTCAGTGTGGGAGATATCGCCCTTGATTTCCGAATCATCGCTGATGTAAACGACACGCTTCTCATAATCGATCTTAGTAGCTTCGGCTTCAAAGAATTTGACGGTGGCCTTCTTTTGACGGAGAATGTTGCGAATGGGCTCCATGATCGAGCGGTGCTCGATCAAACCGGTGGTACATGAGGGCAGCAGGGGAGTGAACAGGAAGTAGTTACGGGGGGAGACGACAATGACGTTGTAGTTTTCGGTATCGAGTTTCTTCAGCAGGGAGACGGAACCCCAACCGGTTCCTACGGGGGCAAGGGTATTAGCAATGGATTACCCATCATCAAAATCAGATGTGGACGATGTCATACCGAGAATGACGAGGGTTTTCTTCGAAGGATCGGGCTCAAACTGCTCTTCGGGGTGACGGAGTTCGTAGATACTGTAGGCCAGGGCACCGGTGAGACCGAGACCGGTCAGCCAGGTCAGACGCCATGCCCAGCGGAGGAAACGGAAGCGCTTCTTGGGCTTAGGAGCAGGTGAAGGGGAGGGCGAAGGAGCAGCAGCATCAGCGTATCCGCGACGTGCAATAGGCGAAAGTGACTGAGTAACTGCGCGCAGCGGCTTCGCGCGGAGGACCTGCGAAGTCACGATGGACTGGCGCGAAAGCGAGGGCAGTTGCATCATTGACCGGGTGGCCATTGAGCGCATCGCTAGCGAGGGGCCAGCCATGATGGGGTTGGCAAAAAGCCCAAGGGGGGGAATTTGGGAGGGGTGAAAGATGGAGGATGAAGAGAGGATGAATAAAGAAAGAGTCAGAAGAAGGTCGGAAACTACGGGATAAAAAGGCCCTTTTTCGATTTGAGGCAGCACAAACTCTCCCCAAAAAGGAAAAAGAAAAAAAGAAAAAAAATCTTTCGATAAGGTGATTGCGTTGCTGTTTCGGGCGAATCGGTGTACCCGGCGGGTCCAAGGGGCTGTCTATCGGGTACTTACTTTAGATACTGACTTACTATGGCGTGCGGAGGTACCTCCTTGACCGGGTGTGCGGAGCCGCTCGCCAGAAGCTCCGCAGGGTGATTCAATCTACTAATTAGAGTAATAGAAATTGTCATAAGTCATTGGCCTCTTATATGAACCCGATATCTCATTTTCTTTCTAATACAATATTGCATATGTTGTACATAGTTGGGAAAAGTGATCTCGAGTCGAGGGATCAGAAGATGGGGAATGGCTAGTTCCGAGCGAGCTCCGAGTTGGCATTTCTGGACCCATTTTTATTTTAAATGTTTTATTTTATTTTATTTTTCGCGGCAAAATGGGCTTGAAAATGCGATGGAAAGGGAAATTCAAGAGAAATAAAATTGGAGACGTGAGGGGAGCTTTGAATATCCCTCCATCCCCAGTGAGGAGAAATTAACCGCTGAGGAGATCTCCAATTTTACAACCCTCTACTACATACAAGTACGGCATATAATTTAATTTAATATTTAATTATATTATTAGGACTATATTCTTTTCATATTTAACTCTATGATTATTAACATAATCCAATTCAAGTTTCGACTGAATTCATGTGAATATACATCAGACTGTTCCCCCGACATCACCCGCCCCGGGAAATCTCGTCAAGCTCGCCAGTGACTCAACCTTAAAAAAGTGAATCTTCAAAATGGAATCTGGGGAAATTCTGGCTTCTGCTGGTCCACTCCATCCACCTGAGCACCTGGTCTTTCCGTATTCTTCCTCCTACAGTGTACTTCCTTTACCCGAAGTCGCCCAGAATTCCGACTCAAGTACACCCTCGGCGGCTATATCCATAGATAGATAGCCTTTACTTCCATTTCAGCTCCTTATGCATTGTCTAGCATGACGTAGATTTACCGCGGAAAGATTCGCCATTGGTCTGATCGGCGGATCAGATGGCCCTAGACAATTTCTAGAACAGCTCACCGAAAGAATTCTTCCACTGTATGCATTGGTAGATGGAAACTGCTGGCCGAACATAATATTCTCTCGCCCCGTCTTGCCATATCAAGAGATTGATTCAACTATACTCGAGTGTACATAGTATACACTGACATCTGAGAAAATGCATTGTCAAAAATCTGCGATTAATTATCCAAAATTACACTAACCCTGCTGGTGTAATGGTCTGTTCTAGTTATCACTAGTGCACTGGCACTCGTCTGTTGCCATCTTCAACCGGAATTTGAAAGCCGGAATTTCATCACTCGGATTTTATTAGTACGAATGATCTGATACTTATCAATCAATAACGGGAAACTGTCTTCTCAATGCGATAGACTCACAGGTGCTATTAATCACAATAAATCACATATACAACTGACACAATGGTTTGGAATATAAGAGTATTGCACGTGTGTAGTAATAGTACAACGTGACCTTAGAGAGCTACCATCCATACAGTAGCTAGGAAATTCACCCTAACGGTCATATCCGTACTATCGCATGACTAACTTAAGCCCAGGGATATTCCACTACGCCAAAGGAATTCCAAAACAAGATTCAATACAATGGCTTGAGGCAGCTACTCAACCCTATTTTCAAGGTTGGAATCCATTCGATTACATGGATGCAATCGAAGCCCCATCGTATAACGTTACTGTGTATCATAGCAGCCCTGGTACTTAGGCAGTCCATGGACTACGATTTACGTGGGGAGTATCACTATAAAAAGGATAAAATTGTATGAAAGAACACGTCCAAGGCTATTTATACATGTACATCGCTCAGTACGAGAGCGTAAAAGTCAATCCAACATCAACAGTACAAACCCCAAATCACTAAATTACCAAAGCCTGTTCTCCGGTAGAACCTTCTCCTTCTTAACACCAGCAGTCGACTTACGATCCTCAGGCGAACGGAAGAACAAGGAAGGTCCCTCCATAGGCTTCAGCAAGTGACTCAGATATCCACGGTGAGCAGGGTCACGATAATACTCAATATCACGACGGCGGGTAGGATCCGGAAGACGATAACGGAAACCAAGAGCCTTCATAATGTTCGACTCGGTCAGGTCCTCAGGAGCCTTCTCGGCCTTAAGCAGGTCCTTGGAACCGCTCTCAGCGGACCAGGCCATGGAGATGAAAGGGTGCGACTCCATGCGGAGGATATGTTGGATAGCCTGGCGAGTGTAGAAACGAGTTGTCACTGATCCGCCGGCGGCTTCAATGGCGGAAATGGCGGAGGCGGAGGCGCGCGAAACGACCAGGTGGATTGGTTGTTTCAGGGCGGACTCGTTGCCGCCGAGGATCTTAACGCCTTCTTTTGCTTGGTGGATGCAGCGTGAGTGAGCTAGTTCGCGGATTGTGATGGGGCGGGTTGGATCGATACGGCCTTGATCAATCCATTCTTGTATGCGGGTAAGGTTTACAGGGGCGAGCTCGGTGAAGAAACTATTCGTGTGTTAGATGATTTTTGACGGTTCATTTCATTCTCAATCGCTTTCATATATTGATGGTAGTGCGATTGAGTGTGCAGTGGAAATCAAAATGCTGATGGGGTGAAGAAAAAAACGTACTGGTTGGTGGCGCCGCGTTCACCGTGTACGATAATATCCTTGGTCTGACCACCATTGAAACCAGCAGGAACCTTTCCGTGCTGACCCTGACCCTTGTGACCACGGCCGGAAGTTTTACCTTTGCCGGAGGCAGGACCACGTCCTCGTCGGATGCGTTTGTTGTAGGCTGAGGGATTGTCGGAGAGAGAGGAAAGAATGTGAGCGCCGCGCGATTGTTGAATCTGGGGCACAAGGAAAGCCAAAGGTGAGGATCGTGTAATTGGCTTGGTGATAAATTGCTGAAGCTGCATAGGCAGCCCCATCATTCGAGGAGTCATGATGTGCATGGACTTGAAAGGTTGTCAGTTGAGGTGCGGCCGTATCATCAAAGATCTCGAGCGGTCGGAAGAACGTCGGGCCGGGCGTGTATTTATGTACGTGCGCCAAAGTTTCTTCCGGACAAGGCTACTTCATGTAATTTTTGGCTCTGTGCAGAAGAAATACCATACTGGCCATTACTTGTAAATGTATTCTAAAATTTCCTAGGTAGGATATTGCTGATATGGGTTCTAATTTTTTTTTAATTTGTTTAAATACTACTGTGTTGTTTGCTAACTAAAAATAAGCGCCTTGTATGCGAATGCGAATGCGACCGCAGGTATGTCTCCTAGTCGTAATTGTAACAAAAGAGCAAATCCCAAGACAGAAGACCGATGAACGCCGGGAAAGCTATCCCAACAATTGATGTTGCAAGAAAGCCGATAAGAAAACCTCCTTCTAGTTTGGTGAAACGCCAGACAACATGCTAAGACGATGGTTCTGTACATAATGAAGACAGAATAAAGAAATGATAAAAAGAGATGTACAGCGAATGAGGAAGGTAATCGTGTAAGTGGTCGTAGCGCGGATGAGGTCGTCAGAAACATGTAGAAAATTCAGCCAGCGAAGGGCTGCGAGGGTGGAAAGTAGGGCTGGAAAGATCCCTGGCTCCACGCATCAGGCTGGATGTAGGGCAACAAGCCTGTCTTACGGTCGGCCGACGTCTTTCCCAGCGGTTGATAGTGCATGTGGTCAAAAAGGAACACTGCGTTGTGGCTGAAGAGATGAAGTGGGTGGCGGGATAAGCAATGTGTTCACAGAGCGAACGGGACGGTAAGGAGAATTGCGGTTGGCGAGGAAGAATGATGGAGAGAGATGAGTTTGAGGGGTGTGCACAGAGTATGCAGATACAGCAGGGGAAACAGTCCCAGACGTCACGCCATAAGGCGCCTGATTATGGCGACCGATGTCCGGAAGCGACGGCGCATTGTAAACTCCCGATGATACTGCGGGGAGGTTGGCAGAGGGGATTTGCTGAGCCCAGTTCTGAGAACGGTTGTAGACGGGGGGCATCAGAGCCGGAAGTTGAGACATGGCGGAGGAGGGTAGAGACTGCACCATAGGGTTGGAAGTAGGTGTTAGGTTTGGAGGTGGAAGGCGTGAAACGGGACCAGCCATCGGTGCTTGAGCGAGAGGGGCCGAAGTAGGTGTCATAGATGGCAAAGTAGGCATTCCTGCCATAGACGACGGGACAGTCAAGGAAGGAGTAGGGAGAGCATTGGAGCGAGCAACCCGTTTGGTAGGGTGCAACTCATTATCTTCATCCCGGCTTCGCTTGTGAGAGCCACTCTGCGGCACATCCCCAAGGTAGGAAGGTGTAGGATAGGGAAGACCGGGAGCTGATGAGTACCAGTTTGGCTGTGATTGTGGTCGAAACACATCAGATGGAGGCGAGGGAAGTTTGGACGACGGCGACGGCGACTGCGGCTGTAGGCGTGGCGGCGAGAGCTGCAGCACAGGGGTCTCGGTCTCAAGAGGCAATTGAGAAGCCTTGTTAAAGAAATCCCCAAAAAGACCAAGCTTGTTATGCCAGCGAGTCCATTCGGACTCTGAGGAGAATAAGTCGTAACGGATGTTGCTGAGGAACTCAACCTCCATAATGTGGATCTCCTGCACGGCGATGCCTGATACCTCGGCCCACGTCTTATTGGTGTAGGTATTATCGTCCAAAACTAGAATGAGTCAGCATGCGGTCCACCAATCACAGCACGGATATCGGAGGCGGTCAATTGATAAGCCCATGACTTACATTTATTGCCGAGCATCAATGCAACCGTCATCAGGCGGAATTCACTGCCCTTCTTGCCCTTGACACTCGCGTTGAACTTCTTCAATCGATAAACAAAGAGAAGAGCGAGCAAAATCACATTCTGACTGACTTGTGTCGTTGACAAGATTGTGGAAACCCATTTCTGAAACCCCGCGGTGGGGATGGCTTCGGGAACAATAGAGGGTACTGGGTTACGTCGGTCTTCGATTGCTTGGATTTTCGATGTTTTCTCAAACCAGAAAAGACAAGTCATCTATCGTTGAGCTGTGTTAGCTGAAGATTCACAGATGAAGATCACACTGAGAGACGTCTGAATCGTACCTGAGCAGCAAATTCGGCCAGGGTTCCTTTGGTATTGTTAATCGAAGACGGGATCCGAAGTTGTGAGCCTCCCGTCGTTCCTGTCGATTTCTTTTGGGTTGATTCCGAGGCTGGAGCTTCTTTCGCGGGGGCAGGTTGGCTATGTGGCTTCATTGCAGACATCATCGATGAAGAAATGGAGTCGAAATGAGGACGCGAGTTGGTGTAGGCATGCGAAGGAAGCCCAACTAATCCGTGAGCCTTGGATCCATAGTTAAAGGGCGGGACAGCGTTGTAGGTCAAGCCGGTCATATCGCTGGGAGGAGTTGGAAGACCGTCCCGGAAAGGAGCAGTCCAATGTGATGTTGAGGACTCGAAATTCGGTTTGCGGGAGTAGGATTCTTGAGAGGCAGGTGTGATGGAGCCCGATGTCAAGGAAGATCGATAATTGAAGGTTGAAGAAGACATAGGGATCGAGTTCAAGTAGTAGATTCAGGATCCAATCAACACATATAGGTGAATGACAAGGCGAATTTCAGGAAGGAATGTCAAAGGAGGTCAAGTCGAAAGAGTTTCAATACTCCATTCTCTTGTAGGTTTTAACACCAACAGGGTTTTGTTCCCCGAGTTAATAATTGCTAAAGCTGTAGCTGGGAGTTCCTTCACAATTGAATATGTAGTTGAATGTATGAGCGTGCTCCAATTGCGCATATGACGATCAACTGACCGTGAAGGAAACAGTCAATAGAAAAGATGTCAATTTAAAACGAACTTCTGAGAAAAGAAGAGAATGAATGAAATCAAGAAAGAAAGGCGAAAATAGGTTGGAAGTGAAAGAAGCTAAAGAAGTCTTCACAGCCAGAGGGGCAAAGAATGATGTATATGGAAATAGCCAAGCCAGGCCTATCGAGAAGTAGGCGAACTAAACCAGGCTAGAGGGAACCGCTCATCTAAGAGTGGCACCGGCAGTGAATTCGAGAAAGGAAAATTAAAATGGGGTTCAAAAAACAAGAATAATAATAATAATCAGAATAATAAGAATAATATATAAAAAGTAAAAGAGGAAAAGAGGAAATCAATGTAGGTAGTTTCCAAAAAAGAAAACGTTCACGGCTAAGCGGGAAAGAAAAATAAAATAAAATAAAATAAATTGGAGTGAGGTGGAGGATAAGAATAATAATAATAATGAAGGATGAAGTCAAGGCATCATCTCCATCCTTCTTTTTTTGCTCTTTTTTCTTTTTTCCTTTTTTTTTTTACAAGAACCAAGTCCACTAAAGGGAGAGAGAGGGAGCCAGGGTAGATTTGACCCATCTGGAGAAAGCATGAGTGGCCATTCGGGACAGAGTTTGAGCCGGACGCAGGTCCTGAGGGTTGATCCTCCTTTCTGGGCTCGTTTGGGTTCCGGTTTGGTCAATCTAGAATTGATTGTCTCTGAGAGAAGGGGGGTGGGTAAGAGGGAACGTAGTGAGTGAGTGAAAAAATAGTAATTAAAAAATACCATTTTATTTTTGGGAGGAAATTAAGAAAAAAAAGAAAAGAAAAAAGGAAAATGTTAAAAAAGGAAAAAAAAAAAGGAATTAAGTGGAAATACCGGTTGATGTCAGAGCTACCGGGGGAGGGAAAGCAAGTGGTTGGGGGGTCACAAGTGGATGCAAGCCTAGAAAGGGTAGGTCGCAGAGTAATGTTTACGGAGACCACTCGTCCCGGCCGCAGCAACCAAGTACAGTACAATTTGGCCTCTAGGCGGAACAGGGTGGAGGGATACTAAGAATGGCGTTAGTGTGTGGTTGAGCACAATCTGTGTACATAGTACGGAGTACTGTACAGATTACATTAAAGAGAGAGGCCGAGTGTGGAAGACAGAAAGGGCAAGAAATTAAAATCAAAAAAAATACTGAAAGAGGCAAGGATGTGAGAAAGGGAAGAGGAAAATGAAGGAAAAATGAGAACAGAACAGGGTCAGAAAGCATCGGTGGACAGATCCAAGACCTTACTGGGGTTCCAGGACCCATATCAGATCCAATAATAAGGCGGGTTTAGCGTGGTTGCAACCGGTCATCCAATGACTGGCCAACCTGAAAATTACCATTCTTACCCCCATTCGGTATTGGCCATCATGTCCAATTGTAAAGTTGCACCCGTGTCTCTGCGCAGGTGCGCAAAGCATGTACGCCTCCGTTTCTGCACAGGGAAGGGTTAAAAGGGGGGAGGGGGAGTAGTCAGAGTGGCTGGTCGTTGGAATGAACAACGCTCTGGACTATACATCTAGATGATGACGGAGGATACTGGAAAGACCGAAGTACGTACATAAGAGCCTACACTATACTCTGTTCATGCGGTAGTTGCATACAGTACGGAGTACAGTATATGTACATAGTACACATGGTGCACTAACTTAACCAGTTAATAACCAGTTGACTACGGTGTTATACTTGTAAAATACAGTACAGTAGAATATGGACTAAACTGAAAAAGGCAATCTCCCAAGAACGAGCCTCGAAACTCAGTTCCTCATTTCAGCCATCTGCCCTAGGAGAAACGAGGAGCGAGGGGCAATCTGGCAAGAGAAAGAGTTGATCACTATGGAGTACTCCGTACAGTAGGGGGGGGAAGACACATTCATACCTAGCGTGACGGTAATAATGAAGGGTTAGGCGGCAGGGATGAGCCATCGGGAGTCTCGGTCTCATTGATCGGCGTAAGAGGCATGTAAGGCTGGTCTCTCTTCCATACAGGACGGGATACCTTTGCTGCTGCTGTTACTGCCGCTACTGTTGTTCCGTCGCTCTGGCGGCTATCAGACCTAGTATTGTATGGACTTGTATCTACTGTACATTCATCAATCAACAGTGCAACCTGCCCCGTGGACCACCTTTCACCCTCCCCGCCTCCTCCCAACCCCCAAAAGCACCCAATACAATTCATTGACTGGCCCGAATCCTGTCCAGGTCGCCGTTTCCCAGCGGAATTCCAGGATGAGAGGCCCCCCCCCCCCACTCCGTCTCACTGCTCGTAACAATCCGAGCCACCCGCCTTCGGTGGCTGAGAGTCCCGTGAGAAGCGCATCATGACTGGTTGCTGTCCGTGTGTGCAGCGGTTTGTCCGTCCATGGTTGGTGCATCCTGGGTCTTTTTTCGTCCTTGTCGCGCTCTTCCATTCACCGTCAAATGCCATCATGACACCGTTACCCTACAGGTGACTAATGGGCGTACCCCCCGGCCTCATCGCTTGATTGGTCCGTTCGACGGTCATCATTGACTCGTCTCGTTTGATCCATCTGGGACCCTTTGGCCCTCGGTTTCCGACCGCGGTCTTACTCTTTAGCGTACACAGATACGCTGGTCATTCAACGATCGTCCTTGCCATCGCCATTATTCTCTTGGATACTCTCTTAGTTTGGGCCTAGGGGGGATCCTCGTTTTTCTTCTCTTTTTTTTTATTATTTCTTTTTTACAACTCTGAACTTTCCGGGTACTCGGACTCTTGTCGGACTATCGGATGATTAGTCCATCTACCGGTCATTACGACAGTCCTTTCGTACATCCTGTAGTCTCGATGGAGTTTTTGCCTTTTTTTTTGCTTCTTATGTTGACCTTGACCAAGGCCTGATCCTCTATACGGAGTATGGGCCGTATCTCATGCAACCCGTACCAAAGAAATGAGACCGGAGTTCATACATGCATAGTTTAGTTCTAGAGCTGCCTCGGGCTAAGATTTCAGGAGAGCTTCCGCGCGGACCAATTTGATAGTTCAGGTCAAGCGTCCCTACAACACGGACGCAGACGTCTTTCATTCGTTCATTGGATCATGCAACCCGGAGCCTGCGCTGTCGCTTTGAATGAAGCGCCTTGCGAAACCGTCCTTTTGATATTTCTTGCCTCCCTGGCTAGGGATTCGATTTGGAGTCGTCGTTGCACCTGTGATCCTTTCAGATGTACGCAGTACTTCGTCGATCATCCAAAGACTCACAAACCTGGTGTCAGCAGTCCTCCCTATTCCGTAACCTGCAGCAGATGATGTACGTTTTTTTTTTCTCCATTCTTTCTTTGATTCCGGGAACAGGCTACAACAGTGATGTACTCCATTATCTTTCCGTGGGGATTTGGGGAGTAAATCCACACTGTATACTTCCAAGAAGTTCGTCCAAAAGACTGCACCAGTGTGCATGCATACATAAATTGCCGTGGATCGAGTCCCGATTTGGAAAGCAAATAGTTTCGGCGCGCAGACGCGAAGTGCACGCGCCTCATGGGTGATAAAACAATTCCAGTACCATGTCACGAACTACTTTGGTACAGCGGATGCGGGCAAAAGGACGACTGTAAATGGACTAAAGGGATCTATGTAAAACTTGGAGACTCTAGTAAGGAGAGAAAGACTCGAATGCAGGCAGGGTGGACAACCGGCACGCCACACCAATTCAAAAGACATGAAACTCGCGTAAAAGACAGGGCTCCGCGAGACGATCGAAGAGACCAGGACCTTGGGTCATCTTGGCGGGTGCAAATCACGATTCCGTGATTGTCATCCGTCCAACGGAGGTTTAGCTGAAGGACCGGGGCTAAAGGTCGACGAGGTGGATTCTCCGGCGTTGTGATTTGGCGAGGTTGGGGGACTCGTCAGTCCTTTCCAAGAGTCCACTTTTTCTGAGCCACCGCCACGGTGTGGGTTTTTTTTTTTTTGCTCGTCTTCGTTTCGGTCTTTCCAGAACCCCAGATGGAGGGCAGAACATGCAGTGGAGTACTCCGTACAGTGTGAGGCAGACGATCTCTTTCTCTCTGGAATCTTTTGATCATCCATATAGTGTACTCCGTGCTCCGTACTCCGTATTGTACACTACTGCCAATGGTCACAAGTCATACAAGCCTACACTGCACATCGGACGCTTCGCTTGGGTCTATTGCATAGGACTAATTTCATCCCCTTGGTATTGTACAGTACATAGTAGTAACTACTGTATCTTCATCTCTCTCATCTCATCTCCTTCTTGACCTGCTCCTCGGGACTTTTCCTTTTTGCCTTTGCCCGATCTACATTGCTGACTTCACAATTTCCCCTCTAACCAAATCAACCCCAGCCCGGACCAACCAACCTCCCCGTGGACCACTCGCACGTCCTCTCTAGTGGAGACAATCTTGTAAAAAAAAAAAATCGGAAATTGAAATGAACTGAAATCGAGCTAACACCAATGTTCCAAAATGGATGCCACCCCCCTCCTCGCTCTCTCTTGCGCGCGCACGTTGCCACCGTCAACTAGTTAATCCCGGTTGCGGCACTGCGGAGCTTTCGTTGATGAGGAGTCACCACCGGTGCATGGAACAGGCAAATGAGCAATTGGGCACAGAAACTCGAAATCTCAGATCCCAAAACTTCCTCCCCAATTAATTATTGTGCTCCACACGGAGCGTAGTAATGAGAATATTTACCGCCCCCTTCCTTTTTTATTAAAACTAGTATCAGGCAAATGCGAGATTCCATGGTTTTGCCGTGTATGTACGGTGCTACCTTCAGCATTCGATTCTGTCACAAGAACGTATCATGGATCAATTATTCAGAGATGATCTTAGGTTTCGGTGACTAGACCTTATACTATGAGTATAGCTGGTACTCGAGGGAATATCAGTCGGACGGCGCAAGCACACTCGAGAAAGAGACACAACTAGTGCTCACTAGTGTAGAACACCTGGGCATCAAGTTCCAAGTGTTGATTTCATATCCATTAACTCCCAAGGTTTACCACGAAAATTGACTCTATTCTTGATGCAAATATACCCGTCATGACAATAGTCAAAGCTAACTACTCGTAGTACGCCGATGATCGTTGCCTCGCGGTTCACAGACGGGTTCAACACTCGACTATTGGTGCATGCAGGCTCACCGCGACAATCCATCATCGTGATACTCCGTCATCGGCCGTTGCAAAGGACCAAGTCTCCCTTCATATGCACGCGGAAACGTCACCGATCAAGGAAGTCATCCGAGATTCCCTTGTCAATCATACAGTAGCGAAGGAGTCAAGTATTCCACTATCAAGCTGACTGCGGACGGGCGCGGGCAATCGGTACAGAATTAATCTAACTACTGTATACTACCGGAGTACTATGTATGGTATGGAGTACATATTTCTTCACCCGATAGGGACTCCTCTCAGAGATGGATCATGGATTTCTCCACAGAACTTGGGCGCCGCCGGGTCATGATTTGGTCTTACAATCTGAGTTTCTGGTACATTCTTATGTCCACCCGACTAAATGGCTAGTGCACAGCACATACAGAATTGGAATTGGTACGGGGTACTCTTTACTTCTATACGGCATTTGTACTCCATACGAAGACATGATACTGTACTCCGTAGTTTCCATAGGTATACGAGGAGATCACAAATGAGTTTCATCCAGCACAGTAAAGCTGAAGGCCGATCAATCAGTCTTTGCTCCGAGCCGGATTACTCCGTGTCTGTGTAAACTGTACGGGAGTAAACTTCGTACTTCCGAACTCCATTTTTGTACATTGGATTTGCTTCTGCTCCAGTTGCTCCGTTACCTGGGCCCAGGTCAATTACACAACGTACAGCAAGCCTGGGCGGGGTGTGGATTCTATTCAATCGCCCCGGGCATCAATTCCTAGACCTTTTGACGGCGAGGGTTGTTGTTCCGCTGCGATGGGGTTGGAGTACTGGAACCTGTCTCATGCGTTGAGATTCTTCTCTTTTTTTTTTTGCATGTACATATTCACTCCCCATACTAGTTCGTCACTTTTTTTGTGTTAGGTCATTCTTGGGCTCCATTCGCTTTTACTCTACAAATGCCAATGCCAAACACTGGGGACCATGTCTTGATGCTTGCTCAATTCTTAAGGCTCCTTGCATCCCCCATTGTCCTTGCGGCTGGGCGCCAAATTCTCGGGGGAAACAAATCAAGTCGCCGACACTCCTCCGTACGTAGTGCATCACAAAAAAAATAAAGGGAGAAGGAGACGAGAAAATAGAAACCAAAACTGATGCCTATCGGCCGAGCCTAACGTATGTGTGTGATGGAGGCCAACCGCTGTCGATGTGATAATCGACGTTGTTTCGCCTCGGCATGCGAACTCGCTGGAGCAACGCGACACGACGCAACGCAACGCGGTTGGAGCTATTTCCGTAGTAAATGGGTCTATGTAATGAATCGGTCGAGGCTACGGTTTTCCTTGCACTTGGGATCATCTACGACCCCGGTGGGGATTTCATGAGAGAGGGTTGCGATGGGTTGAAATTCCTAGCGTCATTTTCTCGCAAGCCATCAATTCTTCCCGGTGTGTGGCTCTAATACCGAAAATCAGTCTTTCCCTACTCCGTGGTAATTTGAAAGGATTTAAAATTATCAAAGGGAAACAATGTTAGGGAGGATCATTGCCCCTCCTCTCTTTCATCCCCCCTCTCTTCCAGACTATCTTCGTGTACATAGTACATACTGTAAGTCCGGTGGATGATGGTGGATGAACAACCTCGCAGCCCACACCCCCCTTTTGGATCGGACAGGGGGTAACGAGACGATCAAAGGTCAACTGACATCGGTGTGAGTGTGTTCGGAGCGATGATCGTGAGGCGATACACCATGCGACCAAGATTGTTTGAGTTTTTGTTTTCTATTTTCTTCTTTTCTTTCTCCCCTGTTCTTTCGGGGACGGGATGCCCTATACATAATACGGAGTACGGAGTACATAAGTACATATCGAAAAATCAAGAAAAGAAAGCAAGATAGCCAGCTGGCAGGCCCTGTACTCTCCCCATACCGTAGGATGAAGGGGGAGCGGTCTGACCATCCAACTAGGATTATTTGATGGGCTGGCGCATCCTTTCCAATCCCGGTAGTAAACAGAGTATAACTCGAAGCACAACAGGGTTCGAGTGTTCGAGATCAAAAAGCGCCAATGATCCGGAATGACGGGTCGCAAAAGGCAACAAAGACAATCAGGGGAGGGTCAACTGCAGGCTAATGAGATTCCAGACGTGTCCCAGC
Organism: Penicillium citrinum; assembly: GCF_028827155.1. Classification (NCBI taxonomy): domain Eukaryota; kingdom Fungi; phylum Ascomycota; class Eurotiomycetes; order Eurotiales; family Aspergillaceae; genus Penicillium; species Penicillium citrinum. Next base: position 1,488,710 of record NW_026622692.1, read on the forward strand.
CCGGCGCAGGGGCCAAACAATAAAAAGGGAAGTAAATGACGGCACGGTTGGGTGATTTGATATTACGGGACCTCGTACGGAGTACGGAGTACAGAGTACAGAGTATGGATTATAGATTATGGGGTCCAGAAATTGGTGATTACATATGGAGTCGATGAATTTGATTGAAAGTTCGAGCACAGTGTCTCCATGCATGCTTTACCATCTTCAGCCTGACACCTTTGGTCATTCATTTGCCGCGTCTGCGCAGTACGTCTTGTATTTCTTGTATTTTTGCTTTATTTGACTTCGACCTTGGCTGTTTTGGGGTTTCATTGGCCCACCAGATGGCGCTGGAAACGTCCACTTTTACTTCTGTCTCTTTACTTTTTCTCAGGTCTCAGTCTATGATGGCCAGCTGATGAACTAACGACATGGCTGCGTATGTATCGATGAAGTTGTGTTGGAAGTACCGCATACGGTGTGGAGAAGTGGAGGACCAGCACGACCACTCGATATTACGTAGATGTGTCTCAGGCCGTCTAAGATTAGAGTCAAGCCAAAAAGGCATATGGTGAAAGGCGTAAGTCTAGACACTTTCGGGCTATCATTCATCATTAATCATTATCACCTCCATACTGGAAGTTAATCATTTCAAGCTTGCAGTGTGTGTCTTTTTTTTTTTTCTTGTGACTGTACTTTCCGGGGATGATCATCCCAGCTCCCGGATCCAGCTATTGCATGTATTCAGACCCAAACTAAGAAGAGAAAAAGCAAAATTGCAAAATATGATAAACTTCCAAACCCATATCAAAATGTAAGTTTGGCAATTTATTGATTAAACAATCAAAATGAAAATGAAAATGCCATGATGGTGAACAGAGTGCATACTGTACAATGTACATTCTATAGAGACCTTTCGTGCTTCTGTACTGTACTTCGTACATATGGAATAAGATCCGTACCCAAGATACGGAGTACACATATCCACATCAAGATCCATCCTGTACAATATTTCTGAAATTCTATTATTCTGCCTGACTGGTTTCGTAGCACCCAGGATTTTCCACAGCCGATCGTGGTGGAGCAACGCGTGTCCAAGTCACTTTACCTTCCCAGGATCACATTCCCGTCCTCTCCGATTCTCCCGTCTACATCCGGTATGGCCGCCACTTACCCCCCCCCCCAACGCCGTATACAGTAGTCTCGAGCTTCTTGGATATTGCTACCGAAGCCGATCGGTTCCGCCTATGACACACTAAGTTGAATATGCCTGGCCGTCTTGACGGGCGTCAGGTACAATCCCGAGGGCTGCTGGTCACACTTTCAACCGAGCACCTTACATCTAAAAGAAATACCTTTGAATAATTGCCTTGGGGTATTGGGGAATGTTTGTATATCAAGATTGAACTACAGTAAACGAGGGACCACCTGCATACTACAGTTTCCAACGACAACGCCCGTCCCAGATGGAGTCAAGGGGTGGCGGAGCTACTCCGTTCTAATGGTCATACTCCCTACTGTACTGGCTTTAGGCCTGTGGTCGGTAAAAGATCTGCTGAATCCGTTGAAGGCTTGAGATGGAAACTATATCCCCGACTCAACTGTTCGCTGCTGAACTGATTAGAGCCAAAGCCAATGAATTTGCCATCATCCAAACTTGGAAATGGGAAAGCTAAGTCCGTGGGAGTTAGTGGGAGAAAGGCATATGACACCATCTCAATTTCGTGAGATCGAGATCCCTGAGATCATTTACGATCATTTACGATTATGATTCCAAATGACTACTGTGTAGCTTTACCAATTTCCATATCTCAGAAACTCAGCAGTCCCACGGAAAGGTCAACTGCACTGACCTTTTTGAACATCGAAAGAAAAAAAGGAAGAAAAAGAACTTAACTGAAGTACGTATAGCAAAAGTCAAATTTGAAGGAGAGCCTCTGAACAAGAACAAGCATCCAACGCGGAGCTCCAAAGTTCAAAGTTTCAGTTCTAAACCTCCGTACACCAACTTGAACTCTCTATCATCCAAGCCTCTTGGTTTAGCCATGGTCCAACAAGTTCAATCATCTTTCCTTAATCGGTCGTCTTTGAACACGGGCACTGCACGCGGATCTTGGCTGACGGAGGGGGTGGCTGACGAGGGTTTGTTGATTATCTTATTCTTTTCTTTCCCACTATGTTTGCCAGGCCTTTTGACTATGACCGGGATGAGATGACTGTTCCATGGCAGACTAATGTCGCCGGGCGTCACAACTTTGCCCAAGGACACTCAACCCGATTAGGGGGGGCCAAGTACATACTATGTACATACTAGTTGGCATTGAATGGTTCTCGGCAACCGCGCCTTGCGGTATTACAATCAGCTTTTGTCTAGTTCTTCCATCTCAATTGTGATCTGGTCATCCGCGATCATTGGTGTACTGTCCAAAGTACCAATTTTTTCCTTACTTGCCGGGCCCCCCCCTTTTCCAGGCGCTTTGTGACCGGAGCATGGACCGTTTTGGGCTGGGCTTCTGCTCTGTCTTTTGTTTGGTGATTGTGGAACATGGATGAAGATGGGCTGGATAAACTGTTTAGCTGGCTGGCCTGGCTTAGTTGGTGAGATTTTGGAGGCTGAATGAGTGCAGTGTCGATCGACAGGGAATACCATCGAATTTGGTATCATATTCTCTTTCTGCCTGGATGGAACCCGTCTGACAGTTTCATGCTGAAGCGTCGCATCACTCTTGCAACCCTTGCGATGGCTGAGGGTGTATTTGTGCTCGTCAACGACGGCTGTCACAGGGCGCTGAGCATGTTTTGCTCGTTGTGAATTACCGTGCAGCGAGTTTACAATGCAGACTACCAAGAACAAGAAAGATATGTCTAGGACGCTCGGCTCTTGTGATCTGGTCTGTTTGCCGAGTTGTATGGCGGCATCAGACCAGCTTGTGCAGCCTACCGCTTAACATCTGCTTTTATACCCCGGATTCTTGATGACGTTGGCGCATATTGATATCTCCCTTGGTGGAGGGTGTTGACAGCTGGCTTATTTCGTAGTGGTTGTGCCCAGGTTGGTTCAAAAGTATCTGCTGGTAATAGGTAATGATAATAACGGTGGCACCTTGGATGCTGAATTGGTAGAAGTGCACAATCTCTCAAGAGTCAGATGCGCGCAACCAATTTTCAAGGTAAATCTCACTTGTAGTTTTTTTGGACTGGTACTATGTGTATTGTGCATAAATCGATCGGATTTGATCAAGACAGATTGACCACGCGAGGAGGGATGCAAAAGAAAGCAGATCAAGATTAGCATATCGAAAAAGTACAATGAACACTTTTTGTTGCCAAAACCAAACCCTTGCCTGTATTAAGAGTTTGGCATCTCCTAACTTGCACTCTGTGATTGATGTGCGAGTGAGTACCTTGCTCTATACTACTCCAATGTGTCGACATCTGTCACACATAGGCAAACGCATCAAGCCTAACATAAGCTATGCAGAACCAAACTAGCAAAAAGGATGCTCCTTGCTCATCGCAAGCTCGTAGAAGCCCTGTCCGACACGGACTCGCCGACAGCAAGCGCGGGGACATCTTCATGCAAGATGCACAATTAACTGATCTTGGAAAATGGGTCGGTTAGCTTTCGTCCCGTACAGATTGTTGTCTCTTAGACGCTGCCTTGTTGACTCGTCTGCGCGGGCAAAGGCCTAAATACCGTTCTGTTTGGAACTGGGCTAGGCAACTCCTTGGAGGGAATATGATACATCATAGCTTCATGTTGAAGCTGTTGCATTGGATTGTACACTGTACTTCCATGTCGGTAGAATGTGGTCGGTAGGTTTTCTTCAAGTTGTACTTTTGATGGCTAGAAAATACTACACTGGTGTACTACAGCTTTATGTTTCACGTTTGAAATAATAAATATTTTTGTTGATTGCTTTATATCTTCAGCCGTGATCCCGCCAGCGAGGTTATAGATTGTATCTGAAGCGGACATCGGGAGCATATCAAGAAAGCCAAATCAAAGTATAGAGTACAACCATAGAAGTAGCGAGAGATCCGAGAAATTCAGAACGCAAAGAACGCCTTGCCGAGTGCTCACATGAACTTAAACAATCATTAATCCATCATGCCAAATCGAAAGCTGAAATGCAATAGAACGCAAGATCCAACAAATAAAATTTCCAAAACCAGAAATTGAGCAAATAGCACACATCAATGAGAAAAGAATGGGTATCATGGTGAAGCCAAGAGAAAAGCCAAAAACAAACAGCGCTTGTAGGTAAACAACAAAGTACAATATAACGAGAGATCATGCCGGTGACATAAAGTGATCATGCGGATGAAGCCAGTGATAGGAATAGCTCCTATAACCTCCAAGGAGACTCGGGCGAACTGTCCTCTGCTGTCTCTGCGACTTCGCGAAGCCAGGAGCATCCGAGTATGTCGCGAATAGTCCATCGCTTTTCAGGATCCATCTCCAGGCAACCTTTAACAGCTTCCAAGGCATTGCGACGGTCATAACGTGCACTTTCATCAGTAAGCTCGCCAAGCATGGCATCACGGTTCCATGTACCGTTCAGGATGTTGGCTTGGATGCGAGGAGCAAAGGAGTCTTGAAAAGGGCGAGAGCCCACTACCAAAGTAAACACAATCACGCCGAAGGCCCATATATCTACCGAGGGGTGGATCACACCATCAGTCGACTGGAGTAGCTCGGGTGAAGCATACTCGAGGCTACCTGCGACACTGGTACTAGAGCCGGCAGGGCCTATCTGCTTTGGAGGTGGTCGATCGGCCACCTCATCGTAAGGGTCGGGAGAGTCACCACCGTTATCGATTGTCATCCATTCAGCCATACCAAAATCGCAAAGGACCAAAGTGGAAGATATAGTACCATCTTCATTTGCAACAGGATCAAGCAGGCAATTTTCGAGCTTGATATCTCGGTGCACAACTCGGGCGTCTTCGTGCAGATATCGAATGGCACATGCAAGCTGGTAGGCATACTTCTTTGCGAGGTGCGGCTTTAGGCCCTGGCGATTCTGGCGAACAAGGTCAAACAGTGTACCCCCAATGGCGAGTTTAGTGAAGCAAAACGTAGCGAAGTCTGTTTCGTAAACAGCGTCGAGTGTTAAAACGTGAGGGTGGCTAAGATATCGCCAGACTCGAACCTCATGGTCGAATTCCGCTTGCACATCCTCGTTCTCTTTCTCGCTACGGCCGGTCACATGCTTCTTCACGATCTTCACAGCAAGACGCTTAGGTTCGCCGTACTCTTCGACTTTATAGGCCTCCTTCACGACACTAAATCCCCCGAAGCCGATCTGCTTTCCGAGGACATAATCGGTTCCCACCATCTGACCCTCGTCATCAGGTTGAGTCACTGGCTCCTCCCGGCTAGAAGACCACATGGATAGGAACATGCTTGCCGGGGACTTGCCGCTGGAAAGGGTCGACCGGCGAGAACTATGCCGTGTGGAGTTCCGCAAACTGCTGCTGCGGTCTAAACCAGAGCTACGCTTGCTCCCAAAGGGCGTCATGATGGCTCCGGACCAGGAGGCACTGCGGTCCTCGGGTGATGCCACTGATTGGGTGGGCGAAGTGATATAAAGCGGCGATAAGAGCTCATCTTTGCCGTCTGGTGGAGTTCGCACTTCATCATTTGGAGATGCTGTTGATACTGAAGTGAGCGAGGTCGGTTGATCGAGTTCATTTGTTGTGATTGAGCCATCTTCAGAAGAAACAAGAGGTCGTGGACGGGAAGTTCCGGTCGGGATACCCCGCTCCTCTGAGAACCGCTTAGAGTCGCAGTTCCAAGCGACGGGTTGCGGATCGGTTTGGTCATCGTCGTGAGAAAGAGCGTTTCGGAGGCCTGAGGTCCGGGATTCGAATTTTTGCGGGGGACGGCTCTTGGCATCGCCTTTAACGAGAGGCTCTTCCAACGGTCGTTGTAAGCCCGAGTCAAGAGAAACTGTTGGGTGAAAGGAGATGGATGGCCGACGGTTATGTAGGTAAGAATCAAGAGGAGATCCGGGTATATCATCCGGCTTATGAGGGAATTCGGCGTCATCCGCTGGGCGGCCTTCGGGGCGAGGGACTGAAATAGGAGGCGTTACAGAATGCAAATCACTTAACACACTGCGGTCTTCATTAGTATCGCGGCAGTGCGCGTTATAGTCATGATTTTTGGTGTTTTCGCTCTCGATACCATCGCCACTCTCAGTCGATCCCCCCTTCTTTTCCTCTTCGCCAGGCCATTCCGCTCTCTTCCCCCGAAAGGAAGTTTCAATCCTCAAGCCCGCTAACCCATGTCTCTCCGGGTACGCCATACCCTCGACAGAAGCAAAAGATAAGACGTTGTTTCGGAGACCGAGCCCGTTGTAGGCTCGCAGTCGGGTTGCAAAAGCACTTCCGACCTTTCGTTTAGAATAGTTCGAATGGTGAAGGAAAAGTGAGTTGATGTCTGGCGTGGGGCGATAAGCGTGGTAAAAAGTGGGGTCGACAAGCTTTTAAATCGCGGGGTCGTGCAATGGCGAAATCGACCGGCGGTAGATGCTGGACAAATATATGATTGAGTTGAGGGTTATTTTTATTCAGGGACGTTCAAAGAAAGATGAATAAAAAGCAAAGTGAGGTCAGAGGGGAAATCAGAAAAGAGAGATTGGTCCGTCGGAGCCAACCGGAGCCTACTGGGCAATTTTGGGGGGAGGAACGTCGGGGGATTCCGGGTGGATCAGCTGATCGCTACTGAAGCCTTACTGCGGTGCCCGTTTTGGGTTAATTCACTATTGCAGCATTGCATGGTCGGTGTACCGTCTTGGCGATTTCGAGTTGGAATGAGGCCTAGTTCGTACATTATGGGTTCCATGGACAGCATGATATTATTCAGTCCGGGAATAAGAGGGGCGTGAGGTGCTGTGATGGTTGATTATAGTATGAGGGAAACATATTCATGTACTTATTCAATAAGTATATGAACACTTAATATTTACAAGCACTCCAGTGCTTATATGTTACCTAACATATAGAGATTAACTAGGTAGTCTCAAGGGGATCAGCTCTGCTTCTATTCCAATATGGTAATCTCAACCTTGAGATAGATTACACTAATAGTCATTGTAACTGCGATGTAGTGACTGCCAGCCGGAGACTACACTAATAAATATATATCAGCTATGTAAATCTGTTCGAGGTTTTTCTACCAGTTACCTACTAGGTATAGTGTAGGTACATATGAACTATTTGCATACTTTTAGAGCTAATAAGTAGTACTACTACTTGCAGTACCTGTTAATAGAAGCCAAATATGGCCATATAATAGAACTATACTTATGTATAGTCAGTTAGTTATAGTCTGACTCGGAGTGAGCGGCAGTCAGATTGGTCGAGCAGTCGGAGATTATTCCAAATATTTTAATTGAGACCGAATGGAATGTCCGCGCGTGGCCGCCAACAAAATCCCCTGCTTCTTACTTGAAACCGGAGAATACATCATCGTCATGTATCGTCTCCTTCAGTTTGCGGTCGTAAACAGTCACAGCAGCTCCAGCAAGAAGATGCCACATCTGAATTCTCTCTCCAAATCGAGATGTAACTGCCTAGGTACAGAGTACCTACTAGGTACATGTGCTGACATAGTATGGACGTAGTGAAGATCGGCAATGAATCAAGGGTCTTCTTTGTCGCATCCAATTGGGAAATACCACAACAATTGATCATGCAACATCATGCAACTAATAGTAACACCTGGCAACCACTTCATCTTTCCAGTGCACCACTCGTGGAAAGTACTCAGAAGTAGACACCGATTGTAGCCAGTAGATTATTCCCCCGTAGAACATCTATAAATACGTGATGTTGTATAGTTGGACCGGCCCTAAGCCCTAACCCAATCGGGTCACGCTCAGGGGCTTTCTATGCGTTCACGGGCTTCCCCTGATTAATCACTTAGCCGCGCGCAAGGGGCGCTTGTTTGGACTGAATCTCCTTTTGGCCCAGGTCTGGGGATATTCTTGAGATTCAAACATCCCAACAGTCCTTTCCTTTCTTGATTGATGTCGCTCTGGAAGTAATTTTCTTTTTCCTTCTTCATTCTCGTGCCCTTCGTGCTGCGACTTGAAGTGCAGCCCACCCCACCTTTGTTGTGAAGGCGCAGTCTTTCTTTTATGGGCCGACCAGTTCCAGAGACTCCTTGGTGAATCCAATTTACTTACCTGAATAACGCAGCGCCAACCACGGATTTCCATTTTCGCATGCCCTATTTTACATTCTTCTTTGACGCCAAATAGCGCTGGCCCAGCAAACACTCCTTTTCTCGACCTTTCGTGTCACTCGCAGCTCCGCCACTCACCGCCGATCCCACGTTCATTGCATTTGCCAATATGACGAGACCCCAGATTGTAAGAGCCGGTATGTTTTCTCGGAGTCATGTCCGCCAATCAAATTTCCTGTATTCAAGTCCCTGGACTGACCTAGCGAATTCACTAGACACTCTGGACCTCCAAGACCATGATGCACCTTCTGCGAAAGACCACACGAAACAACCCGAAGCACCAGCTCCTCTAGGGGGCGGCCGGCCTGCCCCCCACCAGGAGATGTCAATTCGTCATGCGGAAGAGGATTCGAAAGCGGAGATCATGGGCGGACCCGGTCCAAATGGCCATGAGATGTATGAGGATGGGGACGAGGACGATGATTTGGGATCAAATGGACATTACGACCATGAAGATGGTGATCTGGCCGACGGCGAAAGCGATGATCTTCTTGATGATGATCTAATGGACAAGATTTCAAGCTCTCCTTCAATTGATGACGGTAAGGTTCTTTGAAAAGGGAAATAGCACGGGAGGTTTAGACCTAATTGCAAGCAGAGGATATCGACTTTGAATTCGTGTACGCTCTTCACAACTTCGTCGCAACCGTTGATGGACAGGCCAATGCCGCCAAGGGAGATACTATGGTTCTCCTAGATGACAGCAACAGCTATTGGTGGCTGGTTCGTGTTGTAAAAGATGGAAGTATTGGTAAGCTTGGGTCTCTGATATCGCTTTGAATCTCAATTGACATCAGCCAGGTTACCTACCTGCGGAACATATTGAAACGCCAACTGAGAGACTTGCGCGATTGAACAAGCACCGTAATGTCGATGTATGTTCTCATGCTGTATATCTTTAAAGAGTGCGCGCTAACATCAACAGCTCTCCGCCACCATGCTTGGTGATAATAACGAAAAATCCAAGAACCCTTTGAAAAAGGCTATGCGCCGACGGAACGCGAAGACTGTCAACTTCGCACCCCCAACATACATTGAAGCCTCAGATGTTGAGTTTTCATCGGATGATGATTCCGAGCATGGCGACTTCTTCAATGACGATGAAACCGTTGAATCAGAAGAGGGAGACGGCCAGGAGCAAACAGAAGACATTGTTGTTGAACCTCTCCGACCAAAGGCGCAGAAGGAAAAGCCTGCAGAGCAGACAGATGAGACAGAGCTTCACGAGAGACAAGAGCCTGAGCGTTCAATTTCCGATCCGCGCCGCTCTAGCGAAGAATTCTTTGATCCGGAAGGTAAGCAAGAAGGCATCATCATTCTCACTCGACTGGAGATAGAAAACTGATCTCGATCAATCCATAGAACCTACCGTGAGTAGATCCAGAAATGGCACCGTACGGAACACGGATTCTTTCTTCAAGGATGACACCGCCGAGCCGAAGAAAATATCCCTCACGCCTAATCTGCTGCGTGATGAGTCCAATGGCAATACCGTTCTTGCAGAGTGGAAAGAGGTAGGTCCCCCCCCCCCCTTTTGCTCGCTCAGGTTTGATTGCTAACATATTTGAAGCCACGTGGGAGTCTTGAAAGCCTTGAAGGCAAATCTTCCTCCCAGGACAAGACAAAGGAGGAGAAGAAACGCAAGGATAAGAAGTCAGGCATGCTCAGCGGCCTCTTCAAACGAAAAGACAAGAAAGGAAAATCAATCGACGATTATGATGAGGCCGAAAGGTCTCCAATAGACTCGAATTCTCGGGCCTCGCCGCAGCCCAAGACTTCATCAGAGTCCCTTTCTCCGGAACAAAGAACTGCCAAGCCACAGAGACAAACCGGTAACAAACTTCAAAAGCAGCCTCCTTCGACCATGTCCCCGACGAAGGTCGAGGGCCAGTTTGCAGCCGAGGCGGCGAAGGATTCAAGCCAAGCTGGACAGTCCATTCGTCGCGTGGCATCGCAGGAATCCGGCAGCATCGATGAGAGCCGGGGAATGGTGACATCCCCGGTCAGTCAACCCAGCCAGACCAGCCCGTCAAAGGACTCGTTTGCAACCGCCGAGTCCAGAGAACAGCTGGCATCCCCAGTCGAGCGTCCATCCAGCGAAGCTCAATGGAGAGGAGCTTACGAGTCCAAGCCAACGAAGCAACATTCCGTGATGTCCCCGCCACAAAAACTGGCGCCAAAGCTGAACACCGACTATGATCGAGCAATGGGTGTAGAGTCCCCTGTCGATATCTCCCCCGTTGGGGAGCATATCCCGATTGCTGCTCCTGGGTTGACAGCAGATACCGGGCCACGAGCACAATCTGCATCCCCCTTCTCACAACCGTCGTCTCCTGAAGTCGATGTGAATGACCTGAAGGATAGCGCGGCTACCCCAGGATCAGTAGACAACCTTTCAGTGGACACTCCGACTTGGAGTGACGCTAGCTTACGAACTTATTTGGACGATGAGAACGACATTCGCGACTTATTCATTATTGTCCATGACAAATCCAACATTGCACCGGCTGGATCTGACCATCCAGTTACCGGTCGTCTTTTCAAGGAAGAGAGCAAGCGTCTCAAAGAGATGAACAATCAACTGGACGAAATGCTCGTCAAATGGATGTCTCAGAGAGCGAGACACAGCAGTTTTCGAACTGTGCAAAGCCCGACTGCTTGATTCGTCTCATGTATATCAACTTCCTTTATACGATGTATCTGTGGACATATTCAAGGGCCTGTCCGAGTTGTCCTGGAAAGACCAGGAAATTGTGCTGGGCACATAATCTCGGACCATCCCCGTTACCTTCTTTATATTCACTTCGTGCTGTTTCATTCCCCCCCCCCCCAAAATTTCTCTTTTGGTCACACTTATGCCCCATCAGTTGATAAATTTCTTGATGTCCTGCTTTTGCCCTCCACCGCCAGCGACTGTGATTCTTCCTTGATCAATGACCAGCACTGCCTTTTCACTTGGTTCCTTTTCTCCTTTTTTTTTTCTGACAGATTTCTTTTCGCCGGAATACCCCGAGTCATCCAAATCATACTTGTCTTTGTCTTCATAGTCTTTCCACCTTAAGATGACGTATCGCACTGCCTCTCGTCCTTTGGTCTTCCATCATGCATAACCGTTCATCGTAGCCGAAATCAGGAAAACAATAGGGATGACCCATCCATTAGACGCCTGGTGTCGAGCGTTCGCGATGTTCATTGGTGTATGCGCATGTTAGACAGAGTTCCTGGCTGCAGAGGGTCGTGCGGGCAGGTCAGCCGCACGCATGATGTATTGATGTACCGCGGAGTGAAGTCGGAGTATGCGATATCACCCGTCTGACGGTCATCGGCACAGATACTTAATTACCTACTCCGAGAGAATACTTTCTCTCTTTCTTTCCTCTTTCTAACTCCCTCTCTTTCTAAGTTTCATTCTCCTCTACACCCTACTAGCAACTATGGCAGATCCGTACAACCCTTACACCTCATATCCAACACCCACCCCAGGAGGAGTCAGTTACTATCCTCCAGCTCCAGACGAGCAATCTTACCACCAAGGAGCATCTCCATACGGCCAGCCACAATACAGCAATGTTGATCATGGTGGTCACGGTGTAGCACCGCCAGACCAAGCCTATGCTTATCCTCCTCAATCAAGTACACATCATCTCCAACCGGACGGTTATCAACATAATGCGCCCTCCGCGGGAAGTTACACGCCGGTAGGACAACCAGATTATCTCGGTCCGGTCAGTCCTTTGGGAATGCCACCCCATGGTAGTGGAGGGAAAGTTCCCGAGAATCTGGGATACTAGTAGGTGAAATAGAGCAAGAGGGCAAAAGAAAGAAGCTAACTTCTAAAGTGAGAGTCATCCAGCCGACGTGCCGCGATATACACCATCACATAGCCCACGTCCACCCGCACCTCCAGTATACGTGTCTGATGCAGATAATGCTCAATCTCACGACGGAAAGAGAGATACTTCGGACGGAGAGGATCTTGAAGGTGATCGTGGATTTGGGGGATCACTTGCTGGTGGTGCCGCGGGTTACTACTTTGGACACAAGAAAGATCATGGCCTTTTAGGGGCGATTGGCGGAGCGATTATCGGAAACTTACTTGAAGACAAGGTGAAGAAGCACGAGCGGTCTTCCTCACCTTCTTCCTCGCATGGAAGCCACCATAGCCACCACAGCCATCATAGTCATCTTGGACATGGTCACCACCACCACCATCACTCTCACCGGCATAGTCGGAGTCGAAGTCATTCGCGACACCGTGAAGCGGATGATTACTGACTTGGGGGCGTTCGGGGGTTTGGGGTATAGAGATGGGAATTTTACGACTTCACGATCCTATATGATCTTTTATCCAGTTATAATGCATGTTTAGTACTGTACCAGGCCAACCACCGGTGGTATACTGCCATATCATTGGTCTGATCGATCGAAGCAATGAGATGAGTACTTAGAATGATTACCGGAGGAATTATCGGTAAAGAGCCGTCTATGATTGAAGGAATTACGTGACTACGAGCTTTATGACTTATTTGACCTACACTGCTAATTGAGTCTTTTATTCTGAACTTTCAAATACATTTACCACCGGTCACCATGCTATCTTTAATCAGGCTCACCTCATAGTTCAAATCTTACACTAGCTCTGAACAATGAATCTTTCTCCATTATGTACTCTAGTCTTTCGAGATTATGCTCCAAAATGTACTGATAGTAGATTGCCATGGCAAAGATGCCTTCGAAGGCTCTTATTGTGGCCGTCATAACTTTGCATTGAAGCCCAGACAGCACTAGATCATGATGATCCTGCCAGACTTGTTACTCGGGTTCAATGGTTGAGAATGCTGACTTTCCAATTGAGCTTTATCATAGAACCATTTTCATACCCCTGAAAGTGAAAGAAATCCGTGGAGTGGATAAGGAGACCCTTAAACAAAACATTGACACCATATCCAGCAGATTACACGATCAGAGATCACCGATGCTAACCACAACTTGAAAATAAACCTTCAGGCACAAGTCTTGGCCGTTATTTGGACCCTGACATCTCTCAGAAACACTGAGTGAGACTGAGGCTAGGCCTATCAGAGATATGAAAATTCTGTGCGGCTCGTATTCAAGTCTTGACCAACAACACACCTCGTATCTGTTCCGACCAGACCCGCATTTTATAAACCGTCGATCAGGGTGTTCTTAGCAGTCTTGACTTGAAGCCTTAGGTTGATCGAGGTAATATTAACTTGATCCCACCTTGGGAGAATGATATCAAGTATTCTCAGACGTTTCGTGAATGATATTAGAGTCGAAGACCGTTGGGCTTGATCGTTATGGAGACATACCTGAACAAAGCCTCAAAATTTTATCTGCGATACAAACAATCCACCAAATTTCGAGATCATCACGCTACCACTGGAATGAATTTCAGCTCATGGTCTCATATGGACGGAAGCCCCTTTTCATCTCACTGGGAATACGAGGGTTGACCGAACCCTAACCTCCCAAGGAAGACCCGTTATGGAGTAATGGTGCTATTCAAAAGTAAAACCACGAGCTTGCGTCTCCAATGGCTTCGCTTCTTAGACCCAGGTTTAATTTCATAATCTAGATTGAGAATCCCTCATTGGACTGTTCGATGAGGTAGTCTTGGTGTCTCCATCTCGGAAGAGTTCCATGTCGATTACTCCGGGTAGTCTACTAACGGATTTGTTCAGGACCCCATCTAGCCTTTATTTCCAAGGTTAGTGGGTCAATACGAGGAAGTTATCATTTAGGTTTTTTTTTCATCGAGGCTGAAATTAGGTGGAAGAGTTCTCGTTTGGGGCTGAAGTTGTGTTGAGGACCCTTAAATTGGAGTCCCTGCCCTGCTCACGCATGGTTGATTCTTGATAATCTTCTATCCTCACCTTAATCTCAACGCCCTATTGCATAGTTTTTCGACTATCTGGAGACCTGGGTCATATTAGTTTATAATAATTACCGTTTTTCTCGCACCACGAGTATGCACTCCAAGGCCCTTGCTCTGCTGGGCCTTTCGGCCTCTGTCCTGGCCACCGCCGAACTGGAGAAGAAGCAATATGGTGACTCGAATGATTACTATAACAGTCTCATGAGTGATCTCAACAGCGTGTAAGGATTCCCACCATGGGCCCGACCCATGTTCGATCTAATCTGGAGATAACAGGGCTACGGACACCGACTATCTCAACTATCTTACGGACTACACCGATATCCTCAACGGCTATACTGATATCCTCAGTAATGTGCCTACCAACTACTTGAGTGACTATAGCCACTACCTAACTGAAACCGCCGACTATCCCAGCGCGACGAACCTGGGCGGTCTCGGTCACAGTGAGACCAAGACAACCACTGGCGGTTCCAACATGCCATCTGTGACGACAGGCCCAGAGATGCCTACTCTGAGCGGAGATGTGCCACCAGCTTCTATTCAATCCGTCCTGATTACTGCAATCCCATCCTCATACCTGTCCGATCTCGCTGACCCGTCGGCACGGTCATCGATGTTCAACGAGATCGCTAACGGTCACTACCCTCAGTGGTACCAAGATCTGCCAAGCAATGTCAAAAGCTGGGTTTCAGAGCACTATGAGCCCACTGGAGGACCTGGCCACGCCGCACCTGGCAACTCCGCACCTGCGAACGGAGTCATGGCGTCTGGAGCTGTGGTAGCGGCGGGGTTATTGGCACTGGCAGTGATGTTATAGATATCATCAAGCATGGTAGTAATAGCAGGGATGTCAAATTTGAATGTGATAAGCCTATAGTGGGTCTTGCAGATACCCCGGATCTGTCATTCATCACTCCTCCTCATTTTATCAGCTGAACACATACAAATGAGATAAAGTAATGTAATATTGAGATGTGAATCTTCGGGGAGATCGCCGCGGGTCAAACCGGACTCCACCAAACCGATGTCTGCCCGGTTGTGATTGGTTGATTTTGGGTTATCGCGTGAGTCAGCCAAAGATAAGAAATGCTCAGCTGAGAGTTGCGAAGGGGGGAATGACCTTTCCATCTGAACTCTTCCTTTTCCTCCTCTCTCTTCTTCTTCTTCTCAACTGCGTCTTCTACATCTCTCCCTGCTTTTTAGAATTAGACTCTAGCGGGACTTCATTGCTATATTTCTTTGTTTGTTCATCCTTCGACTCTCCGCCTAGATATCCCTACAGTCCCCGCCTATCGCTTTCCCCGGATTTAGTCTCCACGCAGTCGAACTATACGCCCTTGACTGGCGCGATTTTCAACTCCTACAAGCTTTGATCTTGATCTTCATAGATTATGCCTCTGCCGCTTTTACACAACGTACTTGCTGGGTCTCTTCCAGATCACTGTGAACCCTCATCGCCACTATTGACCGCTATCTCCTCACATCTCCACATCTGCCTCCCCACTCCTCTCGCGCTGATCTCCTCCGTTCTCGGCACTCTAAGCATCGTCTCATGGCTCTTCGCCCAGTTGCCACAAATATATAAAAACTACCAGCTTCAATCAACCTCCGGACTGTCCTTGTTTTTCCTTGTCATCTGGTGCCTCGGCGATGTGAGCAATCTTCTTGGTGCTCTCTTCACCCGCCAGGCTGGCTGGCAAGTCGTGGTCGCGAGCTATTACGTTCTTGTTGATGTTGCGTTGGTGACTCAGTTTTTCTGGTATACGCATTATAAAGCGCGCCGCTACGACGGTTACAATGAATTACCACGGTCCCACGATCCCTCCGGTTCCGCTCCCGATCTCGTACAGGGTGTTCCCTTGTTTGATGACAATGCAGCTCACCAATCGCCTGCACCTGTCGACATGACATCAAAGAAATACGAAGCCAACGACACGGGTGTACAGACTGAGTCCATATCCAACTCAGCAGTAGGTCGCACCGCCTCATATACAAACGAGAAGTCAAACTCTTCGCGTCGGTCAATTCGGGTCAAAAGCAGCGCCTCGAGTCCTCCATTTGCTCTACCCCGCACCATGCTCATTGCATCGCTACTTTGCGCTGTTGCTGCCAATGCGAGCCCTACTGGCACTGCTCCTTCGCCTCACCCACCCATCTACAATGCACCTAAGGAGACAGTTATTGAGATCGTGGGCCGTATCTTTTCTTGGATGTCAACTATCCTGTACCTGGGATCTCGCCCTCCCCAGCTGATTAAAAACCACCGTCGCAAGAGTACAGAAGGGCTTTCACCACTTCTCTTCATGGCTGCCTTCGGTGGAAACTTCTTCTACTCTACCTCTTTGCTCACGAATCCGAACGCATGGTACGACTTTGCTCCATATGGTGGTGGAGGCTGGGCCGATGTTCACGGTAACTCTCGCTGGGAGTATATTGGACGGACCATTCCATTTTTCCTGGGTGCATTTGGCGTCCTATTTTTCGACGGCTTCATGGGGGTGCAGTTCTTGATGTATGGGTCGCAGGATGATGACAGCGAGAGTTATCTTGGCTCTGAAAATGGAGACCCTAAGCGCGGCCGCAGTAAGTGGCGTCGTGTACGTGGCTGGATGCGTGGTTGGATCCCTTCGACATCGCCGGAGCGAGCTGAATATACACACTCGGGACCTTCGCTGGAAGGCCAGGCCTTACTTGGACAAGACCAGGGACGATATGGAACTGTTTGAAAGTTGTTTATCTGGTTGGGTAAATCCATATATCATATACCTTTTCACCACTCTCGTAAGAGTGAGGGTGGTCATGACATATTAACGACATTACGACACCTCATTTGTTTCGGTTGACTCATGATCGCATGGGATTTTTTGTCTCGTTTTGTTTCATTCTACATCCTGGCCGCTGAATTCTTTACCATCTTTCGTGATGAATAAGATGACTCGGTCATGCTGCATATTTCGTTCTCATTGGGTCTCATCATTGGCGTTTCGATTTCTATACCACGGCGGGGAGGTATCAGGATGGGCATAGATTGGGGCTGAGACTATGACGATTACCATTACTTGCATCTGGGGACTTTCTGTACTGTACATATGTACACGTATTCTCATCAATTGAAATTCTTCTTCCTTTACTGATATCTACAATACTGTGATGGTCTGGCACCCGCAAAGCAACTAAACCTGGCCGTAGCCTTGTAGGCCGAGATGGAAGCAAAACAAATATCAAAATTTTGTCTACTTATAAACAAACACTGTAAAGAGGGATCAACAGATATTCCGTGTCCGGCGTTCCAACCCGTTCACAAGACATAGTGTCTCTGAACGGAAGTAATGGTATGCAAGACTTCAATCATGCTTTTCGTCTACTTTCAGCTTCACAAGTAATCATATAAGCCCGCATGATATTGACATTAAACAATCATCTAATTATAAACAAGTACTGCAAAGAGGAATCAACGGACACAGACCCGTCAGAAACCAAGCCAGCCCTATAAGGGAGGGAAGAAGGTAATGTGTACATGAAATATCCCGACCAATTCTGATCCAACCCATCTGCACTCTACCAATATCCTGGTATGAATTAAGGAAATAGCTCGAAGCAGTGTGCGCTATCCGAAATTGTCACGAACAGGAGCCAGCAATGGGAAAGAAACAAAGATTGGCCAAGGTCTTTCGGTGCCCTGGACGGGAGCCATATGAAATGGGTAACGCGGTAGGGGGCAGCATTAAGCAATATTCTTAGCAAGATAGAAGTGACAGAGAAATGGGCTTACGAGGCCCGGGTGAATGCAAGGGTTGACCGAAGAGAAGAAATCATATGAGAAAAGGGACATATTCACTCGTTGCTTGTTTTTGGATAGCTCATGACTGGGTGGGTGTTTTTGGGGGGGGGTTTCAAATGTCACTTCTTGCTGGAACTATGAGCCCAATGCTGCTGAAGCAAGACCAAAGATGGATAAAGAACAGAAAAGAGACACTCTGGGAATTGAAAACTACGATCTGGCGTGACCAGCAACAACCGAGATCGAAAGATCAACTATCCGCAGGGACCAACCCTTGCTATGCATCAAGTTCAAAGACAGTAATCACGTAACTGGGGAGGAAGAATAAAGCCAAGCTTAATACAAAGGTGACTTGACATCCTGAACTCCACGCCGGATCACATCTTCGATTCGCCAACGGGGAGGTGTCAACTGTACAGAGCGCTTGCGATGCCACTCTTTTTCCATCTCGGGAGGAGGGGCCATCTCTTCCGCGGGGGGGCAATGCACCACCGGCAATACCGGTCGAGAACTTGAGCTGAAGAACATTGCCGATTTCATCACAGGCAGTCAAGACTCGGTCGAGATCTTCCTTGGTGTGGGCAGCCGAGACGCAGAAACGAGCACGGGAGGAGACCAGTGGTGTGGCCGGGTAGCCGACAACCACGACGGAAATCTTTCGTCGGAGCATCTCGTGAGAAAAGGCGGGCATCTTGGCCGGGTTAAACAGAAGAACAGGAATGATGGGCGAATCATCATGGCCGTATACTATAAAACCAAGTCGCTTCAAACCGAGGCGAAGGTAACGCGAGTTGAAGGCCAAACGCTGTAAACGCTCTTCTCCCTGACCTGGGACGAGCTCACCGTTGATGATACGAAGAGCAGAAGAGATCTGCATCAGGACTGCAGGGGCAGGAGATTCACCATAAAATATACCCGAGTTGGTAGCCCGCAGCTTCTCGATCATAGCCCTGTCTGCGGCAATGTAACCGCCATTGGCACCGAAAGACTTAGTAAGTGTACCCATGAGAATATCAACTTCAGAAGTGTCAATGCTGAAATAATCACACACACCGCGACCCTGCGGGCCGATAGCTCCGATAGAGTGTGCTTCATCGACAAAAAGATTGAACTTGTAGCGATGCTTCAAGGCAACAAGACCAGGGAGGTTGCACATAGAACCTTCCATAGAGTAGAGACCTTCAACGACAACCAGAATCTTCTTCCAGGGACGGTGGGTGCGGGGTTGACCCTGAGAAATAGCCTCACGAAGCTTCAGTTCCAAATCCCTCATATCATTGTGCTTAAACATAGCAATGGAGGCACCTGAGAGACGAGCACCGAAGCGAATGGAAGCGTGGTTCAGTTCGTCAGAGATGAGCAGATCACCCTTACCAACGAGTGCAGGGAAGACATTGGCGTTAGTACCGAAACCCATTGAGAAGACCATGGACGCCTCCTTTCCAACAAATCGGGCAATCAGCTCCTCAACTTCGATATGAAGATCCTGGGTACCGGTTTCAGCTCGGGTACTGGGAGTTGCGATTCCATACTTGCGAACAGCTTCCTCCGCGACGTCGGCACAAGGGCCTTCAGATTGGGCAAATCCAAGATAATTGTACGAGCTCAGGTTGAGGGTATCGGTGGTGGTTCCAGTCAGGTAGAAGTGCTGGTTGTGGTCATCTGTGGCGCGGTCGATGAGGGTGATGGTACGTCCGGGAACGCCGGTGACGGGACGCTCAAAGCAATCATTAATTCGCAATTTGAGACGGCGCACATAGAAATTATCGAAGTCGCTATTTAGGGCACCGTAGCCGTTGCGAGGTTTCAAATGGCGATAATTCTCTTCCCGGAAGCGCTTGCCGAAGAAGTCACGAACGTGTCCAAAGGCAATTAGGATTAGATAGCTAATATAAGTCGTAAGCAGGTAATAATATGGTGGCTCATCCATCACCGGTTCAGGGAAGACACCACCAGGGTGTCGACTCGAGTACCGGTGGGAGGGGTGACCAATGGGGCCGAATTGGGCATGTTGCTTGGCCAGCCGACGGGCCTCCTCGGGAGAAGGAGGTTGAAAGAGTGTAGTCGGCATTTCGTCCATACTATGGTTATCAGCGGTAGCCGTAGAGAGGGAAATCGTCGGTAGGGACAGTGATGCCGAGCTAATTGGCGGAGAGGCGTTGTTAGGGGGGGGTTGCCACTGGTCGACTGGGGAGCCACCTGGATAGGTTGAGGCTCAGCCTTGGATTTAGGAGAGCTCGAGAACAATTGAGAAAGGCGATTGGATTTGACCGAAGGCGCCTTGATGGCAATACCACCCTTTCCGGAGGAAGGAGAGAAGGACGGCGAGTTGGAAGTGTCGTTGGAGGAAGAGTTGCTGCTAAACCGACGAGGCATCGCAGAGGGAAGCAACGATTCGGAGATGAACTGTTCTAGACAGTACTGACACTGTCTTGATACTTTTGTTGGTGGAGTTTGGCGCGTTGTGGGATCAACGCGTCAAGACGAGTTTGGGGTCGAGACAAGGTCTACTACCCACGAAGGAGACAAGATAGTGGGATAGATCGAAGACCGAAAGGCAAAGAGATATCCAGCAAAGGCTCTCCTTAGTCGAGTTCCCGATTTTTTAGGTTGTCCGAGAACAATCGGAGGTGATCTGAGGATGCGGCGAAAGATCGTCAGCTGGGATAGGCCCCCAAATAGAAGATTCGAGCTCGAGGATGGCGAGCTAGGAATAGGTCGTTCGAGGTCAAAGGAATAGGGAGAGATTCGCTATCAAGAAGAATCATTGACGAAGACGTACCTCCAGGTGGTTCAATTGTAGATTATTGTCGCGGTGTATGTATCCGAAGACCTCCGGCTGACAGAAGAGGGAGAAGTCTTGGGTAATTTTTGTGGCTTCAACACGTGGAAGACCAACAAAAAAAAGGGGTGGGGGGGGGAAGGAATCAAACAAGGGGTGTGGTGGGGGAATTTAAGTCCAGCGATAAACCAAGACTCTATTCCCAATCACGAACCCGTTGATATAGATTTAAGCAAAAGACAGAGAGATCGAAAAGAGGAAGAAAGTGAAGAAGGGAAGATGACCCCCCGTCTACTTCGTCAATACAAAAGAGTTACCCTGCATCGAGCCATCATCCGGTCCCCTGGTATCATGAAATACATCATAAATACCACCGTAACTCTGCTCAGGCGATAGTGGACCCAGTAATTTACAGTATCAATACAAAGAGACTAATTTTTTTCCCTCGTGGATCCACCTTCAACCAAAGAACCCGAACAAGGGCAGACACAAGAAAATTAAGGGCATTCATTAGTGCTGGTAATGTACTATGTATATGATGAAAGAGGCGTGAGCTGGTCAGTGCTTGCATTTATTCCCAACTGTTCATGACCGGGTCATTTCATCGTTACATAGGACATATGTACTGTACTATGTATGCACATCGGTAACGACTTTTTATTAGTTATGCACGTATATGCAGAGCTGTATCATTTCAGGGGCACTGGTTAGTTAACTAACTATAACTAGTTACGGCTTACAAACAAGGCTTGGATAGACAAAAGTCCTTGCATACTATGTACATTTTAAATTCAAGACTGTCACAAATCCTCACTCATTACTCTGTAATTAGTCACAAAGTCACAATATGAATTTCAGTTTGGACTCGGACGTGATATCTGCATCGATGAAAACGGCCACGGTCAAGGCCGAGGGAAAAACGGTCATGGCCGAGGCCGTGACCCTCGATCAATTGGATCGAGCTGAGCTTTTCCAAAGACCTGATTAACCCACCCCCCCCACTATTATTCCACTGCTATTCCCACTGCTGTGGGAACGGAGATGGTTTATGTCAGGCCTGAGGCATCAAGTGTCACATTGGCCCGCATTCCGTTTGCCGCTTTGCCGCATGCCGCATGCCGCATTGAGGAGAAATCTAGAGATGGAAAGTAGAAAAAGAAGTTGAAAGGATATTTTCCTCTTATTCCAATTATCAATGAAATTGATTCGACTTTGACTCTTTACTAGGGATAGAACCCTTCTCCTCTTTACATATCAACTGTAGTAGAGCGTGCTGATCATCCCACCATCAGCGGGCACTGCTTCATTCTTCCCGCAACTGGCGGCCGCTTGAAAGCCGCGGCAATCCAATCTACCCGATTGATCGAATGGATCGGATTCCGCCACCACGAAAACCACGAAATCCCTGTCAGTCTGGGCTGAGCATTGTGCTTAAGGATTCGTGCTATCGAATTTTCTTGCATGAAGGTCAATCCTTGCACCTTCAATCCCACGAGACTCGCTGCTGTCGACGTACTCGAACCTGCGAAGAAGCTTATAGTCCGGCGGTGACTTCGCTCATATAATTTAACTATTTCCAAACCCGCCGATTAACCTTCCTCCCCTGGACCACACGAAAACTTGAACCTTCGGAATAAAAGACCATCGACATAGATAGGATTCTCTCCTCTCTCTTCCTGTTTTTCTCGACTCCGTGTTCCGTCTTCCTGTCTACAGAAGGTCACAGTGCGAATATTGGAACAATGCCGCATATCGATGAGGTTGGGAGTTCAGACGTAAAGGAACTATGGCGTCACTCAGCACCTGAGTCCACACAGATATATGATTTTATGACCAAAGTAAACAAGAAGTATGGTCTATCATTGTCGGATTATGATGCGCTGTGGAAATGGAGTACATCTGAGCCGGCTCAATTCTGGGAAGAGATTTGGCATTATACACATATCAAAGCCCACACGCCATACAAGAAAGTGAGTTACGAGAATATTCCAACCGTATAGTAAGAGACCGTCAGAATTGACAATTAAATTGTGCTTTGCTTAGGTTCTTGAATCTAACCAGCCACTATTCCCCCGGCCTGCATTCTTTGAAGGAAGCACTCTCAACTTCGCCGAGAACCTTCTGTTCCCGTCAGCTAATCCAGATGAGGACTCGATTGCCATAATTGGCGCCACAGAGGCAGATCGCGAGTTCATCTCCTGGAAAGAGCTGCGTGAGCGAGTACGCCAGTCTGCCAATGCTCTGAAAGAAGCAGGTCTCCAATCTGGTGACCGTGTTGCAGGATTTGTGGGTAATCATGCGAATGCAGTGGTTGCCATGCTGGCTGCGACATCTATCGGTGCCTTTTGGACTGGTGTCTCTCCGGATACCGGTGTGCACGCCGTCCTGGAGCGATTGAAGCAGATTGAACCTAAAGTTTTCTTCGCGGACAACTCATCTCTTTACAATGGCAAGGTTCACTGCTCTCACGCTAAAGTCTGCGAAATCGTGCCCGAGTTACCCAACTTAGAGCTTTTGGTCATTTTTGAAGTAGCGAAGTCGCTAGACTTCGATATCAAGGATGTCCGGCCCCAGAATGGAAACGTGGTCACCTTTGGATCCTTCTTGTCTAATGTTCAAGACCAAGCAGCACCTTTGGAGTTTGTTAGCCTGAAACCGGATCATCCAGTTTATATTCTGTATTCCTCAGGCACCACCGGGGCTCCCAAACCCATTGTGCATGGTTCGCTGGGTACCTTATTACAGCATAAGAAAGAGCATCTCCTTCACTGCGAGATTCGGCCCGGAGATCGACTCTTCTACTTCACAACCACAACGTGGATGATGTGGCACTGGCTCGTTTCTGGCCTAGCTAGTGGAGCTACGATTGTGTTGTACGATGGCTCACCGTTTCGTCCATTTGATGAGGAGGGCGGCAAAGGCGAAATGTCTATGCCTCGTCTCATCGAAGAACTCCAAATCACCCACTTCGGAACTTCTGCAAAGTATCTCTCCATGCTAGAGCAGGCCGCCTTGAATCCTAGCAAACATCAACACCGCCCGGTTAGTCTCAAGACTTTGAAAGCTATCTTTAGTACCGGATCGCCCCTAGCCCCTTCGACTTTTGAGTACATCTACTCTTCCATTCATTCTGATATCATGCTGGGATCTATTACTGGTGGCACAGACATTCTGTCACTTTTCTGTTCCGGATGCCCGATTTTACCCGTCTACAAAGGCGAAATTCAATGCCGTTCCCTCGGTATGGCGGTGTCTGTTTTTGATTATGCAGGCAAAGATATCAGCACTTCGGGCGAACCAGGTGATCTAGTCTGCACAGTACCTTTTCCAGCCCAGCCGGTTATGTTCTGGCCGCCAGGCCCGACAGGTCTAGAAAAATATCGAAAGAGCTACTTCGACGTCTTCGGTCCATCAGTTTGGCACCACGGAGACTTCGTTCGCTTGAACCCAGAAACAGGTGGTGTGGTCATGCTAGGCCGCAGTGACGGCGTACTGAAGCCCTCTGGCGTTAGATTCGGAAGTGCAGAAATATACAATATACTCCTCAAGCATTTCGCAGAGGAAGTTGAAGATTCCCTGTGTATTGGCCGAAGACGAGAGGGTATCGACACCGACGAGACCGTGGTGCTCTTCGTGAGACTTGCACCTGGTAGCACCGTTAATGTGAAAAAGCTTTCATCCCGAATTCAAGCAGTTATTCGCAAGGAATTAAGCCCTCGCCATGTGCCTGGCGTCATCGATGCCTGTCCCGAAATCCCGGTCACTTCGAATGGCAAGAAAGTTGAGAACGCTGTGAAACAGATCTTATGTGGATTGAGCATTAAGATTGGTGCTAGCGTGGCGAACGCCTCTTGTCTTGATTGGTATCGTAAATGGGCCTCTGAGAATCCCTAAATTTATCAAAAGAGAAAAAAAAAAGATGATTTATGTGAACAAGACTTGGGGTTGGTGTTGCGGACTACTATGTCATCCTGGATCTAGACTATTGGTAATTAGGTCAGCACAACACATTTATCAAAATCTCCTATTTAGAAACAATTTTGAGAAATCCCAGATGAATTATTCAGCAATTATAATGCCTATGACAAAGAAATCCCTTCGAGAGTAAATGAAGTTGGTCGAGTCCAGATTAATCGAACATAAGGTGGATTATCTAATCGGCTTCGGCGCAGTTCTCCGGAATCGATTCTTCGCCGCGCTGAACTTCCGACCTCCGCAAGATCGAAGCCGAATAGCTCATAGAACGCAGTATTTCATTTTAGTGTTTTTTTTGACGTGCCTCGGAACTCACAAATCATGCGCCGTTCTGCATTGCGGGCTATTGAGTCCGCAAAGCCCATTGCCCGAGCTCCTCGCTCGGTGTCGAGGAGCTTTGCTACTCTGAATGAAGCGTCCAAGGTAATAACATCACCAAGCATCCATTCCACTTATACGACCTCTAACTGGATCTATTTTTCACGATAGGACCCTTCCGAGCTTGACCAGATCACCACTCTCCCAAACGGAATTCGCGTTGCCACTGAGTCATTACCGGGCCCCTTCTCAGGCGTCGGAGTTTACGTTGACGCTGGTTCTCGGTACGAAGATGCTAGCCTGCGGGGAGTCAGTCATATTATGGACCGATTGGCATTCAAATCGACCAAGAAGCACACCGGCGATCAGATGCTCGAAGAACTTGAGGCTTTGGGCGGTAACATCCAGTGTGCTTCCTCACGAGAGTCATTGATGTACCAGTCTGCCAGCTTCAATTCGGCCGTCCCCACTACCCTTGGCCTGTTGGCAGAGACCATTCGAGATCCTCTGATCACAGAAGAAGAAGTTTTGCAACAACTTGCGGTGGCGGAGTATGAGATCGGTGAGATTTGGGCGAAACCCGAACTTATCCTGCCTGAGCTCGTCCACATGACTGCATACCGGGATAACACTCTGGGCAACCCTTTGCTATGCCCGGAAGAACGTTTGGGGGAGATCAACAAGGCGACGGTTGAGCGGTACAGAGAGGTCTTTTTCAACCCAGACCGAATGGTGGTGGCGTTTGCCGGTGTTCCCCACGCCGAGGCTATCAAACTCACTGAACAGTACTTCGGTGATATGCAAGCGAGGGACATGACAAAAGGCCCTGTTCTGTCTGGCTCAGGAATTGATACCACTCTATCCTCCTCCCATGCTGCGGCCAAGGAAGGTCAAATCCCGACTGTCCCTCAGTTTACTGCTTCCTCGACAGTGAGCAGCCCGGCCGCATCCCAAAACACGCAATCTTCGCTCCTATCCAAGCTTCCATTCCTTAAGAAATTGTCGGGATCCCCGTCAAAAGACGGCGCAGTTACACCTCTCGACCCATCTTTGATTGAGCCCTCTACACTCGACCTCCGACGACCCGCACACTACACCGGAGGCTTCGTGGCGCTCCCCCCCGATTCCGCCGCCTGCTAACCCCATGCTTCCTCGTCTGAGCCATATCCACCTTGCCTTTGAGGCACTTCCCATCTCCTCTCCGGATATCTATGCCCTTGCTACCCTCCAAACTCTCCTTGGAGGCGGTGGCTCTTTCTCAGCAGGTGGACCCGGAAAGGGCATGTACTCTAGACTTTATACCAATGTGCTGAACCAGCACGGCTGGGTCGAGAGTTGCATTGCTTTCAATCACAGTTATACTGACAGTGGTATCTTCGGTATTTCGGCCTCATGCAGCCCAACCCGGACCACCGAGATGCTGGAGGTTATGTGCCGTGAGCTGCAGTCTCTTACACTGGACAGTGGATTTTCCGCACTGCAAACCCAAGAAGTCAACCGGGCCAAGAACCAACTTCGCTCTTCGCTACTCATGAACCTTGAGTCTCGCATGGTCGAGCTCGAGGACCTTGGACGTCAAGTTCAAGTGCATGGCCGCAAGGTTGGCGTTCGTGAAATGTGCGACCAGATCGAGGCCTTGACCGTTGAGGATCTTCGTCGTGTGGCTCGTCATGTTTTCGGAGGCCATGTCCAGAACAATGGACAAGGAACTGGCAAGCCCACTGTTGTCCTGCAAGAGGGTGAATTGGAAGGATACAAACTTCGGTCTTTCCCTTGGGAAGAAATCCAAGAGCGTATTTCCCGGTGGAAGCTTGGCCGGAGGTAAATACCATACCTCAAACTTGAATTATATACGAGGTGATAAGTACTTCCATCCAGAGGATGTGCTCATATACTTCGAGAAGTGTAGAACGATTATAATGGGGGACCGCATTTTGCATGGAGAGACAATGTGTACAATAGACTCTGGCCAACACAACTCTGTAAATTACCAATTTTTGACCCTTTGATTTGGTATCTCAATTCACTCAATTCAATAGAATCATTTCATATTTATTTCAATTGATTATAATATAATCCCTACTAAATTTGTTTGGCCAGTTTGCGATTACGTCGGGTTGAGGCGGGTCCAAGCTTGCTCGCCGCTTTTGCCCGGCAAAAAAGTCGGTCCCGAAACTCGCGCGGTTCTTCCAACTTGAACCATCAACCACCTCTTCTTAACACAGCCCAGTCTCTTTCATCCCCATCTGTCATCCAACGCCCCCTTTATATCCGTCAAAATGGTCAAGCTCCACGAGGTCGAGGATGAGGCTTTCACCGACAAGCCCCAGGCCAGCAAGAACGACGCTCTGCTGGTTTCCGATGATGAGGATGAGGACTACAGCGACACCGGTGAGTTTTTGATTACCTTCTGCTAGCCTTCATCGCGATCGCACATCTTCTATAATGCACCAATCGGATCTTCATACGTCGCGACTGGATACTTCAACGCGTCTTTTTATCACAAGTCGGACTTGAACCTTGTTTTACGAAGAATTCGTGGCGACATCCCCGGAACTAAATCCATCCCGAAGAATTGACGAGCATCGTTGTCGAAATAATGAATTGACGTCTGACATACACCTTTTTCAACACTACAGATTCAGAGATCTCTGAGGCTGAGGACGAAGAGGAGCTCGATGAGGAGAGCTTCGCCGAGCGTCTCTCCGCCCTGAAAGACATGATCCCTCCCTCTGCCCGCCGTACCGTCTCCAACACGGTCTCTTCCGTCACATCTTTCACCAAGGCCAGCGTCTCCTTCAGTGGTAAGGCCCTTTGGATCATCAGCACCAGCGCCTTCTTGATTGGTGTCCCCTGGGCTCTCGCCTACGCTGAGGAGGAGCAGTACATCCAGATGGAGCGTGAACAGGGCATGATTAAGGGTGCCAACGAGGTATGTTTGAACTTTGGAAATGATTGAGTTCTAAGCGTGAGGCAGTGTTCGCTGGCGCGAGGAATCAATTGGGCAAAATACTGACGACATTCCTCCTTAACAGATGCTCACACCCGGTGCCGAGCCCGAGAAGCAGGAGGCCCAACCCACTTTGTAAATTAATACCACAACCGGAAACCAGGAGAAATGGCAATGAACCGAGTGACTCGATCGACAACATCCCGACTAGATAGGGATGTGTCTGGATACCTGTAGGTTATCCAGTTGGTGTTCCGATCAAATGACTGGTAATATACCCGACGGTAGCCAATCGAACTCATGATCGTGCTTTGGTCAACATGAAAAGACCTAAGCGATGGACGCAAACGATACCATGGAGTCATTCGGTTTCGATAATGCTGCCCTGTTCTCTTTTTTTATTGCTTCCTTGATGTCTTCTTCCAGAAATTTTTGGCTCCGGCAGCTCATGCATACATGTATTTGTACAATCACAATCATCTTCTTTCCTCTTTTTGAAGGCCTTTTAATACTTAGCCATTCTGTGTCTACAATCTTCTCTGGTGTAAAAGTTACTTGTTTTCATCTACAATTACTCCATCCAGTTTTCGTCATCTCCATAACAAACACCACGGTATCATGAATTCCCTCCACCCCACAGCATGTCTCGCTGCAGCGAGACATCTTGGGAGTGCCTTGGAAAGATTTGCTCTTGCATTCATCGCCAATAATGTGAAGCACATCCATCCAATGTATCTGGGGTGGCCAGTGTTTTGGACTGACATGTTTCCATTGCGTCTAGGCCCCGGGGAAGTACAGACGGAGTCTGCAAAACCTTTTGCAGGCTCCCTCCGAAGAGATTGGAATCTCGTCGGCGCACCTATGAGTGAGTCGTTTCCTGATATATTGACAAGGCAATATGGCCAGACTTGGAAGTCGAACAATCCTCGGGAATTGATGTGGGGAATACAATATACAATTGGACACATAGCCTTGCAGCTACACGATATCCTCTTCAGGGAGAAGAATATCATGGTTTCAGGGCCTCATATCGTTTCTCTGACTAGATTTGCACCGCGAGAACATTCTATTACTACGGTATCAATTTTTGAGTCTGTACTTCTTTGCGATGTTTCGGGGTATCATCCTGCACGCTATGCTGACGTCCCAGCCGAATGTATAGCGACTAACCCTACCATGACCGACCCAGGACTCGTGGAGGATTTATAGATAGGCGTCAATTCATCTGATGGGCATATATGGTCGAGATATAGAGGTTGGTCCCATTTGATGTACTGAAAATTCAACCCTGCAGCGGGTAACGGTGATTCCTCAATTTGCTCACCCAGTGGCTCAACCGGTGGCTCTTTAACTTCAATCAGCAATTATGCCTTCAATTTATATGATATTACAGGAACAACATTCCTCCTGATACGTCTTCATAAAATATAGATGCTTTTCATCTTCCGTCCTGTTAAGGTGTTCAGATCACAAAACCTGCTGACACGGCGATCAACCAAATGATTCGAGAGAAAATATTGAATAAGAGGCTCCAGAGGAGTGTGTAATACCAGATCGCTTGGAGCTGAAAATACCTGGACTGGGATTATAGCAGTATGTGGGAATTTCAGGAGTATACAATGTACTCAGTCATGTGGCAACACCACGGATGTAATATCCCTGCTATCTAGGCATACGTTAGTCGTAAATGATTGGTGCATTGCCGATATAATAGAGAACAGGTCTTTCCATACTGAACCATGCGGCTGATGAATTCCTATTTAGCCCAACTGGTCAAGTTGAACTCGTGGACAGAACCGCCTGAACAAAGGGGCTCGCTTCGCATCTCCCAACTTGTCCATACAACGCAATACTTTCAAAAGAATGCATGTGTCGCTTTCCTCCAGGGCTTACTTTTAGCTTGTCTGTTCGCCTTAGCTTGGCATTTGCGTCTCTTGCGTCTTTGGCGATTGGTGGAGTCGAGATTATTCCAGCCTCTCTTCTAGTGTCATGTTGATTCGTGGAAATGTCGACGCCAGGTCTACCTGCGGGACAAAATATCCTCGAACCCCAGATCAGCATTACCCCAGGCTCGGGGAATGCCCACTCAGCCTGTCAGAACCAACGAGATTTGCCCAACAATATCAACGCTTGACCTTGTCTGGTAAGACTCCGAAGACCAAACCACTCAGCGATCCCCGCGGGGGTCGGTCTAGTGTTATCAACCTGCACGCGGATACTCGGTGGGTCTGGGGTTAATTTGTACTGACATGGGTTGATTGGTGCTATAGTCTTTTCTTTTTTTTTTTGCGTAGGGCGTTGAGTAGTGAGCTATCCTTGTTCTCGGGCTTTGGCTAAATGGGCCACCCTATATATCTGTAGCAAGGCCTCCGCTCGTTTCTCTTTATTGAATGTTGCGGATTGTTTCTTCTCCACTTCATTGTTAGGGCTGCTACCTAGCAAGCCTCGATTGAAATTTCTAAATACAAGGTTTTATTGGGCGTGAGATACAACAGATACTAGTATTCAATACCAGTAGGGGCGTTAGATTATTCGACCTCCAGTCGGGAAATCGGTATATTCCTTTTTTCCTCCTGTTTCTTTCAAGCATCTACTATCGTCAAAAAATGGGGTTCACGATGATGAGCTCCAAGCGAGCCTATAACTGGTACGACTTGAACTACTTAATAACATGAAGGACTCAATTCTCTGACAATACGAAAGGTTCATTTCACTTGTTGCAGCAGCATGCATGGTGCTGTATGGTTATGATGCTTCGGTTTTCAATTCCGTTCAAGGATCAAAGAATTGGGTAGCATACTTCGATAAACCCAATTCAGCCTTGATCGGCTCGATTAATACATCTTATACCGTCGGTGCTATCTTTGGAGGTTTTTTTGTAGGTGGACCTGTTGCCGATTACCTTGGTCGTAAGGTCGGAATGGGACTTGGTTGCGTTCTGGTCATCATTGCTACGTTTATGCAAACATTTGCTCCTCGCCATAATCTGGCGTGCTTTATTGCTGGAAGATGCATTATCGGTATTGGTCAGGGTATTGCTCTGAGTAAGTTAGACGCCTAGTATATGCTATCTTCAGAATCACTGTTGGTGAATGCGATGGTTAACCAAGAGATGTATAGCATCTGGTCCCATCTACATTGGCGAGCTTGCCCCTGCTGAGATCCGTGGAAAAATCATGACCTTTTGGCAAATGTTTTATTCCGTTGGATCATTCATCTGCTTCTGGATCAACTATGCCTGCACAAAGAATGTCCCAAAGTTGGGCGAGTGGGACTGGAAGATGGTTGTCATTTTCCAGCTGCTTGTTCCAGTTTTGATTCTTGCTATCCTCCCTACCATTCCAGGCAGTCCTCGTTGGTGAGTTTGATCGCATAATCTGAGAATTTTGGGGTACTTAAATGGATACTGACAGAACAAGGTTTATTCAACGCGGGAACAATATCGAAAAAGCCCGTGCTGCCCTTCTTAAAGTCCGTGATACTCCAGAAGAGGTCGAAGATGAGCTCCTTCAGATCCGTGAAGCTATTGAATACGAGAAGGAGGCTATTTCAGGAAACTACAGTGCGCTATGGAAGGACAAGTCCCTTCGAAAGCGTATGCTCTTGGCTTTGATCATCAACGCTGGCCAACAAATCACCGGTCAAGGCTCGCTCAACTCATACTCTACCAAGATCTACCAGAAGATCTTCACTAGCGACAGTCAAATTGCTCTTATCAACGCCTTGAATGCTACCTTTGGTATTTTGTTCACTCTGAACGCCGTGTGGATTATCGATCGATTTGGACGTAAGTTCTTACTCATCGTTGGTGGCATTGGTATGGGTATTTGCATGATCATCGTTGCTAGCGTTGAGACTCAAACACCTACACTACCGAATGGAGCCAAGACAGAATCGGTTGGAATTTCGATCGTATTCCTTCTATTCCTATTCATATTCTTCTGTGAGTCACGATCACGCCATCTAAGGTTCAATCTCCGAGTGTATATTCGAAACTTGCTAACAAACTCACAGATAAACCATCATGGGGAGCCACCGTCTGGATTTGGACATCGGAAATTTTCTCAATGAACGTTCGTGCGCAAGCCGTAGGTATGGCTTCGCAGACACAGAATGTCGCCAATACAATCTTCCAGCAATTCTTCCCGATATTCCTGGATAACGAGGGCTTCTACGCGTTCTATATGTTTGCTGGAATCAATTTCCTGCTAGCTATCTTCGTGTACTTCTTTATTCCGGAGACAAAACAGGTTTCTCTCGAGGAGATCGATGCTCTATTTGGCGGTACCAACCACGTTGCTCAGGGCGAAGAAGTTCTTGCGCACCACAAGGGTATTCAACATGAAGAAATGAATGAGAAGCCCGGTGCAGTCACGGTTGAAAAGGTCGAAGCTCGCTAATTGAATGGAGGTGTGCATCTTTTTTATTTGAAAATAGGAGATTGACCGGTTTTGGATTCCCAGGATGTTTTGTTTTCTTAGCTTGAGAGAAATTTGCTACTATATAATGGCCGTCCATATAGTCTGCGTTGATAATAACTTAGTCATCGCCCGTTTCACATCTCACTAGTTACTAGTAAATAATTGAATCACTTCCAGCAGCGAGAGCTTCAGCCTTTGAAGTGCTGTTGGGATCCAGATAAGGCTTCTCGCCAATGCCAACCGCCCGATGACCATATCTTTCACCAAGCCCTTCATAATCAAACGTAGCAGTATGGAAAGCAGATCGGTTATCCCAGATAGCTAGAATGTAATTAGTCAAGTGAAAAGCTTCAAGTAGCACTATTTCTCATAGCTTACCGATATCATTCTCATTCCTCCACTTAAACCTAACCTGAAGATCATGATTTTCAAGAATAGTGTTATAGAATTTCTTCAGCAGCTCATCGGATTCGCTCTCATTGAGCTCATTTATTTGCTTCGGGAATGGTCCCACGGCGTAAATGCTCTTCCAGCCAGTCACCGGGTTGGTGCGCACGATTGGATGAGTTGAAGCCAAACTCGATCCAGTGTTCAGTGGGCTACCCCGGGGTTCTGTGTAAACCACAACGTTTGGGTCCATTTCGGCGGCCTTGAGAAATCCAGAACCGATGTAATCTGCCGTGAGGCCCTCAAAGAATTTCTGGTATGCTGGTGAAAATCGATCATAGAGATCGTAACCTGATGCCCAGAGAGTATCACCACCGGAACTAGGGAGTTGGGTAAGTCGGAGGGAAGTGTAGTCTGCCGGGGCCCCCTCGAACTGGATATCTGAGTGCCATTGAGCCGAATCGTAGCGACGTTTGTTGGGCTGATTCTCGTGACGGAACATTCGTTTACGGATGACCGAGCTGATGGTACTGACTTGCGCATCATTGACGCCAAATTCACTAGTATTATTGAGAACCGGGTGAATATGAAGAGTTGAGTCTGCTGGTTTGCCGGAAAGTTGACCTAGGCGATGTACAAATTTCTTCTGCAGGTCATCGTTGAGGTTGTTCTGGGCTCGGAAAAAGACGACTCCCCGTTGAGAAACTGTTGTACAAGATAGTCAGCTTTGATGTAAATAGTAAAGAATGTGGATTTCGGGTCCGTACTTGTGATAGCAAGGTCGCGAATCAACTCGTCGGAATTCGCAACATTCAATAAGTCATCGACAATGTTAACATTGTGAAATTCACGGCCAATAGCCGGGGTCGTATCCTCAAATGAGAACTTATCCAAAGCCCCAGTCAATTTTAACGGCGCAGGATAAGTGTTGGTACCCTTCAAGCTAGCTGGCGCAGGGCGAGAAGGGAGTGAAGCCTGAGACTCTTGAATTCCAGGAGCCATGGGGATAGTAATTAGTAAGTAGTAATTCCAGGCTATTAGTTATTACTACCACTTTGTTGACCAATCTGGTATTCTAGAATTTAAATCCTTCGAATCCCATGAGGTTGAACTTGGGCTTATATAGAAGTTCCTCCCCGCAAAGTCCGCGGCCAGTAGTAGCACGCAATCATCCGTAGCATTCACACCTTTGCCGAGAATATCAAACCAGATGATCTGTTTCGTACGACATCCATTAATTGCGGGGGCCTGCCCGAATACATACAGTATGTACAATACCCAGTCATTAGATAACTGTGCGTAACAATAAATAGTATTTATTACTATCCATGCAATGTGGGGCTATTCTCTTCTACTATACTGCATAGGTGGCGCCGCTTTAACGCGGGCGTTCAGAATCAGACTCACTGAGTAGATTTCAGTCCAAGTTCAGACACCTGAATTGTAGCAGCTCACTGCTGATCGATTGGAAAACTTTGTACAGAAATTTTCTATTATCAATTCAGATGACGTGTTCGACTATTGGAGAGCCATATGGGAACGGTGCTTTATATGTTTCAAGTCCGACACTTACATCAACATCTACATCCTTGCGCGAACTGGGGAGAAACGGCTTGCCTTCAGATACACAACGGTAGGAACACTGGAGACACCTTTGCCGGTTGAAATTATGGTTATCTGAAAGAAATGATAGACTCATTGAACTCAAAATAAATGGAGAATGTTGAGACGCCAGTAAAGAGCAGCTAACTAGACAAATGTCGACTGGTTGTATCTCTTTTTCGACATCAATACTGTATCTATATGTAGTATTTGATCAAACACTCACCTGAGTGTTTTACACCTTGGGTTTGTTGAAAGATGATAAATTTCATACACAGGCGTGTATGAAGAATGTTCTCTGCATGACTGGGCAGTCATACAGAGAAAATTCTGTATTGTTTCAGTTGAATAACTACTAGTTATTTAACTAAGGTCTATACACGTTCCTATCAAGACATCTCCTTCGGGAAATTTTATCATCCTGACAAAGAGTGATGCCGAAATTCGGACGATTCGTAGCTCTTGATTCAGTGGACCTTTTCATGATTTGGTATTCTAGTCAACAGATGTGAGATATTTATTGATATTCGGGAGAAAACTGTAGCTTGCTCTGGTAAAGCATCGGTAGATTTGCTAGAATTCAAAAATAGGGCCTTCAGAACACGCTGGAGATCGATTTACATTGCTTGAAGTCGAATTTAAATTAAAGAAACCCTTGTATTTCACTAATGCAGGAGAGATCACATAAATGCTTGTGTTGACGAAAGCTCCGTTTAACGTTTCAGTGCTACGATTCCATAAGACCTGTTCTGTATAATTCCCCGGCGTAGATCCCTAGATCATAATGCCTGATCGCCTTTCGAATCGGCCTCCAAAATTCCGGCCCCCATCTCTCCAATCACGTATCTAGTAACCGGAAGAAGCCTGAGCGAGGCATTTCCTATTGACCCAGAACATCGTACCAGCAAGGAATAGTCTTCACGTAATATGCCTCGTCTATGTAAGTCTTAGCCTGGGTCACTGATGAAGACCCCTGGAGCTCGGACATCGCAATTAGGCCCCGTTGCGGTCCGATATGATTATTTTTTCATGAACTGGCTGTGTCACAGTCTGACCATTATTTATAGCTTCAACTTTATACAATCTGTTGGACAGCATTGCAAAAACATGAAGCCATATTAGGTGCACTGTTACCTGCGTGAAAAAAAAACCGGTGAACCGAGTAAATAGGTATCGATATCTTGATAGTGGAGTAGTGCAAGGTTGTTGGCCGATTCCAGCTACCAACGCAAGATAGCCCTTCTTGCTTACTGTATGTTGTCTGTACATATAATGGAATTGAATGGATCGACAACTCTACGATCCGAATGTACATAAATCACTCAAGATACCTGTGTTCGTTCTATATACTCACACCCAGTCACGTCCCAGGTTGAAGTGTTGGTCTGCAGATTATTCCTTGATGAAGCTTTCTCCGATTTCGGTCCACTCAATCATTCGAGTATCGTCGAGTTTTAGAGACCGCAGATCGGTACTCGACTTGGCTATCTCCATTTTCAGTACACATTAACCTGCCACTTCATGCTTGACCTGGCCATTCAATTTGTTTCATCCTCTCATTGCATCACCAACACTCTTCGAAGCGAGAGACAACATATGAGTACGAAGATTCAATGAAACATATATGCATCGCTCCTGCAGGTGCTCCATTTTCTCGCCCCTGTTGAGTGGGCCTTCGGCTAACCTCTGAAAGACAACAAACCTCGATTTAGTGAAATTGACAATCTCGAATCCTTTACATTTGTCGTATCCCCAGGGCAGTCCGAAATATAAAATCGCAAGAAATTTCCTTCTAGCATCATGAACGACGACCTTCAGAAGTCTATCGGTTAACCTCATCAACTCAATTGCGTTTTATATCGCGGTGCTTGCTTTCAAAGAGCTTGTGAAATTCATATATCCCTACTTTCAGCCACCGCCATGGTTTCAACAAGCATCAGGGTACTCAACTTCGCAGCCTGAATCACGGCGCTCGTAGGCCTGCTAATGGCCCGCGTTGCTCATGCTGCCCCATACAACTGGTCAGTGCACGCATCGAGCGTTGTTGCGCGCGTCGCTTGGATTGCCTGTACTTGGATCCTACCTAGTCAGTCTGGCACGGGATGTATTCGAGCTGCTCTCCTAGTCGGCATCAACGCTGTTATTCACGCGCATGGCGGAACAGGCACTTCCGATGCGGCGATTCCCACCAAACGCGCTATCGATGCGGTCTCCTTTTGCCCACGTTACTCATGAAGGTGTCACTCATAATTTTATCAATACTTCCGCTCTTAAAAATGACTGGCACCACGTGCATGCCATAGGCCAACCCATGAATCTGACTGTCAGAATGCTCCCTGACGGAAGAGTTCATGCACGAACCGCTGGGTTTAGCGCCATGGGATGTGGCGACGAATGCCCCTTCAAAGATCCCAATCAAATTGAAAGCCGGTCTCCAACATCTAACATCGAAGAGATTGATTTTGCCTGGTCTGCACAAAAGCATTGGTCGACGAAAACACAGACCGGTCTCAAGGAAGCTGTATCTGGCGTAGCCCACCATGTGGCCAATGAACCACGGGGTACCTATCAATTTTGCTCCAGTGGATATTCGGTCGACGGCTTGCTAGCTAGTGTAGGGTTCAATTTCTATGGCGACAACTACACGCCCAACATCCCGCCCGCATGTTAGCCGGATATGAAAACATATTTACGACAAGTTCCAATGCATTTCCGGTGGTGGCCCCGGGGGGGAATTCCAATTCATAATCAGCATATAGCATAACCCTTGTCTTGCACGATATATTGGATTCACTACCATGAGCACAAACTATGCGCAATGCACGTTTGATCTGTTGTGTGGTGTGCGGAGGTCTGAGTCGGAAGCATGCATGTTCGATCTTTATTTGTACAGAATATTTGTAGAGGTTCCCACTTGAAGCCTTTCAAATGTAGTACGCCCTTAGCTTCCATTCTAAAGAGACTTCACACCAGTGGGATAAATACAAGTTCTTGAATCAAACGCGTCACCTTTTCATGTGTTGTCGGCGATCATAATTTCATTTACTAACACCTGAATGTTAGCGAGAGTTGTCTTGACTGGGATGGGTTTCGTCTACCAACACAACAGGATAATGGACCAAGTGAACGTTGGAACTTATGGAAGATAGCTCCTAATGTTCCTATTCCAAGTGTAACAGTAGCGGTGGGAAACATTGAAGATGACGTGCTCACATCTACTCAGTGAGCAAAAGCGGCGCTCATCGAGCACTAAAATGGAAAGGGAAAGCCAAGAATTTATACAGGAAATCGGATATCTTACATAGTACAGAGGTAATAACTATACTTTACGTTATTGTACTTTATGAATGCGTCGTATTGGCATTGTCTGGATTGTGGCGGTACACGACAGTGCTAGTATGCCTGTACATCTGAAGTCCCCCCCAGAAAAAAAAAGAAGGATTCTAATATCGCAGAAACAGCTCTATCTTCTTCTAATACCATACTTTCGAATGTTTTGAATGTAAATTACATTGACGAAACTGTCTATTCTGACCGAATTGTCTCTATACAATCACGAAATTCCCGTCGATAATCACACCTCATGTAGATAAACCGGGTTGACCAATCAGATCCTCAACAGACTCGGTACATTCGGGTGATTCGGTAAATTCGGCGAAAACATTCAAAAATACTCGAAAGTCAAGACCTTGGGGATTTCATAGATACTATTTAAAGGCCCATTTTGGCTTTAATAATATCAAGTTACTGACTTTTGGATCTTGTATCTTGAAACTCGTGAACCATCACTCAACTCGACCGTCACAAGTTCCAGCTTGTATCCAAACGCCCATGGTAATAAAACAAAGCGGATAGCGAAGTATACTGCACCAACAGCAAGAATAGCTAATGCAACCACGGGTGAAAGATAATAAGGAAGACTTGTAGTGCTTTTACCATCCGAAGGCGGGATAAATGGCATTATCAATAAGAACTGGAGAAATAGTCAGTAAACCACTGAATTTAAAGGGTGGTAGTACGCAACGGAACTAGTAATGGCGACTCACAATATTGCTAGCAAGGTAAAATAACAATATCACCCAAGGAACTTTGAATTGAGATTGAAAATCTTCATCTTTAGATAAACGAAGCTTGATCAATCCAATAGTAACCAGAGTCAGGAGGAATACTGTCGGGTATGTTCCCAGACCGACGACAAAATCGAAAGCATCGCCTGCTGGAGGGGCACAGATGAGAATAAAAGTCACCAGGAGGTGGATTGCAAGCGCAAAAATGGGTGTCTTGAATGGTCTATTTTGCATGACAATATTGGGGAAAGGTGTAACACCATCTTTCGCTAACTCTTGGAGAACTCGTGCTATCGTCACGTCAGTTACACATGGAATGGGTCGAACACAGAATATTAAATACTTACAAACAGTAAATGCTACACTGAGTAGATGTCCAATAGCGGAAATCGCAACCAACGCAGGGAGCGCTTTTACAGCAGCAGATTGGCCGAAAACATTGTTGAATAGAGATGCCGCAATTGTCAAATCGGAGCTGAGAAAGTCTTCACGTGAAACGCCAGCAAACTGATATTTGTTAGTGAGGAAATCCTGTTTATATATATTGAAGGGGAGATGCATACATAGGCAACATTTGCTAGCACATATAGCACGGTCACTAGACTCATAGCAGTGGGAAGAGCAATGCGGAGAGTGCGCTGCGGATTCTTCACTTCTGACAAGACCTAGGAGTGTAATTCGAATTAGTCAGGGATCAGTACTTTAGAAGCATCTGTAATTACCGCATTGAGGTTGTCGTATCCTTGAAAAGAAAAGATTGCATCTAGTAGTGCGGTGCCAATACTATAACCACTGCTCGAGGTGCCTTTGAATGATGAAGAGGCAGAGAGATTATCCGGTTTGGGCACTCTAAGATGACCTCCCAAAGCAGCGAATCCAGTGCACACAATGAAAAATAGAGTAAAGAGCTTCACAATGCTAAGAGCATCCTGTAACCCTCTACCCACTCGTGGTAGAATGGTATGAAGTCCAACTGCAAATGATACCGCAGCAATAGCCAGGCCTCTCAATTTCCAAGTTGTAGATGTTACCTCGGCAGCTTTGAGAATATAAGACGACGCTGTTATGGCGTTGCTAGCCGAGGTTTCTGTGGTAGAAAATATTAAAGAGGATTCCCCATAAGAGGATGATGGGCAACAGATCGGAACTTACGAAGAATAGCACAGTATAGGAGATAAACGCAGGTCATCAAAAGACGTGGTGGAAAGCATCGTTCAAGATAGACTTTCATGCCACCCGACCTTGGAATACCACTGCCAAACTCAAGCAGTACCATGGCACCACATGTTGAGATAATTCCGGCGATCACCCAGAGACATAGAGCCAATCCGGGACTACCACTTAATTTGAAGATGGAAGTTGGCGTTGAGAAAATTCTATTCGAGATGAGCAGTTGTTTTTTTTTCTCAGTCAATTAAGGCCACAAACCCTGCACCGATGATTTTATTCACGATAAGTGAAACTGCTCCAATGACTCCAATTTTGCGTTCTTGCAAGATATGAGACTCTTTGACATGGAGATCAGGACTGGAACTGGAGCTGGAGTCATTATCACTATTTGAAGATGAAAGCACCAAGGTGGGCTCTGATTGGTCAGATAGAAGTTTGGTTGATTGGAAAGGCTTAGATGTCATCTTACTTTGTGCATCTTGGATGTTCTTCGACATGGTGAGCTTATGTTCAGATTATTATTTAGCCGGCGGAAAGTTTTTAAAGGTATTCAGATCCTTGAAGCATGTCTCTGGCCTGTCTACGATGACAAGCATGTAGCACAAATGTCGTGATCATTCTAACACCTATTGGTATGTGCACGCGCCATGTCTAAACAATCCGATGATCTGTCGCCATCGGAGGTTTTTCTGGAGCCATATGTTATACGCCCCACTCAACGCATAATTTGGATGAGGTTTGTGTGAAAGAGGATTTCAGGCGCGTGTTTAGCAAAAAAGGGAGCTTAATGCGATACACCTAAAGCAGTATTTTGTGTTTGGATTTGACGACCAGCCATTTCCAATTGGAAGAATGCAAGATATTACATTCCCTTGTCTTTGCATGATAGGATTTTGCAAGGGCGAAGCTAGTTTTCTATGCTAAATGTAATCAAATATTAATGAGTATATCCTAAATCAGTATAATCTCAGGGCTGGATCTTCAATTATCACTATGTATGGCTTCCACTATGTTGAGTTTGCTGGGCAATGTTTTGCATTACAAGTTAAAAAGTAAATGATTGATCCCAAAACGCCACGCACGATGTAACATCCCCGCT
The DNA here is from genome assembly GCF_028827155.1 of Penicillium citrinum. Taxonomy (NCBI): domain Eukaryota; kingdom Fungi; phylum Ascomycota; class Eurotiomycetes; order Eurotiales; family Aspergillaceae; genus Penicillium; species Penicillium citrinum. Next base: position 1,529,403 of record NW_026622692.1, read on the forward strand.
TTCTAGATCAAGCATTTGGGCTACTAATGTGGTAACACTTGACAAGACTAGAATTCGACATACCACTAGTTGTTGAGCTCGTGGTGAGTGGGGCCTATGTCGCGAACTATAACGAATTACGGAATATTGCGATACAATTTATCAACCCATGTACTTTCTAGATATGGAATATGGTGCGATCAGCCGTAGTAGGATCCTGTACGTAAATACAAGCCTCGGAGTAATAACATCTTTATAAATAAGAAAGTGCCCTTCCTTCTGGAGCTAGCTTCTCTCCCCGTGAAACGGAGGCTAACCGTCGTCTTTGGTCAACATGTCTGCTGTGGAAACCATCACTCGGCCCACACAGCCCGATATCGAATATCATCCTGACTTTGCGAAATATCAAGAACGAAAGCGTCTTCGACTCGAAGCAGGGAATCTCGAAACAAGTGTGCCGCCCGGGTTTCCATCTAAGCTAGTATCTCCTTTGGTCTGGGAGGGAAAGGATGTTGAAAAACGTGGGGATTGGGCTTATAAGCTGAACGATACTCAGCTGGATGAGATTGATGCTGCCTTGCATAGTTACAAGAGTATTTGTTTCTCACACCTTTTTCGAGCTCAACATCAACTAACCGCTGTAGATCTTCATAAACCATTCGGTTATATCAATCAGACTACCTTTCCTTTACCTACTCTTCGCCCTGTCCTCAGAGACCTGTCGAAAGAACTTCATAATGGCCGGGGATTCTTTGTGTTGCGGGGCCTGCGAATTGATAGATACTCCCGGGAAGACAACATCATCATTTATACTGGTGTTTCGTCGCATATCGGGAGCATCCGCGGTCGTCAACAAGATACGCGACTTCAGAACGGGACATCTCCAGTGATCTCGCATATCAAGGATATCAGTAACACCGTTGATAAGGGGAAGATTGGTGCACCTTCCAATACGTCCGACAAGCAGGTCTTCCACACAGATGCAGGAGATATAATCTCACTTCTCTGCTTGAGTCCCGCAGCTGAGGGTGGTGAAAGCTACCTTTCTAGTAGCTGGAACGTTTATAACATTTTAGCAAAGGAAAGACCTGACTTGATTCATACGCTTTCTCAAGATTGGCCGGTTGATGGGTATTACACGACTCTCCCCTTCGAACTTCGTATGTCGATACTGATTATGTACTAGGTTCAATAACCCAGATCGACCCTACACACTCCGGCCACTATTATACCACCAGCCCGCCACTGAAAACACGCCGGAGCGTGTTCTTATTCAATACGCCAGGCGCTACTTTACAGGATTCAAAGCCCAGCCTCGGTCCACTGATATTCCCCCTATTACCGAGGCCCAAGCCGAAGCTCTCGATACGCTGCACTTCTTAGCCGAAAAGCATAGAGCTTCTTTAGATTTCCAGAAGGGAGATATTCAGTATGCTAATAATCTCAGCATATTCCATGCTCGAAATGGGTTTAAAGATGAGCCCGGGAAAGAGTATGCTTCTTCAAACCCCGAATTCTACCTGGAGACTACTAATAATGATAGGCGTCATTTACTTCGGCTTTGGCTGCGCGACCCAGAGAATGCCTGGGAGACCCCGAAGCCGCTCCAGCCGCGTTGGGATACGGTGTATAAGAATGTTACGGAGGATGAACAGGCATTTCCATTGGAGCCGGCGCTGCGGAAGACTGTAGGTTCCTAGTTGTCGGCCTTCAAGTAGCAAATATCACTAGACCCAAACCAAAGTTATAGCATCACATTGAACATCGTTCTAGTACTGTTTCTGATCTATAAAGCGTCTGACCTCTTGTACTCAAAATGTAGAGTGTGTACCCGGATCACCACCGAGACATTGTAGATCATCTGGGGAAGCGGGGTAAAGTCAGTCTTGGAATTATCAGATATGATTGATTCAGCTGAAATTGAAATGCTATTCTTGCCGATAAGACCTGATTTGTTTCAGACTCGGGCTTTTCCGTGATGTTGTATTTCCATGACGGAAAAGGTTCCGCTCCAATGTAAGGGAATTAATTAGTTACTAGTTGACATAATAAATAGTATCGAAGGCTCATCATATTCTATCTCTGGATATCTTAAATATAACCTTTTTTCTAACAGGTTCAAATCATAGACCTTATATTCATCTGCATCTGATCATTAGGCGTCCAATCTCTGATCCATCGACAAGCGGCCTATATTTCCGAATTAGAATATCGTATTCAATCCCCTTCTCTCAATAGTTACTACGAGCTGCATTCTTCTTTGTCGTTGATGAGATGCGGTCTCACTCTGCAGCCGACCAGTCCAAAGCGTCCTTGGCACCTTGGAAGCGGAATCAGTGAGTATCTAGGCATGTTAACAGCGGAATATGAGCCAGCCATAATGTGCGGGGGAGATGATCATCTTCAGTACCCAAACCTTACGGGGCTTTTTCGCCTCGCAGAATGCTTTAGGTTCTCAAGGTTGTATTTAAGTAACCTTAGGCGTGCTTCTGCATCTCGACCCAGCTGAGTCCAGCTACTCTCCTGGACGTTCTTCCCGCCGCATGTCGACAATCGGCATTTGCTGAAGATTTCAATCGAGTTGATACCAGGCCCATCGCTAAATCTGAATTCTCAATTGAATCGCTAGGTTATTGTCTCAGCTGCCACCCACCACCATGGAATACTCTGAAAAGGCCATCGAAAGCGAACTGGTTGAACAGGTGAAATCAGAACGGCCACTAGAAGAAATCGATCCTGCTGCTGAGAAACGATTACTTTGGAAACTCGATATCCATGTCGTTCCCATATTGACCCTCCTCTTCCTCCTCGCGTTCCTTGACCGAATAAATATTGGAAATGCAAGACTCCAGGGCCTGGAGGAAGATTTGAATATGAAAGGTCGTGACTACAACATCGCGCTGTTTATATTCTTCATTCCTTATATTCTTTTCGAAGTTCCGTGTAATCTCATCCTAAAGAAGGTAGCCCCGTCATGGTGGATTAGCGGATTGATGTTTGCATGGGGTAAGTTGGAGATGTTGTTGTACGAAGGGTGCTTCGCAAATGTTGCTGACTTTGTTTTTATTGTGAATCAGGGATTGTCACGATCTGTCAAGGCGTTACACAAAGTTTTGGTGGATTGGTCGCGTGTCGCTTCTTGTTAGGTGTTTTTGAGGCCGGTTTCATGCCAGGTTAGTACTCCTTATTGAAGATAGCTTTATTTGTACTTAAGTTTGACAGGATGTGTGTACCTCATTGCGATGTATTACAGGCGATATGAGTTGCAGTGGAGGTTGAATGTGTTTTTCAGCGCAAGCATCATGGCCGGTGCAGTCAGTGGGGTGTGTTATATCAATAGCCCTCCTGGATTTGGAAGAAGCTAATCAACCGAGGACAGTTGCTTGCCTATGCCATTGCAAATATGGCGGGAATCGCAGGATATAATGGCTGGCGGTGGATCTTCATTATCGAAGGTCTGGCTACAGTGGTCGCAGCCACTGTGGCCAAGTTTGTCATAGTTGATTGGCCTGAGACAGCAAAATTTTTGAATGAAGAGGAGCGAGAATTATTATTATCGCGCCTCAAAACAGACCATGGCGAAGCCCGTATGGATCGGCTTGATAAAGCAGCATGGAAACGCGTCCTTGGTGATGTCAAGATCTGGCTTGGGTTAGTTGCAATGTGTTTGAAGGATTTCACGCATTTATAATAATCTCTGACCGATCTATCTAGCCCGATGATGTATTTCGGCATCGTGAATGGTGGCTATGCTACCTCGTTCTTCACACCGACAATTCTGAGACAACTTGGTTGGACTGCAGTACGGGCGCAGGTGATGAGTATTCCGATATATGTGGCCGCTACGGTGATTTCACTTTGCGTTGCTGTTGTAAGCGACAGGCTTCAACATCGGTTTGCTTTCACGATAGCTGGTTGTCTCATCGCGACTCTTGGCTGGGTATTGCTGCTCTGCCAAGAATCTATTCCCAAGGGTGCACGATACTTTGCTCTTTATGCCATCACTTGCGGAGGATATATTACGCAGCCAATTCTTCTAGGATGGATCAGCAACAATATGGGAGGTCATTACAAACAGTCGATCGCTTCAGCCATGCAGGTTGGTGTGGGCAATGCTGGAGGACTTGTTGCGAGTAATGTCTTCTTTGACTCTGAGGCTCCTCTTTATCGAACAGGATTTGGCGTCAGTCTGGGGATGACGTGGATCTGTGGACTGGCTTGTATCGTTTGTTTTGTATGGGTGTATAGAGAGAACAAGCTACGAGATATGGGCAAGCGAAATGATCGATATGAGCTACCAGAGGATGAGCTCGGCAATCTCGGGGATGATCATCCAAGGTTTAGGTATACATACTAACTTAGCGTAGGTCATTTACAATATGAAATATTATATATCTGGTTTTCACATATGAAGGAGATGATAAGAGACACAATACACACTTTCGGGTTCTTGGCCATGATTGCTGGCAACTAAAGATCATCCTTCACATTCCACTGGTCGGATATCACGTAATCTGCCCTCAAATAGTTGTGGATACTGTATCTCTCTGATGAGCGACTGCTGGGATCAGCAATTCGGATCCTGGGAATTGACCATGAAGTAAATTAATATTGCCCTACGTAGTCAATAATACGTATTACAGTTGGCCAAAGACAAGTGCCCGATCCCGATTCTATCGCGGATATCGCCGAGGTTAATCGACATAATGGTAGATGGATAGTTACTCTAGTTGCCATTGACTATGTAGATTAGCAAATCATAAACTTAAGCTTGTCAAATGATTATTGGATGATGAGGTCTCTCGCCGCCAAAGTGGCAATGGGGAATTTGACGATCCAGTCTGGGGTTTTGCAGGGATGTTAAGTAGTAGTATGCGCTGCATATTCGGGCTTCAACATATGTGCATCTGTGCTGCCTATGTTGGCTAATTATAGAATACTGCTTCTAGGTAGTAATAAATGTGCAAGTGTTGATGAGGCCGGTAACTACTAGTTAGCCATTGATACAATGTGGATTCAAAACCGCCAAGTCTTAGGGTGCTGTCCTAACTCTAAGACAAAGATCTGGAAATGTATCTGAATATCTGGAGATATCATGCACTGTACCACTCAGGTACAGGTACAGCGAACACATTATTGACCGAATGACTGAAATCGTGCAATATAATGAAGATCATCGACTCCTAACCTCACCATGAACCCCATCTTTTTACCGCCCTCAATCTGACGACTGACGTCCATTCGATAATTCATCCAAGCTCCACCGGGCAACCTTCCCAAATTCATTCGTTTGATCGGCATTTTTGCTGCCGAGATGACGTAAAGAGCCTATCAAAAGGACTTTCCACGCTCGTTCGACCACATGGTGGCACTCAAAACCCTGTCCGAACGCTGTTTGCCCCGTGAGCCTTGGGATCCCAAGACTTGTCACTTGGACGCATCCATCCAACAACTAGCTCATAGTCTAAACCCCTTAGGTCGAGTATCCAACTCCAATCATTGACGAGTTCCGCGGAGAAATTTCCAGGGTTAGGCCCGAGAGCCCCAGTTCTCTCGATCAACCACACTGGCGCAAGCTACTTAACCACGGTCATTTCCTTTACCTTGGAATTTCAGAGAGAAAAAGGAGGGAAAAAGGACAAGAGCCTTTTTCTTTTTATTTGAGCACTATTTTCAACCTGCTTCTCATCATGTCTCAAAATCAATCCTCATTTAACAAAACTACTCCCTCCACAACCTCCGAACAGCCATGGAAGGTTGAAACCCCCTTTGGCCCACCACAAGTTCCTCGCTCATTTGGTAATGGCGGGATTCGACGTCTACGCGATACCCTTTCGAAATTATCACCGGGCGCACTGGCAGAAAAGGAAGAGTTGCGCAAGAAGAATCAATATAAGATTCCATTGACGCACCGGAATGTCGACAATTTCGTGACGGAACAAGAAGTGAACGAGGCTTGTACACCGAGCCAGCGCACCCCAGATCTTCAAGTGGCGGAATGGCTCGAACGCGTTTCTTGAACTGGAAAGGGAAAAGAATTCCATAAGGCACTTGCTTGGTCTTGGTCTTGTTTCTATGGAACATCCTCTCTCTTCTCCCTTATTTTCCCCACCTTCGCACGGCCGTGCTTGAGTTCGACTAGCCTTCTTCTCGACTTTTCCTTTCTTTCAAATGCCTCGACCCCGCTCACCAAGAAAGTCAATCCCGGCTAATATTTATTTCGGTGGCTGTTGCTCTTGTCGCCATCGCCTGGTTTGAAAATCCCACCATTCTTCCTGGGGAAATTCAGAGTGGCATCCTCGGATCGCATCTCCTTGGCGGGAACGTCATGGCGTCAAGCGGACTGTGGTTACACATCCCACGCCCCAAGATTGAGCAATATTGTTGGTTATACAGACAAGATGCACCCCGGGTAACTCGGCTTCATGGAATGTTTGAATTAAATAATCATGATTAGGAGGAAGCTCATTTTTTGGTCAACATTCACTCTGGGACTGATACGTACATTAAAGGCGTCGTCCTTTTGTACAAAGTACCTCTGCTGTACTTGTATACTTCGGGGCGATCACGGCAGAAGTGAGGGTCAAAGAGGCTTGGCATTTTCAAAGGATCTGGTCTACACAAGTACTGGATTGATGAAGGTGTAATTCATTCACCCGATGTCGCATTTTGAAGGAGATCAGATGTCTTGCTTCTCGAAGTATTCTGGTGGGCCCATCGCCCATTGCGGCTCTGCTGGATACTTTGGAACAGTACACTAATACCGAAGTACTCAATACGAGCTTGCATAACTATTAAGCAGGCTCAGATAATCTTAACTAAATTTTAAATATCTGGATTTTATATCTAATATAGCAGAATACACAGTAATATGTTTAATAGACTTGTAAAAAAAATGGTGTACACAGCAAGAAGAAATGCGGCCAAGACGCAGCATTTCCCCCACCGCGGGGTTTCAACTAAATCATCCACTCACCACACTTCCACCTGAAAAAGACTTGGGGATGACCATGTCACCCAAGAAAGTGGCTATCATCGGTAGGCCACCCTCTATCTGGTACAATCAGATTATCCGGTCCAGACCAGTCGACTAAGTGCAAGTTTGATTTTGACAGGAGCCGGCCCATCCGGTCTGGTCACTGCGAAGACGCTTCTGCATAATTTCCCACGTGGAACATTTGCACCGGTGATTTTCGATAGTCGGCAACAAGTTGGGGGTCTCTGGCCAAACAATTCGACTCCCAAAAAAGCATGGAGTGCTGATGACCCGGTGACCTTGGATCCGGGCATGCGCACGAATCTCAGTCGTTTCACAGTAGCCTTCTCTGATCTTTCTTGGGAGTCGGTGCTGAAAGATAGTGAGATTCCGTTATTTCCGCAGGCTAGACAAGTTGGAAATTACTTGGCAGTTTATGCGGAACGCTATATACCCAAAGAATCTTTCAGGTTAGGGAGCTATGTGAAACATACCGAGAGGATTGTCCAATCGAATTCAGCTGTCGGATGGAAGGTTGCTTGGGTCCAGAAAAAGTAAGTGTATACATACATCGCACTGTAATCCTTAAGTGACTGCGTGTACAATTTCCAAAAGGGTAATTATCTAACATAAATGTAGATCTAGTGATGATCAAGATGTGTCTATGTCTACAGTATGCAATGATTCCAACGAAGAATATTCAGAAGATTTTGATTTCCTCGTGGTGGCCTCTGGATACTTTGCTCGCCCATATATACCAGATATTCCGGGACTGAAGCAATTTACCGGTCGGGTTATCCACAGCTCAGCTCTTGGGAAAGGCCATGACCCCGTTAATGATGAGGACCTATGCCGGGGAAACATTGCTGTTCTCGGGGGAAGTATGTCCGGTGTAGAAGCCGCATCAACATTCGCGATGCACCATTCCTCTTTGAAATACGCGAATGTATCCAAAGGTATTCCAGCTTCCCGGTCAATCTATCATATTTCTTCACGACCGTTTTGGACATTACCAACCTACCTCCCATATATATTTCCATCCTCTAGAACTACATTCCTTCCGCTCGACTTGACAATGTACGACCTCGATCGTCGACCCGCAGGTCCAATCGAGTACAATATTGGACCGATACCCGAAGAAAAGGCAGCCAAAACCAATTCATATTTTGAATCGTTACTTGGTGCAGAATATGAGCAGTTCGGACACGTGCATCAGGGAGCCTCGCAAGATTCTAAATCCCGTCCTCCGTGGGTAGCTATAGGTAATGACTATGCGGGTTTTGTTCGGACTGAAACAATCATTCCCAAGATGGGTCGGACTGTTTCTATACAGCCTAACTCCACTACCGGACTAGCGTCTATCAAGATTGAGTCTCCAGGTGGCGAGTCAAGTATACTGGAAAACATTGGATCTATCGTGATGGCTACCGGATTCAGCCCGTTTGAATCACTCTTTTATCTCCCGCGTGATATCTTGTCTATATTGGAGTATACCACCGAAGACTCATTCCTACCACTCGTTCTAGACCAAGGTGGTACATTTCGTTCAGAAATTCCAGACCTTGGCTTTGTTGGATATTATCGTGGTCCGTATTGGGGAGCCATGGAGATGCAAGCGAGATTCCTCGGCAAAACATGGACGCAAGCAGCTAGTGACCTCCCGAAAACTGATATACAGAGAGAAAATATTCGACTTCTAAGACAACCATCCACTCAGGCTTGGCGAGGTCAATTTCCGATGGGCGATTATGTAGGTCTCATGGAAACATTTGCCAAGGACTTACAAATTGTGCGCACAGAGATGCAGGATATGGATGGTTCAGGACCCGTTTTACCCTCTCGGTATATCTACAGGTACTCAGGCTCGCCTTCTTCTGAAGATGAAAACAACACAAAAAGCTATGTGAACAGCGATGCACAGTCGACTTTGAACTCCTTGTCTTCTCTGGGACTCTACGGGGCTGCCGAAACAAAAACACCCGAAACTCAAACGGCTATTGCAACAGCTATATTCAGAGCTCTCCATGGTCAATGGAAATTCACCAGAAGTGGAAATTTCGGCGAAATCACAGGCTCGGTGGCTTTTCATCCACGGTACCCTACAATTCCTGAATATGACAAGGAGTATGTCAGCGAAGAGTTGATTTCGGAGTCTGCCGGCGTTCCACACAGCCCTACTCTTACATTGTGGCGGTTATCAGAGGCAGGAGGCGCAGATTTTCCGATGCGAGTGGACTCCATCGATGCCGATAAGGCTGAGTTAGAGATACAAGCTGCTGATTACTTGGACTTGGTGTTTGCACAGCATGAGGAAGAGGGGGATCGCGACGGAAATCTGATAGTTGACTGTCACGCTGATTACATTCTCCAAAAGGGAAGGTGTCAATATAGATTCTGGATGAATGGCGTTTCTATCGCGAGGTGGGAGCTTTCTCGTATAGAAAAAAGCCATGTGGATCCAGGTGGCTCGAGAAGCTGCACAGTGTATACTAGGTTCTAGAGCTTGCTAGAGACCTCGGGTTGTTAGATATTAGATCATCTAGCTCAGATTCTGAACATGATGTTGCATCACATCATACAATTTAATTCGATGATGATATGTTTATACCCCCAATTCAGAAACTACAGGAGACGGCATTTTCATCCTACCAACCGAACCTCGGAGAGACAGGGGCTTACTGAATAGACTAGCGCAGAGCCTCGGTTCCAAATCTGAACTCCCATGAACCAGACTCGATTGGGAAGGTAAACTGTTGAAGAATTACATAGTACTTTAAACTTCTTTTGACAGGTGAGCCACCACTCTAGCAGCATCCACCGATTGCGCTAAACTCGGGCAGGGTCTGTCAGTTACCCACAAATCATCAGTCAGCGATGCATAATTCTCAATCGATGAGGCTCGCATTGGAATACCCTAATCTGAATCGACGATATCCGGTTCGTCCGGAAATAATTCACCGTCACTGCTGGTCAAATCGAATGCGAGTAAAATCCATCTCGGGATCGCCTACGCCTCGGTTCCGGCCGAGTGGCGACGATGTGCTGCTTCAACCACGGTTGTATCCGCGCGGCAATGGAAGAATATCGGCGTCGATCCAATCCTTTGGGTGCGATGTGGTATTCGGTTCATGACATTCTTTTTGGCGCGCTAGCCAATAGATGTCGAATATTGAGATTGAGGCTGGCCAGTTCTAGTCCGGGGTAGAATTTATGGATCTCTCGGCACGATGCGAGTAGAGCCAAACCTCTTCCGTGATTTTCGGCCTCGGCCGAGCCTGAGGTTCCTTATTTGTTGATTGTTTCTATTTTTTTTTTTAATTTTTTTTACACTCTTCATCCTATCCAAAAATTTTATAAAAAGGTGCTCCTGTTCCTATACTCGATTTTCTCTTGCACATCGAATTCAAAAGAATCAAGTCTTCGGGCTGGAAAGGTGGGAATTATAAAATCAAGCTATACATCCCACAAAGAGCCCTCACCATTCTCAAGACTTCAATCTGAAAACTGAGCTACACGGCTCTCATCTCCTTGATCTTCACAATGGCAAAGCGAAGCCCATCTGAAGAAACTCAACCTACACTCGTTCTTGACCCTGTATCCGAATGGCGCGCATGTCAAGCTCTCTCAGTCTACTTCACCATCCAATTAAACCGCCAAATTCGACGCCGCTGGCTCCTAGAACAAAAGAGCATGGAGAACAAGCCAGTCTCCCAAAGATTTCGACCATTTATCTTCCTCGAACCAGTTCCAACCTTACACAAACCACTCATCCTCCCATCAAACACGAACATCACCGCCACCGAGACTGAGAGCGAGAGCGAAAGAATTTACATAAACCACATCCAAAATTCTAAATACAACCCCTACAACAAATCTGCACTAGAAGACCTAAAACTCAAAGTCCGACTCCTCCACGCCCGCGTCGAAAAGGGCAAAGAACTTGCCTCGGAAATCGAGCGTCGAATGCGAGATCCTCGCATTCAATTCCCGACTCATTTCTGCCATACTTGTGTGATGGACGGAGATTGTGCGCATGTTCTTTTGACAAAGTGCGGACATAGAGTTTGCAGGACTTGTCTTTCTTTTGGAGTTGATGAAAATGGGATTTACGAGTGTAGTATCTGTTTTGCGCCGACGGAATTTGTGACTAAGTCGCCGCTTGGTCCGCAGCGGTCTTGTTCAGAGCATATTTCGTCTGTTTCTAAGAGGTTCATGTCCCGGGGTAAGTCGCCCTCGTGGTCACCTCTTGCGTTTCAGGGTTAGGATTTGTTTTTGACTGTTTCTTAGAAGATTCGGAGTAATGCTGGAGATTGGTGTTTGTTCAAGGTTGGGAGGTTGAAAGATATCAGGAATGTTTTTGTGTTTGCCTGGACGAGTATCTGGCGAGGATACTCGGCCTGGGGTACTTTAATATCTGTACATAGTTTGCATTTCTCTTTACTTTGAGATTGGTGCATTTGCATAGCTAATGATCGTCATGAAATTAATTTTAGCATCAGTCATCACTAGGGCTATTTCGATAGCATTCGCAGGTAGTCCCCCTGATTTCCCAAATTACAGTATGCAGTATGTACCGCTAATCTTCTGCAGGGAACTATACTACGTAGAAATAAAAACATGGACAATGTTCTGTTATCGAATTCTAGAATCAACCAAGGCTTGCTTGAGAGCACTACAGTAACGAGAAGCAGAAAAAGAATATCAGGAAATGAAGTAAATCTATCAGCCGTGATCTATGAGCCACGCACACCGATTCACCAAGAGAACGCCATTCCTTCCATACAATTGTTAATCACAAGACCGAAAAGAAGTATAATAAAGCGGGAGTGACATTCATATATGACAGGATGGAGGAAAGGATGGATGAGAAGACATTATACAGGAAGAGTAAGTTATGCAATCATGCCAGCTGATCACCAGCTACCCAAATTGAAAGCAAATGCATGAGAACAGAGTGGTATAGATAGAATGAGGGGGGCGTAAATCCGGGACGTGTGGTGGGTATCTAGACATGATGGAGTTTTACCACTCGAAGTGGTTGAGGGTACTAAGAGAGTACAGGGGAAAGCGTATGATGTGTCTTTTTTTTCTTCATCTCTCTCTCTCACCGATCCTCGGCATGTTCCCCATCATCGATGACCATTGACACATCCTTGACCGGATGTAATAACATAGGTGGTAAGCACATGCGACCCTCGCCAGCTAATTCTTGTTGCTCGCCACCGTCATTATCGACGCGTAGTCCAAGCCAGCGGCGCCAAATATTCGGCGAGAAACCGGCTGAGTAGAACCAAGTTGTGCCTTTGAAATTGTGCTCGCGGTCACCAAAGATAGATGTACGGGCTCCGCCGGAAGCACCGTTTCGTCCGGCATTAAATACAGACTCTAGGTAGCGTGTGGGCCATCGACGGTCAATGTAGACAGCGTGTGGGACGTAGACAGCCTTGAATCCGTGGTGAAGAGCCGTTGTTGCAGGCCACATCTCCGAGAACATGCTGTGGCGCTTCAGACTGCACTCGCGGTGCATGGTAGTCAGAAGCTTGCGCGAGATACGAGACGCAGTGATAATTGCAGTGCGACGCGGGGGCATGCCGTTCTCCTTGTTATAACCTGTGACGTCGTCTCGGAGCAGCCAAGTGGTACCCTCTGGATCATACAGCGGGTTGAAAACGATAAGATCGGCATCTTCACCAACACCCCAAGTATACTGGTCCTTCTCCATGGTGGTTGGCGGGATTCCCTCGCCTTCGACCTCGAAGATATCACGCTCGTCAGGACGTTCTGGTCCCCAGACAGACTTGTCTCCTTGCTGATGAGTCAAGATACTACCGGGGCTCTCGTTCCCGTCTGCCCCTGGCTTTTTCGCGCTCCAAATGTTATTAGGACTGTTCGTACCGCTCTCTGTTTGAACGCGAACCGTGTGACGGAAGTCGTCCCAAGAGCCATGAACAGAGGGAACGTAGAAGCGGGCATTTCGCTCCCAAAGACCCTTGCGAGGCTGCTGCTTAGCCCATTCGGCGACCTTGTCAAATAGGTGGTACCAGTGACCCGTGTAGCGAGCATCCATCTCCCAATTCCAGAAGTAATCGTATTCGGGATGCTGGAAGGCAAAGTACTGCATAGGCATATAAGTACTGCGGTAAACACCATGGATGGGTAATCCGCGAGTCAATGTTTCTTCTAGACCAGGGTACATCAAGGCCATCTGCTGCTCCGACCAGAGTGTTCCCATGCCACGGAACTCTTCAGGCAGAGCATTATCCAGCACACGCTGATACGTCTCGTCATCCGACCAGATTTGGAGATTAGCATCCTTAACATGGATGAGGAAATGAATCGTATACTCGCCACCCGAAATGAGCGATAACTCTGAGATCACTGATCGCAGATACATGATGTCCTCGGGAGTGTATCTGAAATCGTGCCACGTTCGGATGACGACCGCAGTCCTCTGTAGACGATCCGAACCAACCTTAGGCTTTGTCTTCGAGGTATCCTCGGCAGGGGGATGTTTACATTGGGGACACCCACAGGCATCGAAACGAATTTGTTCAGTCGGGGTTCTGGCAATTCATTGAAGCGATGACGGTTTGCAGCATGGCACCGCTGCTGCGCATCAGCCCAATCCACCTCACGATAGTCCACTGGGGGTATATCCTCCCAAATGCGCTCGGCGTCATCGCGATGACCTTCAAGGCCAGCACCAATACCACCTTTCTTAACCCCGTATCCCAAACCATAAGGACCAAGACGACCAAATCGATCAAAGCACATATCATCCCGGATCCCCAACATCGTGTTTGATCCCATGACTGGATCCGGGAAGCCCTCTGGTACACCGGGATAAGACTGAATGAGAGGCACGCGGACCTTACCATCCTTGTCCAAGAAGCATTCGCGCTTCTCACCAAACTTACTGATGTAATCGGCAGAGGCGTAGTCGGGGTAAGGATTGAAGACCGAACTCGACATTGTTGGCTTTAGATCTCTCGCGCTCAGACGATTCTCTTCATTGCCCGCGTTGTCATTGTCCGTAGCTTCTTCTCGCGGGGGTAGAGGCATTCCATCCGCGCCATCACCAGGATATTCGGGCACATTGTCCTTTCGTGAAACCAATTTCGACAAACCGCCCTGATAACGATTAAGCATTGGGAAACTTTCCCATTGTGGTGGTTTGTTGGTATTGGCCTTGGGCAGCTCAATTTTCACCGGCGACACGGAGGAAGATATGGTGAAGCGGAATAGGGTACAGATGAAAAGTACGAGAGCTGCAAAGAGAGCAAAGCAGAGCCATCGCATGATTCTCTGAGGGACACGAAACCCCACGCCGGCTTGGGCGCGACGTAGACCGGCACCACCCATCATAGCTGGATAAGAAGATGAGGAGTGTTCGGGGCCTTCGCTGTCATCACTTTCGGATTCGCTTGCGGAGTCATCACTGCGACGATGGTGACGGTATGGATGTCGACCTATGGGTTGCTTCTCGACATCGGAATCGTGAGCTCGCGCGTTATAAGGCGAGGGTTTGTTGTAGGCGGTGGAAGATCTCCTTGCCTGGACGGTCATGTTGCCAGGGAAGTCGTCAACATGGACAGAGGAGGGGGAGGAATAGATCGGAGGAGTATTCAACGACGCATTGAAAGAAGCAAGAGCCAAATCTCAAAATAGAAACGGGAACTAGCGGGATGAAAAGGGGGGGATGTTCTTGAGAGGCACGCGATGAAAGTGGGAGATCGTCGGCCTGGCAATGGAGGCGGACCTTTTTTTGCCGCGGAGTCTAGACTGGCAGAGTAGAGTAGAGCAGTAGAACAGAACTCTCTGGGGTTTAAAGTAAAAAAGTGAGAGAGAATTGGGGTAGAAATGAAATACTAGGGAAAAGAAGAAGAAAAAAGAGAGGGAAAAAAGAAGAAGTGCATTGTTTAGACTGGAATATCAATCACACAAACATTCAACAGGCTCGGCGCATACGCCAAGCCCACAGGGGGAAAATGGGAGGATTACGCACTCGCATGCTAAAATGGGTTGCATGGGTTGCAGATGATTTACTGGTTAGGTGTTCCGTGAGAGGATACTGGTGATTGTAGTACTAGAATAGATCTACTAATTGGATACTGAGTAAGGGTCATGTCTAGAAGAATGCTCAACCCAAGTGCTGGTATACTGAGATCATACCGATACTGAACATGCAATCAAAAGGAGATAAACCAGCAATTTTGACGTGGCGCCAGAGAGAAAAGAACAAATGAGGCTAATAGCATAGCGAAGAGAAATAGAGCCCTGGCGAGCCAAACACAAACACCTTGCTCCTGAGGATGGCCATGCCATGCCGGTGAGGGAATTCTTTTTCATCGCCGGGATATTTGGCCTCGCAGAAGAACATTGGAAGAAACTCCCGCCATAATCATCATTCCATCATTTGCAGATTTCCCGTGGTATTTCTCTTGCTCTGCTACGTACACAATCCTCCCCATCACAATTTCGTATTATACGCGTTTAATCGCGGTTCGTTTTCCGGAGAGTGTCGGCGAGCCACTCCAGACCCTCGTAGAGACCATCACCAGTGGTGGCGCAGGTGGATTGGATGAACTGGAGATTGTCAGTGGTGAACAAAATAGGCAAAGTGGTGACATTAAAACAGAGGAAATACTCACCCAAGCACGGCGGGTCAGGCTCTGAAGACCAAGCTGCTGGGTGATCTCAGCAGGGCTCATGGCATTCTAAGAAGAAAATCGTAAATTAGTATTCATTTTAATCGCATATGCCTTTTGAGCATTTGATATTGGAACAAGGGGGGGGAAATTCTTACAGGCAAATCTTGCTTGTTGGCAAAGACCAGAAGAAGGGCATCCCGAAGCTCGTCCTCGTTCAACATGCGCTGCAACTCCTCACGGGCCTCGACAATACGGTCACGATCGTTGCTATCAACCACGAAGATGATACCCTGGGTGTTCTGGAAGTAGTGGCGCCACAGGGGACGAATCTTATCCTGACCTCCGACATCCCACACGGTAAATTGAATGTTCTTGTACTCGACAGTCTCCACGTTGAAGCCTGTAATTGTCCAATGTCAGCATTCCATCATTCATGAATATCCGTTTAATTTGTTGATTCGTGGGTTTGTTTGTGTGAAGTGTGGGTGTGTTGGGCGGTTTGGTGTTGTTTTGCGCGGTCGCGGGTGGCCGCAAGGTTTCGCCGCAGGGACTCGAGACAACCCGTTTGTAGCGGTGGCGAGTCGTTGACACATGGAGAGAAATGGGAAATCGAAAATGGAAGGTAGAGAGAAAAGCGAACTGACCGATTGTAGGGATGGTGGTAACAATTTCACCGAGCTTAAGCTTGTAGAGAATAGTGGTCTTTCCGGCAGCGTCCAGACCGACCATCAGGATACGCATCTCCTTGCGACCCCATAGTCTATCGAACAACTTTGAGAAGGTGATACCCATATCGGCGGAGTGTCTCGAAGCCTTTAAAAAGTGGAAGAAGTGGATATCGAAGTTAGAATTTGAGTGGAAATGAATAGTCAATCAAATGCGAGAGACTAAAAGGAGAAAGGCGGAGGAGGGGTGTGGTAGGAAATGGAAGTGGGAAAGGAAAACGTGTTGTGTCGGGGATTTTAGGGTTTAGGGGGGGGAGGTGGGAGGTGGGCAAGGGATGATAATATGATATGATCAAGTGTAGACACAAAGTGTATCTTGAAGGAGACGGGGAAGATATTAAAAAAGCAAAGACATACCGAGTGAAATGAGTGGTAAGTGGTGAGGGAAGGAGAAGGAGAAGGGAGGAGGATTAAGCTGGACTGGACTGGACTGGAACTGGAGTTGATGGGGAAGAAGGCAAAGGCGGTTTTTTGTTTGTTACGAAAGGCGGTGGTGGGCGTAGTCTCCGGTCCAGGGGTTCTTTAGTATCTTTAGTATTTATTATTATCTATTTGCACTTTTTGACTTTGATACAAGTGGTTATATCTGAATCATCATTCTTCTACTTTTACATATATGTGGTTTCTTTGCTTATGATATTATGAACCTGGTTGATACTGCTCTTCTGGACAAAGAGGACACGGTGTGCCCCCGTATTCGAATTACCGGAGGCGAAGGGGGCCCTCGTCGACCAGAGAAACCAGACAAGACCCAGATCTGGACACTTGGTTGGCCCCGCTGATAGGCTCACTTGGGATTATCAGCCCCAGTGAGTGCCGAGAGGGTGAGCAAAAAAGGCGCCATCTTCGGTGGGACAGCTGGCGTGGATACTATGACCATATGGCATATGACACTAGCCAGGTACTGACTACATACTGTACATACAGACTACGTTGACCACTCCGTATAGTAGATTCCATCTCCACGATGATCGTCATTATACAACGGTCCACGGTGCATATTTTTTTGTCACTCTCTCCGGGACTGACCCATCATTCGTGCTCGTGAATTGCGAAAAAACGTCTTGATCAAAGACCGATAGATCGTCTTGCCTTCAACCGTATCGCTGGCCAGCCCAAACACCGTCAATACAATCACAGACAAAAAGAGAATCACCCCAAATGCCGCCCAGTATTGCGTCTTGGTGTATCCGCCTTTCACACCTTCCAGCTCCGTTGAGAAATAGGCTGTCATAAGGCTGACCGGGAGGAATAATATGGTGGCCTTGGCTAAGAGAATCGTGATTCGTGTCAATTTCTCAACGGCTTGGGAGTCTTTCAGAGCAATCAGGTTGAAATTCTATATCATCCACAAAAGAAGTGGTCAGTATCAGGCAAGGGAAACCAGATTAGGGACGGAGGGTGTAACACTCAGTCCGCACGTACCAAAAAGGTCAACGATTCTTTTTCGCTGAGACATGTCTCAATCTCGCTCAGGCAGTATAGATTAATGCGATCCGCCAATCGCTCAAATCGAGCCACCGCGGCCGAACTTAACAGTATCCCGACAGGCTTGTCATTCGTGTTGACCAAGCTCGTACTGCTCATCGTACTCTCGTGTCGCGTGTCCGCAAGTTCCACCTCCTCAAAGGCTGCTCCCAACGGGAAATTCAGCGGGGAGCGAGTCGGACGAGCCTCTTCGCGAAGGAGTCGCTGCCGTTGGAGCATGCGCTTCATAATCAGTTCGTAACTTTGATACAGGCGCTTCAACACGCCGAGTCGACGACCTAGCCAGTGCAGTTCGTTCACGAGATCTACCACAGGTCGGTCAAGCATTGATCCCCGCTATAAGAATACATGAGCGACTTAGCCCACGCCAACAATCCCAATCAGGAATGAAAAGAAGCGACACTCACTAATTCTTCCAAAGCGACCCCATACTGGTGCTCTCGCTTTGCGACTAATGCGAAACTTGACATCCAGTCATCAAATATATAATAGAAGAGGAGGCTCGGCCCGTCATCCTGCTTGATATTCGACTGGTCCGGTCCCACGTCATTGAAATGTCGTACTCGGATGGTGATGAGCGAGTCAGTTTCGGTCTTGCTCTGGTGTAATCGAGAAACACCAGCGAAGATGTTATCAATATTCCGGCGGACAATCGCGAGGATCTCTAATTGGTTTGCCTCTAGTCTGCCATTCTGTTGGGGAAATGGATTCTCCTGCATTGAGATCACAGTTCCTACGACATCGGTTAAAGAAGATCCGATACCAAACTGATAAACATTCCACACTCACCATCGTCACACAGAATCAACCAGCACCAGAGCCGTCGACCTTCAGGAAGATCTTTCCCATTATCCACTTCCTCTCGAGGTAAACCGGACGCTGCATATAGGGTATTATAGCCAATACACGTATCTTCACAATTGTCAGTCATTCAAGCTGATCAATAGTCCTACGACGTTTATCACATAAATGACATGGTCCCACTCACATCGAGGTCCATAATCCACCGATGAGAAATGCCAGATCTGGTCAGTAACCTGCGCAAAGGTGAATTTCCCAGGGCTGAAGCCACCTCGAGAAAGACCACCGTCCCTCTCGTCCTTTTCGAGGCTCTCTTTGGCATGGAATGCCGTTTCCAGATCGCCTCCTTGGGGTCTGTCAAACTCGCGCGAGCGAGATTCTCGTTTCTGTAAGTTCGGCCGCCCTCCGGCGCGTACTTGCGGAACAGGTTCAGTGCACATCAAGCCTTGTAGTCGTTCCGAAACTCCATATTGAGTTGTGATTGTCTTGACAAGCTCTTTTTGTTTCTCAGGCGCCCAGATATTTCTGTTCATTATTAGTGTAATACACTCCACTACGTTATTGTTGCAGTCTACTCACATCCATCTCGTGCCAAAACATTTCGCTCGCTAAATAATCCCAATTCATATAAGTAGTCTTTTCTCGATACTCGCGTTGTAATAGAAGCATACCGGCTTTCTCAACAATAATTTCAAATCCTCCCCCTCCAAATTCGTTGCGCAAAATGCATCCTCATCTCCGAAATCCAGCACAAAATTTATCGTACTCGGCTCGCGAAGCTTCCTTCTTAATTCGTGAAAATGAACCTCATCGTCAATATCCTTGAATCGATTTCCCAGCGAGCCGTGGCGGTTAGTAAACCCAGCATAGTATTCCTGGGCACTGGAATG
Source organism: Penicillium citrinum (assembly GCF_028827155.1). Taxonomy (NCBI): domain Eukaryota; kingdom Fungi; phylum Ascomycota; class Eurotiomycetes; order Eurotiales; family Aspergillaceae; genus Penicillium; species Penicillium citrinum. The sequence goes on from NW_026622692.1 coordinate 1,548,913, forward strand.
ATCCCGTGCATGGATATTTTCTGTCATCGCGATCTGCCAGGTTTCATCAGAGTGACTCTGTAAAATTTCGACAGTTCTTTTCAGCGTACTCCGATGTCTTGTGGCTGTAACTCGTGTTTGTTGTCAGGTGGGTTTTTAGCGGATCAACAAAGCGGGGAACCAAAAGAGACCTCTGCGAAATATCAAGGACAGCAAATTTGTGATAGTGCAAGATAGAAAGCAAGAAGAGAGAGAGCGGGGAAATATATGGCAAAGACTCAGGATTATCAGCGACGTATCAATTATAATATACGAGGAGATCTAGGCATATTCGAATCTGTTAGGTTGCCTACGCCGAAAAGGGGCAAGTGACCGGTCAAGTCTGACTTGCTGGGGTCACACTTTAAGCGCCGGGGCATCACCTGCGCCTCAGTGAACATTTACTGGATCGTTTCCGTTGCTTGAATCGAAAGCTTGACGTGTGCTGTCACCGGGTTACTCAACTTTATATTAAGCCGGGTTTGAGTGAACAGTCAGGTGGAATGGTGACGACTCTGATTGACGATCGATTCATCATGTTTGATCTCGCGACTCCTGATGTAAGACCATTACGCGTAGAATTAGATTTGGATCTCCTGGATCTTAATTTTTAGCACTTTGGCGCCGTTTTGACTGCCATAGTCAAATAATTTTACTTAGAGGTATCTGGGCAAGGTTGGTCTTTCGGTGATACGTTCGCCAAAAGCGAGTATAAATATGACCTGTCATTCATACCAGTGGTAGTGGTGACTTACCAGACCCCCGAGCTACCTCTTAATCTCAAAAATATCATAGATATAGATATAGATATAGATATAGATATAGATATATAGTCCCCATCGATCTCCTCAATAGTTATTAACAAGATGAGTGGTATAGTGACTCATTTGTATGAGGCTCAATGGGAAGTATACAATATGACATAATCTTGACACCAATATAATAAGGCAACAATATGCTTCCCCTTCCATCCGCCAAACGGTGCCGTGTTGCATCCGAATCATGAAATCAAATATTCCCACCTTTCTCGAGGACTCAGAGGCCTGAAGCATGACTCATTATGGTGGGAACAAGAGCGGGTAAATCATCGCGTCCAGCAGCATCCTGTACCGAGTGCCAACGACGCAAACAGAAAGTAAGATACCGCAAATCGCTTTCATGTCTGTTTAATTCGAAGCTAACTTCTTAACAAGTGCAATCGTCAATGGCCATGCAACCATTGCCAAGCGAGAAATATACCCCATCTGTGTAAATTGACGCGGGTCGATTCAAGCAAGGGTGCTGTTGCTTCAAAGGGAGCTTCCAGGTAAGCTTTGCGGGGAAGTAGACGAGTGTGAGTGGGATAAAGGTAGTTGACAAGAACCACCGACAGAAAGTCATCTCTCTCATCCAGAGATGGGGGCCGGATACCTCCAGATAATGTGAAGTTGGAGAGTACTGAGAGTACAGTCGAGCAATTGCCCTCCCTCGCTACGAAAGATGAGCTTCGAAACCTTGGCTATATGCCCAATGGTCATGACTTGCTTTTTGGGAAGCCTGTTCCAACAGTAAGGATATCATCAAATATACGCTGTATGTATTCATTAACCTTTACTAGAATGGACTTGTATCGGCATCAAAGCAAGCCCCAGATACAATGTCATCGGAATTGAAGAATGCTATACGACTCTTACCTCCGAAGCCATACACAGGTTCGTTCAAACGCGACTTCAGCTGGAACATTGCTTATAATTGTAGATATCTTGGTACAACATTATATTGAAGTCACAAACTTTACTTACTATGCTTTATATCCACCTGTATTTTCTCATGACTATGCAAATTGGTGGTCAGATCGAACAAGTGGAAAGCCGCTCACCCCAGCACTGACATGTCTTCTCATTCGTGTTTGTGCCTGCTCATTACAATACCTGAGCCCTGATATTCGAACAAAGCTTGAAACAGAGCTGGGAGAACCCGTTCAAAGCTTATCGGAAAGCTATCATCATGCTGCGAAACAGCTAAGTAACACGATCGCTCCTGGAAAGGGAGGACTAGCACAGATCCAGCAACTATTTTTGACCTCTGCTTGGTTCAAATCAGAGTCTTTATTCGTCGAATCATGGCATGCTCTCAGCTCTTGTATTCACGAAGCCCAGGAGCTGGGTATGCATAAAAAGCACCAGCGGCCTGGGTTATCTGAATTTGAAATAGAGATGAGAAGACGGCTTTGGTGCCTATTATATGTATGGGACTGGTAAGCTCTCTCTAATCTTGCAGCTCTCTAAGTCTTGGATCAAACTAATCATAATACAAGGCAAATGTCTCTGCTGCTGTCTCGACCTCTCGTCATCAACCAAAGTTCTTGCGCCTACGAACTACCGAATATGCAACTGGAAATCACAGATCCCGCAAATGGACCACCATCTCCAGTGTCCCATATTGCTTCCCAATGCGAGCTAGGCCAAATGATTACACGAGCCCCAGCAACAATTCGCGGAACAAGTGATGACTTTGAAGCCGACTCTATAAAAGCAAATATAGAAGCTTGGATGAAATCCTTGCCACGCGCATATCAGGAAAATAATCCAGATACTCGGTGGGACGAAGACCACATATATGTACCCCTTCAACGTCGCCAAATGCATGCTATAGGATATATGACTATGTTGCTACCATTCAAGGGGTTTCTCGCCAAAACATTTGACTCCCAATCATCCAGCACAGACAGAGCTCGACGAAGCTCCGCTATTGAAATTGCCCTCCACTTGATGGAAGTTTCACATCGACTTTTCGATCAGGTTTTTCCTATCAATGCAAAATTCCACTTAGTCACGTTTTTGATATTTGATACAGCAGCATTTCTGTGCTCCGCTGTAATCCACGATAAGGATAACAGCCTTCCACGGCGAGACAGCGTCTTCCAAGCGATTCATCTCGCGTGCTCACTTTTGGCTCAACTCGCGCAAGTTACCAAAACAGGGGCTATCTGTCATCCTGTCCTTGAGAAGCTTGCCAGAAGTCTGTCATCGAGAACCGCGACCGCGATGAATGGTGACATGCCAAACGCTGCCTTGGGAAATTTTGGCAATTCTTCCGACTCGGAGACTCTTCTTTATAACGATACTATCTCACCGGAGTCGATGCCCTCTTCATTAGAATTTATGCCTGCCAATGAAATGTTCCTGTCCAATCCAGCCAGTCTGGATCTTCCTTCTAATGGAATGGAAACACTACCTATTATGGGCGTTGGTGATTTTTCCGGCTTGGACGTTGGTCAATTTGATGAGATCTGGGACTGGCAAAATTTGGATTTGACTTTACTGTCCCATACAAAGTAGGCATCTTGAGTACAACCCAAAAACAGAAATAAAGAAACCAATTTTGATGACTCATCGCAATAGAACGTTGCAATTTCAGTGTTTATCGGCTCAGTAGTATAGTGAAAACAAAATCCTGGCTATTAGATATCATTATCGTAAACTCCGTATCGTATCCCATTGAGTTCTCCGATGTGCGGAAAGACGGGTACACATAGGTCTTAGTAGAGTGCTGCTGCGTACTTGAAGCTTGGTGATCAGTATCACACCATTCAATCTCCATGCTAGTAACTGTACTCGAAGTAGCATGATGTAATTGAGGTGTTGACTTGTGACGCGAGAATTTACTAGGTGTCTTCCAAATCTCCGATTTTGCTCTTTTGGGGTTTGATTTATCTATTAATTGCCTGAAAGAGGGATCTAGATCTCGGAGAGCAGGTCACAAATTAGAAGCCTAATTGCAGCATTCTTGATGCATGTAGTGCATTGTTTAAATTTCGTGAGATATTTTATAACCCTTCTATAAATAGTACAAAAGGGCATATATTGATCAGTTGCAGGAGACGACCTCGTGAAATACAAGGGTATATACGAGAACGGAATAGTTGACTAGGGGACAGTCAGCCCTGTGGCTATGTCATTGAAACGACCACTTGGAAGTGGCCGTTTGTGAGTCACGACCAAAATTTTCCTTTTCTTCCCTTTTAAACTCCAGCTGAACTTTGCGAATCTTCCGAAGATCTCAGTCAAATGTTGTTTTTACATGTCAAACAGCCATAGTTCTCACCATTACAGGGATCAAATGGTTTCCCCGCATCCTCCATCGGGACTGATCGTTCCAATCCCTAGATCTATACAATCTCCAACAGATCTAGACGAAATAGTCCACCTGTACAAGGCTCTGCGATTGGAAGGCTTGTCAGTTGACCCTGCGTCATTTTCTTCTACCTTTGAGCGGGAATCTCAGTTCGACCACGAGACATGGCGATCGCGAGTTGTCAACCCAATAGGCAGAACATTTGTTGCCGTCGACTCCAATGCTCAAAAAACGACACAAATAGAGGGTAGTGAGGATAATAAATCTGCTATCCGACTACTTCTACAGAAACAATGGTTGGGCATTATTACAGTCCTTGGTCCTGTTCTCTTTTCGGAACAGAATGACAACACATCAACAACCCTGTCTCAAAAGCCAACGTTACATACTGCTTTTATCAAAAACAAGTGCTATGATATTCGTATGGATGCAGCCAACGCAGACTTTTATGGAGCTCACGCTGCATTTATGATTGTGGGGTTATTTGTTTTGCCCCAGGCTCGACGGAGGGGGTTGGCAGGTCGACTGATAGAAGCGTCCATGAAGTATGTTCGTGAGGAAGCTCAGAGAAGACAGGCGAATAAAGCGAGTATTGCTATTCAAGTTGCCCCAACCAATGCTCAGGCACAAAGCCTGTACGAAAGATTGGGTTTTCATGTGACTGATGAGGCCATAGTGCTAACTAGTCAGCGTGGAGGTGAAGAAGAAGTGGTGGGGCTGGAGAAGGAGATTCAGCTTGAGTCAGGGTCTTTCTATTGATAATATGATTTTTATTACACGACTCGTTTATCTATAGAAAGACCACCTATACTTGTACTGGATACACCGTGAGATAAATCTCGGTCGCCGCCCATTTTCTCAGGTTGTAGATATCAAGCCACGTGATTAGAATGATGAGTCATCTGGCTCGTTCTAGGGCACCGCTAGTCCCAACTAGGATTAGCGGCTCACCACACCCACAAGCGGAGAAATTCGCGGCTACATTTTCTTCTCTTCAAGACGTTCGACGCAGAGCCACACCATAAGAAAATTTCTTTTGGAAGACTGTCGCCATCATGTCGAAGATTACAGTCGGTATGCTTTGCCTCACGTCTATTATTTGTTGTTATTAGAACATTCACTAACTCCCTTCTAGCCGGAGTGCGCCAGAATGTCCAGCAGCTGCTGGAGTACTCTCTCAACGAGAAGAAGCGTAACTTCCTCGAGACCGTTGAGCTTCAGATCGGTCTGAAGAACTATGACCCCCAGCGTGACAAGCGTTTCTCTGGCACCATCAAGCTGCCCAACCTGCCCCGCCCCGGCATGAGCATCTGGTGCGTTATTCCTCGCTACCCGCCATCTATTCTTGTTGAACTACCGTTGGATCTGGTTGTGAATCGACGCTCACAGTGGTCGACGAGGATAATGGAGGAAGTCGCCAATATCTATGGACTGTATTCGCTAACATTGTGACCGACAGTATTCTTGGTGACCAGCACGATCTCGACCGTGCTAAGCACCACGGTATCGATGCCATGTCCGTTGACGACCTGAAGAAGCTGAACAAGAACAAGAAGCTCATCAAGAAGCTTGCTCGCAAGTACGATGCCTTCCTTGCTTCCGAGGCTCTGATCAAGCAGATTCCCCGTCTCCTGGGTCCCGGTCTGTCCAAGGGTAAGTTTCTGACACGATATTGGTCCGCATTTTTGAGCTCGAAGAACATATGCTAACTCTTTCCTACAGCTGGCAAGTTCCCCACCCCCGTCTCCCACGCTGAGGACCTCCAGAAGAAGGTCGACGATGTCAAGTCCACCATCAAGTTCCAGCTTAAGAAGGTTCTGTGCCTCGGTGTCGCCGTTGGCCACGTCAACCTGGCTGAGGATGAGCTTGTTGCCAACCTGATGCTCGCCATCAACTACCTCGTCTCCCTGCTTAAGAAGGGCTGGCAGAACGTTGGCAGCCTTGTCATCAAGGCTTCCATGTCTCCCCCCAAGCGTCTCTACTAGATTCTCTGTCGCTTTATTGCGCCGGTGTAATCTATGGAGTTGAAAAAAAATGGGTGTCATAGTTTAGTGACCACAAAAATATGAACTCACGATTTGGTCTCAAATATATTCCTACATGTGCAATCAATCTATATTCGTAGTATTTTTTTTTCATATTTAGTAATCACCTCTTCGTCTCCAAGGTGTATCTGTGTTCATCTATCTGGTAGGCAAAAGACCTTGGCCAGCTTGCGGATATAATACATAAATTACAATTCACTTTCTACTCCATGCCCTCCATTAACTCCGTCTTGTCCAGAATCATCCCACGCATGCCGATAAATTCACGAAGACTCTCCCATTCCTCTCCAACTTCTTCTCCACGCATGTAAGGATCCTTAAAGCCCCATGCGACAGCAACCTTATCCATAGCAGCACGTTCCTCTTCCCGCAGCCAGCGGTGGCGCAGAGGAATCCCAGGCAGCCATGTAACTCGCTCCATTTGATCGTTGGCTGTGGTGATTGCAAGGATTCCAATAGAGGAAGTACCTCCAACATATGCTAAGGATGCAGCAAAAGCAATTCCCGTTGCAGTGCTGGGATCCATCGTATTCTGAAATGTAGATGCCCATGAAGCAAGGGCATAGCATGCCATAGGAGCCACCGCCAAGCCACCCAAAGGAATACCGGCCTTTCTAACGACCTTAGCGCGGTGAAAGGCCGGGGCACAGAATGTACTATCAATGATGGCCAAGACAAGAGAAAGGTTCTTCTGCGAAATAGCGACGTCCAATGCCATATTCGCGAGCTCAGCTGGAATAGCGCTGTTAACGTGCTTGGGGCTTGCCTTGTGGTATTTTGGCGGTGCGCTGTTCTCCTCGGGAACTGGTTTGTTGGCATATAGATGGAAGACCTCTGGGAAATGTTCTGCCCGTCGCAGGATAGTTTGGGTCTTCGTGTAAATTTCCAACGCCTCCTCATTAATGAAGACTTTTTCATCTTTTACAATATCGGTAGCAATGCGCGAGATTGCGTCGGCAAGTCGAGGATCGGGGATTGAGAAGCCCTTTGCTGCGTTGGCTGCTTGCGCAGACGTTCCTTTCTTCTCTTCCATGTCCAATAAAGATGAAATGGCATTGTTGCCACTCTTAGGCAAAGTGCCGTCGAATGGCTCCTGTTCGCTGAGAACAAGAGATTGCGCGATCCTCTCACATTCAGCCAGTAACTGGTTTACCGTTTCGTTGGCGGGGACAGCGTCTGCCTTAAGTATAGCCGATGCTTTCTGTTCTACCTCCTGGATGGCCAATTCTTCAGCGGAGGATGTAGAGGCGTAGCGACGACTTAAAAGGGATGGAGAAGTGGCATTTGATCGAATACTGTGCTTTAATGACTGTAGCGCAAGGCCATTGCTAGCAGCGCGACTTTCGGATGCGATTGGGAGTCGTGCAGGATGAAGGGCGCGGCGCTGGGCTATATTGGAGAATTGACAGAAATGACAGACCGGACCTCGCGGCCTGGAGGTTCTTGAGGCTCCCAAGGCTACTCGCTTCATGACGAATGGCGTGGAGAAGATGATTTCAGGCGACGTTTTTTTTTCTGGAAGAGCGGAAGGGAAGTTCCAGAAAGGCGGAGACTTTGGCCCCGGCGAGGACAAGTCCACAGCCCCCATCAACCTCTGACGTCTTAGTTTCTTTCTGCCTTGCACCTCCTTCTGGTCAAGGAGTTCTACCTCTTGATACCCCATTCTTCCATTCATGAAGCAGTAGATACTCCTCGTCTTCTTCTTGGTCGCTTCCAGCAATCTCGTCGAAATGCCTCCTCCCCCTCCTCCCCCTCCGCCGCCGCCGCCTGGGGGTTTTGGTGGCCCTCCCCCTCCTCCCCCAGGAAACCTACCTAATCGCCCAAGCAAAGGAGAGGTCAAAGATAGGGTAAGTCATCTTTGTTGTTTAGTCACGATCTTTTTGGATATATATAAAGCTCGGTTCCTCCAAGTACAAGCAACGAACTAATTCTCTTTACAGGGCGCACTCTTATCTGATATTCACAAAGGTACAAAATTGAAGAAGGCGGTTACCAATGATCGATCAGCACCTCAACTTACAAAGTCTGGGGGGGAGTTCTGGGGGACCCCCCTGTTGGTGCTGCACCACCAGTCCCTGGAGCCATGAAGCCTCCGGCTGGCCTTGCGCCTCCCGTACCGTCACCAGCTGCCGCCAATAGATTACGAAGCAACAGTGAAGGAGTATCGGGATCGGATGGGCCGTCAGCATCACCAGCAGCCCAACTCGGGGGCCTTTTTGCTGGAGGAATGCCAAAACTACGCAGCCGTGGAGGTGTTGATACTGGGGCCAATCGAGATGATTCTTCATACAAATCTGACTCGGAAAGCACGCGACCACCTGTTGCTGCACCTCCTCGACCTCCAGCAGCCCCGAAGCTTCCTGGGGGACGTCCTCCACCTCCACCACCTTCAGTAGATCCCCCGGTGAATCCGCTAGTCGCCGGTTTGAAGAAACCTCCACCACGACCTGCATCCAGACCATCATCTACTGTCACAGCAGCATCTACAAAGACTGCTCCAGAAGCTCCTCCTCCACGAGCCCCTCCAGTACCTCCTGGAGGCCTCAGGGCTCCGCCAGCCCCGCCACCACCAGCATCTCGGAGGCCCTCTGGTCCTCCACCACCTCCTCCCGCATCATCCAGTCCAGCGCCTCCCCCTCCTCCATCTGCTCCTGCTGGCCGGGCTCCTCCCCCTCCGCCAGTGGCCCCTGGACGACCAACTCCTCCTCCACCTTCTGGTGGTCCACCATCAATTGCCGCTCAAGCCGCTCGCACCGCTCTTGGTACTTCCAGTCCTTCCTCCCCTCCACCACCTCCTCCATCAGCCGCTCCAGCAGCTCCACCTCCGCCTCCGCCTACCTCGCCTCCGGCTGCGCCCTCAATTGAACCGCCGTCGCGACCATCACCTGTTCCCTCGCGTCCTCCTTCTCAAGAGCCACATGCTGCTCTAGATCCCAGTGCTTATACCTTAACGAACGGTGGATCATCCCAAGCTTATAATTCGCGAGCTCCTTCGACACACGGCTCGGTTCGAATAGAAGATCCTCGATTTAAATTCCAAAGCGATGGATTGCTCTCCAAACCCCGGCCTTTTACCGGCGGCGAGCGCAGATACCGCGCTGGAAGAGGCAGCAGTGTACCTTTAGATCTGAGTGCGTTGAGTGGCTGATGCGAGTGCACAGGAAATTGCAGGCGATATTGTGCACAAATAGCGAATCTACATAAACTATACATTTTCCATCCGTCTATTGTTAGTTGCCTTTGGACTAGGAATGAAGGACACCTTCAAATAAGCCTCCCCATAGATTGAACAACACTCGGGGTCTACTCTACTATATTATCTCGTGCCCAACTAGGTAGTTGACATTGTTGAAAATGAAGTTTCAATAGATTCGTCACATGTGTAAATGAAAATTGGCTTGAAATACTCGTGAATTTTGAAATGATACATATAACTATGTACTGTATTGTGAAATGTCGTTGTTCTCGAGCTTATCCTAGCTCTACGCACGTGATCAACATCAATCGATGCAAACCCGCGCAGACTTCAAGACCGAAGATTATCCCACGCGAACATCAGCAATTGAATCTTGAACGTCATTTCAGCTGCAGCTGTGTGGCTTTTATTACCGATATTATTGACAACTATAGTCTTCAATTGTCCATTCGCCAGACGCCCGTCGAATATCTCAAGTGACCTAAGAGCTTTGATTGAGCTCTCATCCGTGTTGCTTGCCGACGAAGTGCTGATCTCGACCTGTCAGCTCCGACAAATCTCCCGCATAGAATAAGGAGAGATATTCGAGTTCCTATCCGTATCACCAACCTCCAATCGGTACCCGGCAGTCTAGGTCTCCAGGGTCAAGGCAATAACAACGTCGCGCGGGAAATTGTGAAAGGAACTTTGATCCGCAACAAATTGACCGGCCCAGTCGTTACATCGATTTATATCTTAAGGGTCTAAGACGTAGTGGGGAAATATCAGCGCAATTTATCAATACTCCAGTGGGAATTGTCGCCCAGCATGTCTCTACAACCATACATCAACAGTGAGTTTCGAGCTCTAAGCTTATCCAGAAGACTTGCTTGAATAAATTGCTAATACCCTTTTCACTACTACAGAAAAAGTTCTCATCCTTACTGTGGATGGCCGCACACTTCTCGGAACACTTCTTTCAACGGACCAATTGACCAACCTCGTCCTGACCGAGACAGTGGAGCGCATTATTCGAACTCCAGAAGACGATGAGCCATCTTCGCAGGTCGAGCATGGACTCTACTTGATTCGAGGTGATAATGTGGTTGTCTGCGGCGAAGTAGACGAGAAGATTGACGGAGATATTGACTGGACTAAGGTGAAGGGTGAGGTTATCCGCGACACGAAAAATGCATGAGCCAGGTTCTGTATAGGCAGCACCTTTTCTTTTCCTTTTCTTTAAAAATCACTTTTTATGGAGAGTTCTCGGCGTTGGTGTTCTGGGGGATTACTACTTCGATCCTTGTCCTTTTCTTTATCTTTCTTTTGTCTTTTGATTTTGCATATGGGAGGTTGAAAGGACGACGACATTTCGCACCGAATCCATTTGGACAGTACGGAACGCAAGTTGTGAATGTGGCCTATGATCAGACTGGACTCGTGCTCGCCCGAAGGCATTACCCAGTCCGTCCCAGCCCGGTCAAGCATTGGCAATTAATCGACTGTTCGATGATCTCCTCCCATTGGGCAAATGATATGCAGGACAATGCTCCCTTGCCTTTTTCAATGATGCAATCATGCGCGAGAGATGTCGACCTCACATGCGGGGATTGTCTGTTGTGTTGTGTTGTGTAAAGCTCGGCCATGTCGCGGTTGGCCGCACGGGGATCGCCGTCGCATACTTAAAGAGACACACGCCCAGATGGACCGCGGGGCAAGGGGGTTGGGGAGATGGAAAGAATCATTGATCATTTTACATTACAATATGTTTTTGGCTCGGAGCGGGGCAAGGATTCTCTTTTCTCTTTGCATCATAATACGAACTACTATGTACACCGATACTATCTTGCATTATCAACTCTTTTGACTCGGCACGGCAAACCTTGCCCTGGCTGGGGTGGATGTTGTTGTTCCCGCAGGTTCACAGCCACGATGAAAATGAAATCAAATACAATCACCACTACAAGACTAGACACGGTTTGACAGGGCTGAGAATTTCCCTATTGTCCTACTTAAACAAGGATCTAGGGATTGAGATCCGGACTTCCTCTACCTAGACTTGTACTGCCTGGTTGCCCGATCGCATCGTACAATAGCGTGCTGTCATTTCTTGGCGCGGGAACTCTAGTAATTTGGGATAAATTAATGAATTATATAGTACTAGTATGGAGTACTCTGTAGACGGTCAGCGTTGAAGTATGCAGGAAACAATGAGAATGTGAGAGGTCCAGCATTTCTGCATACGTATAAAGTGAATTAATTATATTTTGAATAATAAAATGCATCCAAAGTACAGAGAATGTAGAATGTAAAATAAGCCCCAAGGCAGAAACAGAAAGGGAGACTTTCTCTCTGCCGCCCCATTCCCCCCCCCCTCAAAACCTCCTGACCAACCTTTTTTCCCTCCCCGTTTCAACTTTCACCGTGTTTCATCCTCTCTCTTCCTCTCTTTTTCTCCTTTTCCTACACTTCTTCTCATCCAACTCCCCCTTCGCTGGTCGTTGGGCTTTCTCTATCCTCCGCTCTTCTATCTCCGCTGTCTCTTTTTACCCCTGATCCGCGCCCGCCTCCACACCAGCCCTTCATGTGGATTCTACCATCACGGAACATTCAACCAATATCGGGTCAGACTCTCTTGTCCTCCCGCGCTTACAGCCCCTCGTGAGCGTGCGGTAGGATTTCTCAAAAAAATTCTAGGAGAAATTCCGAGTCAAAAGAAATAAAGACGAAAAGAAAAAGAAAAAAAAGAAATAACCAGGCCAATCCCCCACGTCGGCCATGTGGCTCTATCGGGGTGCGCAGTCGGCAGTCTTCTACTATGCCACCTGTACCCCCTGCGCCCAAAGTATTGATCGTCGAAAGCGCAAGAAGGATGCCATACGAACCCAACGTCTAAAGGAAAAAGGCGACCTTGAGATCGTGACCGACCAACCCCGTCCTTTCCCGCAACCGACTCCGTTCAGTACCAATCAAGGGTGGGAGGAAGAAATCACTTTAGGTCCCGGACCTCCAGCTCGACGACATCGTAATATTCCTCGAACCGATAGCTGGAATACGGATCAGAGCTCGCAATTGAAAAAGGACAAAAGTGGGGGTTTGATGCACCCGATTGCTGAGCGATGGAAGCGATATCAACGGGAAGATGAACCTCTCTGGGGACAGGACTGGGGCCAGGAAGTACGCGGGTCGTCCATTGGCTTCTCAGGACGTGGGCGTGCTATTGAAGAAGAACCCTCCAAATACTATATGCCCCGTGCTCCCCCTATCAATGACCTTCATCCTCCCATTGTAAGTGGGCCAATCAGCCGTGCTGATACTAGATGGATGCTCCAACCACCACCCAGTGCGAAAGTAATGGCCGGAAAGGAACGATTCTCAGCCTCCCCTCGCGACAGTGTTGGTGGCTTTGCCCGTGACCGTACCTCTCGGGTTTCTCGGAACGGCTTGACCATCGACTCACATATGTCGAGAACTGCCGATGGAACTCTAGATGAGAGTGTCGAGCAGCAATTACCGCGCCGGCCATCTGCATCTCGCGTCCGGGGTCATTCGAAAAGCAGCGAGGAATTAGATGAGCCCCCCTTTTCTCGAGCGGATTCCATGTCCTCTCTAGCCAATTCCGACGACCAGTCCCTCAGCGCCTCATGGAGATATCCAGACACCCCTGCCACTCGACCAGGCTCTAAATCTACAGAAGGCAGTGAAAAAGTGTATGCTCGCCCGCAGATTTCCAAGACGCTCTCCACCCTGCAACGCGGGGAGAAACCAAAGTTTCAGTGCTTGCAATTAGAAATCAACGACGACGCTCGCGATGAAGTTGGATTTGGTGAACTGGAACGCATTCGCCCGTGGCGCTGGAGCATGGACATTTAACGGCCTTGATTTTACCAACCCTTGACCTTGACCACCGAAAACATCACTTCTACAACCTCATCCTGCCCGATTTCACCTCTTTTCAAACAATCTTTTTTCGCACCCACTTTATTTTCGAACTCAGGCGTTTGGAGCAAAAAAGCGCAGCCAGCGTTCTTCACCGTTTCTTCGTCACAGTCGCCTTTCATCGATCACCCGCGACATTTTACCACCTTTCAACATCAACCTACAGGGAATGCAGAGTATGGCTGGTCCAAAAATGAGCCCCCCCTCAACAGCGATTGATTTACCAGCAAAACCATCTACCTTTCGGCTTCACTGCGAAGCCATACTCCAGAGACATACCCACATCATTCCTTGCCACTACCCTACAATACCTTCCTTAACTTTTCTCTCCTTTAAAGCACTGGCCGGATCACCAAGCAAGATCCTCCGAATTCTTTGTTCTCGTGTTTGTTTTATTTCGCCCTTCTCACCACCTTTGACTATCCTTATAACCCTTTTTTTCCTTTTCTTGTAACATAATAATCCGCCGTTCAAGTTTACATACATAGCGCATACATAGCATGATGGTTCTTTGCATCTAATTCTTTTCATTCAGTATGTCTCTTGACTATATACTAGTAGTGTATTAAATTCTGAATTAAATGCCGTGTAAATATACTACACTTTAGTTACTCACCTAATACTTAGTAAATAACTATGAGGTGAGGTTTTGTTGGGTTCTATAAATATATCTATGTCACATGTGATATGGATATCCTCTAAAAGAAGTCTAGTTCCTTGAAATCTCCAGATTTGCTTCATTGAAGTAGGTACTACTAACTATTAGTTAGTAACTAGTAGTAGTACCTCAAGAAATACATTGGTATACAGTGTAGGTACACTGGGACATCAGAATTCGAGCGCTGCACCAATGTCCCAGTGTCGCCAGTGTCGGACACTGGCAGGTGCATACGCTATGTAGTAGTAGTGCTAGTAGACAACCCGCCAGTTTTCAGTGACATAGTCTCCAGGTAGAAACAGATAGAAACTCACCTATGTTTCAACTTGCCTCTATTGGAATAGAGGCAATCTGAACAGCTGTTTAGGCCTAGTGGACTACTTTCCAAGTACACCACTAGTAAGGTTACTAGACAATTTCAGACCAAGACTTGACGAATCTCACCGACTCGGGAGTCTGAAATTCGGTCGAGATGCTCGAAGTTTTATAGATGCCGGAACAAAAAAAAAAAAATGAGGTGTCTCATGACTCCAATGCATTTGCCATTCGTGATAGTATAAGATAAAAAGCCCTTGAAATCATTGCATGCACATACATATCTTTTGTCTGAGAAGGGGAAAAAAAAAGTTGAAAACGTTTGAAAAAATAAAAAAAGAGAATCAGAGAGGCCGGGAAACAGGAATTCCGATATCCTTCAAGGCATGTAGAAGATTGGGAGAAAAGACGAGGAAAGGAAAGGAAAGGGAATTTAGAGTTGGTGCGAGAGGAATAAGAACAGTTGAAAGGAAAACCAAGACGGGTATGCGTGTGAGGTTGGCTAGTCTCGACAATTTGAAACCAGTCGATTGAATTTGCAAGGGACAAGGGACTTTCTAGATTCATTCTCGTAGGAATTCGGGAATGTGATAGAGAAAGAAGACAAGAGAGAAAGGAGGGTAGGGCCTGGAGTGGGGATTCGACCCAGTAGTGTCCCTCCGAAAATCCGTCTTTTCCTATCGCCATGCTTGCTGATTGGTTGCTGAAGCCATTGGGTATATAGAAGAGCAGGCCGTCTTGCCTGATTTTCCTCTAGTAGACCTTCTTCTTCTCGTCCATGCTCAATTGACCAGGACCCATGTTGACAAGGAGAAGTAGACCACCACTAGCTATCGTTAGTGAATGCAGGAAGGTAGAAGCGGAAGTGAAAGAATGAACGTACACAATAGACAGAATCTGGAAGAAGTCGTACTTGGCAAAGTCCTTGTGCGGGTGGTGGGGGTGAAGCTAACAGAGACGTCAGTCAATTGAACCAATAAAACACTCATCAAGGTATTGCTCGAAAGCAAAATTGCGCAGAACATACAGTCCAGAAGTTGTTCACTAATACATTGAACACACTCAGCAGGACAACCAAGATGATAGCACTCCATTTAGCCTTGAAGCCAACAACGACCATGACACAAGCGATGAGACCAAATCCACTGACGACGACACGCCAGAAGCTCCATGCGCCAGCGAAGACGAATCCAACGAAGAGGAAGATGAGCAGAACACGACCGGCGAACTGCACGTACATCTTGCGGTCCTTCTCGTCAAGCTGGGGCAGACCGGCGGGGACAAACTTCTTGCGAACCCACGAGTCGGACAGTACCATGAGCAGACCACCGACGACACTCAAGTTACGAAGGAAGAAGTTCAAATCGAAGATAAGACCATATCCCAGGCCTTGCGAGATGACCACGGCCAATAAACCGGCGACAGCGTACTCGGTGCGCTTGCGGGCGATCACCAGAACGGAACAGACGCACATGGCGATCATATTGACGATCAGGAAGAGGTGTGTGATACCCCACGGAACTAAAAAAAAAGGTAGATTTAGTCAGAGTAGATCACATTGTGAGTGGTTGGATTGACACATGTGAATGCTGATTTGAGGTGGACTTGTGCTGTTGAAGGTTGTTGCCCTTCCTCGGTTGGTGGGTGCGGAGAGGGGAAGCTGTGTTTGAGGCTATTCTTACTGCCGCGGAAGTCATGTAGGTAGACAAGCTGATCGCTCCATTGTGTAAGCATGCGCAGAGAGTCCTCAAGGAAAGTCACGACGATGAGAAAACGACCGATCGCAGGAAGGTGTCTGTAGGAGTGCCAAAAGTGAACACCGTGTCAGTGCATGCCTTGAAGATCCCTTGTTTTGGGTATGATTTGGGGGCCCTTGGGGACGCGGAGGCCAGAGGAAACTTGTTTCGTGGACATATAGCTAGAAGCTACCCAGCGGAATCACAAGTCGATTTCCAATAGATTGGAGTAGGACGTACGGCTTCACAGGGTCGGCCATGGTATCTAGCCAATCTTCGATCTTGCTGGTTTGCTCGCGAATCGCATCGAGCGGGCTAGGATCGCTAGCAGCATCTGCGCTGCCAGGACCACCGAAGGGGTTCTGGTGGCCGAGGTTATAGCCCGCTGTGCCACGGATTTGGGCCATTACGGACGAGAGTGAAATAGAAGAAGGAAAGTAAGAATGAAGGAATTCGAGGTTGAAGAGTAGAGACGAAGTGAGAGAGAGAGAGAGATGGAGGGAGTAAATAGTGAGTGGAGCCAGCCATACAAAGCGGTCTTCTTCAGGCCACGCTGCCCGGAACTCGACGCTAGTCTACTTTGGGTCAAGTGACGACAATCGTGTTCACCCTGGAACGGACCAACACAAGAAGTATTTGATTTTTTATTAGTATTATTATTATAGAAAATGAAAGGCTTGATTTTGGGAGGCCTAAGTGGGGAGATTGTGGTGTTTTACATAGTAATAACAATGGTAGTGGTAGTGGTAGCTGTTATTGTGCATTTAGACTACAGAAACAGTGATGCTGTCTTGCTCAATGCTTTCCATTGGGATTCGAAAGAGACACATAAAAAAAAAAGAAAAGAAAACATATAAAAAAAAGTACATGTTTGAGCTACAAACACGGGCCCAAATGGATTTGTTTCTCGCGATCCTCAATTCCCTCCATGGGGGATCAAGTCCGCATTGTGCGCGCGTTGTCTTTTCTCCCTGTGGAACAGAGGGACGGATTCTGGTATTATGGGGACACGCCCGAAACGCCAAAGCCAAATCAAGGGGGAGATAATAAATACAGGTCACGGATGAAAATATGGAGGTTTGGCATAGAAGGGAGGCATCAATGAGATGAAAATAGAAAATCTCTCAGAGATTGAATCATGCGGCCCAGTCCGAGTCCAGAGGGTGGCCCTTCTCGCGAAGGTCCGGCAGATAAGTCGGAGTGATGGTAACGCGAGGCTTAACGGGAGCTGGAGCGGAGGTGACGGGGGCAGGCTTGGTCTCGGAGGCACTGGTCTCGCTGACACTCTCGTCAGTCTTGTTGGCCTTTTTGTTCTCCTTCTTGTTGCCGCCCTTCTTGGTCTTAACCTGGGTCCATGCTTGGTCGGCATCGGCCGCCTTGGCCATCTGCTCTTGAACCTCCTCAGTGGGAAGACCCTGCTCCCACTCGCTGGTAGTAGCAGGCTCAAAGGTGTCCAGAAGCTGCACATTGGCAGCGGGAACAGGAGCGGGAGCGGCAGCAGCGGGCTGGGAGATACCGTTAGTCGCCTTCTTCTTCTCCCAGGCGTTGTTGGCGTGGGACTGAGCCCAAGCGGCTTCACGCTCAGGGATGTTCCGGCGGTGCTGCTCCAGCTTCTTCTGGCGTTCGAGCTCATCGAGGCGTGCCTGTTCCTTGCGCTCTTCATTCTTGCGCTGGTGGTTACGCGCCTTCTTGCCCTTCTCAGACACAGGCTCCTTCTTGTTCTTCTTCTCGGGCTGGGCGGGAAGGTCACCAGTCACACGAAGCACCTTGGCGTTGGCAGCAGAGGTCGGGGTCTCAAGCATGTCATCGATATCGCCAGCGGAGGGAACAGTAGCGTTAACCTGGGGAGAGACGGCCGGAGAAAGATCATCATCGGCCTCGGCACCGGTTGTGGAAGAGGCGTGAGAGCCAACGTCAAGCTGAGCAGCCTTCTTTTGCTGCTTCTTCTTCTTGTTCTTGGAGGTGGTGGTCTGGGGAATGCCATTCTTGATAGCAGTCTGGCGACGGGCCATCTCGCGGGGGTCGATCTCCGCCTCGGGCTGCTCATCCTCGGTGGTTGGGGGAGAGACAACAGTCTTCAGCTCGGGCTTTTTGGTCGAAGCAGTTTCGGGAGCTTTGGTCTTTCGCTTGGGCTTCTTAGATACCGGCTGGGCTTTTTCAAGAATCTGCTGTACGGGAGCCTTGGCTTTGGGGGCGGCGCCATTGGTGTAGTACCACCCGAGTCCACCGGCCACGACCAGCAGGATGGCCCAGCTAAGATAGGGATTCATGGTCATTGAGCTATATGAAGGCAAGAGTTAGCTTTCATTTCGTCCTATTTCGTCCAACGCTCCAGATTTCTTGACCCACAAGTGTGTTCGGGACATACTCTAGTAACGAGTGGCCGTTTGAAGGCAAAAGGGTTAAAGTTGTGGAATTGGTGAATTGGGGGGCGAATTGAGTTCACAAAAGGAGAACAATAGGTCACGCGCACAATACAACGGAGCTGTAGAATGAGATCGTCGTACACTTGTCACCGGAGAAAAAAAAGAAAAGGTAGAACGAGGAAGAATTGCGGTTTTTTAGAGGGCTAGCCCACGCATCGATGTCAGCCGATTCTCAAAAGAAAATTGACCGAACTCAAGGTGATCCGAAGTTTGGTAGCTCAAGTAGAGAACCTAAAAGTTGGTGCGATCACAGCAATCACAACCACAACCACGGGTGGTAGCAATGGGATGATGCGTGGTTGAGGAGTGTCGGGTCCGATGAGGGTGCGCAATGGGGGGGTTGATTTGCGCTCGGACGGGGATGGGAGGAGGAGGGTGTGAAAAGGCGAGGTAGGACAACGCGAGATCAGACGATCTCAGAAGTTGGCATGGAGTGAGAAAAGGGAAGTTAAACGAAGGAAAAGAAAAACAAAACAGAGGCCTCGTCAAAAGGAACGACAGAGGAGACAGGAGAGGAGGAAGAAGGAGAGATTCCCAGGTGTCCTTTTCGCTGGTACAATACAATACACAGGTATTACAGTACGGGCACACCATCCACTAGTCTGCCTGCTCTGATTTATAGAGTACGAAGTGTCTTCGAGTTAGTCTGTGTAGCACAAAGAATGATTTCAACGGTCTGTGTAGCCAATTATGATACTCTATATTCTGTCTTTGTGTATATTCACTAGTATTTATCAGGGATTGCTACCAAATTACTATGTACAGTGTGCACTTGTAACTCCGTAGTTAAACTCCTTATAATAGTCTTAACTTACGGTAATCACCTTACGGTAACTTGGAATGGAATGGCTTCTCCAGTGGAGAGATGGTCGCGCGAACAGGCCACGTCTCCTCCACGTCTCATTTCCACCTTGTCCTCCCCAGTGGGACTCCTTTCTTGACTAGTGTCAAATACGGAGTACCTTGGATATGTGTTTATGTACACTGTCGCAAGGACAAAGACCCGTCTGGTCAGGGTCTAGGCTGAGTGGTTGAAGATGGCTGTCGATCCGGCAGGGATTCGGCATCCCTTACAGACGGCCCTCACGCCCGCCACGAGGGGCCCGGAAAGTAAAGCCGGTCATTTTTGGTGTTGTAGCGAATCATAATCAGTCTATGTATACCGGACAATTTCAGTAGTAGTAAACTGTAAGAGTATACATAGTAGAAGATACCTGAGGATATTCACGGAGAGAATAGATGAAGCGGATGAGAAGGCCGGGCCAACCCGCGACCACTTGGATCGCTGTTAGTCAGGCACTTTTTTATATCATATCATATCAACTTCCAAGTTTTCCACTTGCACTCCCTTTTCCACTTTTCTACATATATCCAATCCACTTTCGCAATGGCAAAGAAGATTATCATCGATACCGACCCTGTAGGTATTTACTAGACTAGAATATTCAGAACCTGGCTAGATTTGATCTGATGTTTATTTATACAGGGTATTGACGACATTCTCGCTCTGCTGCTAGCTTTGTCTGCCAAGCCAGAGGAAGTCGAAATTTTGCTGATTTCTTTAACCTTTGGTAATATCGAAGTTGAAAAGTGAGCATTCGTCTATTTTTTTCTACCGGTACAACAGAATTCTGATCATTTAAAAATAGCTGTCTTCGCAATGTGGTTTCTATGTTCCATATCCTCGAACGCGAGACCCAGTGGCGTCGCGAAAACGGGCTCCCCGAAGGCTTCGGTGCTATGCGCGCCTCCCGCCCTATAGTTGCTGTTGGTGCCAAAGATCCTCTTGAGGATCAAAAGATGCTGGCAGACTACTTTCGTACGTCTTGGCCATCCATTTTTCTTTTCCCCTCTCAAACGCATTATGTACTAACTACCCCGCAGATGGCACCGATGGACTCGGAGGTATCCATGCTAGCGTATGTTCAGATGCAACCACATATTTGCCCCCGCAAGAGAATGAAGTGTACTGATTTTTACCATACAGCACCCACATCTCACCCCAAACCATGAGTGGGCGCATCTCTTTGACCCTGTCCGCGATTCCCATGGAATTGAGACCGTCAACGCGGGCCCTAGAGACGTGGATCAGTCTTTCGTTCCATCCAAGCTCCCTGCGCATAAGGAGATTCTTCGAGCACTGCGCGAGAATGAACCCGACTCGGTCACTTTAGTGGCTGTCGGTCCCCTCACCAATCTGGCACTTGCAGCTGCCGAAGACCCAGAGACTTTCCTACGCGTGAAGGAGGTAGTTGTAATGGGTGGTGCCGTGAATGAGCCTGGTAATGTATGTGGTTTAGCCTATAGCAAATTTTTACTACCTAAAGCCTTGTTTATATCCGTTCAGAATTGACCAACCACAATCTATAGGTGACTCCAATGGGCGAGTTCAACGCTTACGCGGATGCCTTTGCCGCTGCCCGGATCTACGCTCTCACATCGCCTAACCCGAACTCAACTCTGCCCCCTTCAACAATTTCACAGCTGCCCGCTTACCCTGCTAAACTGAGCAAGCAATTGACCCTTCGCCTCTTCTCTTTAGACATTACTCTGCGTCATAACATCTCCCGTGGTCAGTTCCGCACCGCAGTCACCCCACTGCTCGCAAAGGGCTCTCCTCTCGCAGAATGGGTCAATGCATTCATGGGACACACTTTCCGTACTCTGGAACGTCTACACCCTGGTCATGTCGGAGATGATGCTCAATTGAGCTTGCACGACCCTGTTTGCGTCTGGTATGCTTTGACATCGGAGGATCCACGATGGGCTCCTGCACCCAACTCCCCCGAAGACATCCGAATCGAGACCCTTGGCCAATGGACTCGTGGCATGTGTGTAGTGGATCGTCGTAACCGTCACCGCATTGACGGCGACGAGGAGAGTTCGAATGATCATGGACATTGGTTGAGTACCCGCGCTGGTAACCGTGTCTATCGGATGGACCAATCGCCGAACGAGTCCGACTTTGGCCAGGTCATTATTGACAAGCTTTTTGGTTAGAGATTTATGACTAGAGAATTGATGACATAGATGGTTGAACGAATATAAACTTTTTGGTATTCGCAAATCATGATCCGGCCCTTGTATTGAGAAGGATTGTATGATTGACAGAAACGAGGGACCCTCCAATTGGATACTGCGTACGCCAAATAGAAGTTGTCAATCCTGCTCGGATCCGGCCTGGACTAAATTTCATGCAGCTGATCGCCCCATAAATTTTGTCTTCACAGTGACAGCCGGAATGATTGTCCTGCAGACTGTGGATCATCCTAAAAATAATCCTTGTATTGTCTAAGCGCGCGTTATAAGCCCCACGATGATTGGTCGGATGAGACCGCAACCAGGTAAGATCAGCACTATAAACCAGTTTAGGACAATTCGTCACAATTAGCGCTGATAGTCAGACCATGTTGCTGGATCAAGACAGTATCGTATAGTATGATTGGGTTGTGTATGACGATTGATCATGAGCTATAACTAAGGATGCCCGCATGGTCTGCGAAATTGTTGAATTTCACTGAGCTATCTCCAACCTCATACACTTTCACTCTTTCATTCTTGTGATAATTATTACAAGAGTTAGTCCCTAGGTCGGCAAATATGCCAGGAATCGAGAATGCTGGTGTATTTTCCACAGTCGCCACGATCCTTGATCAATCACTTCAAAACTACCAGCGAGCTTTCGACTATCTCAAAGTAGCCGGAAATCTTTGGGGAACACTTGATGGTTCGATGGTCATACCCCGTGAAACGCCTTACAAGCAAAAGAGCACTACTCCAGGAGTGGCACATGATTCACTACCGAGCCATATTTACGATGATTTAATCAAAAAGTTCGATGCTTGCGATAAAAAGTCTCACGCGTTGCGCGAAGTTATAACTAGGATGATCCCGAGAGAGATCAACCATCGCAGATGTTATACTCTTGGATCCGACGATATAAGTAAGGATATCGATAGCCATGAGAATGTCAAATGCTCAACAAAGAGCAGTTTAATACATTCAACAAGATCGGAGCGCAGGTCAGAAAAACAAATGAACATCCCCAAATACTTCGAAAGTGGCAGTCAAGTCCAAGTACGAGATGTAAATCAGGCGTATGGACTTCAGAACAACATCTACGGGAAACAAAACATTGGTGGAATTCAGCAATATACCTACGGTGAGTATTGATAAGAACATTTACCTGATGATACTATCATACATAGCAAGGCTCATCATAAAAATTGGAAAGACATGACGAGCGCTAACCATTCAACTTGTCCAGTAAATCAGCCCGAGCTCGATTTCAGCTTCCACCGCCCTTTAGGAATGGACCTGAGTCAAACAGTATGGATTGCACCAGAGTATTTCCAGGGTCGCGAGTTTGATCTCGCACAGTTAACACAACATTTGATTCCTGCTCAAAATTCTGTTAAACAACAACGTCTAGTCATTGGCGGCAAGGCGGGTATGGGAAAGACACAACTGTGCATTGCATATGCAAAACTTCATTGTGAACGCTTGGATCCAACATATGACTCAGCCATTCTACTTGATGCTTCATCCGAGTCGAAATTGAGGGAAAGTTTCAAGAAGATTGCGAAAAGAATTTTCAAAAATATACCGGATAGTGAAGATGCTGTACAGCATACTCTTCGATGGTTGTCCGACACAAACAATAGAGGATGGTTATTGATATTCGATGGATACGATGACCCCGATCAATTCAGTATCAGCCAGTACTGCCCCGGTGGAACACACGGAACAATTCTGGTTACTACTCAATCACCAGCCACTGTATCTGGTCACTTTTTTCCCATAGGACCATTGGACGAAGAGGGTAGTCTTAGAGCCTTAGCGGCTCGATCAGAGCGAGGAAATGCCCTTGAAGGTACGGAAAACTTTTGACGTTTAGCGGGAAGCCGAACTAACAGCAGTTTAGATCCCACCGCAAAAGAACTTGTGAAGAGACTCGGCGGCCTTCCACTCGCGTTAGCCACGGCCGGCGTCTACATCAAGCGAAATAAATGCACATTCGAGCACTATCTCAACGACTATAAGGACCATTGGATCTTCAACACCTACAACTACATCAGATTACCCGAATATGGTAGATCACTCCATACAGCGTGGAACTCAGCATATGCTCGATTGAAATCAAGCTCTCTAGAAGCGGCCAAATTACTAGGGTGTTTGGCTTACTTTGATAATAAGAAAATCCGACACGAACTCATCAAGCCGATCAATGGAGAACTGGAGGGTAATTGGCAGCACCTGATGAAAACGTCTGACAGAAGGATTCAACATTTGATGGAGATTATAGCTGAATTCTGCTTCTTGGATCCCGCGACGGCGGAGGATAGTGCGGGTTCACAGTCTTGGAACATGCATAATTGTGTTCATGCGTGGACGCTGGCGGTCTTGAATAGGGAGGTTTACCCTGAGTTTCACTGGTATGCTTTTGATGGAGTTGCCGCTTAGGATAGCGGTGATACCTATCAGTTATAGGTATAACTTAATCTATTGGAGGGAGGTATCATGCTTGATAGTTGGGTTCACCATTTGAACTCCAAATCAAATGTACAATAATTGCATACAGGCGAAAATTGGGGTTAATTCCATACTAGGACCTTGAATTTTATTGAAAACGAACTGGTACTAGTAGCATTAACAACTCTTTTACTTGGACTTTGGCAAAGATCCTACGAAGTTAGCCAACTACTTACTTACTTTAGCGCATTGCATCGTTGGCCCGGGTGTCTGTCATGTTCAAGGGGTTCCACCTTCATCTTGTGAACTGACTTCACAGTGGAAAGCCAAGATATCCCTAAATTTTTCCTAATCGCCGTGATAGGGCGCTTTGACAGCATCTGAGCTGAGGAATGTAAACTCGCAGCTGCGTACATTTGGGTTGACTTCTCGACCGTGATCTATCTTTGCATCATAATTCCATTCCTTGGCTTGCTACCAGTCGTCTTTGACAGATAGTGCGAGCCCAAATCCATCTCAAACCTGCTATAAGCTTTCCCAGCCTCCGCAACAATGAAGCTTTACCTCAATGCGTCCGGGGAAGCGCGACAGCCATGGACTGGAATGTGGAATGTGGTATCCTAGGGATCGGCACGCTTTATACCATACAGAAAGCCTGTCTGGTTACAACTTCACAATCCAAGAGGCTTTTTTTAGACTCGGTGAATTGACCCCTGCCACTAAGAGGCTTTTCATGAAAGGGGGGGATTCATATAAAAGCGATCTCCTGAGGGGTTCATCAGAACCATTCCCATCTATATCATCTCTATCAAGATTCCAAGTTGACACTGTTCATCCTCCAGGATACTCATTCATCCCTTGCAACTGCTGATTCTACTACTACAAAATGCAACTCACCAACGTCCTGGGCCTCTGCCTTCTGGCTATGACCGCCAATGCGGCTGTTCTCCCCCGATTTGCTGGCCCTTACCACGGCGGCCGAATTTCGGTGCATGTTCCCAGCAACAGCACGACTCCCCACAATGCCACTACAACAGGGACAAAGGGCAAGGTACCTCTTACTACAGGTACTACCAGGCCTCAAAAGAGTAGCACTAGCAAGGGAAACAGCAAGAAGCCGCAAGCTTCTCATGGTGTGCAAAACGTTGATATCCCTTTGAACTCGAACATCCCGAACCACGTTAAGCATATCAACCACTGTCACGAGTTGTGCTCATTGGAGGCACAGACATGCAATATTGCGATGCCGGATGAAGATAAGACTTGGTAAGTTGAGTCATGTTTCGAGAAAGGATCCATGTTTGGGTCAGGGCTAACTCAATTTTCAGTGATGAGACGTACAAGCAGTGCTCTTCCAAGTGCCACCCATCGGATTTTGAGTAATTTCCATAGGATTTGAGGTGGAGGGATAGTACTATATTTGGATGAAAAAGTATTTGGATTAATTGTGTGTGATATTTGAATGGATCGTTCTAGCGTGTGATATCGATGTTCTCGGGACTGTAACCTGCCGAATCTTAGTTTAGTCAATATGATGATTTAGGATCGTATAATTCTAGGAATTCTTTTTTGTCCGTCTTTTCTTCCAATTGATTTTTTTTTTTTTAGAAAGTACCCCGAGATCGACACTATTCTGGGTGATATCGGAGGACAAGACTCCATCTTGCCACTTGGTCATAAACCCTAAGTGCTTGTTCTGTACATCCGTAGTATATATTTGCCGAAGTCTGGTACTCCGATAGTACTCCGATCAGCAAGATTATCCTACATTAGAGAAATGACTAAGGAACAAGGACCACCTCAAACTGGGAATGACCGCATGTGATGGAGTCTCCCATAATAATTGAAGCGCACGTGCTGGACTGCCCGGATGGCAATGTACCCCAGCACTGCCAAATGTATTGTTGAGTACTTGGGCTAGAATAAGCTCAGACCCCACCGTCCACCAGCAAATGCGCGTTGCTTCTTGCGGCACGAGCTCCCTCATCAACCAATCAGCATTCGCCATTTCGACTCGTGGGCAAGCACGCGACACTGGGGAGTCCGCAATCGATGAACATTGTCCCAATAACCCCAAAAGGTACCTTACGACAGTATGTAAGGTAGCATAATCCCCTAGTAATTCTCTGAATTTTAATGGACCTACATATTTAATAAGAAGGTTGGAAGTACAACAGTGGTCCCCTTATTGAACCTTTTCCTCTCATTCTTCTTCTCTTTCCTCCTTTTGAACAACGTTCTTCTTCCTTTCCCTTTCAAGACCATGTCTCGGTCACGATTTCCTCCTACTCCCGCCATGTCAGGCGGGTTTTCAGTTAAGGACAAACCAATAGAAGGCACTGATGTGTTTGCCTTGCCTCCTGCTGCCATTAGTCCCGCCAAAGAAGATTCCGATAGTCGTCGTTCCTCGCAGTCTGATCCCACGTATGAACCTGCTTCACCTACTTCGCCAGAGTTACCACCTCGCGGTCGTCACCAGACCCATCATACTTCACGGTCGGGGGCTGGGACAAAACGCCCCTTAGAAGATTTTGATCTACCTCCACCACCGACAAGAACTCGCAAGATTATACAGATGAAGCCAAAGAGTCCTACTACCTCAAAATCACCTGCAAAGTCGAAGGAAAATGGAAAGATGACCAGCCAGTCGGCCGATTCAACTGCCCAAACAGCGACAGCATCCAAGAAGAAGCCTAGTGCAACTAGTGCAGCGGGTCGTAAAATCGCTCGGAAGACAGCGCATAGTTTGATCGAGAGACGACGTCGCTCGAAGATGAATGAGGAATTCGGTACTTTGAAAGATATGATTCCTGCTTGTCGAGGACAAGAGATGCACAAGTTGGCCATCCTTCAGGTATGGTGCTAACCTCCATGCCCAATACTCTATGTTCCGATATACGGCCATGGATTTGTACTAAAAACTCGAATGGTGATGTGCTGACTCCAAACCATAGGCCAGCATCGACTATGTCAACTATTTGGAACAAATAATTCAAGATCTCAAGACAGACGGCGGACATCATTCAGCCATACCACCATCACCGCCATCTCCAGACTTTACTGCCGAAGGAATACAGGAAATATCCAATCAACTACCACAAAATGCTCAATCCTCCGTCTATTCCTGTTCTGAACCTGCCTCCCCCGAGATATTGCCGCCAAGCGGACAGATCTCAGACGTATCGCCGTCATTTTCCCCACGCACTCGTCTACCATCTGTTCACACATTGCCAGAGGCTCCCTCGATATTGCCTAGTCCGGCACTGGGACCTTCTTATCACTCTTTGGATAAGGTTCAAGACCTACAGGGTATTGATCATGAAGCTTCGGCTGCCTTGCTCATGCTAACTCGAGATCGTCGGGGCACCGCCGACTCAATTACTGAGCATTTCTCTACCGGTACTACTTTGTACCCTGCGCCAGAGAGACAAAACTCCGTATCGGATTCTCAGAGAAGAAAAGGGATGAGTGTACGGGATCTCCTGATCTCATAAAGTGATTATGTGTTTTTATTTTCAGCGACTGAATGACTTCAAGGTGTTCAATTTGGGAACTTCAATGGTGGTTATTACTGAGCGTTCTTAGTCCTTTGTTCTTTTTTCTTTTTCTTCTTCTTCTTTCTTCTTTTTTCTTCAGATCTCAAAGGCGACATTTGTGCTTATAATGTGGGATGTTGGGGCCACGCTGTATGCAATATTTCGTTGCCGTTCTTCTATTTTTTCATCTTCTGTACAGATTGTCTATATCCTAGTCCATGTCACGTAAAACTTGGGTTTTAAAATTGAGTTTAGAGTCCTAAACCAGTGATAGATATTCATCAAAGATATTCCATTAACAACTTATACTGATACTCCGTGTACGCTCCATACTTTAATCCCTCTATGTAGTAAAGCCCCACTTCTCACTTCTGATTGGCAGACTCTGCTTTGTCAAGGTCCGAACGTCCGAAGGCCGACGAACATATCAAATGTTCAAGTTCATTCTTAAAAAGTACATGGTTTTAATATAAGCTGCGTCTCGAATTCCCTTTTGTTGCGCCAAAGAGGCTTAGTGTGTTAGCTCTAATACAATGGAGAGCATTCGACGCTACAACGTGGAACGATCTTGTCTTCGTTGCCACGAGCGAAAGGTCAAATGCGACAAGAATTCACCATGCAATAGATGCGTGAATCTTGGCGAAACCTGTCAATACCCAGGACCTCGCAAAGGCAAGAGAAGAGCCCCGAAAACAAGCGTGACCGACGTTGTATCAAGACTAGAGCAGTTGGAACGCTCTATCGCAACTCTAGCTGGAAGTTCGTCTACATCCCAAACACGATCGCAGCAACAGCTTCCCCTTCCTAGAGCTGCTCCTCTATCAGTACCGACATCAGCTTCAATCCATGATCATATCCATACACCCAACAATAGATCACCCGGGGAGTCAAACCGGAGCCACGGTGTTCTTGTCAGGGACGGCGCTTACATCGACGAGCCGTTTCTGTCACGAGTACTCGAAAAAGAGCAAGAATTACAATCTGCCATTGGAACGCCGAGTACAGAGACCAGTGACCCACGAAAGCCGCCTCCTCTCAAAGTAGACGGCATAATAACTAATCCACTCCTAACGCAAATGGATTTCAAGTCTCTTTACCCAGGTCGGTATCAAGCAACACTACTCTGGCAGACATTTCTAGCTCGTGTCGAACCGGTAATAAAGGTACTTCATATCCCCACAACACAGCCGCGTATCTTTGCTGCGATAAGTCGGCCTGATTCAGCTCGACCTGAAGTTCATTGTCTTCTTTTTTCGATCCTTTTTAGTGCCACGACGGCGCTGTTGAGCGATGATCCGACTAATGAGCAAATTCGTATGGATCTACGTCGGTATCAGCAGGGGATGGAGTTGAGTATCTATAATTCGTCTTTCCTGGATTCACCTACTTTATCCTCGATACAGGCAATGACAATATACCTGGTAAGAGGAGCAAGTGATTACCTACAAGTAATGTTTTGGCGGAAGCTAATGCTGTTTCTTTATTAGACATGTTTGCGTTACAGCAACAGTGGACGCGCTGGCTTCACTTTACGTGGTTTAGCGATTAGAGCAGCGCAGTCTATCGGTCTTCATCGGGACGGAGAAAACTTCAAACTATCGCCCTTAGAATGTGAACTCCGCCGACGAGTCTGGTGGTCTCTATTCTGCACCGACGCCCGTATGGCCGAGGATCACGGCATTCTGGCCGCCGAGCATGAATACAATGGTGACACAAAGTTTCCATCTAACATCGATGATCAGAATATAAGCGAAACTTCCACAGAACCAGTACAGTCTAAGCAATATTGGACTGAAATGTCGTTCAACTTGATCATCACCGAGGTTCACAAAATGTGGGTTCCAATGACTCGCTCTGTTAATACTTCATCGGATAAAGATCAACCATCTCAAATCTTGAAAGAAATGAAAGAACGGCTACATACCCGCTTCATCCAATACGCACACACAGATATCCCCATCCAACGCCACGGTGCAATTCTCGTACAGGTATTGACCTCAAAAGCAGAGGTCCACATATATCAAAAAGCACTGCAAAAACAAGGCACAGACTGTTCAGCCATTGACCCAAATGCTGCAACTGAACTACTCAGCCTAGCCCTGAAAGCCCTGGATCTCGGATTGGAGTTATACACGGATGAGTTACTCCGCGGTTTCCGCTGGTTAACGTCTACCTATTCCCAACTCCATCTACTTACCTACATCCTTTGGTATTTATGTGTCTACCCGAATAGCTCATACAGCGAGCATGCCTGGCACAGCGTCAATCGCCATTTCGACTTAGTAGATAATGACCCCTCCTGGCCGGACCCAGGTCCCAAATGGCCGATGCTGAAACAGCTTCGAGCAAAGGCGTTGAGAGTCCGGCATTCGCAGATTATATCTGGCTCTGGTTCTGGTTCTGCGGAGTCTTTAGCTGATGGTGATTATGCGGGACAGGTGGAAATGAACGATTCGGCTCGTGATGAGCTTTTGGATATGTATAATTGGGATCTGAATTGGCTGGAGTTCCCCGATTGGAACTTTTTGGCGCAAAGTTCGATTATGGGGCAGTATGGAACTGGACAGTCATAGGTCTACATGATGATTTGCTGTATTATAAGGAGTTATCATATTAGATATGGGTTTCTGGAACCAGGGACTAGATGTTTAGATGGATACTACTAGTAATTCATGACCCAGTGAAGTGTTGAAAGTGCATCCTATGCTATGATTTTCATCCTTTTTGCGGACTCATCCTCTATTACTCTTATTTAGTACATACCAGTGCTAATATCTCCCAAGTCACTAATGGGATGGTTGTGGGGTAAATTGAGGGCGGCAGATGTTCACGTAACGCCTCATCGGAAATATAGCTTCCAATAAAATAAAGGTTTATTTTACACATTTACACAGAACCAGAATCTCATCAATTCAAACATCTACAATAACTACTAAGCAAAAAGTGCTGCTCATGGGCGTTGTAGGTGACGCCGCACTCTCTCTATCTGGATGGACTGGTAGAATCCGGCAATTTTGTAAGTTGATCTGGTCAATAGTAATATCGTCTTTTGTCAGTGATTAATATATGGAATGTCATCATCACTGGCACATTGAGGTTCTAGAGAGTCCAGACTCTGTGCTGCCCCGAAAGATCCAAGTCCTAGGCATCAAGATACATTTGGTCGACCTCGAAGACTCGAGCAATCTCGTATCTATTATAACTGGCTTTGATACTTTAATCAATGTAATTGGACCAAACGATCTGGTTCTAGAGAAGAAAGTGCTTCAACCTGCCAAGCTTGCTGGTATCAAAGGATTTGTTCCCTGTGCTTTTTCTACACTCGCGCCTCCACAGGGTGTTACGCTACTTCGAGATGAGGTATATCCTCAACGATATTCAAGAATGATTTTTCAGTAAGCTAACAATTTGTCAACAGAGAGAGGAGATCTACAATGAGATCAAATCCATAGGTCTTTCTTATAACAGTCATTGATGTTGATTATGAGTATCCAGCCAGGTACCCGATTATTCCATTCGGCGGAATCGACTCAAATTTAATGCCAGAAACCAAAATTTATGGAGATGGAACGGCTCCTAATATCCTTACCAATGTTCCTGATATTGGGCGCTTCGTGGCACGTATCATCCAAGGTGACCGAACTCTCAATAGATACGTATACACCTATGGTGATGTCCTTAGCCAGAAGGAGGCTATCCAGATTGGGAAAGAGATTATCGGCATGAAAGTCGAAAGAAAACACATATGATCAAACTACCACGCCCCTCTCAAGTCTTTAGATTACTCACCCAGTTCCTAGGTATCGAAAGAATTGATCGAAACAAGCTTGGAAAGGTCTAAACAAGCTGTTGCTCAAGATCCTCATTGCTTGATAAGACGTTTCGGTCTGCACATAGCCCAGAGGATATACAGCTAATACATCCGTCAAGACAACATTCCTGCCAATGCCGAGTCTCTGGGCTATCTTAATGCTTGACAGCTCTATCCAGACTTTAACCCGCAGAATTTCCGATGAGTTTTCGCGGAGACACGGGCAAAGAATTCGCACAAGGCATAAAGTTTAAAATTATAGACCGAAATGAGACGGAATGAGATATAAATTGGAACTTTGGTATTCGTATTTTTGTTTGGTCATATTATATGATGACCCGAGTTTAGATCTTCTGCATAGCGGCGACGTCGGTGGACTGAACGTGGTCCTCATCCTCCTCGATCTGAGCCTGGAGCTCATCGGTGGAAACCTTCTCGTCCTCGACGACAATGTTGATCTGGAGCTTCTTAATACCGTAACCGATGTCGACGAACTTGGAGGCACCCCAAACCAGACCGTCCATCTCGATGGCGCGGACGTTGGCTTCGAGCTCCTCGAGGTTGGTCTCGTCATCTATAAAACCAGAGTGGTTAGTATTGGACATATGACAGCAGTATAGACAGGCCTAGGCCGAAAAAAAACAGTAAAAAAAAGATCAAACATACCCCAGGGCTTCACCTCCAGGGTGACCATGGACTTAGCGGCGGGCTTAGGTCCCTTGGCAGCCTTCTTGGCCTTGTACTCCTCCAGGTTCTTCTTGCGCTCAGCAACGACGGCGGGATCCTCCTCCTCAGAGTCAGAACCGAAAAGGTCCTCCTCCTCGTCGGCAGGCTTGGTGGCGGCGGGAACCTCCGCGGCTAGAATAAGCAGTCAGTACAAGTCAATGCGATAGATATTCATAGAGCGATATCACGTACGGGGAACGGTGTTGGGAGCAGACTCAGCAGCCATTGTGAATGTTTTGAAGGTAAGGATGGAGGGTGAGAAGTGTAGGAGTAAGGAAAATGGTGGGGGGATGGAGGGGAGCGAGGATCGAGCAGTAAATTTTATTGCTGCGGTGCGGTTCTGGTGGGGGGGGCACTTCCGCGCAAATTGCTGCAAATTTCGAACTAGCGCGTTTCTAACGGTTGCCACCAGTTGCAATTGTACTGTTTCATTGGTGGAGAGTGCTGTACCGAGGATTGAAAATTACAGTACGACTGTATGCACAGCATGAGATAAAGTAGAATGGACCTCTAGAGTTCCCAAAGGGAGACAGACTGTCTGATAGCTGGGACTGACTTCAAATGGGGGTTAAATTGGAAATTCCTCATTTACTTTTATTTTCTATGTTCATATTGATAATGTCTAAAGAAACACAAATTGAAATCGTCAAAATTGATACTCGTAGTCCTCGTAGAACCAGCAAGAATTCTTCTGCCCCGCCAACCCCCGATTAGGCCGATAAGAGAGGGGCACATGGGATGACTAACCCTAATTCGAAGTACATCCCGTACTATTTTGAAAGGATTGTCACCCATTAATTCAAGTGTACAGAATAGATTTGAGCTTCAAATTATGAATGACATTGCCCAGATAATCATGCATTATCTACTTGAGTCTGTATTTAAATAGCTATTTTGTGAGCGCTGATAAACGGACCGTACCGCGAGATATGTAGTTAGCATGTACATCCTTGACTCCGTAGTTGGGAGCATCACCCAATTTAGTGGGGGCTAGATTCAAAGAGGGGCTAAGCTCAAGACCAGCATAATTCACGACTCTTCCTCCGTTTTTGCACCAAAAAGACTGGATTCTTTGGCGATGCAGGTACCCTTGGTTCTTAATGGCTGAGGTTTTGGGAACCATTGCAGCGGCCCTTCAAGTCGCCGAGCTGGGGGGGTCGTCTCTCAGTCAAACTATGCACCTTTGCCCATAAATACAAGAATGCCAATAAG
Organism: Penicillium citrinum; assembly: GCF_028827155.1. Classification (NCBI taxonomy): domain Eukaryota; kingdom Fungi; phylum Ascomycota; class Eurotiomycetes; order Eurotiales; family Aspergillaceae; genus Penicillium; species Penicillium citrinum. Next base: position 1,582,098 of record NW_026622692.1, read on the forward strand.
GCACTGCGAAGCCTTTCAAATGATGTGGCGCTCACTTGCAGTGTACTTCGCCAATTAAGTGACAGTCTTGGTCAAGATGATTTGGTTTCCTTGTATTCCCCAGATGCCTTTGCCACAGCCCAAGATGTACTGGAAGAATGCAGGAAAGTTTTCAAGGACCTCGAGAGCGAAATCGAACAACAGCATCCTGATCCTTCTTCGTCAAAGTCTCGCCTGGAAAAAGCAACTCGGAAAATCTGGTTTCTCATGAATGAACCCCGTTTGGATGCCGTGGCTGGAAACCTGGAACGTCTGAAATCAACAATGCTTTTGATGCTAAACGTCGTCATTTATGCCGGACAACTACGCAGGTACCGTCAGACCTTACTTATTACTCTAGCTCTGTGCATTGACTATCTAATAGTCGACGTGAAATGAATACTGCTCAAGAACAACGCGAACTTCTGCAAGTGCTAGCGGTGGAAAAGATTGAGAGTGAAAAAAAGTTCCAACAGTTGACCACGTCTATACAGTTTTTCAACTTAAATGTACAGACACATGGGAATGATTCCACATACAAAGCGCAAGCCCCGCCAAAAAGCAAAGATGAGCTTGAGCATTACTATGATATGGTAAAGGCTGTGCTCGGCAATATCGATACTGCACAGCACTTTCTCGATGAAAATCGATACAGAAGACTGAAAGACGGCTTCATTAATTTGCACCATTCCGAGGCGACTGATCTGAGCCAGAAGCATGGAATCAGAGCATCACAACTATTTTCCCAGCTGGGAATCCATCCTGTATGCACCCCATTTGAGATGACTTTCAGATCCACTACGGCTAATTTTGCAAAGCCGCAACGTCAGATAGAACCACCGGAGGATGGTTTCCCATTAGAGGCTCTGAAGAGAAAACGGGCCAAGAAAGCCGGTCCCCGTGCTGTAAGAACGGATACACCATTCGCGCATATGCCGGCATCGATGCCGCCAGGAAATTGGACTGAGATGAATAAGTACCCTCAGCATTCAGTGCAGCCTGACAATCCATTGTCCGTGGATGTATGTTCAATACCTAAAGTTTTCGACATTGGAAGATTCCTGGATTCGATGCTCTTGCCGTTGAAAGCTTCGATCATTTTAAAGCCATCAATACTAATATAACCATACAGTCTGCCTTCAATCTTGACTTCAGCGCCCTTGATCGTCCCGATCTCCTCGAGAGTTTCGATTTTGACGATTTCTTATCAAATGATGCAAATTCTGGATTCGGGTTTGACCCGAGTATCGCACTTGAAGCTGACGCCTCCATTAATACACCATTGGAAGAGAAGAAACCTGAGGAGCGCGATCCAAGCGACCCACCTCCGTATCAGGATACTTCCCCTGACAATCCTGATACTTGGATATTGCGATGGACAAATCTCAAAAGAGATGAGCTACATTGATGGCATAAGCCTTAGTACTGAAGAGTTTCTCTATCGCTTTCAAGCAAAACACGATTAAAACAGATTTGGGAATAGCTCAAGACTAGCATGAGCCATTGATTAAGGGATTAATGTAGGTCCAATATTCCAAACAACCCAAAAAATGCCAATGCAGCCAATGCAATTTCCCCCGAACCTTATACCCAAGTCCCCATGCAAGAGAACATTAATCATAACTTCGTAAATCCGCACTGAGCAAGAGTTATACATCTGCTGGTGTTCTGGTCCCACTGGACGATTTGAGCATATCTTCCTCCAACAAACGCTGGCAGAAAGAACTTTGCTTTCGGATCCAGGGTCCGAAATAAAGTAATGCGAATGGAATAGGGACACAACTCAGACTGGCAAATCCAAGAACCGAAGTTCCCCACGATACTCCTAGTTTTGCGTAGAGAGGGTCGGCGGCAAGGGGGAACAGAGCACCGGCAATGCTTCGCAAAATCATCGAAGAAGCCAATGCACTCGCGGAGTAAATACGGTAAGCATCGGTGACATATGTGAGAAGTGAAATGAAAATGGTTTGGTATCCGATGCCGAAGACAAAGCCTGACAGCACCGGGGCAATCCAATGAATCGATTGCTTTGCTGACCATGCTAGCCAGAAGAGACTGATTGTTAGCAATGGCCCGGCCACGCAGGATAGTGGAAGTCGATGATATTCAGGGCTAGATGCCCAGCGCTTTCCAAGTCTTTTTGACTTCTCGTAGAATGCGTCGTAGAAGAGGGCGAAAAGACAGGATGATGCAGCACCAATGCCCACTGTATGGAATAAGCTTGAGTTCAACTGCCCCGGCGCCAATGTGTAGGAGACTTACTTGGAATATAGGTAAGAGAAGTCTTCGCAACATCAAAGTGATATGTTTCTGCACACAGTTAAATCTTTCTCTGAATCAAAGGGTCCTTTGAAAGACGTACGCTTGAAGATGATGGGGTATGCTTGGAAATAGAAAAATACCATGCTCCATGCAAGTGAAATAAAGATACCGTAAAAAGGACGATGGGTTCGAAAAGAAGCATGGTAATAGGACGAGTGAATGTTTGAGTGAGGGTGAAAGCGGCATCAGACTTCAACTCTTGAGGAGCAATATACAGATCGGATCCACTCTTCTTTCTCAGTCTCCTAGATTGTTGCTTGAGTAAAGCAGGCGAAAATGTTTCTATACAATATGTATTAGCCCTATATTCTGCAAAATGTAAATGGAAGCTTGACATACCCGCTAGAAAGAGTAGGCCAATCCAAGTGATTCCACTCAGAATCAAGTCAATACGAAACGTCCATCGCCAACCATATTGAACGGAGCAACCAGATATTATGGGGCCGATAATTGGGCCAAAGCTAGTAGCCTAAAATGTTGTTAGGATCTGGGTGTTGATGTGATGATCAACTTGAAGTATGCGCCATACCGACATGTACATCGCCATCGCGCGGCCCCGAGCTCGCAGATCAGAAAACATATCTGCATAAAGACCACCAACAACAGTCTGTGGTGCAGCAGCCATAGTACCACAGATTACCCGAAATACCAGGAGGGAGGTCCAATTAGGCGCGAAAGCACAGCCCAGCGTGCCAAGCCAGAAGATAGTAAATGTCCAAAATACAACGGGCTTCCGTCCGATGGTTTCGCTGAGTGGGCTAAAGACGAGAGGTCCAATACAATATCCAATCAAAAAGATGGCGGTTGGAAGGACCTTTTGGCCGCCGCCTGACAGGTTGAAATCCTGCATGATAGCGGGGACTGCATTGCTAGGCAAGGAAGAGGAGATTCCACTATTAAGCACGACGAGGAGTGCAATAACTCCATTGTAGATCTTTTTACTCTATTCAAAACCTTTGTTAGTATGATGGGATGATTTGATCTTGTTGTATATCACAGAAATTCTTCAAGCGTACAAGAGGCCAGTTGTTTGGATTCACTTTTGAATCCTCAGTGAATTCGACAAGTGTTTTTTGGTTTGGTAGATTAACAAGCAAATAATTATCATCATCCATTACATGATCATCCTTTGACATTGTAGAGCAGGTTTCTGTCTCATTTGGAGCAGGTTTCTTGTCTATAGGCTGTTAGATGTCAAAGTAAGAATGTTGCGAATGGAGCTGGCGCACCTTGGGAATTATTCGTGAATTTGGCTAGAATAGATGAGCCCGACTGAATTGCCATTTTGAAATTGAAGCAAAATAAGCAAAATAAATTAGGTACAGAGGTTAAAAGGGTAAGAAAGAAAAAAAATACTGCGAACCATGTCTATACCAATTTCCCGTTTCGACCCGCGGAAACCAACAACTATATACGAAAGTCCTTTCTGGTCACTTAAACCGGTGGGGCAGAAAGCCCATGAAGAATTTGAGTCACAGTATCTAAAATCCGCATCCATGCCCAGTTTTCCAAACTATTATGTTTGCGATCTTAGAAACTACCCAATGAAGAGAGCGTTATACTTCAGAATTTTGAGCGAGTGGGTCGGATGCGGTCCGGAGCCGGTCCTTAGGGTAAAAAGTCCCGGGCCCGATTAGGATCCGGTCCCTGACGGGCGCCTCCGAAGCCTAGATCTTTCTTCGTTGCATCGCTTTTACTCAAAATGCGGGCAAAATAGAGAGAAACGCGCAATTCCATGTGATATGTGGATGTCGAATACGTTATGGCAGCCCAAGATTATTCTTTTCAATATGCACGATTCTGTGCCTTGGTCCACCGCGACTATCTTCGAGGAACCGGTTTTGTAGATCAATCAAGCTACGATTATTGGACTTTGAAGAAGTTCTTTTGAGGAGGCGGTTTTCATATTATTATACTGATTCTAATGTGGCAATGAAGGCATCATTGGTAAGAAGTCAAATATATCGTTCTGTCCCTCTTCGAAAAGACCGAAAGAGTCTGCAATGGAGTTGGACATTGTCCAGTTGGGAGCTTCCATCGTGTCTGGCAGCCTTGGGAGTGGCGGTCTAGTTGCAGCCGCTGCATCATTGTTCGAAAGCGGGGCCATACTTGGATCCTTGTTAGTCGGGATAGAAGTGCTTGATCTATAACGAGGATACTCAAGTGGTGCTAGAGGAGGGGCGTTCGGCACGGGACTATCAGGGCCGCTGTAAGAAGGCACGGACCCATCACCCTGGTCTGATACATTAGGGTTGGGTCCCTCCGTGCTGTCATTGCTTTGGGAGCGTTGGCTTGCAATTAGAGCACGTGCGTAGTTCACGAAGATGGAGACTGTGCGGTGGATGTCCGGGTAAGGCGGCTGCTTCAAGAAGTCGCAGATCTTTTCCGCTCTCTCTAGCAGAAGATCTTGATTTATCATGTTCGGGCGCCAACGTGCGATGCGAAGTGCAAAAGTCGCTGTTTGTATATGAGCATGACTGCCCAATGTAGGGCTTGGATAAAAAGAAGTACTTACTGACAAACGCGATTGTCAAGGCTGGATAGGTTGGGGCCCATGGCAATTGACATCTGTAAGCTGGCTCATTGATGAGAAAGGCCATCTGATCCATGATAGTGGTGATGAGTGATTGCCATAGGTTCAAAACATTTTGGTCAATGATTTCCGTATCGGAGCTAGAGGACGTGGGCTGTAGTTTCTGTATTCGAGCCAAGGTAGCACATAGCACAAAGATCCTGGCATATAGAAGCATAAGCTTCAAACTACTTCTCTGGAACGCTCCAGCATGAAATCCATTATCTTGCGAGACCAGTCATTACTTGAGATCGTCTTCCATTGTTAAGGGCTTTAAGAGTACTTACTCATGTGAATCTCGTCCCAGGTCGTCCACCAGCTTTGTAGTCTCGTCATGATGGCGGGTAGCTCTGTCGACACTATATCACCAATTATTCCGCAATTTTCAATCACCATGCGTGAATTCCCTGTTTTCATCAGTCAGAGCTTCCCAAAAAAGGTTGAATGTGAGTAACCCGGTCTTTACCTCGAAGTTGATGAAGCTCAACTATACACACAGTTCGCATATCAGATGGAAGAGATAGCGGGTAATCAAGGAATCTTCGCAATTTCATGATATCAACTTCCCCAATACGCGATTTTCGACCAGTTCCGGAAGCAACATCTAGCTCTAGAGTGAAACTGATGAGCCAAGTTCGTGTTTGCCAGACCAATTGGCGATCCGCCATAGATGCAGACAGCGAACTCCTTGGAACATCTTCTTGGGACAAAAGCCTATCGAGTGATTTTTCGAGCCCAGAATCCAGCGCAGTTCGTAAAATTAGCGCTGTTGAGAACCAAGTCTTTTCGGAATAAGCTGCTAGAAGTATCATCCCTTGCACTGTTTCAAGTTTCGTAGGCCGTTCGAAAAAGCTGTCTTCAGCCAGTCTCTGAGCCTCATCCTGTAAAACACGTTGCATGTGTGTATCACTTCGTAGGTCCACAACAGCGCGGCTAGCCAAGTAAATGATGACAGTAAAGCAGAATAGAGATCGGGAGCGTATGGAATCGAAAGTATCTCGAATCGGGTCAAATAGGCCGAGGAAATTCTTCATACCACCGGTAAACCTAAATTGAAGGCTTAGACTCTCTTATGCAAAGTTGGATTATTTATATTCCATACCGGTCGTACATCACTCGGGCACGCTCTTCTGTGACAATGCCGCGAGCAATTATATCCCCTCGAGGATCCCCACCAGATGAATGCTCCATAAATATCTGAAGCCCCGTCAGTTAACTTCATTTCGCGTGAATAGACTTGCTACTTACATCATCAGACCCGAGCAAATTAACAGACATTGAGTGGACCGCTGATACTGGCGCAATCATATCATTCGGGCTTAGTTGTTGCGACTCCGGACCATGATGATCGGCAGTCTGAGATCGCCTGGGTTCTCTGAAAGTTGATGACTCTGGTAGTGAGTCAATGGATGTATCGAAGGAAGCATTCCCGGCTGCCGGAGAATATTCTCGCTCTCTTGATGCGGGAGTATGAAAGCCACTTCGATGATCTAATGGCGAAGCTACCGCGGAGGCACTATATCTACATCAATAAACACGGAAGTGAATTATAAAAAAGAGAACCAGGGAAGCATAAATTTACCGTGCAGGGGTGGAAGGCTTTCGCCGGCGGTCGTTGCGTCTTCTCGTATCTTCAATGGGGTCAAGAATACAATCTCGGCCCGTTGAGCGGCAGCGAAAGCAAGGGACTTGATTTCGTGCATCGCAGCGCATCTTCTGCCGGCGACACCACCGACATGCTTTAAAGAAGCGGACCGGAATGTTCTCCGCTCGGAAGACAATCTCCGAACCCCTCTCGCTCATGGCTGCGCTGCAATCAGTACATGATGTTCTGGCAATGCGAATGGAAAAATATTGCTCGAGCCCAGATCAGCAGCTAAAACTGGATATCTGATGAGGCTTGAAGCCCATTGAAAGTGCTATTTTGCATCTTTTCGGTCAGCGTGGACTTGAGGGGAAAGTCAAACCCGGTCACGTGTGAATGCGGGAACTGGGGTCCATTTAGGGGATCACGAGTCATGTGACTCATATAGTAAAATAAACAGTTTAGGGTACGCGAAGGAAAAGACTTGATGAATACAAGATATAATAGGACTTCAAGTGCAGTTTCTTTTAGCCCATTCTTCTTGGCTCGCTGCAGTGAGTCACCGCTGTGGACCCGACGGCCTAGCTTGGATTTGGGGGCAGGGCGAGGCATTTTCCAAAATGGCCGTGCAACTTCTAATTTCGCCTAATTTATACCTTAAGTCGGTTTTATTTCTTCACTCGAAATATCAAATTCATGAATTATCAGGGTTTCTCCGATACCATATGGTCATTAATTCGAAATATTGTTATCATAGTTCCTAAAGTATCGGTCGTCCTTGGACGATGAACTACTGGAATTCCCTAAAGTTAGTATCCTACTCAAAGCCAACAACAATTGAAACTACGTAGCTCGCTAAGCTGTTTCGAATGGGCCAACTCACGAATAAAATTTTGCTTCTACGTCGGATTGGCCCCACTTGCTGCGTGTAGTGTCTATCTCTTCCTCGTTTCGCCCTTTTGGCCCCAGCTTAGCGCCGAAGAGGAGGCTCTTCGTCCTCCAAATTATGCATGAAAATGGATGGGGCTCGTAAGGCTTCCTTGTGTTGGGCATGTTGTGAATGATGTAGCTTCGAAGCTTGGAGATAAAAAGGTAGCTTGAACCCCCCTCTTAGCCTTTGTCATTTTTCTCAAATTAAGACCAAGTGACCTTCTGTCTATAAAAGCCAAGATGCAAATTCTCAACCACATTGCTCGGTTCTTCCAGGTAAAACACGAATGGAATACGCATTTCCTTTCTCAAGTATGCTGACTGGAGATAAAGCTCGTGTTTGCCATTGTGGTTCTCATTCTTTCGATTATTCTGTCCCGCCATCAATATTATGGGAAGGTTCCATCTCAGACTAGCTATGCCGCTTTCGCTGGTGCTCTTGGAGTAATCGCAGCCATAGTTGGTACTGCGTCCCTATTTATTGATCGCCTCAAGGGCATTATCTCGTGGGTCCTGGATGGAGTCACTGCGATAGCTCTTTTAGCTGCTGGTATTGTATGTCAAATCTTCTTCCCTCGCTACCGGACTCGATAAACGCAAAAATGAGAACATAAAAGAAGGGAACTCTAACCGAGTATGTTGTAGGCTTATGCTGTGGCTCTCAGTGGTACGGATTGTAACGACACAAAAGTTGGCGGAAGTACATGGGATAACCCACTCATCAGTGGTGGCTGCTACTATGATGACGATGGTACAAAATGGTGTCATGAACGTGGTGTGGTCAAGAAACGCTGTACTCGTGCTACAGCCGATGCTGCATTTATGTTTCTTGCTTGCGTTGCATGCTTCGGGGCACTTGCTTCATCTTACTTCACTCGACACCGCTAGTTCATATTGATTCGGTCTCGGCCGAAGATGTGAAACATCTGCCAGCGTCAGCCAGGTGTTAGCTCCCCAAGACTTTGACTTCTATTATTGGAGCGGTCCGTGTGGAACACTGGGTATCTGTTGGTAATCTATCGCCATGTCCTTGGGATATTATCTCCCGTTATGATCATTTATGCTTTCTCATCTAATACCCCAGCCTCTATGAACGTGCTGTTTCGGATCAAACCCCACCACTAGTATACATTAATTAGTTGAATATCCGTGAATGTATTGGAAGATTCAAGTCCGCATTGTTTCCGAGGCAGAACAAGCATCTTTTGAATATCACGTTCATCCCCATGATATCTCTCCAAATATAAGCAAATCGCCTGACATTCCAGCCGGGCCCGTCTTTCCACCCACCATAGTGATTGCTGCATGCCTCCATACCAGTATGCCATTATAAGAAGTGCACGTGAGTCTTTTTGGCGCAGCAACTTCTTGAAAGGGGCTTTCATATTATTCAAGAATTGGAGGTAGGATTTCATCGTCGCTTGTGAGCACTCAATCGGCAACAATTGCGCAAGAATGGAGACGGCCGAGTAGTAAGGGTTGTTTTCACTGGCCAAGGGCTCGTCTAGTTGACAAAGAGAAACAAAGGCTGTCGGCATTTGCTCTGTGGCCAGGACGGAAGGTTCCGTCATTACTACATTGTATTCATCTGCCATAAAATGAAATATGCTGTCCGGCCTGAGGGGGGTTCGTGGCATCCCATAAAGCCATCTTTCCCTGAGATATGTAAAGCCATGTCAGATCAGATGAATCAGCCAACTTGAGAGGCCATGCTTCTGCCGGTGTAGATGCTTCGAGAGAAGTGATATTGGCAACGCCAAGCATTGCAGCAGAAGCCCAAATAGCGTCGCGATCTTGCGGTCTTATTGGATATGAAAGTTTTTGGTTTAGCAGAGCAGCCCCTCTTGACCAATGGAAAGCCTCTGTCAAAGATCGTTTTGGGTCCAACTTAGTGTCGGATAAGAACCGATCATGTGTTGCCGTAATAACTTGAATAATATGCATCAGAAAGGGGTGCTTGAAGTTGTTAGAAAGGTCGTTAGATCCGGTGAAGACTGGATGACTTACCTCGATCGCCATTTTCACTACATCATATTTATATAGCTCAGAAGACTGGGCAGTAGCGAAAGTGTATGCCGTGCGACTCTGGAACCTACTCAGGCGCGCTATACACTCGTCATTCAATACAAAAGAGTCTAATCCTTTCCCCACAACAACGACGGGTCGCAGGAATGGTTGTGAACACGTCACTTTGAAAGACGCTTGGCCAGGGGATCTTTGAAGTGTGTGCTCCTCAATTAACTGAAGGTCAGACCCAAGTGACAAATTAGAGGCACATTTAACCCCATATCTTAGGCAATTTGCACACTGCGGCTTAGTTTCATCACACTTCAGCCCATTCGATTAGATTTTGTTTTAGACCTTGAGATACTGTCATCGGCATACCTTAACGCGACGGAGTTTGCAGTTCCGACAACCTTGACGAGACTTGGTGTGTGTGCGGCGCCTTCGATCAGTTCGCTTAGGCTCCATCAATTCTGTAGGCATTCTACTCATGCTGGCTTTCATACGACCAGATGAATTTGTTTCAGAATACAGTGGAAGGGGCCAAGAAGAGAAGAGACGAGGTTGTGGCAAGGTCGGCGGCTCAGCCTTGTTGTACACCTCGTTGAATATGATTGGCTATCTTCAAACATAGTGGGTCTGCGCTAACCTCCTCTCGTATTTCCATCTCGCGCTATTCCAATTTCGGAAATGTGAATCGGAGTTATGACATCGCGAGGATTTATAGAACGGAGATTATGAGGATCAAAACTTGCTGCAAGAGCTACTGGAATTATCTCCACCAGCGTGCAGAACACAGATGGATGATCTTAGCATTGCATTTTCAAATATAAAAGGTCCTAAAAACCCCTCAACCAATCTACCATCTCCCGAACATCTTCATAGTTCAAAGACTCGATTCCAATACCAATTTCAAGACAGTCTGCCGTCGCAATGCGTGTCTTTGTTACTGGAGCTACAGGCTTCATTGGCCAAGCAGTTGTACAAGAGCTCCTTGGTGCTGGGCACAAAGTTGTTGGGCTTGCTCGTTCAGAGAAGTCAACTACCGCACTGAAGGCAAAAGGCGCCGAAGTAATTCGCGGCTCTATCGAAGATCTCGAATGCCTCCGACGTGGCGCCCTTGAATGTGATGGTGTAATTAATCTTGCTTTCAATCATGATTTTACCAAGTATGAGGACAATATCAAAGCCGAACATGCTGCTGTCAAGACCATTGGGGCCGCTCTAGTTGGGACAAACAAACCTTTCGTCATCACCTTGGGCACATTGGTCTTACCAAAGGGAAGCCTTGCCGCAGAAGATGCTTCAATCAATCTTGAGGACCCTCTGAATGCCCGTGCCATTTGTGAAAAAGAGGTTGACTCTCTTGCATCTCGGGGTGTTCGTGCCTCGGTCGTCCGGCTTTCTCCAACTGTACATGGTCCAGGCGACCGTGCCTTTATCTATATGCTTGCTCAGATCGCTCGGGAAAAGGGAGTGTCTGCGTATATAGGCAAAGGATTGAACCGTTGGCCAGCTGTTCATCGCCTTGATGCAGCTCGTCTGTTTCGTCTAGCCATCGAGAAGGGGACACCAGGAGAAAGATATCATGCGGCCGCGGAGGAAGGCATTCCGTTCAAGGCTATCGCAGAAGCCATTGGCAAAGACCTGGAAATTCCAACTGTGTCAATATCTACTGAAGAGGCTCCTGTGCATTTCAACGGCTTTTTGGGAAGTCTTGTTAGTGTGGATAACCCTTCATCTAGCAAAAGGACACAGGAAACACTCGGATGGACACCCTCTGAGTCAACTTTGCTTCATGATATTCACTCAGGCATCTACAAGGAGGGAGACAGTGCTAGTATTTCGATCTAGTTTATAGCCGTCAATTCAAGGAAACTTGCTCTATAATTTAGTCAAAGCTCAGTAATTTCTCCCTTAGTTGAACATTGAATAGAAACAACTGCTCGATAAGCGCTCAACACCCTCAATCTACCACCATCAAGCAAAGCAATAATTTATCAACATTGGCCAACAAAGTAAACTCAGATCATTTTATCACATCGTGTCCATTTTAGGTAGACCTCCTTTGGATTCTTGACCTGTAAAGTCAACTTGGTAACGGGGTCCCGTACAATATTCTGCAACTTGAGAAAGGGATCCGAAGAGCTGTCGCCCGGGAGGGCAAGTGGCACACAGCGAGAACTTCGAAATAGCGTCAAGATTGTCGCGACGAATTCTACTTGTGAGAATCTTACACCCGGACACACTCGTGGACCCCCAGACCATGGGAGAAAGTGACCTTTCGCCATAGTGATCAAACTCCCGGAGTCATCAAGCCATCGGGAAGGACGAAATTCGTTAACATCGCTGCCCCATATCTCTGGATCTAAGTGTATAATAGATTGTTCAACGTAGATATCCACAGGTGGTGTAAGATGATATATATGACCATCAGCTCCGGCAACCGAAGTGGGATTGAAGATGGCTCGGGTGCTGTGTCCCACCGGTGTGTACAGGCGTAATGTTTCGAACTAAAGGTGTTAATATAATAGTCCCATGGCTAAAACGATTTCCAAAAGCAGTATTTCATACCATCAATGCCAATATCCTCCTGCATTTCGGGAAGACCTTTTCGTATTCCGAAGTGAAGTCGGATGTGCCCAAGCTACGAATTTCCTCCTGGATCCAACTTTGCCATTCAGGATACAGCGCGAGAAGAATCACAGCAAAACCCATCGTGTTGGCTGTAGTTTCAAAACCAGCGGAAGTAAAAACGAAAAGATTCCCATTAATCTCTTCCTGTGTCAGCGGAGACTTCGCCTCGGAATCGTGTTTTTCCTCGGAGAATTCAAGCATCAAGCTCAGAAAATTATTCTCAGAAGAAGTTTTGTTCTGATTAGACTGTCGCTCATCTCGAAGTATTTCATGGATGTATTGGGGGGGCTCGCTCCAGATGATACCCCATGCTCTGTATTGCGATTGGCATAAAAGGCAGTTTCATTATCTTTCGAGGGAGTAATGCTGCCTCTAAGATCATACTTGTCACTAGCCCCAGCATGCCGAAATAGGCTTCTTTTCCTGTGGCATATTTTGCAGGGATGTCGAAGTCGGTTGGTGACCATTTCTGTTCCCAGTTGTATCCAGCTTTCCCGATAACGTTGATTGCAATATTTCGCAGGCCCTCCAGGGTTCCATTTCCAGGGTTATTCTCAAGGTACTCAACCATGGCCTGTGCTTGTTGATGCGATTCATTCCATACAACTCTGCTGATCCGCTCATCTAAATTTGTATTGAACATTCTGCGGTGCCGCTTCCTGGATTTTCTTGATGAGCACTGTAGCAAGGGCTTTTTAATGGGAATTGACTGCGGGAACTCACCACTCATCGCCGTTCGCCTATTAATTGGATACTGTCAGCTCATATTCCATTGATATCAAATTCAGTCAGTCAGTCAACAATCAACACTCACCATAAAGACATTAGGCCCCAGAAATCCCAAGATATTACTTACAATCGGGGCTTGTTGAAACTCATTCCTTTTTTGTAGAATGGTGTTGCCCATAATAGGATCCGCACACCTTTTTTGTTCAATCAGTATCTTGAACACTATATTCGAATTTAATACTCAAGGGGGAACTTTATATTTCAACTCGCCTGTATTAGCTCTTACCAAACTGTGAACTCATCCGGCGTTACAACGACGAACGTGGACCCCAAACGATCATGATACCATCTTCCCCGTCGAAACTCCCAGCCATGAATCAAAACATCAATTCGGTCGTACAAAAACTCCGGAAGTAATTTTTGAAGTTGAGGTTGCAGAGCTGTAGCCAAGACCAGCCATAGTGTGCTTTTAGAGAAAACAGGCACCACATAAATTGGAAGCCCAGAACGGCGAGCATGATGGTAGTGGATAGCGAACCATCCCAACTTGTAAACAATAAAAGCAGCCGCCAGAGTCTTCAGGAGAAGAAAAATCGTTATCTCCATAGCTGTCTGCGTACGGAGTACTCTCTGTTACAAAATTCATGAGGTGATCTATTAGCAAAGGTTCAGGGGCAGCCTATTAATAATTGAAAAATATCTCACTGGCAATGAAATAAAATCAGATTGGGGGCGGTTTTCCCCACTCGTTTTCAACCTGGATGAATCAGAGAGACTTGCTGACCTTTTTAAACTAGCCATTCCTGTCCGCAAGGCTAGCGCCACGTCGTAAGCAACGGACCTACTGGATCTCTTACTCGCTAAGTATTATTGTTGAATGCTGAGTTCCCTTACTTAATAAGAAACTACACTGAGAATTATGTGGTGATGAATCATGGATATTCCGGACTCCAGGAATCAGGAGTTAACGAAAGATCATCGTGATATAAATTCTACAAGACGACGAATAATCCGTAAAGGCACATTCAGCTGTTGGGGGTGCACCTGCACCCCCAACAAGCGTCGCAAACGGCGCTGTGAAAGAAGCCTTCTCTCTTCTCCATGCCATGCTTGTCAGCAGAATGGCGTGAAATGCATCAGCCAAGAATTTCCCGAGATCAGCCAAGATGACACTCAAGATTTTGGAGAATTCAGTTCCGTGCCATCAATATCGCCCGCTCAATGGGTATCCAAAGTTTGGTAAAGTCGACCGGCGGTCGAGCTGAACTGGTATGGTTTCAATTGGTTTACAGTGGCCGGTTTCTGTCTCTAATGATACGACTTCTTGAAGTTTTCCAGTTAATTGAAACCTGTGGATTTCTCAAATAACTAGATAAGTACTCTCTATATATTTCTTTGTGCATTCTATACCTTCCAACTTCTATCTACTCATCTATCTACATCTTATTCGTTCTTCCCTGGTGTCGAGTTCCCTTTGAGAGGCCAGTCTCAACTGCCTTGATTTGAAGGGCTAAAAATTTCGAATATATCCGACAAAGTGCAAGATTCCCACCAAAGTACCAGAAGCCTGGATGGCCGCTTGGTCGCCACATCTAAAAGAAATTAGCATTTTATCGTAGAGACATCGCTTGCTGCTAGAATATCTTACCGCACGGAGCTCTCCTTCTTCATCCAAATCCCAGACGTCAGAGCACCGATCTGCAACCTTATCACCCAGCACCTTCCGGACAGTGGTTCTCATATTATCGTATCCGGTGGCCAAGACGACGATATCAGCAGGAAGGACACTTCCATCGGCCAGCTTGAGTTCACGTGTTCCGAACCCGTTGATGCCACGCGGGCTATGCTTGACCTTGATTTTACCATCGCTGATGAGCTGGCTGCATCCAACGTCGATGTAATAGCCACCACCGGCAGTGTAGTATGCACGGGCAATACCGGCTCCATCTAGACCGAAATCTAATTGGAAGCCTGCACGACGCAGTCCTTCTAGAGTATCTTTCTCGGCTTCTGCAAAGCGCTTTGTTGCGTGGACACTTAATGCGAATTGGACGGGGAATGGGAGACTCTCTGAGACAATATCGCATTGCTCAGTTGGAGGCCTAGAGGAAGTTGGTAGTCAGCGATATCATTCCGTTAGAACCAAAGGATACTCCGCACAACGTACCCGCCATCTTCATGTAATCCTTCGTGCATCATAAAGACACCTTTGTTTGCAGTAATGACATAGGTACCGCTACGCTGCAGCATGGTCACCTCTGCCCCGTTTTCATAGTAGTTCTGGGCAATGTCATGGCCACTATTACCAGTTCCAACAACTACCACCTTCTTTCCACGGACGTTCAACTCGGCTGCATCGCGATGCTGACTACCATGGTAGACGGTTCCCTGGAAGCTATCTTGGCCCGGAAATGTCGGAATCCGAGGCTCTCCTGAATGTCCAGTGCACCAGACTACATGACGGGGTCTTAGCCTGCGTTGAGATCCATCTCCCCGTGTCACACTGACACTCCATTCGCCTTTAGAATCGCTATAATCAGCAGAGGCAACAGATGTTTGGGTCCAGACGTTCAACTCCATAATACTTGCGTAAGCCTCAAACCAGTCGCCAAGTTTATCTTTCGGTGTGAATTGCGGCCAATTTTGTGGAAACGGAAGGTAGGCCATATGGGTGAACTCCGCTGGGTCGTGAGTGACCAATGTCTAGTAAATATTACATTAGCTCTTCTATGCCGCTCAATATCATTAATGAGAAATTACGAATTATGTACTTACGCGATAGCGCTTGCGCCAGTTGTCACCAACCCGCTCGTGCTTGTCAACAATAAGACAGGAAAGGCCCATACTTTGCAAACGTGCCCCCATATTGAGCCCAGCTTGACCTGTACGAGATTAACATCAGTCGCCGGAAATTTCGAGGATATTGAGGCTTTCAAAGAGCATGACATACCGGCTCCAACAACTAGCGCAGTGGGCTCTTCGTCCAGAAATTCCTTCTGTCTCTGCCTTCTCTCGATCCAAGTTCCGCCCTCCAGTCCACCTGGCATTGATTCTGTAGTACCCTCCGCCCTACGTTTACCCAAGGGCTCTTCAACACCTTTCAACTCTTGAAGCGAGGTATAGACAGCATATGCCTTCCAGACCCCGTCTTTCGATTGCGTCAAACGAAGCATTCCAGTGCCAGAACCGACTGCAGTGTCGAAGAAGAACATACTCGAAACCCAACTCAAGCCATTCACCACTTGATTCCAGTTCGGCTTGAAATCCCCTTTATTTTGCAAGCGGAAATTCGATAGAGCAGAAGGACCCTGTCGTTTTCGAAGAAAGGCTTCGATCTCAGTAGCTGTATGAAGGGTACGCATATCCCAATCCAGAGCGAGCATATCCCGCCACCAAGATTCTTTATGGAAAATGGTTTCCAAACTGATGCTCTCTGGATGGGCCAGTTGAATCTGCAGTTTAGTGAGCCATTGCTGGGCAATAGCTTCGGGCTCTGGGGGCGAGCTCGAAGGTGTTGTTGGCAGTTGGATGATATGCGGGTTTCCACCCGTCAAAGTTGTTGCCATGTTAAACGTTCCCTATACTCATCAAAACGACAACCTCCGAAAATGATCCAGACTTGCAATCGAGTGCACCCTCTGTCTTTATATAGGTCAATCTGAGGATCCGCACGTTGCCTGCGGTCCTCAGAGCGGATCCGCAGAGACAGGTATTCTTGCATTGTAGGGAGCACCAGAAGTACTCTATTAAAGGAAATTTAGCCGGTTTGGTTCGACGTGGAGTAACAAACGTCACCGGACACTTTGCAGAGTCACCACCATCTATGCAGCGCT
Organism: Penicillium citrinum; assembly: GCF_028827155.1. Lineage (NCBI taxonomy): Eukaryota > Fungi > Ascomycota > Eurotiomycetes > Eurotiales > Aspergillaceae > Penicillium > Penicillium citrinum. Next base: position 1,598,728 of record NW_026622692.1, read on the forward strand.
GGAGTTCTCCCTGCGCTGTGGGGAATCGGAGTAAAACCGATCGACTTGCGGGGGTCAAATTGCCGAGAAAATGAATCCCGAACAGGAAATTCAAGCGTGAAAAGTCGCCGACTATGTTTGAAGAGGAACCCCAGACCTCCAATCATATGGAATCGCAGACTCATCTGTGTCTGCGCGAGAAATGAAATGCCAATGTAGGTAACGATAACCACAGGCTACCCTCTGGAAGCCTGTCGCTATTTGAGCCTCCACCTTACAGCTTCTGGGTTCCATGTGGTTATGTGTAATGGCCAAGAGATTGATAAAGCCAGAAATTGCATAACCTCTCAATTCAAAATTTCTAGCAATATCTATTGTGATTCGTGAATATATGTACTATCCTTTCGCCGGTGTTCTTAGGATATCACCTGACCGGCACTTGTTCCCATTTGCGGACGACCGGCCGATGACATTACCGAACAAACCGTTGGCCAATTAAATCATTGTATCCGTTTGTATAGCACAAACAGCTTTGTTTGATTGTTTTGTTCACCATTGATGTGTCTATCTACAAATGGAGGGGCTACAATTAATCAGAAGCTATAATATGGCATTGATGCACAAAATTCGAATTTGAGCTCCTAAAGTCTCCCGGCCATTCATACCAACTGTCACATCTGGTAGCTAACAGTTTTTATTGCTTAGTATTTACGGTTTGTCATCTGGAAAAGGTCAATCTTAGGTGAAAGGATAAGTCATATTGATTTCATTATATTTTCCCCGTGACTGAGTCAGATTTCGAGTGATTGGTGGATGACACTCGTTCTATAAGTCTCGCTGCACTGGACAAGTTCGTCGTGGGTACCCTGCTCAACACAACGGCCATCCTCGATCAGATAAATACAATCCGCTCGATGAATCGTATTGAGTCTGTGAGCAATTGCAACTATCGTAGTCCGCCCTGAAAGCGTAGCAAGAGCTTCTTGAATCCTTTTCTCAGATTCCACGTCGAGGGCACTCGTGGATTCATCAAGCAACAGCATGCGTGGTCGACGGACCAGGGCACGGGCTATGGAAAGTCTTTGTCGCTGTCCGCCGGAAAATTGCTTACCATCCCGACTACACTGTGTTTGGTATCCATTTGGGAGAGCCTCGATGACCTCATGGATGTTGGCCATGTGGCACGCTTCTTCGATTTCCTCTTGGGTAGGCTCGTGGCCAGGACGAGCGCCGAGTCCAATGTTAAACGCAACGGTACCTTCGAACAAGACATTCTCCTGTGGTACCAGGGCAATATCGTCACGGAATTCAGTACCTAATTGACGCGTTACGTTCACTCCATCAATGATGACGGCGCCCGATTCTGGTCGATAGAATCGCTCCAGCATCGCGAATGTCGTGGACTTCCCTGAGCCGCTGGGGCCGACCAAAGCACAGAATTGGCCTGCTTTGATCTTCAGACTCAATCCGCGGAGTACTGACTGTCCTGGGCGCGCTGGATATTCAAAATGCACATTTTGAAGTTCGGCACTGATACCAGTCATTGCGGGAGGAGTGCCTGGGGAGATTGGAGTTCGAATGTCATGATTTCCTGTCTCTGGGTCAAGAATCTTTTCGTCAAGCAGAGTCAAGTCGTTACTCAGACGCTTTGCAGACACTTCAGGGTCTAGCTCTTCATCAGCTGACCTAGTAGTAAGCAACTGGGTGATATTCGACGCAGCTACTCCCGCTTTCGAGATATCAGGAGCGAGGGCAAACATCTGTCCACAAGACTGGGTACTGAACAGAAGAGCGGGCAACACTATAAAGAACTCGACCTGTGTATAGGCCCCGGAGGTAATCTGCTTGCTACCCCACCAGTATGCCAAGGCATAAACAAGATTGCTAATGCTAAAAGCCAAGGCCAGAAAGACGTTTCCGAATGCGATAGAATAGAGGGTTTCTCGATATGGAGCTTGGAGAGCCCTCTCGTACACGGCATAGGCTTGTTTCTCCAACGAGAAAGCCGAAACTGCTCTGATGTTGTCAACAGCCTCAACTGTAATTGCAGTTGCCTGTGCAAAGGCCTTCTGGTGTCTCTCAGCAAATTGAGCCTGAGTTCGAAGTTTCATCATACCAGCGATCAGCAAAACTGGAATAGTTGGAAGAAGAACAATGGCAATTTTCCATGCAAAAACAAATGAAACGACAAGGCCGGCTATCAAATTCACAGCGGTAGCTAAGAGCAAGCCAATGGTGGTACCTGTGATACTGCCTAAAGCAGTTGCATCACCAGTGATATAAGTGATGAGAGTTCCTGGTGTGCGATCCTCCATCCCATGCCAGGGGATAGTCTGACCCAGCAGAGATCGCAATGACAAGACACGGATGCGGTACAAGACTTTGTCTGCCGCCCAGCCAAAAGCACAACCCCCGACTATATTTGCCCCGAACTCGACAAGTGCAACGACAAAGAATAGGAGGCCGAAGAGATGTCCTCCATGTCTAATACCATCTGCCCCAATACAGGGGCTTAAGCTACCCACTGTATGGCCAAAAATCACAGCTTCTGCAGTGTAGCTGGCCCCAATGACAACTGACATGGCGAGTCCTAGTAGGACATATTGTAGATTAGGACGAAGCAAAGAGAACGTGAACCTCGTAACAAACCAACCCGAAGGCCTCCGTTTTTTCAAGTCTTTCTTATCTTTATTTTGGGGTTTCTTTTGCTTCTTCGCTGCCTCCTTTTTGATGACACCGTCATGCGCAGTACCACGATACAATTCATCGGTGATGTCGGTTGCGCACACTTCAACCAGATCCTCTTTTGCTTCACCTTCATTTTCTTGCTGAGTTTCCCTCACTTCACGTATCAAATCAGATTTTGGAGAAGCTGCAGGACTCAGCTTGCCGAGGTTTTGGAGGCGAACCATCTCTGAATAAGAGCCTCCCTGGGCAACCAATTCGGCATGAGAGCCCTGTTCAACAACTTTGCCTTTTTGAATGACCACAATCTTATGAGCATCCTTTGCAGTGGAAAGACGATGGGCAATTGACACCATGGTCACAGTGCCAGCCACTTTTGCTAAAGCGTCTTGGATTAGGCGTTCACTGGTTGAGTCAAGAGCGGCCGTCGCTTCATCGAGAATGAGCAGTGAAGGCTCTCGAACGAGAGCCCGCGCGAGTGCAATTCTCTGCTTCTGTCCACCACTCAGTTGACTACCTGAAGATCCTGCACTAGTTGCAAAGCCATAAGGGAGGTTTTCGATGAAGTTGAGGGCATTAGAACTAGATGCGGCTTGCCGAACGAGTCTCATAATCTCAGAGACTTTTGGATCAACCTCCTCGAGTGCCTTCTTCTCAGATATTCCAGTGCGCATTCTTTCTGCGAGTACCGCCAAGCTTGAATCAAGAATAAAGGGTGCAAGATCCCTATGGTGGTCTGAAGCAGAGGTGACAAGACCATATGCGATGTTTTCCAGTATGGAACGATCCAGCAAAGAAGGCTCCTGTTGTACAAACCCAATGCTCCCCCGCAAATATCGCACATTCAATTGACGAAAATTCTGTCCGGCTATAGATATATCACCAGACGTCGGATCGTAAAAGCGTTCCAGAAGGGCAACAATGGTAGATTTCCCCCCACCTGAAGGTCCAACTATCGCAGTATGCTTGCGAGGCGGGATGGTGAAGTTTACACCTTGTAGAACTGGAACCTCGGGGCGAGATGGATAAGTGAATCTCACATCATGAAAAGCGATATCCTCTGAGACAAAAGGTGCAGAAGTATCACCTATATCAGACGTTCCGTCGATCCGTGACTCGCGGTTGATGACTGCCAATAACCTATCAGATGCCCCAGCTGCAGACGCAAATACATGAACGAATGGTGCGACCTGGCTCAGAATAAAAGAGGCATCTATGAGTACGAAAATGACTGTGTAAACTGCACCAACAGATGTTCCAGATCCACCATTTTCAACTGAATCCGCAATCAAACGCGAGCCTTCCCAGAAGGCGAGGGCGTTGGAGCTGTACGCGATAAAGTAAAGAAAACCGAGCTGGGCCGCATGGGTCCCTGCTTTCTTGAGAGCATCCATTCGTGATCCAGCCAAATGATCACAGTACAGCCTTTCCAGTCGGTCATGGGAATTAAATGCATGCACAAGAGCCAGGTGCGATAAACTGGAAGAAGCAATTGAGGTGGCTGCATTAACGTGCTCGGAGATGCGGCCCGCATATTTTCTGATATAGTAGCCACCGAGGTACGACATGAGAAAATAGCATGGAACAACCGATACCAGCATTCCCGCAATTTGAGGGACCTTGATGAAGGCCACGATATACGATGTGACAAAATATGAGAGTGTGGAAATAACAAGTCCCACCTTTTCCGAAGTTCCTGACTGAACAACTTCGATATCACTGACGAGGCGGGATATCACATCGCCTGCCGGCAGGCCTTCGATATAGCCCGTTTCTTGTCTGATGATGCTCTCAAAATAACGTCGTCGAAATCTTCTTGCAATACGCTCACTGATATAGCTCCAGCAGCTGCAGTGGATATAAATGAAGCAAAAGTTGGCGATTGTGATGTATATGACATAAAGCACTTTCTGCTGCACGCCATCTGAAACATTGGCATTGGCACTTTCAGATGACGAGCAGGTTGATGAATTGAGGTCATTAATCAATTCACCGAAAACAATCCCCAGTAGGGGGAATGGTATACCGGCGGCAATAGAAAAGAAGAAGCCTGTTAGAATCAAGAAAACGTCGGTTTTGGTGTAATCCAGCGAGAAAAGCAGACGAATATAGGCAAAGAATTTGCCAATTCCTTGTTTCGTAGGCACACATTTCTTGAAATACCTCATCTATTGAATACATCGGTCAGAACTCCACCACAGCGACGATTGTATATACCAGTACCATAAGGAAAGACGTACTGACTTCCCTCTTCTGTTTTCTTTTGTCTGATCCGCTTCCTCTGAAAACCCCATAACGGCGATGCGAAAGGTGCTTATTCACTGATCAGCAATCAACACAATGTCTCGTTATCGTTTGTTGCCTAGAACGAGCAAGCGTTTTGTACGGAGTTGAAACTCGTTTATCGTGGCGGTATATTCCAGCCAACTCCACTATCCTTCATGTGATATTCGGTCACTGCTGGTGTATCATATTTTCAAAGAACAAAACGAAAGAAAAAGGTATTGAAAATGGAAATCATGGAATAAAATTGAGTATCGCGAACATCAAGAGAGGAGAAGGAAAACTGCGAAGAGGCCTGTCGATGAAACTCGGCGAAAAAAAAAAGAAAAAGAAAAAGAAAAAAAGAAATAATTCAGTTGAATTGCGCAACGAACGGCAAACGATCAGGGCCCATGGATCCTAGCACCATCTCTGTGTGTACTCCGTACAATGCTGGAGGGGGGAAATGACAGGGTGGATCAAATTGGATACTACCAAGGCTCAGAAAGATGGGGCAGTGTTTCCCATCGAGGGACCGATCATCAGGATGATCCCAAGGGGAAAGATCCAAGCGGAGAAAAACGAGGTCAACAATCGATCCACCAGATGATGATCGATTACTATTATCAGTAATATGCGAAACCCTGTACAGTATGTACAGGGTACTGTACATAGGAGTAGTGTAAAAAAAAAAGAAAGCAGACCAACCGTTTGACGAGTTTACCGAGGGGATTCAGCGGTGCACCAATGATCGTGATGGGTGGCGTGGACCCTGAATTTTGGTCGGACCTCTTGGATCCACCAAGCACATCAGATAAACTTGTGCAGAAGGCAAAGAACGCGCATCTACTCTTCAACTTGTACGGAAAAAGGAAGGCGTTTTACGAGAAGGGGGTGAGGTCCGAAAACTTGTAACGTACCATTGTGCAGATGATTTGTTCTGGTTAGATCGGGCCCAAGTTCCATTCCGGTGAGTCAATGACATTCAATAGCGAGTCCATTTGGAAATCAGTTGTAAATTGTTGGTTCCTTCGTAAAAGTAAAATTCGCCATGATCTCTCGTTTTGTCCCCCTCGCCAAGCATCTTGTGGCTGTGAAAAATCCCCCCCAAGGTTCGCAAGCCATGACAACTTCGGGTAGACTCCGTTGGTATTTTTTTTGGTACTTGGGAAATTTATCTGATTGATTGGAAGGTTTTAATAGAATCTAATCTGATTGATTGATAAACTGTCAACCACTCTTCACCATTTCAATATCAATTAATGGGACATCCGCGGATTCCGGAGTAGATGTCTCTTGCCGCCAGTTAGGGTTTATGACTTGATACTCCACCTCTCCACCTTCATTTCTTTATGGCCTTCGAGACCACACAGCCGCCAACTCGTACATACAGTAGTACAGCCTTGATAAACCCTCGTGGTCGATCCGCCCTCGCCGCGCTTGCCCCTGAGAGGACAACGCAACTAGCAGAGACCATCCGCAGAGCAGTAAATGTTCTGTAATCCTGTACATACGTGGGGTCTGGAAGCCTTTTTTCTAGAAGATATTGACCATGATCCACCTGTCGATCTGCACGAGTGCTCCGTAGAATACACATAAAATTGCTAGGGGTGTGGATCACTCTGGGTTGTCCAGAATCTGTGGTAGATTCAATCTTGAATCTGAACTAACACCACTGCGAGCTGTCAATCGAGTGTGGCCGGTTATCAATATGAGAGTCGATCAAAAATGATCTGGACAGTTTCAAGATAAAAAAGCTTTTTATTATGTACGGTAGTCTCGAAATCACGATACCGACCCATTTAAATACAAATACTATTCGAAAACAGTGCAAAAGAATTGAAGATAGGCAACGAAGAAACACTCCTATTGTACAGGAGTCTATCCAGAAATGCTCACGTAACTTTCAAAGTTTCATTGAGACCGGCGGGCCATAAAATAGGTGAGCAGATTGAGCGACCCTTCGCCCGCTGGCTGTGTAAGCTTCTGAACACGATCCAGTCCGAATTTGAGGTTCAACAATGTGCACAGTTCAGTGGCCTGCTTACGCACCCCTGGTCGGGAGTGGTTGAGTTGTTGACTGACTACGCCCCCGACACTAGCAAGTACATCGTCAGAGATATCAGTACTTGCCTGAGCAAGCGCTTGCTGCATGATGGATAGCCCCAGGATGACCGATCGGTAGGCACCCTCACTGTTGGCGTCCTCTCCCAGGTCGAGACCTTGCAGGACACCGGCGATGGAGGTTGGCGTCGGTATCAAGGCGACCAACTGCTCCGCAACCTCCTCAAGGCAGGTAACAAAGTGTGAGTTTGATTCATAGTGTTGACGGGCCCGAATGAGAGATGCCATAGCGGAGATATCATATTGGTGGAACATTTCACTAGTTCGAATAAGCATGGAGCGTATCGTAGCAAGAATCTGAGTCTTCACGTCGTGGTCCTTGCGATTCATGGGCGTAGACTCCAGTTCATTTAACAAAGCCCCGAGGACTGCATAGTAGTCCTGCTCGTCCGAGATCAATTCCTCGCCGTGGTACTGGAAGAGTCCTTGCAGTTTACGGTAACCAGAAATGTCCATGGATTTGGAAGTGATCCGGCTCATGGCCTTGGGGAGCATCTCTCTAGCATTGGCAGGGTCCTTCGATCGAGGGCTAGGGCTGCGATGCCTTTCCGCCCATTTACGACTGCGACGCAACGTTTCCTCACCAGTGGATTGGGTTGAAGATCCAAGGGAGCGTTGCCTTGTCTCGGCGCTTCTAGCTGTCGATTCATTGAGGGATACTTCCTCTAAGGCCCCGGACTTCGCTGCAGATCGCGGAGCTGCTGTGTATTCAGGAAGTTTGTTCTGGACATTGGCATTCTCCTTCGTGGAGGTCTGTTCGGACATAACCTCCCTTGGTGGTTCCTGTGGTATAATGGAACCCATACTTATCGCTTGATCGGAAGGCGTGATATGAAGACGATTTCTTGATGGCGAAGGGCTGCCTCGAAGCGGTGTCCTCCGGACGGGCGATTGAAAGTGGGGTTCATTGACCACAGTGTCCTTGGCTGGGCTCTGCTGGGGTGTTAATTCAATAGGTGAGTGCTTCGTCGAAGACTCTAGGCCAGCTGGGGTTTGCGCGACAGCTTCCTCGGCAAGTGACTGCTCGTCGCCGGTATGGCGCGGTGACCTCGCGGGAGATCTCGCAGGAGATTTTGCCGGCGATTTCTGTGGCGTGAATTGCTCAACAGGTGCAATTTCAGCGGGTTCGACTTCGACAGCGACAGGAGTGTCTGGGTCTTCATAAATAACCATTTCGTCAGGCTGAGACTTGGAAAGAGGCTCTGGTTCAGTCGCAGCATCCGAGTCATGAGGCACGACAGGTTCCATCCTGGGGGTGCTTGGTGAATGTGAGGCATCAGGTTCATTCAAAGTGAGAGATTGAGGTTCTTCCATGGGTTCAACTGGTTCTGGAGCGGCTTCTTGGCTAGCCTCGAGAGGCTGGTGAATGTGAACAGGCGGTTGCGAAGCTGAAAGCGGCGGGCTTTCCAACAAAACGGGTGTATGTTCATCCCGCTCCTCATATGCCGCCAAATAGTCGGCGTGTGAACTATTAAGTTGGTTTTGATGTATGGCGCTATCTTCAGAATTGCTACGCGTGTGACTTGCGGCTGCCAGGTCCCCATGAGATTTAGACTTGGACAGATCTAGCTTCTTAGGCTTGCCCCTGGTTGTTCCGGTCTGGCTTGTCTCGTGAGGTCGTAGACGAGGTGCAGAGATAGGTTTTGATGAAGGAGTCAACCCTTTGGACTTTACCGATCTTGGGGAGCCCACCGGCGTCTTACTCGACGAAGATTGCGCTGCTCTCGAGTTAGGCCGAGATGCGTACGGGTCTGCGGTTGCGGGGCGGCTTATTTCAGCTCGTCGTGGTTTCATAGCAGGTCGCATGGGGGGCTGAAGAAAGTGAGGACAGGGGAGCACCTGTAGGAACTGTTCTCGCAGTCGACTTAGATGATTCTGGCGCCCTAGATTCAGCGAAAGCAGGCTGGGCAGATTCCGGGCGAGAAGGCATGTTGGCTTTCCTTTTAGCAGCAATCGCCTCTTTCAATGCGGATCGACCAGCCCCAGGGCCGTTCGCAGTCTTGCCAGATGCAGGCGCCCTTTGGCCCGCGTTAGGGTTTGATGGGTCCTTCTCCAGAAGATTGCGGGACTTGGAGTCGAGATCAGATAGAATCACATTTGCCCTCTCGGGCCATACACTGTAGAAGACCCAAAAGGTACTGCGGACTGCCTCTCTTACTCCGGGATTAGCGTCACCGAGGCCTTTCCTGAGAGATTTTTCGATCAGGTCCAAGCCACCACCGTGCTCAACCGTGCTCTTATGGTGAGACTGTCTGGAGATCAAGGTCCGCAGCCACCCTGCGGCGTAATGGCGCAGTTGAACATTCTTGTCTTGCGATGCAAAGTGAACGTGTTGCAGGATGCGAATATTGAATGTCACGTTTCCAATTACGGCGTCGACTGTAGCGTGGCCGTTTTGCGCCGCGATCTTCTTCAAAGATCCACACAGTTTGATTAAGTTCTGCATCATGATCTCTACCATTCCATCAATTTTGGGTCCACAAGTTTGTGCAACATCTTGGATCAGCAAGCACCCTGCAGTACAGAGTGTGGTTCTCAAAGAATGAACAACTTTGAAGATTCCATCTAAGAGAGACTTGATAGCGTGGACGAAGGTTTGTGAGAAGTCATGTGGAGCATTACCACGAGTCATCCTTCGAAGAAGGATAGCACTCTTCTCACGTTTCATCCAATTATCCTCGGATTCCTTGCCTTCAAACCAGTAGGCCATATCTCGTACGGTATCTTCAATATCTCGAGAAGATGAGACAAGGAATGGTTCAAGGCCATCTTCCTCCGTGAGAGGTTTCTGGACACTGGGCGCCTCTGCTGGGGTCTTGGGTCGACTAGGGGCTTCTTGGGGGGGCAGGGGTGGAGCGATCTTGATGGCCCCTTGATCTGACTGTTTGATTTCGCGACTCATAGTCTACCATTTTTCGTATCAGTATTTTAACATGTATTTTTTCCAAGAAGTGAAGCGTACCATCATCGTGCATATCGACGGCATGTGAACGGGTTGACATGACGGAAACAGGCCGTTCAGCACGCGAGATAGGCCGGGCTGAGCCCTCTGGCTCTGCCCCGAGGCCGATGTTCGACAATATAGCGTTTGCAATTGACTTTCGTACTCCACGGGCTACAAGTTGCTTTTGTAAATCTGATTTGGCCCTCGCAGAGCCGTTTCTAGAAATATGTTAATATTTCCATCATCTTTCATAGACAGGACAGATTTGACATACTTAAATAATTCCACCACGACTGATCTAGCAGTATCTCGAACAGCACTGTCGGCATCTTCCAAGCAAGCCACCAATGAAGGCACGTACTGTCGGAATAGAAGACCATGGTTTCTTGTCATCTATAAAAGAATATGTTAGAACCCACTTCCGATACAAAGGAGCCAGAGTACCTACAGAAGACAGCCAGAGCATGCTCGTTTCTTTTGCCCTTGGGTTCTTTCCCACCAAAGCGCATTCCAGCACATAGTATTCAGCATCGTTGCTTGCGTGAGACCAAAGTTCAGTAAAAATGGATGCAGACTGAGCACGCACTCGCTCCTTATGATCCCCCAGTCGCTCCAATAAAACAGGGTAGAGGTTGCGCGCCTGGCTAAGGATCCACTGTTGCTGATTCTGTATTGAAAGGCGTTTCAAAAAATGGCCCAATGTGGAAAAGCCAGCGCTCGCAACTGAATAGTGTTGCGAGTTGATGGCAAGTCGCAGGGTATCAAAGATGGTTAAAATTGCTTCTTCGGGTACGTTCTTCTGTTTGATATCGGATTTGATGGCAGTTAAATGCGCGACTCGGGAGTCAATAGAAACATTGGGGTTCTTGAAGACCGCCAAGAGCTCTCCGGCCTTGGCCTCCATGTTGCGAGAAATGATTCACTGGTATTACAGACAAAACATAAGAGGCAATTTCTGCCACAGCGTAATCGTTGAGCTGTGCAGCGATTGGGATCTGAGGCGGAGGGACAACGGTTGCGCTTTGAACGGGAAGCTGAAGAGGGGTCCAGTCGTACTTTGAGGTTCCCTATTGCGAGAAGTCAGTCGCCTGTTACAGGGTCCATTAGAAACGCCAAAAAATTCGCAGGGGGAAGGACTAGCAGGAATAGTCGTCTGGTCCACGGCTGGGGATCGCGCCGGTCATGAAGTGGCCACAGCGCAAACATGAAAAGAAACCGGACAAGAGAATATTCCCAGTATGGTAAGATCCACAAATGCGACATCCCAGCGATTTCTCCCGATATAGATCAGCACTTACCGATGCTTTTTTGCGACTCAGGAGACTTGGTAAGAGTGCGGATGCGAACCGTGGATGGTGGGATGTTTTGACGAAGGCGATGGAAAGTCGGGAAGAGGAGAGAACAAGGGGCGATAAGCGCGGATAAGCGCGAGGGGACTCCACCAGAAGAAGAGAGAACTGGAACAAGGGAGAAACGTGGGGAAGGGATGAAGATGGTACCAAGTTGTAGTAATAAATTGTGTAATGTAATTTATTGCAGATTGAATGTTATGGCCTACCAATTGGAGAGCCACGAGTCTCTTTTATGAAGTTGTGGTTGGGCGCAGATTTCCGACGTGGCCCAAATCTCCCCGCGTTGGTTTGTTTACACTTCAAATCATCCAAATTGGTTGCAAAGGGCAACCATGATATCACTCAATTACAAGCAGTACACAGGTGTAAACATTCAGTTTATATATTTCCAACACATGATAGTAATCATGTATATCAGAGACAATAATCATACGGATATTTATTCCATTCGAGTTTTCCCTTGAAAGTATGCGAATAGAGTAAGTTCTTACCAGAAGTTGGCATTTTGGCAGTCCTTGTTAACTAGGTATTATTTGTAATGTTGGGATCTATTTTCAAGAGACGGGGAAGGAATTAAGATTGTATTTTGGAAAATATAATCCTATAACTTATAGGATCATTGAATGTTTCAAGTTGAGGTTTTGTGAAATCGATAATTCTGTGATAAAATATATCGCGGCTGCCAAAGTATATACCTATAGAAGATAGACATCTTCCAAGATCAAACCTTTATGTGATACCTATTTTTTCCATTACTTCACCAATACTAAGCATAATGTCACTTAATAAAGGGCTTTCAACGGCTTGATATTAGGACAGGTGTACTACGTGATATCAATACTATAAAGTTACTAACTACCACTAACTAGTAGCTAGAGACAAAGGTTCCAAGTTCGAAGTTATTACTAGCAACCATGCAATACTCCTACTATGTACAAGGAACAGACACCCCGTACAGCCAATATAAGCCAGGTATAAGCTTCCAAATTTCCAAATATCAGGTCTAAATTGGCCATAGCACCAGGATACACTATATAGGAGTCAATGGCTGCTGACATCGATATCAGAGTGGAGCAGCACCGGGCTCCTCCCCACTTCCCCAATATCACTCTGGATTGTCGATCATCCCCCGGTATCCTCCTTGGCTCGAAGAGAAAATTGACAGAATCATAATTCCTGTTGCGATCTTCTCCGTGGAACTGACTGGCAGTTTATCATCTATACAATAGATGGACGGTAATGACTGAACTCACCATGACGACCAACCCCGCCCCAGCAGCCCCATCCGCAATCCGAAATACTGAATTGAGAAACGCACGGCAGAAAGAAGAGCCCGCAGAAGATAAAAAGATCGTGAAGCCCAAGACGAGCATCATAAAACCAAAATTTCGTCTTCACGCCGAAGAGCTCCGGCACCCGTCTTCAGCCTCTTTCTTTTCTCTGGTTCCTGACGTCGCCTCAACGCTTGATACTGCTCTCGAAGCCATCATCAAATACCTCTACACACCTCCAACAGTACAATCCGATGACGTCCAAAAGAATAAAAAGAGAACATACCCCTCTTATCACCCCTCTGTTCCCCAAACCCGCTCCGTAACCCTCTTCCTCCGTGACTTCGGCGGTGTTGCGTATACAACAGGCACCGAGCTCGACAATGATCATAAAGAAATTCATCTCTCCCTACCGTACATCAAGCATTGTACGACACTCAAAGACCCTGTCAGAGAATTGGTCGGTGTCCTCACACATGAACTCGTACATTGCTATCAACACACTGCACCGCCTAAGAACGATGAGAATGATGACACAAAAGAAAACATTCTCCATCCGCCAGGAGGATTGATAGAGGGCATTGCGGACTTTGTTCGATTGAAAGCACAATTGGATCCTCCACATTGGAAAAAGCCCCATTCGGCATCAGAGCGAGCGTCTAAATGGGACGCTGGATATCAGCACACTGCATACTTCCTGGCCTGGATTGAAGATGTTTGGGTAGGCGAGGGTGCGATTGGTATGCTGAATGACCGCTTACTGAGAGTAGGGTATATTGGGGAGAATCAAGAGGATGCTTCATCTAATGATGAAATCGGATTCTGGAAAGGCCTTTTCGGCATGGAGGTTGCGGAGTTGTGGGCGGAGTATGGTCGATTTCTCGACGGCGATGATCACGGTGATCCTGGGGATCAAAAGCCCCGTGGAAACTGGGAGGAAGAAATTCTCAATCCAGAATGATGACTAGTACATACTTGTATATACAATTTAGTCATTCCTTTACGGATCGACCGGCAAGAATGGCTGGTGCTTGCTACTTCAAAGAGGAAACTAAATCAAGGTCTAGAATTTCATTGTTGTAGTACATGTAATAATAGGAGGGCACCTCTATATACCAATGTCGAGGCCAATAGCATCGACTGGTCAACCCTCATTTGACCAAGAGAGGGGCGTAGCCGAACAAGACAGGAGAAAATGCGACGAGATAGGAAAAAAAGAGAAAATGAGAATTCCAGGAAAAGAACACACCAGATGAATCGAAGGAACCGGAATCCCTATACTGTACAGTATCCAGCCATGCAAAAGACAGGAGAAATGTCTTTTTTTCCCTGACCTGCTTCCCATGCAAAACCATAGCACAGACCGGAAAAGATGGTAAAACTAGGACAGATAAATAAAGACATGAAAGAAGATGAATCCCACATTACAGATCGAAAGGAGCTTTTATCACCGAGCTCATTAGACGACCACCTCACCCAGGTCGATATGAGCGGGTTTCCAAGGAGCAGCACCCTCCTCCTCCATAGAGCTGGGGACTCGAGGGTTGAGCGGACTGTACAGATACCATCCCTTCAGAGCAGAGAGGGCAGCACGTTCACGAGCCTCAATCAGACTGGGGCCAGCGCCCTCGCCCAGCTTATCTTGACCAGAGAAGATACCCACCACAAACACGGGGCTTCTGCTCTTGCGACCGGTCTCACTGATGATCTTGGCGACGGGTGCCTCAAAGTTCTCGCGGGCACAGAGTCTGGCCAGGTCACGGGCAGGCTGGGAGAAATTAAACAATTCCGAGATGTTGAGGTGGCGGGAAAGGATGTGTTGCTCAAAGAATCGCTTGGCGGCCTGACGTCCAGCGTGCAGGTAGATAGCACCCACAACAGCACGGACGAATGTAGCTCTGGCAGTCTCGAATGTGACACCTTGGCCCGAGGCCGCGGATCCCTTTATCGCGTCACCAAATTCGTTATCGTAGAAGATCTTTGACGAAACCGTCATCCTCCAGTTCTTTTGAGCGGCATATGGTCGAGGGGATTCAAGCTGTGAGACCTCATTTACATCGGTGCCGGGGTCGATTCTCTTGAATTGCAGAACACCGGGGTCGACTTCACCACCGGGCACCGTGGCATTCTCGACACCCCATTCCGTAGAAATGGCGGAAAGAGTTTTGGGGCCGACATAGGCATACATGGCGGCAAAGGTAACGCTCAATGGAAGACGGGGGTAGGTACAAATGAGGTGCTCGGAGGTGTAGTGTGAAAGGAGGTCGTGACCGATAGTCGCTAGGGATTCGTTATTAAAATCGGGGTTGCGGTCAGCAGAGGCATCAACCAATGTCCGCGCAAGGGTTTGAAGTGGTAATCTTGAGGGAAGATAAAGACGAGCGTGGAGGGCAGCGAGTTTGGCGGATTTGGTCGCGGCTTCGACCGGAGGAGAGGGATATTGCAATTGCATCTTTCGTTTGTGAGCACGTCGGATGTGGCGCATCACATCTGGGTCTTGAAAGCTAGCATCTTCAATGTCATCTGGGATGGAAGATTCAGATTGAATCGGTGATGCAGTGGATTGGAGTCGCGACCCGGTCGAGTACAGTTGTTGATGCAGTCGATTGTTAGTCCGAGCCCGCGGCAAAAGGACGGTGCTGCTCCATCGTTGGAGCTGCAGCCTCTTCATCTGGGCGACTGTCAAATGGAAACGCGGAAGGAACTCGAAAAAGAACAACAGACTACGCTGCGTTAATGGAAACGAGGAATCGAAGTTCGAGCGGCCAATTTACGGAGAGAGTCTTTTCTGAGAGAGAAATTGTTCTGCCGACGGTCACGGGACCCGCTGAGTCGTGTGAGGTGGCGCTAGTTCAAATCAGGATTAGTGAGGTCTTGGCGCCTAACTTCGTTGAAGCCGCTTCAGTCCGCGCTGTGCAAGAACAGTCCAGCCCTTCCTACATTTACTCTCCCAAAACTCCTTCAGTTACATCTCGATCACAATGGGTGGAGGTGGAAAGATCCCGTGAGCCTAAACCTTGATTTTGACGACCTCGATTTATAAAGGCAGCATTCTGACAGATTGCGCTACGCAGGTACCCCAAGGAAGTCTGGTCCCCCGCTGGTGGTTGGTACGCCCAGCCTGGCAACTGGAGGGCCAACACTGCCGTCATGGGCGCATTCGTTATTGGCATTGCTGCTATTGCCTTCAGCATCAGCGCTGACCGAGAGCACCGCGACAAGATGCCCGCTCCCGGCAGATTCTTCCCCAGCCGATAGTCAGTCATTCATTCCCTGATCCGTGCAATGCCCCTACCAAACCCAATGCTAACCCATTGTCTTTGGTTTTTCCAGCTGGAGCCGAGAGATTCGCGAGCATGAAAAGCAGCAAGCAGCTCAGAACCCGCAATAGGTGACACCCAATGTCCCGGATGGCCTTTAGTGGAGGAATCTTAGTGTGGTGGAACATCTTCTTACTGTGTTTTTACTATCATTTCATATCCCTGGATGTACGACAATAGAGGGGCTTCCTCAATCAACTATTGGTTAATTGGTCAATAGGTGTCTCTGGGGAGACTCTTCTACTGTCTTAAATAATCCTTGCGTGTACAGGCGGACTCGTTCCGCGAATTCAGACTGATTCCACAATTCTTTCCCTTCCTTCGACTTTGAAATCTGCGGAACACCAATTTGCTCCACTACAAATCCAGCGGCAACGGTTGCGCAGATGAGCGCTTTAGGTAGATCTTCACGACCCGCCCAGGGAACCATCCTCTCTTGCCATACCCTGGAATGTGACAGAATCGAGTCTATCACTTCAAAAGGTTCTCTGCCAGCAGTCACCATTCCTTGAGCCACTGCCCCGAGGAACGAGTTACCAGCACCTGTAGGGTCGATAACACGCGTAGCACCTGAAGTATCAGGTTGATGATAGGCAGGGAGCCAAATCTCTTGGGATCTCGAGTAGGCATAGCTTCCATCTTTCCCTGCTCTTATAACCACGCAGCCATCGCCAGTGGGACCTATACCGGCATCTATAATTCTTTGAACCAGTTTTCGACTTATTTCGCTCTCTGCAGTCCACGCAGGCTGTTCAAACATCATACCCAGCTCGAGATGGTTAGGGCTCACCACATCAACCACACGGTTGGCAGCAAAGAACTTATCCTGCTCTTCGGGTGTACAGAGATCAGGCACTGGCTCCCATACAAAAAAGGGCCGCTGAGATGCATTGGGGGTAGAAGGAGCGCGACCTGCTCGTTGCATCTCACCCCGACGTTCCATGATATCATGTACAATCGAGATACATCGCGAAGGCGAGCAGACCATATGGAAAGTCCGTGACCACACCTGAGTCTCAGAGAGCATATGAGGCTCCAGTCTCAGTTTAGGGGTCAGATACTTGAAATCTAGTAGAAGCTTTGTTAATCATGTACGCTTCCGCACCTGGCTACAACAGAGAGGGACTAATATACCTCGCTTCTCATTTGGATGATAGCCATTCCAGGCCTTTGTTGTCAGTCTGCTGTGGTCTTCTCTAATCAAACAATCCGTACCCCATGACTGAATTGCCGCCAAAGTCTCTGGTGGGAAATCAGATCCAACATCCACAATCCAACTGACGGCATGTCCATGAGTTGGACCAGCCACTAAGCGGGCCCCTACTACGGCGAAGGACGCAGCTTCCCCCAGGATGTTTTTGACACTTGGTCTAACTCCACCAAAATCAATATCGTCTGCTCAGACAGAAGATGTCAGTTAAGTTGCAACGGGCATGAGCTCATGCGGGGTCTCAACGAATGGAGATACGCATACCAAGAATAAACATTCCTAAGGTACAAAAATCAACCTGGTCCGATTGGACATTTGGATCATGATTACCAACCATGACTGTAAATCAACAATGCTTTGAATGAAACAAATGAAAGCAACGACTAGAGAAGAAGACCAATGGAAACGCCCCCCCCAATCTATCAAAAAGCATTCGGAAGTTGAGTGGAACAAGTCCGGTATTTGTAATACTATATTTACCCGCCAACGTCATCAGATATCGCTGTATACCCGTGTAACGTAAGTAATATATGTAATCCAGGCGGGTCGCAGCTCCTGAACCCGACAGCTCTCCAACGTCTTCTACTTTCTCTCTTTCCATCTACTCTGTTGAGAGCATTGCTAGAGGGAAACGGCGCTGTTAAAGCATTGTTCGAACTGCTATCCTATTTCTGTTCAACAGGCCCACTATTACTTTCATTTTCATTGTCCTATCCCCTTTCCAGATCTTTTGAGCAACGTATTGCCTGTCATGGCGAGCGGAAGCCACATGCATAATTTCACCACCCTCATCAAGCGGTATGGTTCTTCTTCTCTTATAGCTGTGTCATTCAGAGGCTCTCCTACTGGCATTGCAATTCTACCCAAGTGGTGCCATGGATATTCTCGGCGGAGTTGGCTGACAATGGAACTCTCAACAGGCTCGAGGCGGCGACCTCACGCTTGGAGGACATGGCCATGTCTCTGGACGACCCTAACGTCTCAAAGGGCCTGAATGGTGCTACTTCTGATGCACCAGCAATTCCTGAGCCTCCTAAACCTTCCCCGCCTCCCCCCGCCGCTCCTGCTGCACCGCAAATCCCGCCGCAGATCCAAGACTTCGATGCATTGATCAAGGGAGACGTTCAGAACTTTGTCAAGCTTGGCGAGAAGATCGGTGGATTGGTGGAAGAACAGGTGGGGTTCATAGCAGCGTGGAAAGGTAGCGACTATGGCACTAACAAATATCTATGTATAGTCTAAAGCAGTCTTGCAAGCATTCGAGGCTGAGCGCACCTACCTTTTCGTCGCAACTAAGGCCAAGAAGCCCGAGCCACAGCCTATTGAATTGATGACAGATCTACACAAGGCATCGGACAGCATTAACAACATCCGGGAATCAAACCGTGCTTCTCCACTGTTCAATCACTTGAGTGCTGTGGCTGAGGGTATTGTTGCTCTGGGTTGGTTCTTTGAGTCGAAGCCCGCGAGCTTTGTCGAGGAAATGATCGGTGGTATTCAATATTACGGCAACAAGGTTCTGAAGGACTTTAAGGAAAAGTAAGTTTGACTATCTTCCAAGCCCAAGCTGATAGACAGTGAATTGACTTCTTCCGTAGGGATCGAACACATGTCGAGTATATTCAAGCATACTACCAAAACTTCAAGGGCCTCTCTGCCTTCCTTAAGAAGCACTACCCCACAGGATTGACCTGGAATAATGAGACTGGAGTTGACGCTTTGGAAGCACTGAAGCAAATCAAGGGTGGTCCTGCCCCGGCCGGCGCTGGCGCCGTTCCACCCCCTCCTCCTCCCCTGTCCCATCTGTGAAGGGTCCTGGTGGTGGCGCTCCTCCACCACCGCCTCCCCCAGGTGTTCCTCCTCCTCCCCCTGTCCCGTCTGCTCCAGCCCCAGACATGTCTGCTGTCTTTGATCAACTCAACCAAGGCGAGGCGATCACCTCTGGTCTGCGCAAGGTCGACAAGTCTGAGATGACCCACAAGAACCCCGGCCTGCGCGCGGGATCTACCGCTCCTGAAGGTTCTAGCGCTAACCGGGGCAAGTCACCTGCCCCTAGCAAGAAGCCTAAGCCAGAGAACATGCGTGCTCGCAAGCCGCCACGCAAGGATTTGGAGGGTACCAAGTGGCTGGTGGAGAACTTCGAGGGCTCAAATGAAATCATCGAGATTCCTGCCCAGAAGAACCACTCTATTCTCATCTCGCGTTGCAACAAGTGTATCATCAAGGTGCCCAGCAAGGCGAATGCTATCGCTATCGATAACTGCAACGGCCTTTCTATCATCGTTGATTCTCTGGTAAGCAGCTTGGATGTCATCAAGTCACCCAAGTTTGCTTTGCAGATTGATGGCGTTGTTCCTACTGTCTTGTTGGATCAGGTTGATGGTGCTACAGTATACCTTGGCCAACAAAGCCTTGCCACCGAAATCTTCACCAGTAAGTCTACTGCTGTCAACATCAACCTTCCTCCCAAGGAAGGCACTGATGAGGACACCAAGGAATGTCCTGTCCCTGAGCAGTTCAAGAGCTTTGTCAAGGATGGTGTGCTTGTCACCGAGATTGTCGAGCACGCTGGCTAGATAAACAAGCTTTGATCTACATGGGACGAGTATTTCAAGGCCCAACCCGAATTTTAAGAGTGGATAATCTCTTCGTTTGGAAGCTTCTTTGTATTTTCTCCCAACTCCTTTAATCCTTTGCGTGCTCTACCTAGCACCTTCTGTAGATATACATTACAAGAATTCAAATTCTCAGATTTTGTATTCCTTTCCTCCTTTGCCCAGCCAGCATGTTGATATTCATATCCATTGCTCCGCCAAAAGAATCTCAGTCATTGAGCCCTCGTGCTCAGTGTTGACAGATCTATTAATGTAAGTCTCCGAAAACTTGGAGTAGATCGGGCTCGCAACTGTAAGTGTTGCACCTTGCTACGTCCTGCAAAAGCTCTGATACTATCCACAAAACCTCATTCTGTCTGCTGTCAATCCAGATCATTGGTTCTAACACACTATGATATCTACCACCATGGACAGTGCTAATACACTTAGGCAGTGGACACTGGAAGGAGTTTCTGTAAAAAATTTGAAATCAAGTTGGTGTATTGTAGCTCAAGTTCGAAGAACGTACCTACGTTCTTCGAACGTAACCTTTGGTTAGGTAACCAAAGGCCTTCAAACAAGATGCTGTAGTAATAGAAGGGTATATATATACTGTCTGATAAAACCTGTACCTAACACCTCAAAGTAGGAAAGAAAATGGAGTAAAGACAGAACGAAGGTAAGCACCTATCTGCAATACAAGCGTCTGGGTGCGTAGGTTGGAGCTGCTTGATCTGTTAGTCCTGCTGTAGATATCCAGCATGCTCACGATTTGTATTTAGTCACAGTACGCGACGACAAAAACCAAAAAAATTATACCAAGGAGAACATGTTCCCTGAAACCAAAGGAGAAAACAATTATACCGAAAATGTCAAGTCAGAGAAAGGTAGACTGGTGGACAATATACTAGGTAGGACCAGGGAACGTTGCCTCAGTCCATCGGCTACAAAGAGAGAATTGTAAGTCAAGAGCCAGCTCAACTATTATCAAATCTCTCCCGTCTCTGTACATCTAAGCCGCGAAGTCTTTTGGCAAGTAGGCTTTCTCCGTTCTCAGATCCATTCCTGGTGGACGGGTAAGGATACCCTCCATAACCGAGATCGTCTTTATTAAGCTTGTTATAAATGCCAGTGTCGAAATGGGGAGACTCTCCCAAGGAAAGCACGTCCAAAGACTGCCCTGGGCTCCAATACGACGAAGTTTCCCCTGGTGAAGTAGCGTGCGGACGCAAGAGTGGAACAGCAGATCCTTGACCAACACTCCGCCTGCGCGAACTATTGTCTATTGCTAACCGGGCACCGGCGGAAGACGAAATAGTAGATTCGCGACTTGGCTTGTAAGGACTGTATCGAGGTTCTGGTAGTTGAATCTCATTACGCAGCTTTTCCTTGCCATCTGGCACTCGATTTGCAAACACCACGCGAATACTCGAGTGGAGGTAAAATCGCCCACGTGCTGGACAACATACATTGAGATGGATGAGATATCGCAAAGTAGGCTTATCCTGAGGATCCTCGGTGGCATTCAAAGATGCCTCGGGCCTATCAGTTCCATAGTTCTTCCGTGCACTGAGTGGCATATCGAGGACGGGACCTGCTGAATAGCTGCGCTGTCGAATAAAGGTCTTGGTTCCGGGCTCCATGTCCTCTAGATCGTATGGCACAAGGAAAAGCTTGACAGCGGTCTTGTGGGGGTTTTTGATTATGATTTGCAATTGCCCTTGCTGGGGAATTCTATAGCACCCGCCTGGGGGGGCTTTTTGGCGATTCCCCTCTGCGATTCTTCTTTTCTCGACGACGTTGAGTATCAGCAGTAGGGACTTGAGTTGCGTTCGTCTCTGAGATATTATTTTCTTGAGATTTAGACGGACTGGCGTGTCGTCGACGACGTCGGGTGGTATTTGTATCATCCTTGGGAAGTGAGTTTTCAAGGTCAATTTGGCCGACATAGGGACTTGGGCTATCATCTGAGATAGAGCGACCATTCCCTGAGGTTGGGTAACTGTAGAAGAATGCAGGAAACGGCACAGTCACATGAGGAGGACATTTGAGATGGCCTTTACATTTTCCTTTGCCCAGGACGCCGATTTGAGCAGTAAAGTCAAGCGGCTTGGAGGGGTTCATCGACATTCGGCCCCGTAATATGGATTCTTCATAGGACCCAACCATTGGCGCATGAGGCTTAGGCGAGATATCAGAGGCAAAAGAAGGTCTTCTTGCACGGTATGCGGGCGTGTTTACGTTCGAAGCAAGTTGAAGACTGTATGCTGAAGTCAAAGACCGACGGGGCGAGCAATGATAACTATAAAATCCGTCTTGTTGGCGCGATGGGCAAGGACTGTGTATGTCGACAAAATCGGTAGTCGGAGAAGAAGATTCTTGAAGCTGTCGAAAAGTTTCGGGTGGGAGCGTTCGGCGTCGATGGGATTTTTCCGAAGCGTTTGCCTCTGCTGGTCCTGTCCGTGGTGAGAAGTCTAAATCGGTATTGTTGGCTTGATGCACGAGAGGACTCGTTGGCACTTTCAGAACGTAGCTCGATGAGAATGACCCTAGCGATGGAGCCCTGACACGATTTCCAAATATTGTCTGTGGTTCACTATGATCGCCCAACAGCTTTGCATTCCGGCTGGAATCTACAAAGGGAGATGGACCAAACCAAGGTGTGGTTGGTGATGTCCCAAGTTGTGGAAATGCAGAGCTCGAGCTTCGATCGGAGAATCTTTGAGGGAATGGAATCCGTGGTGATTCTGAGGTTTCATGAGCTATTCCTTCTCGGAAGTCACCAGAGTGCAGCGCAGATCGGGGTCTTTGAATGTCGGCTGGCGAACCCAGCTCTTCCATTTCTTGCATTTTTTCCGGGTGTTTTGGAGCATGACCATCCGTTCTTTGATTCTCCTCCCCAGGGAGTTGCGAGTCAAAGACGGCTCACTCTCGTTGTTCGGTTGAGGCTTCAAACTGTTAATACAAATCCATTTTGATACCTTCCCCCCCTTTTCAAGAACAAAGGATAAAGCGAAGAAGCCTGGATCCAAAAACATGAACCAACGGGTTTGCTCACCATATACTCACGCCTCCAGGGCGATGATTCTTTAATTCGATGTATAATTTCTTGACGGTCGTTGGTCCACACCTTGGTGGGATGAAGGTCCACATTCATTTGATCCAAAGGAACGCCTGGTGCATATGCTCTATATATCACAGATTCACTATCTTCGCACGGCCGGTCTTGAGATGAGCCCGCGGTTGAGTGTTCATGCGCTTCTCGGCTACTCGACCAGCGAGACTGGTGCCTGTGATGGGGATCATGAAAGAGGGGCATGGTGGCGGGAAATGACCGACTCTATGAGGTCTGGGACGCGCACCGGCACATTGCAGGAGGTCGCCAACGTGGCGAGCAAGTTCGAAACAAAAGATCCCCGACACTGCCGTGGTAGGGTGGGTGGTGTGGTTAGAGGGATGCGGTGTGAGAGGATGGGATCGATATGTCGTCAGTGGATCCAATACTAATTGATTGGCGAGGAAGAGTGCGGTGGTAACGGGTCCAGGCAAGTCAGAATATATTTAAAATCGTGTTGAAACAGGAGATGCGGACATAGAGTCCGGGAGGGGACAGTTGAGGTTGGAAGGAAAGACGATCTGCCTCGAAACTGATCATGTCATCTCGTGGGTCCTCAGATGATTCATCGGGTGCCCAAGCGTTTTCGGCGGGCCTGATCCGGAGACGATGAGCCTGATGATACTGTGAACGTTATTTGAGGTTCTTTTTCATTTAGTTCAGTATTTAAAGTAGCAGAATCAAAATCACAACGAGACCAAAATTCCCCGTCAAAAGGATTAATCCAAGGAGAGCAACTCTTGTCAAGTCGGGGAGAGTGTTTGCTGTTGGTGAATTTTAGCAGACCGTCGGAGGATCGGCTGACGTTCGCCGCTTTCCTCTTTTCTTTTTTTTCCGGGCCCTTAGCGCTTCAATCAAGTTGGACGCTGCGCAACACAACATAAGCCACTACGAGAAAAGACAGAAGGACTGTCTTTAGCACATAAATATGGCACCCAAAAGACCCCACGATTCGGAAAATGGCCCAGGAGGCAGAGCAGGTGCTTCAGAGACGAAGCGTAAGGGTTTCAGCGTTGGCCCAGCGAACTTGCCTGATGGCACATATCGTCGCAAGAGTGAGTGATACCCCCTGGCGTGAATCATATATGTGAGTAAAAATATGCTGATTCATATTCCTTGCTGCATTATAGCTCAAAAAATCAAGTCCGACTTGATTCAAAAAGCCAAAGTGAAAAAAGCCTACTCGAAAATCAAAGCCCAAGAACTCGCTGCCGGCAAACATAAATCCGTCTATGATATGTATCGCGAGGAAGATGGCTCAAGAAAGGAGAATACAGATGAGGAACCATCAACTGAGCTTCATCCAGCTCGAGTCGCCATGTTGAACGAACCGTCCCCGGAACCAGCACCGAGACCCAAGCGCGGTCCTCAAGACAACGATAAGAAAAGAAAGGAGCGGAAGCCTAGGCCGTCGGCATTTTCAAAGGAGATTGAAATTGCGGAACAGCGAAAACAGGCCGCTGAGGAGCGCAGAAAGGCGCGTGAAGCGAAGCAAAAGGATCGGGAGGATATGGCGCGGGCTAAGCGACCTGATCAGTTTGGCAAACGGCGCTTGGGGAGAGAGAGCAAGGTGCTCTTAAGCAGAGTCCAGCGCATGGTCGGTTGAGGGAAGTTCACTCTTTGATATTAGAGTCTAAAGAGGCAGAGGAGAAGAAAAGGCTATGGCCATTGTTTATGATACCCGGCTCTTACCCAGTTTGATTCAGGACAGAAATGTTCACATCTATATGATTCTTCACAGAATGTCAATACCTATAGCTTAATCTAATGCTACGTTGAAGTAGATGACTTGGAACTACCGCCACTCCTAGGCTTTTTAAAGCATGCAAACTCCCCCTTGGTTCGATCCCTCAGTCGCTTCAAAACAACCCTCATCTCCCCCAATTCTGCTTGCAGCTTTGTGCGGGCTTCATTTGTAGTGCGCCGATCGAGTTCCACATAGATCTGGCTTTGTATGTCCGATGCTTGGTCAGTCGAGTACTGAGATAACGTTTGGGCAATGAACTCGGTGTCTAGTGTGGCCTGCATCAAGGCAGCAAGCGAGAAAGAAGAGCGAGAGCGGAAAGCACTGAGTAGTGATGAAGACACCTTCACGAGAAGATGTGTCAGGATCGTAGCCAATAATGATGATGGGGCGTTTGGCGACGACCGGCTGGAGCTGGGTGATACGGTGGATGGTATAGTAGTAGATATTTCGGTGTGCACCAGCACTAATGTTAGCATCGTATTATAAACGTATGGCCGAACCTGCTCGGGTCGATCCGTTGAAGGAACCCAGTCTGCCGCCGTGATACCGGCGTGTATGGTCTCATCCAACGCAGCAATAGTGAGTTTTGTATACGACTGGAAAAGCCGTTCCTCAATCTGGCTAAGAACATCTCGAACGGTTTTCCCTTCCTCTGTCAATTTCACAGAGAAGGAAGTCTCAAAGTTCGCAATCAATTGCGGTACATGTTCGGCTTGGAGAGCTTTGAGATTAGAAAGTGTGAGAAGAATTCGCACGTTCTGTAAGGTATATTAGTATATTGAGTTCGCAATATTCGGAATAAACTTACCCTGTTTGAAGAGTCTACGGAGTCTGCACTAAGGACAGACAAAGCAGCATCAATGGCTTGGCTGGTCATGACTGGCCGAGAAATGACCCATTCGTTCTCTTCCTCTGAAGCACCCAAGCGTTCTGCGTTCTCGACCAAGCCACTAAGTGCTTTATAGATACTGGAAACAAACTGAGTGCGAACCATCTGAAGCATTTTCGCAGGGGGTTGAGTGACAACATCCACTGATCCGGATTTCGCATTGGCATCGGGAATGTACAAAATCTTCTGCATGCCCCCGAGTATAGCACCTTCAAAGGCAGCAAATAACCCTGGCATTTTCGTCAAGTCCCGTTTCTCTGAATCTCGAGTCCAATCCTCCAGCATCTTGCAGATCTCCGCGTCTTTACTCCACGCGTCGCATGCCACACGCGATGCGCGTTCCCGAACCACGCTCACAAGCGACTTCAACTGGTCGTGAGTCGAGCCAACACCACCCACGGGACGCAGAGCGGCCATCTCACTAGCAGCGGTGCCAACGATTGAGAGAAATTTACTCAGGTAATGCACCCCACTAAGTGAATTTGAGAACGGAGGCCAGAATGCAAAGTCTTCCCAATGTTCCCCACGCTTAGGTACCGGGATGGGAAGGTTCTTTGGATCCAACTTGAACCGAGATTCAGTTGGCGTGATACCCCGCGAGGCCGGGCTGGTTGGACTTGGCGGAATGGGAGAAGAAAGCAGAGAGATATCCTCAGTGGGGGGTTCATTGAAGAGGGAAAGCACATTTTGTCGAATAAGGTTGACGATCTCGACTATACCCTTCTCGAGTTCCTTGATATTCTCAGGCGATAAGCGATGATGTTTGCGACTTTCCCCTTCGAACCCGACAGGAAGAAGTCGCTGGCGATTGCCATCAATGAATGACTGCGAAACTTCCCAGAAGTCAAGCGCTTCGCCCAGTAATCCATTTTGCGAGGAAAGGAGACGATTTAAGAATGCTTGAACGCAGTCCCATAGCTCAATAACATGATCTGAATCTAATCTCTCCGGGAACTCCGATGCGCCATCACGTGGTGCTAGACGTAGATAAGCTGCTGTAGCATCAGCGCTTGGCTTTTCGCCATTGGCAAGCCGCCGCCGTAAGATCTCGATCTCGACTTTGCATCGTTCACAGAAAGATGTGATCTTTAGCTTGAGGAAGTCATATCGGCTATGAAGCCATGTCCAAATCGGGTTGTTTTCGACACCAAGCTCCAGCAAAGCTCCGATGAGTTCCATATGCTCTTCGACAGGCCCTGATGCCGTGCTAGTAGTCGAGGTAATTGGCGCATCGCTGAGTCGCCTCCAAAGATCGCGTTTGAAAGATTGAATTTGCTGATCAACATCAATCCACATTCGCCCGAGGGCTAGAATTGTATGCGCTTCATGGTCAGCTAATTGCCTATGAGAGCTGGAGGCCTGCTCCGCAATAGTCTTGGCCCTGTTTGCTAATGTTCGAGCCTTGCTGTACTGTTCAAAAACGGAATCATAGTCACGCTGCTGAATAGATTTAAACAACTGACTTCCAATTTCGTAAACATCGCGATGCTTCTCCATCGAGTCGACAACCGACTTCAGCATCTGCTCTCGATCCCGACCTCCGAGGGCTGGGCCCCAGACTTCTTCCGCCTTGACAGATGCTTCTACCAAGGGACCACGGATTCCTTTCATACCATATTCACTCTCTTTGGTCAGAGCATTCTTTCGAGCACTCGTTGGTGCTGCGGCGGGAGCAGGTGATGGTCCACGTTGTTGGCCCGAATAGCTCCGGAAGTGTCCTGATCGACGAGCAGACAACGTTTGCTCCTTTGATACACCTTGGTCTCGCATCTCTTTATATACACTATCAATTGTCGCTTTCGCGCGGACGAAGCGCTCGAAGTTGGCCTCAACCAGCACTTTCAGAGATGCTGATTTCTGATCAATGGATTGCGACAGGTGGTCTAGACCGTCTACGAGCGATTCAATGGAGTCCGAGTGATGCGCTTGGGATAGGAATAGGGCGGGCGAGAAAGAAGTCGAAGAAAGTAGGAATCGTGACCTTTTACCCCCTTCATCTTCCGGGTGCAGTCCTCTCTGCTTCAAGATGCGCAACACACTATCGCCAGTCCCGAGTGGATCAGGCTCGTCGTTCTGGGCATTTTCGCGGTTCTCTTTTCCCCGGCGCGATCCAAAGGTGCTCTTCCAATCGCTTGGGGTACGTTCTAAGGCAAAGTAGCGCGACTTGCGAGGACGTGATTTGGTTCGTTGAACGGGTTCCTCGTCAGATTGGTCGGCCTCGTCCAGCGCTGCTGGCCATTCTTCAGGGAATTCGGAGGGGAGATTGTAGTGACTGGCGACATCAAGGTCGGCCATGGTTATTGGGTGACCAGATTATGTGGATTGGGTGGTGAGCTCCAATCGTGAATTGGTCAGAACGTGGGGGAAGATGAACACGCAGAGCTCCGGGGAAGGTTGCTGTTGGTTGCGGGGCGGTGAGGTCGATGACTAGAGGAATGTTTTGTTGTACTTACAACACTTGCTATAAATTGACTAATTGCTGATTTATTAGTGAGTAGTAAATTATTTGAGACTCAAATCCATCCAGTATTGTATTCTGCTTTATTTTGGAACCACATGAATACGCTTGCATATCCATGAGATACCATTTGAACATTGATCCTGGCGCCTATTAGGCTACTATGATGCTCGGTCTTAGGTTTGGCCCCCATAATTAACTATCCCGCGCTAAACACAGCACTTCAACTTGGTACCACACAAGAGAATTTTTTCTTCATATATATATATACATAATCTTTGAAAAGTCTTCCCTCTTTCCGCCAATACAGGGAGCTGTAGGTGGGAGCCTCCCATCAGAAATGTCAATTCATGTCTTACCTGACGAGATATTGCTACATATCTGCGACCAAGTCAGTCGGGGACTTTTCAACCTTTTACGAGTCTGTCGCCGCTGGAACAAATTATTTTCCTCTAGAGCTTGGAGATCCGTTGATGTTGCAGATAGTCCAGAACAGATCATCCGTCTCCTCACTGCTCTCCAGGAAAACCCTGACATAGGTCCCCTCATTCAGCACTTGAAACTCCACTTCTCGGTTTGGCATGAAGAATATTGGGAAGAAGATAACTTGCCGGATATCAAGAGGTTTCAGCCTTTGGTAGAACAAGCGAGTCATTCTTCGAAACATTCCGAAAATTGGATAAATGACTTAAAAAGTGGTATAACAGATGCCTGGGTCGCCTTGCTAGTTCCGGCACTCGAAGGTGTCAAAAGCCTTGAACTTGATTTTTCGAGCAATTCGGACTACTTCCTACCCATGGTAGCGCGGGCAGCTGCTCGAGAGTGTCCATTTGATTCGAAGCCAGTTTTTCAAAATCTGGAAAATGTTGTGATAAAAATGGAGGATAATGTCAAGTCCTCTTACGATATGGGTGATCTTCTTCCCTTTTTCTGTTTTCCGGCAATACAGAGCTTCAGCGGGCATTCTATTGTTGAAATGTCAGGCACAGGATACTATAAGCAATACCCACAGCTTTCACTCATGTCATCTGGGCTTAAGAAGCTGAACTTGGGCTTACAGGGTCCGTGTAATGGTTCACACGGGTTTGCGAATCCCATCAAGTTGTGCAAGGGCCTGGAGATCTTTGAATATCAACACGATGATAAGGTTGTTTGGGGTGACTGTTACATCCCGTTCATACCCAGGGCGTTTTACATCTCATTATTCACTCAAAAGGATAGCCTTCGGGAGATTCGGCTGAATAATCGTGGAGAGCATCCATGGCATGAAGAAGTGGATGACCCTGAGGAATTTCTGGTAGGACCATTTGGATCAATGACTGAGTTTCATCATCTACGTGAGCTGCAGATACCTTGGGGTACGCTGTTACAAGTTGATGAGGATGAGCAACCAACGGTACGTCTCTCGGATGTCCTTCCACAGAACTTGGAATATCTCAGTCTAGCCGATTGTCGAGAGGATGATTTCCAGGTGATCGTCGAGAACCTCCAAGACCTACTTTTATTCCGACAAACAAGATTCCCCAAGTTAAAAATACTCCAAGTGCAGCCTTATACACTCGAACATATTCCAGGGACCGACTATTATCATTCGGATTCCTGGAAAGTCCCTGAACCAACGAGGGATGCGTTTGCCTCGCTGGAGATTTCCTGTCGGGAGACAGGGATCCAGTTTCGGTTTTCCAATGATATAATTGGGCATTACTATTGATATAGATATCCAGCTAGCTATATTTCCCAAGGTTAAGCTCAAGCTTGAGATTGATCTCTGTGGAAATTATTTTTAGTATGCACAGTAATGCAAGTTGCTGATTATGGTCTTATTGCGTAACTAGCTTGAATTAATAGCTAGAAGTAATCTCTATCAACTAGTAGTAGTTTAATGTCTTAACCACCACGCACAAATAGGTACTACTACTAGGATTCCAAGGTCTACAGTACATTTGAATCCTATAGTTGTGTCTAACACCAGCCATTTGAATCCACCAATTAAATATTGAGACTAATAGTACAGTGTATGGACCCAGCCCATGATCAGGGCCCAGTTAAGGGGGTAGTAGAATGGCCAGATTTAAGTTGCATATATCTGCATAATCTATCCCAAGACAACATTGTTCTGTGACTTCGTAGTATAGATTGATAACGGATCGGGAATCCATGTGGCGGATCGGGGCAAGAAAAAGCACAAAATGGACTCGGGTAGCCGGGGGACATCAAACCACCAATGCGGTCTGCGTCCCGTTCGGATCGGGCGGGCGCCGAGACTAAACGTTTTCACTTCTCCCTCTTCCCTTCTTTCCTCTCTCCTCCCACCCCACACCACCATCAATTCCCCTTGATCCCCTCACCTGACGGGTTTTGTTCACGATGCTCGCCGCCAGAAACTTCTCTGCTGCTCGTCAGTGCCTGCGGTCCGTCCGTGTGACCCCCAGCTTCGTCGCCCCCGTGTCGCAGGTACGCCAGCCCCCTCTCCATGATAACCTTCCCTACCACCAAGGGACCTGTCCCAATTGAGCTAACGCTATTTTTTCTTTTTTTTTTTGCTGTTTAGATCCGTGGCTTCGCTGCTCCCGCTGATGATGCTGTCGCCAAGTTCAAGGGCCAGAAGGGTTCTGATGTACGTGAAACCCGCAAATCTCGAATTTTCCTCTGGTCCGGCGCCAGCCACATCAAGTCTGTCGCGGTCAAATCGCCCGCGCCAAAGGCATACAATTTATCGCGACAATACTGACAATGTCTCCTTGGAATATAGGGCAAGTACACTGTTACCCTGATTGAGGGTGATGGTATCGGTCCTGAGATCTCTCAGTCCGTTAAGGACATCTTCGAGGCCGCCAAGGTAAAGAAATCGTCGCATACCCGTCTGAAAACTCACCAACATGATACTAAATCAACTTCATAGGCCCCCATCAAGTGGGAGCCCGTCGATGTCACCCCCATCCTGAAGGATGGCAAGACCGCCATTCCCGACGATGCCATCAAGAGCGTCCAGAAGAACTACGTTGCCCTGAAAGGTCCCCTGGCTGTACGTTACCAAGGCCTACCTACTTGATCGCATCGACTCGCCATACTGATCACTTCATTCCATAGACCCCTGTTGGTAAGGGTCACGTCTCCCTGAACTTGACTCTGCGCCGTACCTTCAACCTGTTCGCCAACGTCCGTCCTTGCCGTTCCATCGCCGGTTACAAGACCCCCTACGACGGTGTGGACACTGTCCTCATCCGTGAGAACACCGAGGGTGAATACTCTGGAATTGAGCACGTCGTTGTCGACGGTGTTGTCCAGAGCATCAAGCTCATCACCAAGGAGGCTTCCGAGCGCGTCCTGCGTTTCGCCTTCCAGTACGCCGAGTCCATCAACAAGAAGAAGGTCCGCGTCGTGCACAAGGCCACCATCATGAAGATGTCCGATGGTCTCTTCCTGAACACTGCCCGCGACATCGCCAAGGACTTCCCTGGTGTTGAGTTCGACGCCGAGCTGCTGGACAACTCGTGCCTGAAGATCGTCACCGACCCCACCCCCTATAACGACAAGGTCCTTGTCATGCCCAACCTGTACGGTGACATTCTGTCCGACATGTGCGCCGGTCTGATCGGTGGTCTTGGTCTGACCCCCTCCGGTAACATTGGTGACGAGTGCTCCATCTTCGAGGCTGTCCACGGTTCTGCTCCCGACATTGCCGGCCAAGGTCTTGCCAACCCCACTGCTCTGCTTCTGAGCAGTATCATGATGTTGCAGCACATGGGTCTCCACGACCACGCTGCCCGCATCCAGAAGGCTACCTTCGACACCCTGGCTGAGGGCAAGGTTAGTTTTCCCATTTCCCAAGAGCCCGACTAGAACAAAGCTAATTATACATTTTGTAGTCCCTCACTGGTGACCTTGGTGGCAAGGCCAAGACCCACGAGTACGCTGAGGCCATCATGAAGCGCCTGTAAGCTTATCGCTACCCGGAATTTTTGTACTATGACCCTTTGATCTTTTCTTTGTACCCTCGAACGACATTAGACTTCCTATAGCGATCGAAATATCCCTATTTGTGTACCTAGGTGGTCAATCCTGCTTTTTCACGCACACTATTTCTTTTGTTTCGAGTAAATTTGTCATTGATACATTGTAGATGATCTCCATATTAATACATTTTTTGCCATGAAACGAAACACATGAAATGACCAAACGCCGATCCGTTACTCCAAAGGTATCAAAGCTGTGAGAAAGGACTGAATGTGGAAAACCTAAATGAGCTCGTCTCGGCCTCAGCGTCGTCGAGCTGTCCTGCGCGTCCCCGTATTTGTTGAGCTTCTTTTTCCCTTTTGCTTGGATCGTGAAGTCTGTGCCCGAGTACTTCGCGATCCGCCCTTCCCCTCACTATCATCCTCGTCACCATCACTCTCCTTCGCTCCCTCCGAACCTTCTTCGTCCTCTTCCTCATCCTCGCCTTCACCCTCACCTTCGTCCTCCTGATCATTGGCAGCTGACTCTTCAGCTGACTCGGCATCATCTTCGGACGCTTTCCCTTGGCTTTCTGTCCCAAGCTCCACTTGTAGCTTAGTTGACCGGGTTTCTCGTCCAGCTTGACGGGTGCCACGGTTGGATTTGCGGCCTCTTGATGGCGCGGGCGAGGAGCGCGGTTCTACCAAAGAATTGAGTTATTACGAAATCACGGACCCGGCTCAACAGGGTGTAACTCTTACCATCTGTGTCTGCAACTGTACTCCCTCGTCGAGATTCAGGGTGAGGGCTGGTAATTGGTGACGAAGAGCCTTCCAAGGCGAGGCGCTTCTCGAACATCATGTCACCGTATTCGTCGTATGGGAGCTCAAATGGGCAATACATCTCATTCGGCTCTTCATCCTCTTCATTCGCATCCGTGATGACAGAATCTTCCTGATTAACACATACAGATCAGCAAACTGCGTGCCAATGTTCAATTGAAACTTTCGCATGGTCATGACGTACCCGCTCATCGAGAGCTTCAAGGTTATATAAGGATGCCAATTTCTTCCATATTCCGGGAATGCGCATATGGTCGGCGTTTGAAGGTGCGTATCCCTGACTCTTCAGGTGTTCTGAGATCGCAAGCATGCGAAAGTGCTTATGTACACCTAGTGAGTAGAACAAGATTGTCAGATAGAGCTCCCTTATCATGATCCCAGGCGGACCAGTCACGTATAGTAGCTTACCAACGGGCTTCCATTTGATGATTGCCTTTAACAGTGCAGTTTCTTGTTCGTCTGTCCAAGGATCACTAATGATATCGTACTTCGGTTCATCGGGCTTTACGGCGCTGTCACTAGACCCTGGAGTGTTGGCACTGGATTGTGGCGCATTGTCTTCGGGGGGGAGAGGTAGAATGACCACGCTTTGCCTTCTTACGAGGAGGCATTATGCGACTGTGTGGGTATATGGAAAAGAAAGAAGACGAAAATGAAGATGAGTCGCGCGGTGCGGAAACGACGAGCGAAGGAAGTTGTTATCGCATGGCCCGTGCACGATAGGCGCATGGTGGGACTGTTTGGCACCTTCACATCTCAAACACGTCCATGAACATCCTCCAGTGCTCTGGCTATGGACGCGCAATGGATAGAGATGACTATGAGCCCAATCCGTTCTCTAGTGAAAGTCTCTGGAGACTCTCTAGGTTCAGTATAGAAGTTCTGCAGCCTCTGGAGTCTCTTCCGTGGAACGCGGACTTGCCTGGTATGTTTGTTACTCTAAGAGTTGGGATAATTACGTTGTCCATTGTTGTCTGACGTGTTTTCAGCGATTCCGAAGGCTTGCTTTCAAGGTGTACCTGAATCAACAGAGACAATTGACCCGGTATGGAAGCTCAATTTCTTCGAGAGCGACCTCAAGCCTCCCCAGTCCGCGGGCTCTACTATCAATCCGTCAATAGAGAACGCCTCTGAAGCACGAAGTGAAACCGCGCCTACATCGGTAAATGGGAAGAACTTATGGGCACTGGATCTTTTGCAGGAGCCCCCAGGATACCTCGCTCCACTGAAATCTTGGGAAAAATATCAGGATCGCACTTTCGAAGAGCCTATTTCAGCATATTTTAGTGAATTGGGTCCTGAGGGCTTTGATGCTGCACTTGCACATCAAGATAAATTGAGTGGCCATTCTCCCACCCGTCTGGTTCGCGATGATATCTTGATTCGTTCGTTGCTCCGTCTTGGATTAGGATGGAACTCTTTGTTCTTTCGATACAACAAGGAAACTAAACTGTTTGAGGATTCCATGACAAACATCAGGACCCCAGGGCTGTCTTCCTTGACTCTACACAGTGTCATTGCTGGTGTACGGAACTGTGGTACATTTATGCAGTGTGTCCGGACTTTCGCCAAGAATTCTACCACCAAGCTCAAAGACCTACCTTCTGTATTCACTCTACGTGGTTCCATGTCGGTGATTATATTTAACCTTGAGAAGCAGATTCTTGCTACTTGTGGCAATATCGTGTCGGTTCTTCAGGTTGCGACTTTGTTCGATCGATGTCGAGACTTGTTAGAAGCCTTGGCCGAGATCGTCGCCGCTTTAGAGAAAGCATTATCGGATTCCGATGTTATTTCCACTGTCACAGATATGGCGGCATATTTCACCCATAAATACGGGTGGATGGAGAATCTACTGCATGAGGTCGTGAGCCAGATTGCACTTCCTTGGTTCAGTTTCATCGAAGGCTGGATCGGTCTCCGACCTGACGAAGCAGCTCTTAACGAACTTGTGGCAAGCGGTAGAACTTTTGTTCAACTAGATCGTTATGATGATCCAAATAAGTTCAGCAGCGGACCGGCACGTTTTGGATACAGCTATCGCGAAAATAGCATGCCTTCCTTCATCCCCAGTGATCAAGCAGAGACAATTTTCGAGAGCGGGAAAAGTTTACGCCTATTGAAGAAATCGCATCCACATCATCCTCTTGCCAGAAATGATGTCCTCGCTAGAGCTGGTCATCTTCATCTACATTGTGCGACAGCTTGGACGGACATTGAGCGAATCCAGCAAAGGGCCGATGAATACGAATCTCAACTTCGACTGGAGATCTTGAAATACAATCGGGGCCAATTGTCGATACAGTCAGCAAGTCATGTGTCTTCCTCTCCAAAAGCCCAAGATGAGCATGAAGAGATTACTACAAAGACCTTCGAGCTTTTCGATATTGATGATGATAAAAACATCTCGTCGTCTTTAATGGATGGCACTGCTCTGGCCAATGATTCCGTTGACCAGATGATTCAGAGTGCCAGGAACCTCGATTCCGATGCTCTTGTTAATGAGGATTTATTGAGACCAGACCTCAGATCTGTACTCTATTTGTCACTTGCTCCTGTGATATCATCGCAGGCGCAATTGATCAATTTCTCCTGTCTTCACCATCTGTTCAAAGAACACAAATTGCGGCATCATCTGAACCTGCAATGGCGCTTTCAGTTACTGGGAGATGGTTCTTTTGCTACTCGTCTGACGAACTCTCTTTTTGCGCCCGAAATGGAGAGCGGAGAACGCAAAGCTGGCGTCGTACGCAGTGGAGTCCATACTGGCTTAAGGCTAGGGAGTCGTGAGACATGGCCCCCGGCGAGCTCCGAGCTGCGCTTGGTTTTAATGGGTCTCTTGGGGGATTGTTATTTTGGAGAGACAGAGCCGGAGGGCCCAGAAAATGTACAACAAAAAGAGAATGAACTCCCTGGTGGGCTGAGCTTTTCCATTCGAGACTTAACGCCGGAGGAGATCAAGCAATGTCAGGACCCTAATGGAATTGAGGCTTTGGACTTTTTGCGTCTTCAATACAAACCTCCCGAGATTCTTGAGACGCTTATTACGCCTCAATGTCTGGAAAAATACGATCGATTATTCAAACAATTACTACGTCTGGTTCGAATGGTCACCGTTGTGAAGGGATTGATACGTGATTCTACTGCCCGCAACTCCCTCGCGGGAGACATTAGGAATGTTTTTCAGAAATTTCGAATCGATGCCCAACATTTCGTTCTTGCAATTAGCGATTATTGTTTTCATATTGGAATAGGCTCTATTTGGAGTCGGTTTCAGGAGACCCTTGCCAAAGTTGAGCGTTGTCTTGACTGCGATGATATTGACGGCACAATTGAGACTGCCCAGTCCGTGACACACCTCCGTCATTTCCATGTCGATATATTGGACCAGATGCTATTTGCCCTATTCCTGAGCAAGAGACATGCGCCAGCTGCGAAACTACTAGAGAGCATATTCAGCACAATTCTTGCATTTAGCTCATTGTCAAAAGCTGACGGTCTGAGTGGGCTTAGGCATGGAAGTGGGGGCACTGTTCATCACTTGTACAGCGTGTTCAGAAAACAAACGTCTGCTTTCGTAGGCTACTTGCGAGGACTGGACCCTGGTACAAATTCCTCAAAATCCATGGCACACTCGGGTGCAGCCTTTTCTTTGCAAAATGAGCCCACTAGTGTATTCGAGCATCTTCGAGTTAGGCTTGAAGTCAGGGATTATTACTGATACGTCCATGAAGGATAACCCTGCCATGTATAATGAGATATTATGATTAATGACAAACAATATCATTGCATTACAAGTCCTATTCAATAATCATGCCATGGAACACCGCTTGGTCTCCACCAAATCCGTACAATAGACGATGTCTCGACGCCCGAAAATCATCTTAATGTCCAACATTCGCATGATGTGGATTAAAAGAAGTGCAGATCTGATTCTGCCCAGCCTTGCTCCAGGAGGATCTTCTTCGCGGATTTCTCCAAGGCCTCAGGTCCACAGAGAAGAACCATACTGGCATCTTCTGGTGCAGCAAACTCGTTGATCAACTCATCAGAAATTCGCCCTCGACGACCTTCCCAGGAGTCTGAT
Source organism: Penicillium citrinum (assembly GCF_028827155.1). Classification (NCBI taxonomy): domain Eukaryota; kingdom Fungi; phylum Ascomycota; class Eurotiomycetes; order Eurotiales; family Aspergillaceae; genus Penicillium; species Penicillium citrinum. The sequence goes on from NW_026622692.1 coordinate 1,635,543, forward strand.
GCCTTGGACAACGTGTGTACAATGGTGCATTTCTTCCTATCCGCCTCTGAGTAGGCTTCAAGTTCAGATCGACAGAGAATGTCCTCCTCCAAGCGATTACCATCCAAGACAACGCAAGTTGTAGGATCTTGAGGGTCTTGCATGATGGCACGCAGGACTTGAAATACTGGAGTAATTCCAGTTCCGCCACAAATCATCTTGAAAGAGCGAAGGTTCCTTTCTTTACCGCTGATGAGGACCCTTCCATTTCCAAGATACTCAAATCGTCCCGTTGGTCCCTTGCAATCGATCTGAGCCCCCAAAGAAAGCATATCCAAAGCCATGGTCATTTTGCCACCGGGAACGGTGGATGTTGGGAAATAAATCTTGACAAGAAGCTCCATGCGCCCTTCCAGGTTTGTTTCGGAAATCGGCGTGTATGATCGGATTATTGCTTCTTTTTTGTTTTTTGGGTCTTGCACTTTGATCATCAGGTGCTGCCCGATGGGTAATCCCAAAGTTTGCTTCTCATGCTCCAATTGGAATATAAACATTCGGGTATCCCAGGATACATTGTTCTTTTCAATCAATGTCATCTTGGACCATGCTCTTGATTGAAGGAAATGTGGACGCGGCTCATCACTAACGACCGTGGTATTGTTGTTCAGGGCTACCAGAGAAGCCTTATCCAAGGTACCAATGTGATAATCCGGCATCATCAACTTGGCAGTTTCGCTGTCTGATTCAAAGTCAGCCCTGTCAATATAGAATCATTGACTGTTGAAACTCACGGATTGCATGGAAATCTTCTGATACATCAAGTCCTGCCGAAGAGGTGATACTGATGGCACCACCGGGATGTCCTTCTAAGAAACCCGTCCCATCGTACACTTCGCCGTTCACCACAAACCAAGGCTTTTCGCTGCTGCTGTTTTCTTTCAATTCTTGAAGATTAATTTGGCGATTCACCCCTTCCTTCTTCATGTTGATTTCCTTCACGGGCTCCGGCTCGAGGGGCTGTTCACCTTCGTGTCTCTCTCCCCAATTGCCGTTGAGCAGATCCCCGCCGGCTTTCTTAACCTTTTCCATCCATCCACCACTTCTTGCTGGATGGGTAGGATGCTCAAACTTGAGCGTATAACCCTCCTTTGTGATGGTCACTCGAAACCACGGGTTGTTCATCATACCTAAGACCGACCAATACATGTCCCGCGGTTGGGTTGCTAGGGCTTCATCGACGGCCCTTACTAGTAGCGCATCACTGCTTTCCAGATCAGACACAGGAATGTCCAATGACCAAAAGGACCAGCAAAAGCAAGTTTCCCGCTGCCACATGTCTACCTTACCCCCGAAGAGATCGCCCTCCCATTCTCGGTATTTGTCTTCGGCGTATTCGATATTGGCGAGTCGCCATGCTGGAAACACCGAAAGCGTAATTAGCTCCGTGAATATAGGAATTTTTTGGATGAAGCCACTATACATTTTCCTTTATCCAATGATATTTCGACTCTGGTGATTCGTCGCCCACCACCAGCATATGCGTAGCCCTTCGCAGTATAAGTTGTCCCAGCAGTTGTAAGATCAAGCACCTCTTCGTGTTCCGGATAGGCCGCCACGGAGTTTACATTCAAATCGTATATGGCATATCGGTCATCAGTCCACCACTTTTTATCCTGGGCCGACATTTCTGGGGAAACCATTGTTCTGGGAATAGTCAGAATGATTTTCAAAATTGCTCCTCTATCATGCGGTACTTACGGCAGTACCCGATTGTCGTTGATATGGTACCAATTATCACTCGGCGCGTCCGTAATTATGAGCTTTGTCAACCATTTGACACTTCTTCCGCCGATCTGGCCTGGAACCACAGCCCTCAAAGGACGTCCGTGATCGGGTCGAAGAGGCTCTCCGTTCATTTTGTGCGCTAACATGATCCCCCGGTTATAATCCATGGCCCAGTTCAGTTTTACTGATGTACCATAGAAACCATTTGGCTAGATAATTGTTAGTTCGCAATGCCTTTACTGGCGTCATGATTATATAGACAACGCCTACCAATTTATCAGCCCCTTCCATACAAACGTATTTTGCTCGGCGAAGTGGTTTGGCGCTGCGAATTATATCTGCCATCATGGGCCCTGTGAAAAGAGCCGTAGAGAGCCCAGCAGGGCCCCACGAGAACCCCTTTGACTTCCTGACTGTATTTTGCTCTTTTCTTCGATTTCCGGCACAGACAAGTGTAATTGGCGCAGTTATTTGGTCATACTTCTGCAGAATATCACGAAAGCTCAGGACTATGGGGTGTTCTACAAGACTGTGAACCTATTAGTTATAAAGCCATTTGAGGGTTGAATATCAGGATTCTATCTTAACAAGCTTTTACTCACCCTTCTATGCTCAATTCCCATGTTGGAATATCTTCATCAAGGACCTGGGGTACTGGTCCATGGTTTCGAACATAAAATAATTCGGGTGATGTTAAGAATCCTTTGAGTGTCAGTAGTGTACATATTGCTATCTTACAAGGAATATACTCTTTCTAGTAGTAGTAGTAGAATACATACCCTCTTTGTATAATTCCGTGAGAGGTGGCTCAACATTGAAAGGATGTACACCAGTCAACCGAATAAGACGCGGGTCGCGGGCGACATGGTTATCCGGAGTGCTCTTGTCGACTTCTAAGATTTTTGTTGGGTTAAATGACGGTGGCGGTAATGGAATGTTCGGTTCTTCTGGCGTTGGTAAATCGTGAAATTTGACATTTGAGCTCTTGATGGGGAACTCGGCTCTATCTAGGGCCGTTTGTGTGATAGTCGCCATCGAATGTTATGAATGGTGCTGTCAGTCGCTTCAACCTTGAACGTTATATGATGACTCAATAAACCACAATCTTTATTGTAAAATATCAAATGCAATGAATATGAAAATAATGAAAACCAAACCAGTCCATCCACTTTTTTTAGACTATGGCTTTTTCAAGTTCTAGGTACAAATACGGTCCACATCGAATTCAAGTTAGGGTTATCCAGGGTAGTATCTCCGCGGGTGGGTAACGCAACAGAGACCTGACATGAGCACATTAGAAAAATCAAAATACAAATTTCAAAAACGTTTTACCCACAAGGAATGATCAAAAATGCCTTGTTTGATCCTTATCTTCAAGTTGCCGCTTCATGGATGTGGTTGTTCCCCTGGCCTATCAGCGTGTCCAATTAGGGTTATCTTTTATCTTTCGCGGCGGCCATTCAGCTTTTAGCTAAAAAGGGTTACCCACAGGCTCAACCCTGGATCCGATTCTATCCAGATCTCCGCGGAGGCTTAGATGTCAGATAGAAAGCTCGTTCTTATCGTATGATCGCCCTAATCATTCCGATCTGTATCACTCTGCGAGACCACCTTGTAGGTGATCACGCATCACAACCAATGTGCCAATTTCCCTTAAAACTGCTCGAGAAGCCATAGATAGTGTAATTTAGCGTAATTTTCTTCATATCTCATCAACGAAGTAATTGCGTGTGCAGCTATGGCCGTACTCGAAGGTTTACTAGGTGAACCACCTGGACGAGTTGCCATTTCTAAATCCGCTCCAAAACATGGCCTACGCCAGAAGATCGTGATTGTAGGATTGGGCATGGTAGCCATTTCTCTCATGTATGCGACATACCGACTTCTCTAGTCTTCCTATCGCTAATACTAGCAGTGAGAAAATCATCAAACAGGATACAGCTCGGAGATTTGATATCCTGGTGATTGGCGAGGAACCTCATGTCGCATATAATCGTGTCGGGCTCTCGTCATTCTTTGAGCACCGCAAGATTGAAGATCTCTATCTCGAGCCAAAAGAATGGGTCAGTACTGAACTGATTCAAGGATCTTGAAAGGAAAAAAAAAGGCAATACTAATGGTTTTACCAGTATGGATCATTCAAAGAGCGAGGATTCGATCACCACCTCAACACTCGAGTCACTGCAGTAGACCCACACAACAAAACGGTCACCACATGTAGCGGAGATCTTATTTCCTACGACCTTCTTGTTCTCGCTACAGGATCAGATGCCGTTCTTCCCACTCGTACACCAGGCTACGATGCGAAAGGAATATTTGTATACCGGACTATCGATGACCTGGAGCGCCTGATCGATTTTGCCGCCAAACATAAGGGTGAGACTGCGGTCACAGTTGGCGGTGGTCTACTTGGACTCGAGGCTGCGAAGGCGATGACCGATTTGGAGGATTTCGGAAATGTAAAACTGATCGATCGCAATGACTGGGTATTGGCAAGGCAGCTTGACGGAGATGCGGGCTCTTTGGTATCTCGAAAGATTCGCGATTTGGGTCTCGAGGTCCTGCATCAGAAACGAGTTGCTGCTGTCACAACAGATAAAGATAACAACGTGACTGGTATTACATTCGAAGATGGACAGCACATAAAATGCTGTTGCATCTGCTTTGCAGTAAGTATTTGACCTACAGTATAATACTGGGTTCATTTCGCTGACCTCTTTAGATTGGCGTGAGGCCACGAGATGAGTTAGGGCAATCGGCTGGTATTCTCTCCGGTTCGAGAGGAGGTTTTCAAATTGACGAAAGGTCAGTACCAAATCATGGTGCTGATGAGAAGCCTTCCAACCCAGAAACTAAAACATAACAAATCCAGTCTACAAACCTCAGTCCCGAATATCTACGCCGTGGGTGAATGTGCCAGTTGGGAAAACCAAACATTTGGGATCATTGCACCCGGCATTGAGATGGCAGATGTGCTGGCCTATAATCTCACCAATCCTGACAAAGAACCCAGGCGGTTTACACGACCGGACCTCAGTACCAAACTAAAGCTTCTCGGTGTTGATGTTGCTTCATTTGGAGACTTCTTCGCCGACAGAGATGGGCCAAAATTCCTCCCGGGAAAACGTCCATCAACCACAGGTCCTCAAGGAGAGAAGGCGGACTCTTCCGTGAAGGCCTTGACGTACAAGGATCCATTTGCTGGAGTATATAAAAAGTATATCTTCACTATGGATGGTAAGTTTCTGCTTGGTGGAATGATGATTGGAGACACATCCGACTACATCAAGTTAAACCAAATGGTGAAAACCCAGAAGGAGCTTGAAATTCCTCCTAGTCAGTTAATCCTTGGGGCTCAAAGTGGTGGTGATGAGAATGCAGATGATCTGTAAGTCAATATACTACACCTATGTTATTCAACGAAGTTCTTACCCGTGTGCAGTGATGATAGCACTCAAATATGCGCTTGTCACAACGTATCTAAGGGTGATGTTGTTGAGAACGTCAAGGCGGGTAATTGCAAAACCATTGGAGAAGTCAAGTCTTGCACCAAGGCAGGGACTGGCTGTGGTGGCTGCATGCCCCTTGTGCAATCTATTTTTAACAAAACAATGTTGGAGATGGGCCAAGAAGTTTCGAACCATTGTGAGTGCTACCCATGGATGACTCTGTTTAATTTAGAGATTGCATTCACTAATGTATTCAGTAGTATGCTTCCACATACCGTACTCACGGGCAGATCTATACAATATCGTCGCCATCAAGCAATTAAAGACATTTACAGAGGTGATGCAAGTCGCCGGGAACAACCCTAACTCCCTTGGGTGTGAACTCTGCAAGCCCGCGATTGGTTCAATCCTGTCGAGTTTATTCAACCCGAACATCATGGACAAGGGTTACAATGACTTACAAGATACAAACGACAAATTCCTCGCGAACATTCAGCGAAACGGAACGTTTTCTGTTGTGCCTCGTGTGCCCGGTGGAGAGATTACAGCCGACAAGTTGATTGCAATTGGATCGGTCGCCAAGAAATATGGACTATACTGCAAGATCACTGGTGCACAACGAATTGACATGTTCGGCGCGAAGAAGCAAGATCTTTTGAACATCTGGACGGAGCTTGTGGATGCAGGCATGGAAAGTGGACATGCTTATGCCAAAGCTTTGCGCGCCATCAAGGTATGTCATAGAAACTCGGAGGCTTAACTACCTGAGCATCAATTTTGCTAGTACGGATCTAACATTACAATCTGCAGAGTTGCGTAGGCTCTACATGGTGCCGCTTCGGTATCGGTGACAGTGTTGGTATGGCGATTCGTCTTGAGGAACGATACAAAAGTATCCGTGCCCCGCACAAATTCAAAGGTGCAGTCTCTGGCTGTGTTCGAGAGTGCGCGGAGGCACAGAATAAAGAGTGAGCATGTCGAAAATTCGAATCCATGGAATTTAACTAACGATGTGCCAGCTTTGGTCTTATCGCTACAGAGAAAGGGTTTAATATTTTCGTCGGAGGAAACGGCGGTGCTAAACCGCGCCATTCAGAGCTTCTTGTGACGGACGTTCCCCCAGAGATGGTCATGCCTATCATTGATCGATATTTGATCTTCTATATTCGAACCGCCGACAAGCTTCAGCGAACAGCACGGTGGATTGAAAATCTTCCAGGTGGCATTAACTATCTGAAAGAGGTAATCATTGATGACAAGTTGGGGATCTGCGCCGATATGGAGCGACAGATGCACGAGCTCGTTGACAGCTATTTCTGTGAATGGACGGAAACAATCAAGAATCCCAAGCGTCGGAAGGTGTTCCAACAATTTGTGAACACAGATGAGACAGTGGATACGGTGGAAGTCATTCAAGAGCGTGCACAAAAGCGTCCTACTTATTGGGCCAAGGAATCTGCCCTGGAAGATTTCAAGGGTCATCAATGGTCCAGCCTCTCCTGGCAACCTGTTGTTAGAGCAGATCACTTTTCTGATGAGCCACCACAAGTATCTTCTGCCAACGTGAAACGAGGAGACACTCAATTAGCAGTTTTCAAAATCAAAGGCAAGTTCTACGCCACACAACAAATGTGCCCACACAAGCGTGCTTTTGTTCTATCAGATGGATTAATTGGCGACGATGATGCTGGAAAATACTGGGTCTCCTGTCCGTATCACAAGCGAAACTTCGACCTCAATGGAGAACAGGCTGGGCGTTGTTCAAACGACGAGAGTATGAACATTGCTACCTTCCCTGTGGAGGAGCGAGATGATGGTTGGATTTATATCAAATTACCACCCGTCGAAGAGCTGGATGCAATCCTTGGAACAGAAAAATGGAAAGTGAGGAAAGAAGAATCATCCGACCCTTTCCAAAAGATGGACAAGAGATACAAGGGGATGAAAGGCAAGAAGGTGGCTAATGGTGATGCCCTGAGCCATTCTGCAGCTCAGCCTGCAAACGGGATTGATTGGTAGTAAACATTGTTATTTCGACCTCACTGAAAGAGTGTGAGCACGAAGGTCATTTCAAGAATGGGTCACTTTTTAAGATATTGTGGGATTGGAGATTTGATGGCTGAAATTTGGAGTTTTTAGCGAACGACCTAATGTGACTATGTGAATATTACTCAAATGTAAATCATCATTTCGGTAGACACAAACGGAACAGCTCCATCAAATATCGTTCAGCTTTCTTTCTATTCTTCCCCCCATGTATTGACCAGATTTGGTGACCTTCTCGAAGGAGAAGGATATTGTTCTGCTTCAGGCTTCAACCGCTAGATTGCCATATGATCCGATGAGACTGGCCCGAATTATCCAAATGACAAAAGCAATGTAACCGAATACTAGATCCTCATAATACGATACTTACAGCCAATCTTATCTTCGGCTTCGCCACCGAGCGGGAAGATCTCGTTTGATGAACACATCACGACGTTGAATGAGGTGTCGATCCAGAGCGAGCAGAGACATCTGTAGGAATAGGGCAAGATGACGATGTTTAAACTATTTCCGCGGAGCTCAGAAGGATCAATTTGACCCATTTTAAGACCCACGATTCTCTCAAGCAAGTAAAGTCTAAACTCCTATCTATATCGTTGGGCTAATTGTGTCCAATGAGGTGCGAGCTGTTTATCAACATCGGATGCCAACCACCACGGACTACGCACACAGCCCTGAGAAAAGTGGAACACAACCCCAGAAAATCACGGCAATTCATGAACCCTGGTGCTCCATACCGTGTGGAACAATGCAGAATTCCTTCCGCGGAGATGTTCAATTCTGTGCTTATCGCGCCTCTATGCCTTTGCACTTTGTCTGGTATTCGAGACCGTTTGCATATGTCCAGCTTTCCAGACGCGGTCTTGGAACCCTTATCTCTCCTTTGACTTTGCATAATGAATGTATATTCTTCTTGGCTAATATCTGGAGGCTCTTAGGCCCATAATTGACGATTCGCTGGGAGAGATTGTGAATAGAATTTCGTCGAATGAGATTGCGTGGATATGCTCATTCTGGTTATTTTTCTTTTGGAGCATCCATCAACCTCCCTCTGGCATGAGCTTTACGAGAATTCCCGAGTGTGGTAATTGATCGATAGAACTATGGAATTTTCTATATGTTGTGTCATATTATTAAAATTGCCTGATATAGACGATCAGCCATTCTGACATTTTTCAAGTCTATTTAGGTTATCAGGCCCGCCTTCACTTCAGGGCTTGCTCTTGAATATCAATTCTGACCCATCAATATTCGAGCTTTCCAAAAGCAACTGTCTTGATTCTATATTTATTAAACCTGAATATTAGAGTTGACTCAAATACCTCCTGTCTGAATCTCTAACTCCTTCGCATCGTCTGTATCCTGAACGGCCATCATGGCTGCTAATTTGGGCAAGCTTCTTTTTGTGTCCCCAGAAGTTCATCCTGGGACACGAAAAGCCAAGTCTATTCCGATTCTAAACCCATTCGACCAATACGGACGAGTATTCTTCTTCTCATGGGTGGGCTTCATGGTAGCTTTTCTCTCGTGGTATGCATTTCCACCATTGGTAAGCAGCAAACAACTCATATCGGAACCCCTCTACACAAACGGTAATGGGATTAACGATGCTTTTTCCTCAGCTCTCTGTCACTATTAAGCAAGACCTTAAGATGACCCAAGAAGACGTTGCGAATTCCAATATTGTCGCGCTTTTAGCTACTTTGCTAGTTCGGCTGATCGCTGGTCCGTTATGTGATCGTTTCGGTCCACGACTAGTATTTGTAGGGTTGCTACTTTGTGGAGCAATCCCTACTGCAATGGCTGGCTTAGTGACCACACCCAAGGGTCTTATTGCCTTGCGGTTTTTTGTTGGAATCCTCGGTGGTACCTTCGTGCCCTGTCAGGTCTGGTGCACAGGATTCTTTGACAAACAGATTGTTGGAACAGCCAATTCACTGGCCGGTGGTTGGGGCAATGCTGGTGGAGGAATTACCTAGTGAGTCTTGACTACATCCTTCACATATGATACCTTTGCTAATGTGACCTCTACAGCTTTGTTATGCCTGCTATCTATGACTCTCTCGTCACTGCTCGCGGCTTGACCCCTCACAAAGCCTGGCGTGTCTCCTACATTGTTCCTTTCATCATTATCACTGCAGTGGCACTGGGAATGCTTTTCCTGTGCGAAGATACTCCAACTGGTAAATGGTCGGAGAGACACCTTTGGGCAAAAGAAGCAACATCACCCGTGTCTCCTGGCTCTCCTTCGGATGGGAATATTGTCAATCTCAACTCCATACTACCTTCGACTCAGCCATCTGGCCCTCCGTCGGTATATGATTCTGCCATCGACGTGGAAAAGAAGGGCACGCAAACTCCTCAAATAGTGGACAAGGAAGCTTCGGGTATGGGCCAGATGAACCTCTTCAGAAACGATGCTGTCGTCACTCTTTCGAGAAAGGATGCTTGCTGTGTAGCCTTCAGTCTATCAACAATGGCTGTGGCAATCCCTTATGCCTGTTCTTTCGGATCCGAACTGGCCATTAACTCTATCCTCGGAACCTATTATTCCAAGAATTTTCCTAACATGGGCCAAACGGAGTCTGGTCGGTGGGCTGCTATGTTCGGCTTGCTTAATGTCGTCTTTCGCCCTGCTGGTGGCTTCATTGGGGATATGATATATCGCTGCACCGGAACTGTCTGGTCAAAGAAAATCCTGCTATCATTCCTGGGTCTCGCGATGGGTGCCTTCGAGCTGGCGATTGGTTTTTCCAATCCAAAGAGCGAAGCAACAATGTTTGGACTCATCGCGGGCATGGCATTCTTCCTTGAGGCTTGTAACGGGGCTAATTTTGCCGTTGTGCCGCATGTGCATCCTTACGCTAACGGGGTAGTATCTGGCATAGTGGGTGGCTTCGGAAACCTCGGAGGTATAATATTTGCTATTGTTTTCAGATATAATGGTTCTGACTATGGCCGCTCATTGTGGATTATTGGAGCGATCTCCATGGCGGCCAATGTGGCTGTCAGTTGGATTCGCCCAGTACCTAAGAACCCATTGGTCTAATCATGAGTCTATTCTATGCTTTACGATAAATTTAGATATTAATTTTCATATATTCACTTGAAATTTTCCATTGCAGCCTTAAATTTTAATCCACACCCCGCAGGACCCTGCTGGAATGCCCTAGTCTTCAACCGGCATCCCGATGGTTGTGGGGGCTTCGGGTTAGCATCCCCCGAGACGGGGAATCACTTTGGCGAGGACGAGGGGCATGGCTTGAGTATGTGGAAACTAGGAAACCCCTCGCTAGTACTTTGAAATATTCCTATATTGAAATCTGTTGCACTGTCTACTAATACACGAAAACAAACAAGCATCCGACTATCTCGAAAGACGACAGCCTTCTTCTGAGCCTCTCGATTCTCATCTGCTACCAGTATTCTATTCAATTGGAGCCAACGAGCCCTCGAAATATTCATCCCAAACAATAAAGATGGCACCAGTACGCCGCATTGCCCAAATTGTTCATCTCAAGCCGTCAGCAGTGGCTGCATACAAGGAATGTCACGCCAATGTCTGGCCCGAAGTACTACAACAAATTAAGGACTGTAATATCAAGGATTGTACGCTTCCCGCTCCGAGTCCCCCCATCTCAAGCCCTCTAACAGATATCAATTATAGATTCCATCTTTTTCGACAACGAACGCACGCTATTTGCCACTTTCAAGTACGCCGGTACGGACTTCGAGGGTGACATGGAGAAGATGCGGGCAAATCCGAAAGTGAGAGAGTGGTGGGCCTTGACCGATGGAATGCAGGTGAGTATCTTTAGTCTCTTTCATGTAAGGATTTGCGTCTGGAAACTAAAGATGAATGCATTACAGGAGAGCCCCATTCCCGGCGCAGTGAGTAGTGCTGAAGGACCCGGATGGTGGAAGGTACTGGACGAGGTGTTTTACAATGAGTGAAATGGCCAAAACTGGTCTTAAATGTGAAATTTATAGGTACTTATTTCTTGAAGAAATGATCTATCTTCTTCTGTCGAGTATCGTGTGATGCACTCCCTATACCTCCTCGAGCGCGCCGTAACCCCAAAAGGTGTTCTTTATTATTAACAGCCAATATCTTCATAGACCATCCTTGCAATAGAGGGGCCAAGGCATTACTCCTTTGAATTTCGTTTGTGGTGTCTAGGATCGATTCCTCGTTAACTGTGCTTTGTACTTGCGGCGTAGACCCGGCACGAGGTGGCAACGGAGGTAGTAATGGATGAGAATGTATCGAGACGACCATATAACCTGTATTTGACCAAGAAGGTGTCAAATGATATGGCGGCCCTTCATGTTGTGGGCAAATGCCAGGGGTCAGGGAAATATTGATCGAGTCAAACAATTCGACAAGACAAGCCCACAATATGCGAAGAAAAACACCGTGCGAAACTATAGCTATCTTGTCCTTCGCACATGCAGGCTCAAAAATTAAAGGTATCAGATGAGTATCCAGAAACAATATGGCTCGTCTTTTCATCGAGGCTGAGGTTTCACTGTCGACATGTCTAGGTGAGCTGCCGTCACGGCGGCGATTGTTTTCGTTATGTCTTGCCGAGGAAGAACCACGCCAGCATGTGCCTTCCAGTGAGCCATAATACTTCTCTCTTAGATCCTGAGTCGTAGTCGGCACTTTCGGCGTGCCGTCTGCCCTTGATGGTTGGTGGCGACAGATTCCCTCAGCTGTAAGTCTGGCTCGACTCAAGTCTGAGGCAAATATCGAGTCAAATTGAATAGACTTTGAGGCGAAATGTCGTGCCAAATATTCTATCTGTAGTGTGCCATGATTCGTGAGCGCTGAATCAGTAGTGCCGGCCCTGTAGGTAAGGTTAAACCACAATGTCATGGGTGAAGTCATTTATATATCGAGTCTCACAAAACTTGTGCCACATTATGGACTGTTTCCGCATGCCGGATCAAATATATTTGCATGACCTTCCGATTTGTTCCAATATTGAGAAGCTATCAGCACTTAGTTTCATTGCCCTGGAGTTTATTGCTTTGGAAGCAAAAAAGGTCGCCGTCTCCAAGGACAAGAAGTGTGTGGACAGTCACGTGAGATGGTATTAAAAGAACTCGAGACCAACGTGAAGGCCAGTGCTGGGACAAAGAAAATGAATTAAATAAATCCAGATCTCTATACGAGGACATACTATAGATACAAATGCTACAATCTAGATTCCCAACTACGGTGCATATTGCCAAAGCAGAACCACAAGAAATACGTGAGGGAACGAAGAGATTGCTTGGACATTGGGAGCGATTAGAACTGTGAAAAAGAAAATTGCCTTGTGAACACCGAACTAGTTGCCCCAGAAAACACCCTTTAACGTAAACAAAAGTGGTATGTGCCATGATCCATCAATCTACATTCATCAGAAAAAAGAAACGCCGACTGGCAAAGCCAATTCCCTCATTAAATTTTTGTAGGAAACTTTTGAGCTTAAACAGCGGACCGAAGGACTCATCAGGAATAGTATAGCCGACAAGACGCTTAAGCAGCGAGCTCGCGAATCTTCTCCTGGACGCGGGCCTTGCGCTGCTCGTGGGAGAGCTTCTCGACCTTGTACTTCTTGGACTCGGCCTTCCACTCCTCCTTGGTCTTCTTGGAGCCCTCATCCTCATCCTTCTTGAAGGGGTCCTCACGGATGGCCTTGTGGGCCTCCTGGTAGAGCTCCTCAAGGTCACCGGCGTCAATGTCCTCCTCGATATACTTGACGAACTGGGACTTGTAGCGCTCCTCATCCTCATCGGCGAGGGTCTCCATGTACTCAGAGACGTGGCCACCGAAGATGTAGTTGCGGAGGGTGTCGGCATCGAGCTCCTCGGACTCAATGTCGTAACCGGGGAAGCGGCGGTCGGAGTGGGGGATGAAGATACCACCGTCGGAGGCACCCTTCATGGCACCGAAGACACGGTTACCGCTGGAGGTACGGACAAGACCGACATCAAGGAAAGCCTTGAAGGGACGGCGCTCGCCATCACCGGTCTCAACGGCCTCGGTGAGGGTGTACTCACCGTCAGCCTCCTCGACACCCTTGAACTGCTCGGCAAGACCAAGCTTGGACAGAGTACGGCGGGCCAGGAGCAGACCGGTAGCGTAGGCGGCGGACCAGTTGGTAAGACCCTGGTTGATACCGTAGCGCTTCAGCTCGTGGGAGTAGGCGGAAGCGAAGACCTTGTCACCGGAGATCTCAGAGTAGACGATCTGGGTGATGACGTCGCGGTTGGTGAAACGGACGACCATGCGGTACTTGGGGGCGTTGTACTTGTTCTTGGCCTGGGTGATCAGGCGCTTGCGAGCATAGTAGTCGGTCTTACCCTCGCGGCGACGGCGGTACTTAGTCTGGTAGCGACTAGGTAAAAGTTAGTACATGGTCAACCCACAATTCAATTTGGATTTCTTTTTTTTTCTCTCTCAACCACGTGGATGTATGGAAATACTCACCTGAAGTAGGCATCGTTCTTGACAGTCTTGGTGAAAGGCTGTAAGAAGAAAAATCGCGAGTCAGCAATTTGCGCTTCAGAATTTCGTCCGAAGCATCTTGCAAGGACCCGGCTCCGATCTCTCGATCAGGAGGGGAGGACGAAGTAGAATTCAAATCGAACACAGAACAAGCATATTTTCAGCCATCTGCGACGAGACTTAGACTCACCATTTTGGCGGGTGTCGGGGGGTGCTGAAGCCTGTGGTCGACGGTTGGAAAACAGAAGGAAAAAAGAGTGTGCGGCGACTTTGTGGGGGAGTTCGCTTAGCGGGACTTGCATCCCACCCGAAAAGTGCGGTTGGCGACGACTTTCGACGGTTTCTGGGTGGGCGACGACCCACTTGGAGACTATTGTAGAGCCTAAGCAAAGCAGAGCAAAGTAGAGCAGAGCAGCATATAGTAATAGATCATAAGGGTGATCTAGTTAGATCACTGTAATTGAATTTATAAATTTGCAGAATGTGATAGTATGCTGCCAGTAGTTATTGCCCCTCTATGAATAGTTCCTAGTATGTACTGGACATCCCGTACCATGTAGACTCATTCCCTCTGGGTCCATTATAGGCGGGCCTTATTCTCACTCTCTAATAATTGAAGACCGGTGATCTGTTCTAATTCCTTCACAGTATCCAGTGTCTTTCCAAGGGTCACTTTCACGGTCCGTAGCCCGGATCGCTTTCCGGCCTTTAGATTCTCTCCAATATCGTCGAAGAACACAATATCCGACGCCTCAGCCCCTGGTAGACCGCGCTTCTTAGCCAAAGCGTCCATTTCCTGGATAGCAGCTTGATAGATCTTAGGATCAGGCTTACGAAGCCCAGTATGTGCGGATGAGATGAAGAAGTCAAACTGCGATCGCACTCCTGTTTCATCTTTGTTATACGCATGTCCCTCTGGGAATTTGACAGTATTTGAAAGGGCACCCATTAGATATTTTCCCGAAGCTTTCAACTTTTTCAAGGCGGGAAACATATAAGGGTCGGGTGTACGGGATATCCGCATCATCTCCCAGAAAAGCCATTCTGCATCGACTTCAGGGAGAGGTGGAAGAGTCACCGGACCAGTCAATCCCTTCTTTTGCTGTTGCTGCTCGTGGAATTGTTTCCAAAGTGATGGATGACGAAGATCACGATTGAATTCAGCAAAGAAATTGGCGTCCATATTGATTTCGCCTCGTTCGATCTTGTGCCAAGCGCCATTGGGCGATGTTCGTGAAATGCTAAAATTCACCCAGCCAGGTGGAATATTCTGAGAAATTTCATAATCAAGAATAGCTTGGAATGGTGAAACAACCTATTCACAACGTCAAAATCGGTTTCTTAGTTACTGGTTAGAATGGTGCCGACTTACGCAAACACCGCCGATGTCGAAGAGAAGGCCTATCGGCCGCTTGTTCTCAGCCATGTTCTTGCCGATAGAACGAGAAGCAAGAAAGTATAAAGTAATACCGGTAGTCTGAATACCAATGAGACCTGCGAAAATATCTAGTAGATTGAGAGTTGCGGAGATGTAAGGGTTTAAAGACCTCTAATATGATCGAGGATTGCCGAGGTTCAACAAAGGTTCCCCAAGGTGGAGGCCGAGGAAAGAATCCAAACGGCCGGAGTATCAATAGTATCCTGTAGCCCTATTTATGCAGGTTCCTATATACAGCCAAAGCCAAAGCTCTTCGCTTATATTGTGCCACCGGCTCTAGATCTAATTCTGTCCAAAATTAATAAGAAAATGACTGGAGATTGGGTTTCTTTTTATGCCTCGGCGTGCACTAAGAGCGCTTGATGCTTGAGGCAAAATTGTAATTAATCACGTGATCTATACGATAAGGAAGGCGCGCGCGGATAAGCAAATAAGACGAATGAGGCGCGCGGTCTGGCGCTTCTCATTCCAACAGCAACTCGAAAACGCATTGAGCCATGAGGTGTGCTGAAGGAGCCCCAAATCATGGACTCGACACGATCAATTTATGAGCTGAAGTCAGCTTTTATAAGAGCCCAAGTCCGGATTCTCTCCGAGAGTCTCGAGCCGCCGGAGGACTGGCAACGCTATGCAGTGGAGACCGATGAAGGCGAACTGAGTGCAAAAGTGATTGAGGATGTGCTGCATAAAGGTATGATCATTTTCAATCCATATTTATCTGTCTTCAAAGAGTGTTATGTGTGTATTTAAACAAGTTATCGCAACCTTTACTGACCCCTCGATAGTCAATTCGGCTGCTAAACAACATAATCGCGTTGTCTATTCGTCGCAAGCGATCCACCATATAGCCAGCCAGATTGCTAGCCTTTACTGGGCTGCGATTAGCCAAGAGGCGCAGTCCCAGGCAACTTTCGCAAAGGGCGTAGGACAATTAACAGATTTGTCCAAACAATGGTAGGACAAACCATATTACCCTGGCTTTGGTTGAGGGAAAGTTTACCAACCCAACTCTAGGAACATTGTGAAATTACCCTTGGAACTGGAAGCACCGGGCGCCACAGACGAGCAAGATGCAAGGTCAGTCCTCTCGGGAGATCCTTGGATTTCATGATTGGTATTCAAGTTCCACCTGCCTGACATTTCTTGTGAAACAGATACCATGAGCTTCGGGAGCGACTAGCCTCACTTGATGAGCAGCGACAGAAGAGACAACGGCGTCATGATCAATTGAAACACCTGCGGCGTCTCCTGGGGCCGTTTGAAGACCCGCGCGCAGACATCCAACCGAACCTAGTGACCCGAGACGGAGAGCTCGTCCAGGAGTTAGAGAAAATGCGGATGCTCATGGCGCGAGTCGGGGGTAGAATTGCACAGCAGAAAGGCCATGACCATGTCCCAGCGAATGGTGAATACTTGCTTCCTGGATCAGATCGGAAATTAGAGGCCCTGCTTGAGACGGAGATATGACCTTGACGACATATGATACTGTACGTACTTTCAAATGTGCGAATCTTGCATGACTTTTCCAATACCTTGGTCCATGCAAAAGAATGATCGGAGCAGAGCACTGCAGACCTGTAAGCCGTCCTATGGGCTAGGGCGACTTCTCCAAATATGAATGCCCTGATTGCCCGACGATGTTGTACCAAATATATTTTGTAGAAGCCTGACAATTAGCCAAAATTTTTGCTACGAGTCCGCTAGTACTATTTACTTCATGTACGGCTCATATTTACGTGAAATTGCAAATACTACTTTAACCCAGAGATTTGTCCAAGCAATACCTGATTGAAAATTTCCTAGGATACCTGATGCTTGTGGGCATGCCATCTCAAATTCAGGTCAGTACTCAGGCCATAGTGAATAGGCAGACACAAACACCACTATATGGTAGACCATATAGTACCAGGGAAGAACCAGACTCAATCCAGGCAGTGACGATTGAATTCAGATGAAAAGTAAGAAAGTTCCCCGGTTCCTGTCTTCGCCGTCATCCATTACACCTACACCTGCCCTAGTTCGAGCTCGGAAGGCACGGTAAAAAAAAGTGTGAAAAAAAATGTTGGCGCTGTCAAACTATACTTCAGCATCAAACCCTCATATTTTACGATGAGTACCTTTAACAGGATGAAACGTTTGGCAGGGTTGGAGCAGCGAGGAATTAACCGTGAAGGTGATGGAGGGAGCTCGTCAAGTGCGAGTCCAGCGAAGGCAAACGAGGGAAGCGCTAACCTGATTGGGCCTGGCGCAATGCCCCTTCACGGCGAGGAGAGCCCGCGAGCATCACCTTGTAACAAAGACGACCAAGCACTCAACTCCGATCCCTATCTTCTTGATTGTGTCGCCATCATCGAGGGTGACGCCGCCTTCTCCTCCTCTTCCAAGGCACCCTATACACGTGGGCATCGCCGTCGTTCCACCCACGTTACTCGTCGTGACCTTGAGAAGTTTCAAAAGGAGGTCTTGGGCGTGGAAAACCACGCCTCCTGGTATGACGAGGAAAACGGCACCTCGCGCCCGATTAATCCTAACGATCCGCAACTCGAAGAGTTAAATCGCGCATTTACGGCTGCCGACCTGTCGATGAACACCCCTGCAGGAATGGCGACCAACGGTTCCGCCTCGGGCATGTTCTCCGGCTACGTGGACAACTCCCCCGGCAACCCCAACATGGGTAGTGTGCCTCGACAATCTATGTCGCCTGCAATCTCACATTCATCTGCCCAGGCAAATGGGGGTGGAATGGGGTCGTTCGCCCCAGGTGCGATGCCTATGAACGCGGGGCATCAGATGGACCTTCACCATCTGTATGATATGGTCTTGGAATTGAGCGATGTTCTAAAAAACAACCGAGAAGTCACAAAGAATATTGTATCAAGTGCAGAGGAAATAATGGTATGCCAGCACAGAGTGCACCCTGTGGCAAAATTGGAGAGATCAGAAGCTGACGATGCGACAGAAACACGGCTCCTCCGATGATGCTAGCCCGGCCATGCAACGGGCCAATGGTGAAATATCAGGTATACCATATTATCCGTCTCCTATTCCTTCCTACACAGTCCACTGACATATTCATTCGCGATAGCCGCCCGCATTTCCGAACTCGAACGTGCACTCGCCAAAGAAAAACGACAGACTGAAGAACTTCGACGCGAACAATTAGAGAATGCCAAGCTTATTGGTGACTATGAATCCAGTGTTGGAGCAATGGTCGAACAGATTCGAAATTATTGCCAGGACAAAAATATGCATTTCCTGCACCAGAAAAACCACTATAACCAACTTCTACAAGCCGAACGGGATGCTCATTTGGAGAGTCGACTCGATCGTGACTACTGGCATACACAGACATTAAAATGCGCCGAGATGATTCGCACAGCCCATCGTCTTCGTTCGGACGAAGAGGGTGTCCCGATTCGTATCATTGCGGGACTTCAGAACGAGGTTCGGGCCTATCGTAATGCTCTGGGCATGGAGCCCGAACAACCCGAAGAAGAGTATGGTTGGGAAATTTTGAGGGATATTCCCAGTGCGGATTGAAATTAGAATTGGTTTATGGATACTTACGGCGCGATGAATTGAATTTAAAAGACATTCTTCTGTCTGTCCTTCCACTTCGACCTCTTGATGAGCTCGGGGGAAGGTTCTCGTGATGCATACAGTACCGGACGGCGTTGCTTTTCTTTTTTTCTCTCTATTCTCCTCTTTGCTGGTTTTCTCTTCTAATGTTTTCTCCATCACCCCAGCTCGATACCACTGGGAGGCGTTCATCCGGTTATGATGTACTATCACTATTATCTTTTTTTTTCTTTTCTGGTCCAGGGTTGCGGATACTCGGAACCTGTTGTGTTACAGTTGATACATGCTTGAATCGCGCCCACCACGAGGCCACGAGGATCATTATACATACATACTGAATCAGCGTGTCGAAACTAGTGGCAAATAGGTTTCACCAAATCCACCAGTGCATGTACAGTACAGTTACTCACTATGGAAAGTGTACTATGTACAGTATGTAAATATTAGTCGGTGAGCGATCATCGGTGGAATCAGGTGTGAGTGGCTCACTAATTTGCCATTTGCCCCAGTCTAAAGTCGACTAGTTCTTCCTCAAAATCCTTTCTGCTCACGGAGTTTTTTCCATCGACCCCGAGCTGACCAATCACAATTGCTGAATATCCTTTGCTCACGTGCCTTTCCTCGATGCATCTTGCCTCTTTCGGCCGATTTCCTCTTTGGGCCCTTTCACCCACTCTTCTGGATTATGTCATATGCTTAATCCTCCACATTTCCGTCTTTTCCCCCTCTTCGTCTTCCGCTTCTTTTAATAATCTGACTCCTTTTGCTTTTTCTTATACCGGGATACTGGCACTTTCTTTATACTCACCCCCTGATTGTGACTTTATTTTTGGCACCATGAAGTTGACCCAGCAATCTCTTATGTCAATCCATCTTCTCTGCCACATTTAAACGGTGTGCTCCACTCCAGTACTCCACGGAAACGATCGATTTGCCCCCCGTTCGCAGTATTGAGCTGAGTCTCTTGCTGATCGTCATCCACACCCCCGGTCTTCATCTGCCGTCCTTTTTTGCCTAGCTCATTTCTCTCTCGAATTACCGACCTTTTGATACCTGTGCGTGAGTGGGGGATCAGCCAATTATGCGTCATCCGATCTAGGCATATCCCGTCATTCGACCTGTACTTTCCGCGCCACATAGCGGCCCATTTGTGACCAACCTGCCCACCTCCATCCTTTCCCTCTTCGTTACTCTTGGGTTGGAAATTCGAGTGAGAAGGATTCAAAATGGAGAGTGTCCAGACTGTGGATGTGAGCTGGCTCCATCACTCACAGAAAGGCAAGTCCTTAATTACTTTGCGTTTGGAAGAGCCATCGTATCCGAGCCGCCCTCGGACCGACAGCGGAATTCCCGCGATGTTGCAGGAAGAGGATGCTTGGAATAAACCCTAACTTGGTTCCTTTTACTAGATCATCTTCAGCGTACAAAATCAGTCTCCTCGGTCCTGAGTGACAGGTCTGTCACCGAAAACGAACCCCCCCGCGGCATCATCTAAACCACATCGGCGATCGCGATCGAATAGTAGTCCGGCACGCCCCCCATCATCTGATAACACTGCGCCGAAGAGAGAAAGTGAAAATAAGGCATCGGAATCTGCGGAGCAGGAAAAGCCGCCACCACCTCCCGAGAAGACTGTGGAACAGAAGCCATCGCCGTCTACACCATCCCCAGCAGCACAGAAGACTGCCCCGAAACCACTCAGCGGACGTCGGAATTCATGGATCTCAAGCCTGAGCTCAAAGTTCTCTTCTGGGTCGACTCCGCCCTCGCAGGCGAGCCTGAAAGGTTCGCCAGCCAGTCCGAAAGCTACGTCGCCGCTCGATTCACATAACCCATTTGGAGCGGCATTTTCGCCGAAGGATAAGGAGGATGAGAAAAAGGATGAAACGAATCCATTCACATCGTCTTCTCCCAAAGGGCCTTCTTTCCTTCACAATGCTCTGCGCAAGTTCTCATCTAATTCGGGTGGTCTTCCAAAGTTGCCCGCTAACGGTGTCTGCTGTCCTCGCCGCGTGATGAATCTGGACCCTAACCGCGAGCGGTGCAAAATTGCCGAATTGAACCAGTCCAAGCTCAATCGGGTCGCCTTCTGCGTTGATGTGGAAATAGCAGGAATTTCTCATCGAGACACCGATGAGGACGCTCCTCCGACGAACCAATTACGTCAACCTTTGCCCGAGTCCAATCGTCAGAAAGCCAAAAAGGTCGAGACTGAAGCAAAGGAACAAGGCAAAGCTGAAGCCGAGGCATTGAAACACCCGCAATCTGCGCTGATTGAGAAAGATAATCCTTCCACATCCTCGACTCAGGATCCTGCTTCTGCCCAAGCCATACCACCACCTACCCAGACTACCCAAGCTAATAGCCCTCCCGAAACCCAGTCAAATCCGACTACAACGAACGGTGCAAGTGCCGCATCCACTGCGGAGGCTAAGCCCAATGGTGAAGGCAAAGACCCGTCCAGGAAAGCAGAGAAGAAGAAACGGTCAGAGGAAGAAAGAAAGGAACGCAAGGAACGGAAACGGAGATTAGCGGTTGCAAATGGCTCCATACCCTTACAACTATCAGCAGATTCGGAAGAGGAGAGTACTCGTGCACCTACAGATGGCACAGCTCGTTCAAAGACCCAAAGTCATCCCACCACGGACCCGGTTCGCATATATCGACGTTGTTGCCAGCTACGAGAAACCCCCGTACTCAAAAGAGTTGTAGATGAGATATCCTCCCCGTCGTCGACACTGGCGGAATCTCCAGGAACTGTCGCAGCTCTCGACCTGAGCAATTTCCCGATGACGACTCAGGATATTGCAACCTTCAGTGATTGGCTCGCAATTGTTCCTGTGCGTAAACTTCTTCTGGAGAATTGTTCGTTGAACGATGAATCTCTACGGGCCATCCTTGCAGGCCTCCTTGCCACAAAAACGACAGAGCAAATGCGTTCTCGACGAAGACGAGCCAGAAGGGCAGATTCGCCTCCCTTCAAAGACGTAGGTGGAGGTGTGGTGGAGAAGCTATCCCTCAAGGGCAATACCAAAATCGGCCGTGAAGGATGGCGACATCTTGGGCTGTTCGTGCATTTATCCAGGTCGTTGAAGGCACTTGATATTTCCGGAATTCCATTTCCCAAGTGCCAAGTGCCATCACCTGATGGACAAGGACCTCCACAATCTAAGCCCGATGTTTGCAATGTTTTTGCGGACGCTCTAGCGGAGCGATTCCTTGGCGATCACCTCGAGGAGCTGCTGATGAGTGAATGCAAGCCTTCGAGTGAGCAGGTCAAGAGGATATGTCAAGCTGCTACTAAGATGGGATTGCGTCGACTGGGTTTTGCAAACAACAACCTTACACGGGAAGGCCTAGGACATGTCATCGAATACCTCAAGTTTGGTCAATGTGAAGGTCTGGACCTCGGGGGAAATGTCATCACGGATGATATCGACCTTATCACGGGCGCCATAGAACCTGAATTGCCGCTCTATGCACTCAGTCTTGCCGACTGCTCCTTGAATCCATCGGTCATTTGTCCCCTGCTACAAGCTCTAACCCGTCTTCACAACCTACGTTTCATCGATTTTTCTCACAACAGGGACTTATTCTCAGTTCAACCAAGCTCTATTGGCGCATTTCGACGTTTCCTTCCCAAGATGCCATCTCTGAAACGAATCCACCTTGCAGATGTCGCTCTCACTTCTGATAACGTTATTGGTCTCGCTGAAATTATCCCTGAGTGCCCAAGTCTATGTCACCTCAGCATACTTGAAAACCCTCAGATAGTTTCCTTAGCCTCTGGTACAGACCCTGAAGTACAAGAAGAGGCGTGTGCGGTTTATGCTTCTATGCTCGCTGCGGTCCGCGTTTCACGGACCATCATCGCAGTTGATATCGAAATTCCATCCGCCGAGAATAATGAAGTCGTGAAAGCTCTGGCGTCTCAGATAGTCGCCTATTCCCTGCGCAACCTCGAGGGCGGTGCCATCGCCGAGGAACTTTCTGAGTCGCTGTCATCCACGCAATCCAAAGATGTGGCGGTACCAGAGATCTTACAACACATTGTCGGAAATGCTGCTTCGACTGGCGCAGAGGAGGTTGTTTGTGCCGATGAGGAGGATGAGCCTGCTCCCGATGAAGACTATGTTATTGGTGGCACTGGCGTTGTCAAAGCCTTGGGTGTCTGTCTGGGCAACTTGGACCAGCAGGCTGGCGACATCGGAGGTGATCTGTCTATGCCTTCGAGTGGCACGAATACGCCAAGACGTCGCAAGTCACGGAACGTTGTGAGCAAGAGACCTCGTGATATGTCGAAGAACCTATTAGAGTCGGCGCGGAATATTCGCACGCGGATTCAATCGGCTCTTGTCCGTGAGGACCGAGCCGGTAACGATGCCAACTATAGTGAGTTATTGTTGCTGTCTGCGTTTGCTATATGTGAAATGCTAACTATTTTCCCGTAGGGCGCCTTCAATTCCTCGATTACACTTTACATAAAATGATTCAGCGCTTTGAGGATGAATATCCCGAAACCCGTCTTCCACAAACTACTCCTAACTCCCGTGCTCCTGATACTGTCTCTCAGAATTCTAGTGAAGATGCTAATGGCCCTGGTACTTCTACTAATAACCTGAGCAGCAGCATGATTGATAATGAAAATGCTGTTGACGATGAAGAAACCGACCAATATGCAATCCATCTTTCCAGAACTAGCTCGATGACCTCTCTGCACGCTCGCGCTATGACTTCAGAAGAAGGTCACGTTCATCGACTAGGCCAAAACCTCCGTCGTGACCTCCTCAACCCATCTTTGGGTGATGGCGAGGGTGATGAAGATGATCAATCCCACCTTGATGCTCTCCGTGATAGGTTGGAACGTCTCCACGAGGAGCAGTCCCAGTCACCGTTCGATAGTGCTCATGTCGATGAAGCTTTTGAGAAGCTCGGCAACACTGTCGATGAACTCTGGGCCGCACAAAGACACGACGCAGAGAGTTTTGAGAAATTCAAGCAATCGCAAATCGCAGCTCAGATCAACAGTGGTCTGCGTATACCCAATAACGAGAAATCAGAGACAGAAAAGAATGGTCAGAGCCAGTCTTTCGAAGGAAAGTCGCCCTCATCTTGAAGTTCTCGTTCCTCATCATCATATTTTTTTACCCTTCTTTTTGTGTCGTTCAAGCACAGCTGTTGTATATACCACTTTTTTTGGTACTGTTTCCCCATATGTCCATCTATGCTCAATTGGTGCTGGAGTAGCCCCGTGTCAATCAATCTGTATATATTTATTTTTACGTCGAACTTGATAATTATTTATATGCCTTTGGTGTTTATTGAATACTATAATTTCTTAAACCTCCAATAAATCTTGATTGCCTCGAACCTCTCCACTATCAAATATTACCTACCACAGTTAGTAACTAACGCCTTAGAATTACATGCAGTAGACAGCGGAGGCGTGATTTTACTGACCGAAGCTGATGCTGTTGCTTAACTAGTAGTCAGTGACTATATACCCTCAATGATACAATGCGCTGTAAATTAATTCTTCAGCCCAATCTTCCACAGGCGTTGTCGATACGAGAATGTCAGATGTAGACTTCAGCTGGAAATTAACTCAGCCCTTCTTGAAACATTTTCGAACTTGTCTGACAGAGACTGATAGTTCCTCAAACAAGGTCTCGCTTTACTGTTTTCGAACCATTGACGACCAACTACCTTCAGATCTTATAAGCCTGTACTTTAAAAATGCCGATTCTTTCTTCTCTAAATACAATTGCCTCCTTGGCTCTGGTATCACTGGCAGAATACCGTCCCGAAGAGCGTTTTGTTCTCGCAGAACGCGGTATTCATGGAGCAAATGGGGAATCAACTTCTCGACAAATCATGTACTATCCCACTGCACCATGGGCATCTCTAGGAACTCGAGGGAAATGGGTCACTCTAGAGACGATGACAGACGTCCCTTGGGGCGGATCCTATCCATGGAGATTAACCGGAGTCACACGCAAGATGCCCAATGGTGACGATTTCACCGTAGTCGTTGATCCTTCGGTTCCTGATTCAGATGATGTATATCCCGGTCTTGCATGGCATACATTCGAGTCACATTTGCTTCCATGTTATGGACACCATGAGCGTGGCATTTATACACTTGATGATGGCACCGAATGTGCATCTGCATATATCTGTGACCCCAGTACTCCCCCGACTCCATCTCCTGATCTAGCCCTAGGTCCAGCTCCTCCTGCTGTGCAAAAGTCCTCTACTCTCACTCTCATCTGATTTGATTTTCGTTACGGATTCAAGTCTGAATAAGAATGAACTCGGTCTTCCCAATCCGAAAGACGTATTTCATACCGCCTAAGATGTCCTCGAAGGAAATCGTTGTCCAAAAAACGACATTTGATGTGGGTGACAACTGCCAAATATCTTACATGTGTATGTTTAGCGGCGACAATGATGTTTTAAAATCAGGCAGTGAGGCTATTGCCAAATATCTACATGGAACTGCTGGGCCATAAATCGAGAGGAGCTGGTATGAGAAGACGACGTATTCATCGTCATGGGGGATCCCGAAATATTGGATAGGATATAAATATCCGCAAACTGGCCAGATTGTTATAAGCCATGATGATTCCGTCCAGTCACAGCTCTCTTTTGAGATCACTTGTGGTGGTAATTGGTTTTGCGATGCTGCATGTTCCGGCGTTACTTCGGGGATGATTGAGAAAGGGTAGCGCCACTGGCATAGCTCCTGTTGAAGTCTTTGGGACTGTGCATGCTGGCATTTGTGCCCTTTGTTGATAGAGGTTGAGTAAATGGGATATAATAGGTCGTTCTTTCGTTTATTAAAATATGGCTGATTTGGAATGTAAAGAACTAGAAAGAGTAACTTTTGTTTGAGTATCACTACAGACACGCTAGTGTACTAGTCATAGAAAGATTCCAATCTTACTCTCCGGGGGCTTGCGTTACAAATTGCTTTCCAATGAGTTTTATGGGAGACATAAGCCATCATGGAAACTATTCAACATCGATATATAACTAAGTGGCGGGTCCATCCTCTTGCGGAGAACCTTCAACTTTGGTATTAAGGGCTACAAGCCGGACACTTTGGGTCATCCATACTGATTCCCCATATTGAAGCAAGGTAGTAGCAATATTTATAGGGACTGAACATGCCGGTGTTGTTGATATCTTCTTTTTCTTCTTTCTCGTCATCATCTTCATCATCGCCAAGCTCAGAGGAAGACTCAAAATAAAACCCGAATGAATCGCGATATTCTTCTTGTTGGGTCGAACTTAGCTTGAATTCTCGATTGCTCGAACAGCACCCGCAATCCAAAGTGCAATGTCCAACTCCAAGTTGCCCAGCGGAACTGTTTGCACGCTGAGGGCCAACGCAGCATCCACATGTACGACCGCAACATCCCCCACGACCTATGCAGTCTTCCACGAGTGCTGGGTGCATATACCACATGGGATGCGACCTCCATAGCTCAAAGGCTCTCTTTAAGAGACCGGACCTGCCGACTATATAACCGCTCCAATACCACCAATCTCGATGCAGGCTCCAATTCCTCTTTTTGAGTCTCTCCAGAGCCATTGTGTTCAGCATATTCCAAATAAAAGACTGTTTTCCTAGTATTTGTTTCAATTCAACTTCCTTTTGGGCATTTGACCTGAGAAGCTGTTCGACCTCTAAAAACGAGACAATACCATCGTATACACCCCGATTCCGGTTTAATTGGTAAAGATTGTATCGATATCTTTGTAGGGTAGCAAAACATCCTTCTTTCTCAAGTGTTGCCTCTTCCAGTGTCTTGTCTTCTGGTAAACGTAGAAGCTGGTGATCTATAGACGGTTGCTTATCCGAGGAGATTGCCATCGCGGTTGCGGAATTCGCACTGAAAAGCTGTTTGATTACAATGTTCGCTCTTTGGATAATATTGAAACAACTAGAAGAAAGGAAGTAAGTGTCCAGATTTCCATCACAATCCATTGAGCTTCTCATGATGACGTTCTGTTGGTGAGAAGTCAGTGTGATAACCAGATATTAACTACCTACCTAGCCAACCCTGGAACCTCTAATTGTTACCAAGATAAAATTTGGATGATACACAAGCTATCCTTATGGGCCCAATCCATGGAACACATGATATAAGTTTGGGAAATGAGTTACCGATACTGGTTGCGGAATGGTTGTCGACACGCACGCCCTCTACATCGGTAGCCAGTTAATCGAGTTAGTTGAGAGCTCTTCAAGTTGCATTCGTATATACACAGATTACGATGGACTTGAGAAAGGGGGTTTGGCAATTAGGGCAAAAGGAGTAGTAGTTGCCAAATGGATGTGGTTGACACACCAAGTCCGCTTCCATAGTACTTACCTGAATTACTCTTGTTTAGTAAATATAGAATTGAAAACATTAGGCTCAACTCAACACAAGGATCTTTGAAGAAATTGAATCAATTTGACTGTGGCTTAGTATTTCTCTATCAATGCTTACTTTCATGTTGTCCGAATGACGCTAATGTCAGTAGCAGAAAATGGAAACCCGCCCCATTGCACACTCTCGCGTCTTCGACCCACCTCCCCTCGAGACCGAAGCTCCTGTCCAGATGGCTGAAGTCCTACGGGACTTAATTGATTACTGGGGCTGGGGCAAGACGATCTTTCTCCTCATTCTCATGCTTGTCTGGCTCCTCCTACTGCGCTTCGGCAATGCAGCAATCGATTGGTGGTGGAGGTAAGACTGAGCCCATTATATTCCTGATGAAGATGTAGAATACTAGTATACTAATTTTGCGAATTGCTATAGGCAGCCAAAGGCAAAGAAGAAGTAGTAAGTAACATTCATGTGTTCCTACACCGACAAATTCTAGCATATGATCTATCAATTTATTCAAATATAATCCCCAAAGTCTACTTTCTAGTAGTACCACTTAATAGTACACTCTTAGTATTACAGTATTATATACTGTATCTTTTAGGTCTTTGATCCTCATAGTAATCTCACAATATGATGGCAGGGCTAACAATACTTGGTTTTTCAGGTCCTCCCAATCGGCAGAGAAATGATGGACACGTCGGCTCAATCAAAATACAACGTCCAGAACGAGTCCAGCTTCGCGCCAGTGTGGCTCGTATTTTGCGATGCCTAGGCAGCCACGGATGCTTGATTTGGATTGTTAGATGTTTTGTTTTGATTTCTGTACAAAACAATTAGTCTCGATTTTCCCTAGTTCAATTCGGAGATCTTCACAATGGATCCTGCATTACACGTCCATCGATATTTTGAACATGAGATACATCCTCAAACTGTAGCACAAGTTAGTTCTCTCAGGACTCCTGTTACTAGTCATTGATGGTAATGTAGATTCATGTAGTACTATCTACATATAAATTTGACGCAGTCTTGGCGCCACGCCAAGTCTGCGCCCAAGTTGAGCCTCACAACATGTCGGAAACATCGCTCTGACATCTTTGACGACTTTCCACGAATTGCAAGATCTAACCATCGAAATACAGCCATCACCATCTATCTCCATATTTTGGCCCAACACTAGCATCATGGCATTCAAGAATATCAAACAGTTCGCAGTAGGCGCTTTCGACAGAGCCCAAGAGTTTAGCTCGACTGCCAGAGAGTTACTATCGGGATCAACTCGCCAGAACCACGTTCATTATCCAAGAGACCAAGAAGATTTCTATGAAGTCCTGAATATCCTTCGACAGCGACTCCCATCTGAGCTTGTCCTAGAAGTATTAGGGTACGCTCAGTATTGGGTTCCGTCTCACGTGTCCATCTCCAAGGAAGTCGTCTATCGCGAAGATGATTGCCGTGATAGACCCCTTTACCTGATATCAGATCCCATTCAGGGGGAGCGAGCCCGTGTTGGGGAAATAAGAGTTGAGATTTCAAGCCATGACCAAGGATGGAGTAGTTATCCGGAAGACCGTGGTACCTTGAGAAATTCATGGACGTGGTTCGATCTTGGTATCGAAAGGTCACCCGACAGAGAGAAGATTCCTGATTGCCGGAAAATAGCAACCAATTTACACGCAACTTCAAAGACGAATCGGCATCGTATCGTCTTTCGAACTGATGAAGATCTTCCCGGGATGTCACTTCTTCGAAGTGGTGATTGCATCTCTATCATTCCTCGGGCACTTTTCCCTGGCTGGTCAAATCATGTTGAGAGTGCTTCTATTGAGATATATACCGATTACACCGGCGGATCGGGGATTTCTAATACTGCGAGTAGTATGTGAAGCGACGAGATTGATCTCGGAATTATATTACTAGTTTAAGGCTGGTCGCCAGTTGCGCTGCCAATGAACTGAAGAATAGTATACTTACGCTATTTTATTAGCTAGGTAGCTATTAGGTACCAAAAACTATACATGGAATACTGCCTATGCATCAATTACGAATCGGAGTACTCGTCATGGCTTCAGTCGATTTATTCATGCCCTACCTGGATTTCATTAGTAAGGACTACAATAGAAAGGCAGTTAGCTGTATACCTGGGTAGGTAATTACTAGGTAGTGATTGCGGTAATACGAGATAGCGCTTATTGTCAGCTTCGCATTGGCAGAATTGAGTACTATGATACAATACTATGGTATTATCACAATGATATGAGGAGCTTCTATCGGGGATTTTGTTTTGCCTGATCAACGCCTGAATAGATCGTAAATTGTCGAAATCATGAGTTCTTCTTCGTGTTCTTTGGGTCTTCCTCATTCCTTTGCTTCTCCTTGGCCTCGAGTTGCTCGCCAACTTGAATAATGGCCCGTTCTGCTTCCAGCGCCAACTCCGGCGCCTCGAAGATGGTTGCTAATTTTTTGGCATCGGACATCTTCAGTAATACTCGATCCTCACTTTTCTCCATGCCATCAACCATATCAGGGCCTGATGTATCAGTCTGCACACCGTCAAGCGTTCGCGAAGCCCGTTTGGCATATAATTGTTCTAGCGCGGGGAGTGATATAGGGTCGATTAGGTTCTTGTCGACGAGGAACTCCAGATGACGTGAGCCATTCAGCGCTATATAGTAAATTTGTTAGCATCTAAGCCTTCCCGCTGATTCAAAAGGGTCAACTAACCGCGCCAGTGAGACCATCCTCGGTAAACCAAGTAGAAGAAGGGAATATTTGGAACTCTGCCAGTTGATAATCGTCGTAAGTGCTTCGATCTTTGATATTGAGATATACTCATCCACGGGGAGCTTACACTGGAATCAAGCCCAATGGTGCCGTAAAAGGGGCAATACCAAAGCTCCACCACATCTTTTTCCGATGAAACTCCTGCCTTTCTGTCGCGATTTTGTGCAGAAGACCGGGGATCTTTTCCAATCGCAAAGTATTCCCGGGGTATAAGACTTCAATTTTTTTATTCCCATACTGCTCATCGGCTCGCCTTTGTGTTGTGAGGGACGGGATACTC
This sequence comes from Penicillium citrinum, assembly GCF_028827155.1. Classification (NCBI taxonomy): domain Eukaryota; kingdom Fungi; phylum Ascomycota; class Eurotiomycetes; order Eurotiales; family Aspergillaceae; genus Penicillium; species Penicillium citrinum. The sequence continues at coordinate 1,665,763 of NW_026622692.1, forward strand.
TTGAGGCCCCATTCTTCAAATGGTATCCGTTGTTGGACTTTATTCCCCCAGGTCACCAAGTGTTTCTTCCAACCCTTCTCGGCTTCCTCCCAACCGGCCCATGTCTGAGCGGCCTTGGTCGTCGCTCGATCTAATAAAGATAACTCCTTCGCGGCATCTCTTCGTAGCGGTCGCCCATATATCAACGCCCGCCGTGTTGAGATAGGGATCAAGAACAATCGCATAGCAGCGGGGAACGCGATTGGGTAAGTCGGGATCGACAAACGTTCACGTCACTAATAAATTGTAGCAAGAGAAGGAAACAAAGAACGAGATGTGACGGCTAATGCACCAGAGCCTGTAAAAGTATTTCCCCTTAGAGGCCTTGAAGGAAAGGAAGAAAGTCGAAGATGAACGGAGGAAAAAGCGAACTAAGCAGGGGGGAGGACGTCATCCCGCGCGAACCTGCGAACTCGTTTTTGTCCAACTCCAACCTTCACGCCCAATTGTCATTTCAACCCACCTCTGCCTCCACTTCTCCAGTTTTTTTTTCTCTTTTCTTCTTTTCATCAGTGGCTCAGGACGGTCCAATCCCTCCAAGTCTGATTGGTGATCTTCAATTTCGGATATGCTCACTGTTGATTGACGCTTTCCGCAATCTCCGAATCCCTCTCCTTGAGTCTAGCTGCCATGGATGCGAATAGCTCCAGACCCAGATCTTCTGGGCATGCTTTCAACGAAAAGCTTTCTGAGAAGCTTCCTTCAGGCCTGAATTCACCCAATGCACCTGTGTCATCCAATTATTTGAGCATCGATACCCAGGCTGTAGTTCTGCGTAATGGTGCTTACGACTCACCAGCCACCGCGTCGCGAAGTGTCAATGGGCAGACGGAGGAGATTGTACGGTCCCAACACTTCACTCTGAGAACTTTGCCTGGTATGTTCTATTATGTTCTGTGTTTATTCCTTCCCGTTGAGTCTCCATGGCAGCGGATGGAAGTGGATCTGGTTCTCTTTGGCTAACTATGTGCTCTTGTAGCATGGATTCGCTCTGTCGAGGCTGTCGACGACGAAGGGGAAGATGCCACAGCAGCCGATCATCTTTTACCCTCCCAACCGAACGATGCTTTCGTCGCTCAGCATAATCACTCGCCTCATACAACTTCCCAACACCGGCATACCCCGTCCGAAGACCAAATGCTTTTTGAAGAAGGTCGCTCTCCGTCTGCTGAACGTGAATCACGCTGGAAAACTTTCTCACGGACGATTCAATATCCTCGTGAGTATGGCGATGAAATAAAAGAGGTCACCCCCGAGTGGATGCTCGAGAATCACGGTGATTACGCGGATCCTTGGCGAGGGAAACACCTCGAGGGTGATAGTCCAGAATACCCACTACACGCCAAAAGACGTCGCGAAATATGGTTCAAACGCTTCCATAATACATTACTAAGAAGCCCCATCGTGCCTCTCATCTTACGTCTTACAGTATGGTGTTTCTCGCTCTCCGCACTCGCCTTGGGTGGTTCTATTCAGCATCTGGCCGACGAAGGGAGGCACCCTCAAGGACCATCTGCGCTCATGGCTATCATTGTTGATGCCGTAGCCTTAGTATACCTCATCTATATTACGTTTGATGAATATACCTCTAAACCTCTGGGTCTTCGCTCACCCTCGGCTAAGGCGCGACTCATTTTATTGGACCTAGTCTTCATTGTGTTTGATTCTGCGAACCTTAGTCTGGCATTTGCCTCTTTATCAGAGGTAACGGGATCATGCACCGAGGCGGAGGTTAACCAAGAGTTAGACCCTCGTAATGACAGAATTTGTGACCGCCAGAAAGCCCTGGCATCGGTCCTCCTAGTGGCTCTGCTTGCTTGGCTTATGACCTTCTGTATCAGTGTCCTCCGGTAAGTCACAGCTATCTCTGAACGGATTCCAAAATTGATACTAATATTCCGACAGACTCGTCGAGAGGGTCCGCCACTGAGAAAGCAATAATCAAACAGTATAACTACTCCGAGAATATAGCAGCAGCAACTGTCGCAATCTCAGGGAAATGGTCTATCCTGGTCGCGATTCACGTAAGGGCCGATCCATCATCTCCATACAAGGGATCCCGATAGAACCACGGCAGGCCTTGAATGTTCCTTATCTGTCCGTCTTCTCCCGGTCGACCATAGCACATATCCCATTCTTTCCCATGTGGATATGATCCCACCATCTGGAAAGGCTCGTCACCCTCATCTGAGAGCAATCTATGCCCAACTCCGGCGGGGACTATAATTAGATCACCGCGTTGGACCGTTGGCTCGAAACGCCGGGGATTGTCTTCACCCCCAAAGCAGAGCTTTGCGCGCCCCGCGACAACACCAAGGACCTCATGAGTAGTGGAATGGAAGTGGGTCTGGCTATACATGGTGTACACCCACTGGGGCATGACCTCTCCTATCAATTCCAAGCGTCGCTTGAGTTGAGTTGATGTCGCGTCAAAAGCGGCATGGTATACCATGAGGGGATAACCCTGTATCTCTGTGTTGGGGATGGACTTCCAGGAAGGGATCTGACGCCGAGTCACTTGAATCTCAGATGGTGGATTGAAAGTCATATTTCTCCCATCTTTTTGAGAATGTCTAGGGTTGTGGTTCAAATATCATCAAGTATAAGTTTTTGAATTTATATTCAACCCGCCATTCACCAACATAATGACGTCATTCTGGGTGTGACCAGTTCAAACTATCAATAATATTGAATTCATTACTTTTCGTCTCGTGTTATGCCTCATCTTGCATAGAACTAAATAATCCCGTGTAATATCAGTAGAGCTAGGTATATTTCAAATCTACTTTTTCTCATCACACAGTGTACTAAATTTTAGTGGTCACGAAATCTAGAACCATCACTCTACAGATTGATGATACATGGTTCACTACCATATGTGGCTGCTAGAATTTCCAAGGAATGATTCACAGAAAAACCCTTATTCAAGCATGGGATACTCTAGCGTTGTGTCTTAGGTTATAACCTATTCAAAAAGCTATTGTCCATCGTTTCTGGTGTTTCTCCCAGCTTAAACAGTGAATTTCCCCAAAACAAATTGGGCAGAACAGACAGCATAACCCTCTCACCGCCTCTCAACTACAGCTTATCGCACCTTCACCGCCTGAAACTCACCGCCCGCCGTCGACGAGATCCCCACGCAGTCTCAGCCTCATCTTGCCCGCCACGCTTCGTCTGCCTGATCACTGTTCTGCCTTGCTCTCACTTGCTTTGCACAGGTGGCATCGTTCTTTATTTTCTCTTCTCTTCCTTTCAAGTCTTTTCCTTATTCAGAACAAACTGGAGTTGGCTTCTGAGCTCGAAAGACGCGCTGTGACCCGTGGCGCTATACCCAATCTCCAAACGCCGGAGGTTAAGCCTCTCTTGTATGCGCCTCCTCAATACACTGATTACCTATATTGCTTGAAATTGTCTTCGGTTTTCAAACTAATATTTGATTTTGTTTATCTAGAATCACCGTCTCCCTCCACGACACATCTTCCACTCCATCATAACATCATGACACTAGCAATGCCCCAGACGCCTCATAAGGATGACCTCCCTGAAACGTGAGTCAATAAGTCGGAAATGCTAGTACTTTAGTACTTTAATATTGGGGAGCGAGGGTTTTGCTGACGGATTTCTCTTAGATGGTCTTTCCTGGAGGCGGGAATCGACAACGTGATGCTCAAGTTGGAGGAAGGAGTTGACATGAAGCATGTGAGTGATCGATGTTGCTGTTCATAAGCAAACAATAACCCTCGCTTCATCGTTTCTTCGCTAACATAAAAATTCCTTTCTTTAGTACATGGCCCTTTACACGTATGTTTCACCCTCGTGCCCTCCCTGACTGATCACTCACTGTTTAACCCTAGCGCCGTCCACAATTTTTGTACCTCCCAAAAGGCCGTTACCAGCAGCCAAGGCCTCCAGGCCCATCGAGGAGGTTTGTTACCCTTCTACCTAGCCCAACGCGTGGGTTCACTGGACTTGTCACTGACAGATCGCCCTTCAATTGTAGCACACCTCCTAGGCGAAGAGCTCTATAAACTTCTAGGCGAATATCTTTCACGACATCTAGCCGTTGTCTTAAAAGAGTCCAAAAGTCACGCTGAAGAAGCTCTGCTCGCATTTTACATTCGAGAATGGACCCGCTACACCACCGCGGCGAAATATGTCAACCACTTGTTCAGCTACCTTAATCGACACTGGGTCAAGCGCGAAATCGATGAGGGCAAAAAGAATGTCTACGATGTGTACACTTTGCACCTGGTTAAGTGGAAAGATGATTTCTTTGAACATGTCCATGAGAAGGTGATGGATGCGGTGCTCAACCTTATCGAAAAACAGCGAAATGGCGAAACCATTGAACAGTCTCAAATCAAGAGCATCGTTGACTCATTTGTCTCGTTGGGTCTCGATGAGAACGATAGCAAGAAGTCGACCCTCCAAGTTTACCGTTCCTACTTCCAGGCTCCCTTTATTGCGGCAACCAGAGTTTATTACGAGAATGAGTCCCGGCAGTTCGTGGCGGAAAATAGTGTTGTTGAGTATCAGAAAAAGGCAGAGGCTCGACTGGCAGAGGAGAAGGATCGGGTCGGCCTTTATCTGCACCCCGATGTTACCAGATTGCTTACTGAGACCTGTCTGGATGTTCTTGTCACCGCCCACTCCAATTTGCTCCGCGATGAGTTCCAAATTCTTCTGGATACTGAGCGCCAAGAAGATCTTGCCCGGATGTATCGACTTCTTTCTCGTATCAAGGAAGGTTTGGATCCTCTCCGCATCACTTTCGAGAACCATGTGAGACGAGCTGGTCTGGCTGCCGTTGAAAAGGTTGCGTCCGAGGGTGACAACTTCGAGCCCAAACTCTATGTCGATGCACTATTGCAGGTCCACACTCGGTATCAAAACCTGGTCAACGAGGCTTTCAACGGCGAATCCGAATTTGTTCGTTCTCTCGACAACGCCTGCCGTGAGTTCGTCAACCGAAATAGTGTCTGCAAGACATCAACAACTCGCTCCCCAGAGCTTCTGGCGAAGTACACTGATGGCTTGCTGAAAAAGGGCTCCAAGGCCGCCGAGGAGTCTGAGCTGGAGGAGATGCTGGCGCAGATCATGACTGTTTTCAAGTACATTGAAGACAAAGATGTCTTCCAAAAATTCTATTCGAAGATGTTGGCGAAGCGTCTGGTGCATGTCAGTTCCGTCTCCGATGACGCGGAGACTAGCATGATCAGCAAATTGAAGGAGGCATGCGGTTTTGAATACACAAACAAGCTGCAGCGCATGTTCCAGGATATTCAACTCTCCAAAGATCTCAACTCAAACTACAAGGATCACCAAGAGAAGACCTATGATGATGACGACCGCAAAAAGATGGTCGACTCACATTTCCAAATCTTGGGAACTGGCTTCTGGCCTCTCAATCCCCCTACAACTTCTTTCAATGCCCCCACGGAAATTAACAAGACCTGCGAACGATTCCAGCAATTTTACTTCGGCAAGCACAATGGGCGTAAGCTGACTTGGCTGTGGCAGCTGTGCAAGGGCGAAGTGAAGGCAAACTACATAAAAAATGCCAAGCTGCCTTACACCTTCCAGGTGTCTACTTATCAAATGGGCATTTTGCTGCTGTTCAATGAGACTGACACTATGTCCTATACCGATATACAAAAAGCAACAGCCCTGGGCCCTGAGGTCCTTGACCCCAACCTCAACATTCTTTTGAAGGCAAAGGTGCTCCTGGCAAGCCCAGAGGGTGCGAAGCCTGATCCCGCGACCACTTTCTCTCTCAACTACAACTTTAAGAATAAGAAAATCAAGGTCAACCTTAATATCCAGATCAAGTCAGAGCAAAAGCAAGAATCTGATGATACCCACAAAACCATCGAGGAGGACCGGAAACTTTTGCTTCAGGTATGTAATCAACACCAATCTTCCTCCCCTTGTATTCATGTTTTAACTAATTGCTTTGCCAGTCCGCCATTGTTCGTATCATGAAGTCACGGAAGAAGATGAGGCACGTACAGCTGGTACAAGAAGTGATCCAAATTGTCAAGTCTCGCTTCCCGCCCAAGATTTCGGATATCAAGAAAAACATCGAAGCCCTTATGGAAAAGGACTATATCGAGCGTCTCGATGGGGACGAAATCGCTTACATTGCTTAAATTAAACCTAGCCAGTATCCATCTGCTCCTCGGCACTTCATTCAAGTCAGCCGTTTCATTTTCTTGAAGGCCTTTGTTTTCATTGTGTTCTATTATTGTCGACACCTTGTTTGGTTCCATCCGGTTCTCTTTTGCTCGTTTCTTTACGCCATCTCAGTGTAAATGATGAAGGGCAAGGTTCGGGCAGAGTGAATCTGGAATGAACGAGGGAGCATTTTGTTTGGCTGGGGTAGGGAGCTTCGGAGCACAGGAACGACACATTTTGTGTTTATTTTATTCCATCTTTCATCATAGCGTTGAGACGACAGATCAATGATAACCCGATTCTCCTTTTCATTTGTTAGCTAATTCCATCTTTATTTGCTGTAGGTTTGGCGTATACACTGGTGTATTCACAGTACTTAATACTCTACTGCGGGATATCAACCTTGCTCAGCTCGTACTCCGAGCAGTATTGAAACAAGCATGGAGCTCTTGGAAAGAGCATGATTCCGTTCAAAAAAAAACTAAATAAACAATACAAAATTTTAAATGCAAACTGAAATTCAGTCATGCAGACATATTCACGTGCGGTTGGCAAAGCTTGATGAATGAGGATGTAAGAATCATTGATTATTTAAGACAGTCGAAGAATGTGAATAAGGGCCTCTAGAATGGGTATGCCGCGCTACAATGCCAGAACCAATAAATACAGAGAAGAAAAATTTGAAACAGGAAAAGAAAAAGAACAAAGAGAAAACGAATCAGTCGAACATTTGTAGTGTCGTGATAACGAGACATAGCTTATTTGCTTGAATCATTGGGCTCGGTATGTGATTGTTCGCTTTGAACCGGTAGAGCAGCAGTTAATGAATCATTCGGTCGAAGATCGGAATCAGTATCGACATCGGTCTTATCTTGTATATTTTGAGCCTGGGATTTATCAAGATTCATATCCACGCCGAGTCCTTCGTTCGGCGTCAGTGAGACGCTAGTGAAACCATCCGCATCGGCAGGCTGCTGTCTCATAACTGTTTCGGTGTCGGTGTCGGTGTCGGTTTGTTTCGACTCTGCTCCAAATTCTGCCGGGAATCCCTGCGAAAGAGGAGACTTGGGATAAGAAGCTTCGGTACTCTCATCACGTTTGAATTCGCCGCTCTCACGACGCAGGAGAATGTTACTCCATCTCTTTCTACGGCTTAGGCTGCGTGAGAGACCTTCGGCATCTTCGCTTTGTCGCTGCATTGAACGACGACGGCCACGGTCGGATTCTGTGGTTTCACTGACGACAGGTAGAGAGGGCGTCGATGGAGATGCGACGACACCTTGCTGTGGACTTGGGGAAGCACTGCGCTTTTCTTGCCATTCCCGACGCTTCTCGCTTGCCCATGTACCCCACGAACTGAAGTACGCGCTAGCCTTTTGACTGGCTTGTCCCATGGTTGCCTGTGCCTGGGAAATGTCAATTGACGCCCTTGGGCGGCTTGCAAACCAAGCCCCGGCATTCTCTGAGTTGGGTTCATCGAGAGAGCCTTGTGTAGGAGAGGCGGTAGTATCGATGGAGGCGCGCTGTGACTGGGAAGCCTTTTCCTCGTTACGCTTCTTTTGAGCCTCACGCATGGTTTCCATGTCAGACCAGAACCGGTTGTACGCAGCGCTGACCTTTTTCTGACCCGTTGCGAGATGTCTTCCCAGTGCCTCTCGTCCTTCGCGAACTCGCTCATCGAGATGGAGATCAGCGACCTGCTGAGATAGTCGACGTTGGATATCATCCACAGTCAACCCACCGGCACTTGGGTGCCGAGGCTCGGTAATGGAGAAAAGGAGTGCATCAGAGGTAAGTCGTGAGAAAAGCGCGTAGTTGGAGGTCTTTTGCCATTGTGCCAAAAATTCAGTATTGAAATCGACGGCTGGGTCACCTTCAATATTGAAATTTTGTAATTGGACTCTACTGCGGTGGCCAGATTCCCCAGAGGTGTAGGAGCTGAGCTCTTCGTGATATTTCATGGATGACAATAGGGCCAGAAGGTATTCCTCAAACTGTAACCGAATAAATTCTTCAGAGCCCATAAATCCAAGAGTTTTTGGGCGTGATGGATGAGCCTCGTCCCAGGTTTCGTTGACGATTTGGGTGAGAAGATCGATCCAACGTCTGTCAGCCGTAGAGAGAGCAAGAGCATTGCGAAGTGGCAGAGATGAGATGTTGATGCTATCTTCATCAAGCTGGCAATTATGCCGTTAGATTTATGCAGGTCCGATTAAGGAAAATGTAACTCACGTTGATTAAAATGTCACTGTATCGGTCCTTTTGCTGCAAAAGCAATGAATTCGTAGATCCTACAACATATGATTTCGTTCCGTCGTCGGCCAACAGATCCAGCTGCTGGAGAGGAGTATAGGGCCCGAACATGCTTCCCTAGTAGTCTGTTTAGTATACTTTCTACTCAGTTGGCGGGAGTATTTGAGATCTGTGCATACTTTTCCGAAAATCTGCAATGGCAGACCCATATATGCCAGTACTGTAAAAAAAGGTTAGCACAAGTTTCATAGTCTGAGCCTGTTGGATCTGATCATACAAGAGCTGCGATCACTAGTCTTGAGAGAAGTCGGCTTCTCGATGCTCTGTGCATAACTGTCAAATGAAGGGTCTGCACAGTCTTCCAAACTATTGATGAGGCCGGGTATTAAAGAGATGAGGGAAAACTGTAACATGCATAATCTTTCACATCGTGTACCGAAGAAAAGCATCTTGACGGGTCAGTGGGAATCACGATGAAGTCAATTTTCCGAGGACGAATGATTGTGAACATACTTTGGGTTGCAATAGCAATGCTTTGAAAAGAACCAGGGTCTGATACTTGAATTCGTGAATCATTTCTCGGAGGGAAAGGCCTTGAATTTCGAGTAAGTAAAATTCATCACCACGAATGTACAATACCAACCTAAGTTTTGGTCTTTCGAGCTATCGTTCATCAGACTGATCACCAAACCCTCGCGAAATTTCTATCTGAAGTAAGCCTGGTGGTGTCTTCGCAAGTTGTCGGTGCCATGCATACCTTCAATATGTCAATATCGGAAAAGTCCCTGTTCGTTCACACCTCAGTGTCAGCGCATGAAACGATTCACCAAGCAAATATCAGTCCGCAAGAGGCAATCCCAACATACCGTTGAGCAAACCAAGCCGATGTAACCACGGAGAGCTTCTCACGCAACTGACCCACTCTCTGAGGACTATCTGTGACAACAACCACCGCCTTTTGTACTGTAGATCTCGTCACATCAGGCGGTCGATTCAGAAGGAGTTTGGAGTCGAGTTGTCGCGAGCAAGCAATGCCGAACAATGACGTCTCGGTGGCATTGGGTGTTTGTCTGCCGCGAAGAGTAAAATAGGAGAATTCCTCGGTCGAACTATATCAGTCACAGAGAGCAATGTTAGTGCATACTTCTCGAATTCCAAGACACGGGCTAAGTTAAGAGAGACGGCGTGACCATTTCATGGGAGGTCAGGGGCAATTCCATACAGGTGAGCACCATCAGACAGGGCCATGAATGGCAGCAATGACCAGTCATTGTCGGTTGCGGGGTTCGTATTCTCGTTGGCTATACAATGTTCTATCTCCGGGCCCCTGCAGATATCGTTAGCGAATGTCTCAGTCAGCGGGGAGTTTGTATGCCAGCCCAGCGTTCTGCGATAATGAGGTCAATAATCACTGCGGGGGGCACTTACCGCGCATGATGGAAATCGATCACCAACACAATCGGATCTTGTTTATTCGTAGTAGACATGAGGCTGGTGATGTAGGGAAAGGATGAAGAGGGAATAGCAAAAAGAGTGATTTGGCGGGGGATTCTCCACAGCCCAAATGACCCCCATAAAACACAAACGAAAAGAGAGAGAGAGAGAGAGCTACAGTGTTCTTGTAGAGAGTCGCAGGGGTTTTCGATATGTTATCGCTCACGTGTTGATTGCGGGCGGTGAGTCTTTTCTCCCCGCAGCGGGAATCGGTTGGTTTGCCGCGACTACGAAGTGAAGATGCTAGAAGAACTAAGAACAGATCAAGTCTGATTGTCGTAATAGAAGAGAAATCCCCTTGTCACCGGCCGATTCTTAACGACGCCGAACTAGCTATGAACAATTGGCTTTCAATAGGCCAAAGAAAAGAGAAAAATAATAATAGAATAAGAGACGGATACGCCCACTTTGCAAACCTTCCCAGTTTAAAACAGATATGTGATTTGAGTACCACAACTCCCTGGGTGGAGGGAGAGAGGAAACAATCCGAGAGAAAAACACGCGTAGAAATTATGGATCATAGGTTCATGAAATTCATGCGAAAGCCTGGGAAGTATTTCCTTGCACAGGGCCAGTAACCAACGCCTGGCCAGCCTCAGTACCTTGATCAATATTGTGGAAGTCAAGGATCTCGGAGTACCTATTTGGTAAGAAAAAAAAGAGCAGGTTAGTGATTGAATTGACACAATTACACGGATAATACCCACATCATAATCTTCCAAGTATCCACGGGGAGGTCGGCATCGTTGAACGACCAGTCGAACTTTTCTTGCGCGGTTGGCTCATCGGTAGGGTCGTGATAAGGGGTCAGATACTCATGCGCCAGCGCTTCTCCGGCCCGAATTCGCTTTTTGGGATCGAACACCAACATCCGCTCAAGTAAATCGACGGCTAAATCTTTGTTAACGCAGGAACTGGCGGGGTGGGGCTGTGGAAACTGGGTGACGAACCTTCGGGGTCGGCATTGCGGAACTTGTTCGCCAGGGGTTGACGCTCACGCTTCGGCAAGGACTTGACAAATCGCAGAGTCTGAAAAAATAAACAAAGAGGTAATTATTAGCCAAAATTAATGATCTCCGGGGTAGACTGGGCGCAAATCAAGACTCACGTTCTCGCTGCAGATAGTTTGAATCACATCGTCGGGTGGAGTTCCTAGTAATTCGGTGATGATTGAGAATTGATTGACATGGTCTTTTCCGGGGAAGAGAGGTTTTCCCTCCAGCATTTCGGCGAAGATGCAGCCCGCACTCCAGATATCCACCTCGACATCGTACTTTTGCCAGGTGAGCATGATTTCAGGCGCACGGTAGTATCTTGTTGACACATAACCAGTCATTTGAGGGTCTTGAATACGAGCAAGACCGAAATCGCAAATTTTCAAGTCGCAGTTTTCGTTGATCAGAATGTTGCTAGGTTTAAGATCACGGTGAACAACACCAGCGGAGTGGACATATTTCAATCCACGCTATTAGAGAGGTGTTAATATAAACGCGATCCTATGGAATAATAGATCGATAGAAAGGGAATGTAATCAAGAGAATGTAGTAAAAAAATTCTCTGGGGTTTTAGATAGAGATAAGAGACTCACAAGAATTTGGTAGAGGAAATACTGAATGAACTGCTTCTCAAGAGGGCGAGAGGTGAGGAGTCGGTGGAGATCAGTTCCCAAAAGCTCGGTGACAAAGTAACTATATCCAGTATGTTAGTCTACGGTTCTTAAATATGAATCTTACCGTGTATATAACATACATATCCTCCAGAGGAGAGATGAAAATATCGCTGAGGCTGATAATCTGCAGAGCGGCATCCCGTCAGTATATTTGAGGTGGCAGCGAGGGGTAAATTGGAAGGAAACAAGCCACCCACGTTTTCATGGCGAAGGTGCTTGAGCAGCTTCAACTCGCGGTAGGTACGCTTCGAGAGGACCGGAGTGCTGAAAGGTTTCATGATCTTCTTGACCGCGACAGGCTGGCCAGTCAATTGATCGCGCGCCGAGCTGTAGAGAGGACATGACTGGTCAGTTAACTGGTCTGGGCGTATAGCCGAGACGTGCTACATCGCGCGCCAAATGCTCATGAGTCGATCACTCACCAGACAAGCCCGAAGGCTCCCATGCCCACCGGTTGCAAGTCCGAGTACCTAGAAGATTAGAAAAAAAAACACTGATCAGCGATAGAATTCGCGCGGAGCGGGGCACTGGGCAAGATACCGGCTGGTAATCTCGAAGGTGGTGCCGAAAATCTGAGATCGCACGAATTCGGCCATGATGGGCAAAACGAAGGGAAAAAAAGGAAGCAACTTTTTCGGTGCGAAGCAAAAGAAAGCAACAAGTAAAGAAGAGGAAAGGGGGGAGAAGTCTTTGGAAAAGGGTGTGGGGTAGGGCCTTCTGCGGTGAGAAGCGCAGAAAACAAGGCCGATGACGTTTGCGAGCAGGTTTCGTTGCGGCTGACTCAGGATCCGGTTTATAACTACATTCTACATAGTATGGTTACTGGAAGTAATGAGCCAGTTAACTACGTAGGATTATAGTTAATTTTAATAAATTAATTCATAGTATATTCTCGTCCCATACGCTTTATACTACACAGTAACTACATTCCACCACTCTACAACTACACACTTTGCTTCTCATTTCTGTGTGCCCCGACCACTCCTGGCCTCCACCCACTCAAGAATGTCTCGACCGGTCTATTGCCCGGGAACCACAAATAGATGACCCGCATTGGGAAGCAGATACAAACATCTTTTAAAAACGCCCAATTCAGATATAGAAATATTGGAGTTGAATCTCAGTCTTCTCTTATCACTCACATACTGCTAGCATATCATTCTGAATTTACTAAACGCAAATAACTCGCGCTTAGCTCGCTCCAGAAACAGCCTATCTTTGTGCTGTTGTGATTCGCTCTCGACTCGGGCCCCTCCAGTTGTCACCACGCATGCAGCCTCGGATATTTAAACCGGGAATCACAACAATGGTCCAGACTGCCCGGGTGTGACCGATCGCTGATCCTCATATGTACATAGAATAGATAATAGTTACTACTTATGTACTATGTACAGTACATCTCCGGTGGAGGCGAAGTGGGGACCCGCTACATGTGCAGAATCGGTCGATTGACAGCTTGGGGGGGGAACTAGAGCACCCAAGGCTGACAGGCTCTTTTTGGGAACAGACTGGTCAGTTGGAGCGATCCCGGGGATATAGGGTGCACTTTGTATCCTAGGCTGGTCAGACAAGAAGAGATCAACTGCCAATACTGGCAGACTCCAAAAGGCTGCACTAAAAGCAGGGTAGCCAGAACTATTGGCACGAGTTGCATGCCAGTGGGCAACTGAGACATGTGAGACCAAACGAGCCAGGCGACGGGCAACTTCGAATTGGTCCAAGGACTAGCATGTTTCCAAGGTTCTCATCTGGGCAAGGCGGGAATGTTGTGCGCCCGGGGAAGTGGAGTGGTTCGGTAGCAGGTGCCCAGAGTATGTACATACTAGCAGTGTCTAATGTCACTCATGGTGGAAGCCTTCAAGGGCTCCAGCCCTTGAATGCTTCCAGGTTCACCTGGGCAAACACCAGTGGCACTAGTGTGGCACGATACCTATGGTCACTCATTATTATTATTTAGGTAGTACAATGTTGGCACCTACCAATAGTATTGGTCTCCTTACCCAGATAGTTAGGCACTGTGCCTGGTCACCAGTAGTAGGTTCGATCCTAGATATATATCACATTGTCAGCCGGCCCATCGCTTTCTCTGCTATTAGTGCATGAAGACTAAATCCTCATGTATTAATAGTTTATAAAAGTAAAATACACACTTCTAGGAATATTAGCACCGCGATTAGTGTAGTACGTAGATGATCTATGAAATCAACACTACATTACATACAGAAGAAGGGTACCTCAGATCCGATGGCAACGATACACACGTGGAGAGGCACGTGCACTGCCGGCCTCAGGCCGGCAGTGCGTCACGACTCTCCACTACAGCTTTCTGTACTGTGGAGGATACAGGTATGTATCAGTAGTGTACGGAAGGTATATGGACCTGAACACTCGTGAACTGTCGGAGGCCGATGCTCCGTAAAATTAGCACTGCCCTTTTTTTTTTAACAGCCTCACAATGGAAATGTCCTATTCTAAACATCATGCTCTACAATCTGTACAAATTGCCTTGCATATATATGTCTTGATAGCACTGTAAAATTATTACTAGGCGTAATACAGTTTGGCCCCCCAAAAATTCAACGGAAAATAAAAGCTGAAAGCGAAAATAATAATACCTCATTGTATGTCGGCCGACTGGCTTCAGCAGATGACGGACTAACTAATAACTAAACGGGCACTGGGTGTCTCCGCCCGTGGGTGTAAATACGCGAGAATACCACATTACATAGACGGGTTAGACTAAATCATCATTTAGTGTTACATACCAGTTACCACAACTTACAATACTGACTTACCCTCTGGTAATGTACTTAGTGACTTGACCCCCCCCCCCAACCCGCTCGTCTGGCATCTCCACTCCCCCAGTGACGATGGTTGCACCGTCACTTCTTTGACATCAACTTCACCTATTTGACTGTTAACTTCCTTTCCCGCTCGCTCCCCAACCTACCCGGCGATACACGAACCACACGGCGACACGGCGACACGGAGACCTGACCTTACCGTAACATCACCTCCTCAGCGCCAAGTCTTAACCCTTTTACGCTTACCTTTCCCGACCTCTCTCAACGCTCCCCTCCCCGCCTTAACACTCCTTTCTCAATCCTCACCCATCGCAAAAGCCTCGCTCGTCGCACCTTCCATTTGGTCTTCCTGCCGCCTTCAACCTTCGTTAATATCATCTTCCCCTTGTGTATCTGTGTGCGTGGCGGGTGGCCGTCTTCCAAATTAAACGAAGGCTGCGGCCGTCCCGTCCGGCTGACACTGATCGCTTTTGCAAGCGACAAACCCGGACCTAGCTCCTGCTGGCTTGGGACCTGATTCCACATAAGCCGTCAACATGGGGATGTGTTTTAGCGCCGAGAATACGGGGGATGTGGAACAGAAGAAGAGAAGTCAGATGATCGATCGGAAGCTTGAGGAAGACTCCAGACGGTTACGCAGGGAATGCAAGATCTTGCTGTTGGGTAGGTTAATCTGGTTCATCCAAGTGCGGTCCCCAAAGTACATTGGCTGATCAATTCTCGCAGGATCCGGTGAGAGCGGCAAGTCTACAATTGTCAAGCAGATGAAGATCATCCATCAGAATGGTTACACCGTCGAAGAGCTGGCCTTGTACCGGTTGACTGTGTACAAGAACCTCTTGGATTGTGCCAAGGCCCTCATCGAAGCATATCGCCTATTTTCATTAGAACCCTCGAGTCAAAAGGTTCAAGACTACATTAACTTCCTCGAGGAATATCATGTCGATGCGGATCCCAATACTCCGCTTGACTCGAAAGTGGGAGATGCGATCACATATCTGTGGAATGACCCTTGCACATCAACCGTTTTGGAGCGCCAAAATGAGTTCTATCTGATGGACTCTGCACCATAGTGAGTATTCTATCGCTTTTTTTGCTTTCATCCATGGCGCAAATGCTGATTTGCAACTAGCTTCTTCGAAGAGGCGAAGCGAATAACATCACCCGACTACACCCCCAATGTTTCAGATGTCCTACGAGCGCGAACGAAGACGACCGGTATCTATGAAACACGGTTCACAATGGGTCAATTGAGCATCCAGTACGTGTCTATAACAATACTGGGCCTCGGATTCCACTAACGCGATCTACAGTATGTTTGACGTAGGCGGCCAACGCAGTGAGCGCAAAAAGTGGATTCACTGCTTTGAAAATGTCACATCTATCATCTTTTGTGTTGCTTTAAGTGAATATGACCAGATGCTTTTGGAGGAGAGCAATCAGGTAAGTCCCTCTTCCAGAGGTCACGGTATATTCTCCTGCAGAAATCTGACTTCAATTGCCAGAATCGGATGATGGAAAGCTTGGTTCTCTTTGACTCCGTCGTTAATTCTAGATGGTTCATGCGCACGAGTATCATTCTGTTCTTGAACAAGGTCGATTTGTTCCGACAAAAGCTGCCGCGCTCTCCTTTGAGCAATTATTTCCCAGACTATTCAGGTGGAAATGATGTTAATCGAGCCGCGAAATATCTGCTATGGCGATTCAACCAAGTTAACCGAGCACACTTGAACCTATATCCACAGTAAGGAGACCTCTTTTCTCCAGAGCAAACTGATGAGACAGGGCCTAAGTTCTGACTATTCTTCTAGTCTCACCCAAGCAACTGATACAACAAATATACGTCTTGTCTTCGCCGCAGTCAAGGAGACAATCTTACAGAATGCTCTCAAGGATTCCGGAATCCTATAAGCTGATCATTCTTCGACATTGAACAATCGACTATTGCACTCCAAATTTCACACCACCATCCGCGGAACCTCATACCTCATTTGGTCACCTATATCTGCCTCTTGGGTCTCTACTTCTCCCACATGAGGACTCTCATACCATTCACACCCCTACGATCAACCATTTCCTTTCTGATGCTCCACTACTTTTGCTCTTACTCTGGAATAGCTGCTGGCGTTAATGGGCGCATATCTTTCTCTTGGACAATTTTACTAGGCGCTGGTCAGGTGATACCCCCATTCGGTATCTACACGGATTCCCACACGGTATTCGAATCTTCTTTCTCGACGGCAAAAATATTCAGGGTTGGTACTTATCTTGGACTATCATTTGCTGATCTCAAAGCCATTACAAAACGAAGGTTTTTGCTGACCTCTGAAGTCGCTGAGGTTCCACATCAAGTCTTTCCGAATTTGCTTGAACATTGGAACTGCCATCATTCGTATATTATGTGCATCCGGGACCGGAGCATTCTCCCATTTGTCTTACTTTTGTTTTCTAGCCTCTTGTTGGATGCATATTACGGCGGACTTTGCCTTTCTACCTGTTTCTCTTCGCGTGATTACTCCACGGCGGGGTCTGAACCTTTCTCTGTTTATCTTAACTTTTCCCTGTTCTTCTTAGTTTCTATATCTATCTTGAAGCTTGATTATAAGCGCCTGATGCATGTGTTTCTTTTCTTTTTTTCTCTCAGTCTTAAGTGTATGCTTTGTCCTTGAGTGGCAAGTTGATTGGATCTCTTGCCTTTGCCTATTGGTCCTTTCTATGATGTCCTTTTGCATAGACCGGTTTTGGTGAGGGATCTCTGACGATATTCAATCGACCGGTTGGGGTTTCGTTATAACTGAGCGTTGCTTGATTCTTAGTTGGATATTGGATCAGCCTCTTCCCGTGTGTCTATCTCGATTTAGGAACAACTGCCTGTGTATGAATATCGAACTACGACTTGAGTAGTACTGATAGTATCGCTGAAAAGCAATTGGTGGTTCTTTACCCACTGCTTTCTCTCTTGCCCATGGATTCCTCTCTTGTTCTTTCCAGGGCATGGTGATACTCAACCGGAGTTCTCATTTTGAGCCGCAGGCATGCCGCAGCATAATTGTATGCTCTCCTCGGAGGATCCGCGAGATACAGATCACAAGTTTTGGTCTACAAAGCTCCGAAATCGTCCAATGGGTGGCCTGCTTTCCCTGAAAGAGGGTGGTTGCGGTATAAATTATTATGGACTAAATGGAATTGTTCTCCATTTAACAGCGTGCCACGGTAGTAGACTGGGCAGCTGGCTGTATGACGCTTTTCCCGTAGAGCATCTGCTGGACTGGTACTGTGTATACGGAGCGACCGGTTGATTCTAGCCTACATCGCTAGACTGAAGTCTATTAGTCAAGTAAGTTATGGCTTTCACGATGAGCTTTTACTAGTATTACATCTGAGTCTAGCGCGGACGTGGGCCCATGAGACTGAACAGCGCAGTACAGTGAAAGCCCCCGCAGTGAGCAGCGATGGCGCGTAGGTGTCGTCAGCGGTTGAACCAGGTTGGAGCTGGCTGTAAGAGAGAAAAGGGCTTCATTCTAGACCCAGGTAGAGAGATATTTTATTATATTCTATTTTGTATCCACTCTGTTGCAACGAGGGTCTGAACAGGACCAAATGAGGGGAAGTTGATCCTCTGCCGGGGGTAGGAAGCAGTTGTCATGACATGGTCTCGACAAGATTTACCCCAGAGTAGAATTGCGGTGGTCTGATGCAGGATGGAAGAGAGATCCCGTACAAATCAGGGAAACCAACGAGTGAAGATGGGTATGCCAATGGCGAGAGGAGAGGAGCGCATCAGCACGGACAGCTGCAGGCCGTTGGCTCGAGCGTCGATCCTCCGAGCTTCCCCACTTTAAGAGTATATGTACTGGAATTTTGACCTGTAGACCGAATATTGGAAGAGAAAGCAAAGCAAAAATGGGGATCAAAGAATCATCAACGATAGTCTTGAAGAAGTGATCCATGGATGAGTCTGAATCGAGTCCAAGTTAAAGTTAATTTTGGAAGGCACGCAGATTAGATAAGACAAATTACAGGGTGGTGGCTGCCGGATCGGGCAATGGGCGTACTTTCCTCACATTCGAAGAGGACCTGGTGACACGCCGAAGTTCCCCTCTTCTTCTTCTTCTTCTTCTCCTCTCTTTCTCTCTTTCTCTTTCTTTCTTTTTTTTTCTCCTTAATTTGAAATTCTCCTCTTCTCCTCTTTTTCTTCTTTCTTCCCTCCTTAAGGAGTCTGACTTTTGCAGCTCTACACCCTTGTTCTACTTCCAATCTTCATCTCGTGAAATCACCATGTCCGAACGTCGCGAGCGCAGACCCTCCGTGGGAGCTCCAATTGCAGACCTTCAAGGCCCTATCGGTCCCGGGTTTAGTCGTCCGAAGCACAAGCGTACTTTTACAGGCTTTGGGCCTTCAGAGATCAAAAACGTCGAAGCTAGTATTCCTGAGCCACTGCGAGAGGCGTGAGTACCTTAGTTCTGAGCTCGTGTGGCATGACCCTACTTGAGTTACTAATACTTTCACAGATGGCGAAAATATGTATGCCTAATGAAGCAATCGACAAGATAGGTAGCTAGATTGTGATCCTAACTGACGTGATTCTTGACAGTCGGCCCGGGAGTTCACCACTAAGGAAGAATTCGAGGTGCGTCCAATTGGTGTGATACTGGTATTCCAGTCTGAGCTAATTTTCACATAGAAAGAGCTCGTTCGACACATTGAAACAACTCTTGCCCGGTCTCTATATAATTGCGATGAGCTGTAGGTGATCGAATTTGATGAACGAGAGCCTTGCTATTGGGGGTTCAATTACTCATATTTTGTAGGGCAGCATACTCGGGAACGGCACTCGCCTTTCGTGATCGTCTGATCATCGAATGGAATAGGACTCAGCAGCGCCAGACTTTTACTGATCAGAAGAGAGTCTATTGTATGTCATGTCAACACGAAGAGTATTCCCACCTAGTGTCTAATACATAATATAATTATAGACCTCTCACTTGAGTTCCTCATGGGTCGCGCTCTAGACAATGCGATGCTGAACGTGGGTATGAAAGATGCCGCTCGAGGTGGGTAATACCAATTCTTCACGCAAGGTTGAGAACAGACTCTAAGAGTTTTGACAGAGGGCTTGAAAGATCTCGGATTCCGCATCGAGGATGTTATCAGCCAAGAGCATGATGCGGCATTGGGAAACGGTGGCCTTGGTCGTCTGGCGGCTTGCTTCCTTGATAGCTTGGCAACTCTCAATTATCCAGCCTGGGGATATGGTCTACGCTACCGATATGGTATCTTCAAACAAGAGATCGTCAATGGATACCAAATGGAGGTCCCGGACTATTGGCTGGATAACAATCCGTGGGAGTTCCCACGCCATGAGATTACCGTTGATATTCAGTTCTATGGCCACGTGAAGAAACACCAAGACGAGAATGGTAAATTAGTTCACTCTTGGGAAGGTGGTGATGTTGTCCAGGCTGTGGCTTATGATGTTCCCATACCTGGATATGGCACTAAGACTACCAACAATCTTCGCCTCTGGTCTAGCAAGGCGAGCAGCGGAGAATTCGACTTCCAGAAGTTCAACGCAGGAGACTACGAAAGTGCGGTGGCTGATCAGCAGAATGCTGAGACCATTTCGGCTGTCCTGTATCCCAATGATAATCTGGAGCGTGGTAAGGAGCTCCGACTGAAGCAGCAGTACTTCTGGTGTGCAGCATCTCTGTTTGACATTGTCCGTCGCTTTAAGAAGACAAAGAGGGCCTGGAGTGAGTTCCCGGATCAAGTGGCAATTCAACTTAACGACACTCACCCAACACTTGCAATTGTCGAGCTGCAACGTATTCTGATCGATATTGAGGGCTTGGAATGGGATGAGGCTTGGAATATAGTCACCAAGACTTTTGGATATACCAATCATACGGTTCTCCCCGAGGCCTTAGAGAAGTGGTCTGTCCCTCTCGTGCAGAACCTTCTTCCGCGACACTTACAGATTATCTATGATATCAACCTCTTCTTCTTGCAGTCTGTGGAGAAGCAATTCCCAAATGACCGTGAAATCCTGGCCCGTGTCTCTATCATTGAGGAATCTCACCCAAAGATGGTGCGCATGGCATATCTGGCCATTATTGGCTCTCACAAGGTCAATGGTGTCGCTGAGCTTCACTCAGACCTGCTGAAGACGACTCTTTTCAAGGACTTCGTGGATATTTACGGACCGGACCGCTTCACAAATGTGACTAATGGGGTTACTCCTCGACGTTGGCTGCATCAGGCGAATCCAGCCCTGTCCAGTCTGATTGCACAGAAGCTTGGAGGACATGAATTCCTGACCGATTTGACTCTCCTGGATAAGCTGGAAGTATTCGTAGACGACAAAGAATTCCGACGCCAGTGGGCAGAGATTAAGTCTCACAACAAGCTTCGCTTGGCTAAACTCATTAAGGAAACTACTGGCTACACCGTGAACCCAGAGTCTCTATTTGATGTACAGGTAAAGAGAATTCATGAGTACAAGCGGCAGCAGCTGAACATCTTTGGAGTGATCCACCGCTACCTAAAGATCAAAGGGATGTCCGCCGAAGAGCGCAAGAAAGTGGTACCTCGAGTCTCCATCTTTGGCGGCAAAGCAGCCCCTGGGTATTGGATGGCTAAAACAATCATTCATCTCATCAATAATGTGGCATCCGTGGTAAACAATGACTCGGACGTAGGTGATCTCTTGAAGGTCATCTTTATCGAGGATTACAATGTTAGCAAAGCGGAAATCATTTGCCCAGCTTCGGATATCAGCGAACATATTTCTACTGCAGGTACCGAGGGCAGTGGGACAAGTAACATGAAGTTCGTGATGAACGGGGGTCTGATAATTGGAACATGCGACGGAGCAAACGTGGGTATACAATCCCTTCTGAGAGACATGCCATACTGACATGAGTGAACCAATAGATCGAAATCACCCGAGAGATTGGCGACCAAAACATTTTCCTTTTCGGAAATCTCGCCGAAGATGTCGAAGACCTCCGTCATCGTCATTTCTACGGAGACTTCCAACTTGACCCGGGTCTGGCGAAGGTCTTCAAGGCCATCAAGGACAACATGTTCGGCGATGCTGCTGATTTCTCAGCACTCACAGCATCTATTGAGGAACACGGTGACTACTACCTTGTATCCGACGACTTCCACTCCTATGTTACTACTCACGAGATGGTCGACGAAGCGTTCGTTAATAAGGAGGAATGGTTAGCCAAGTCAATCACCAGCGTTGCCAGAATGGGGTTCTTTTCAACCGACCGTGTCATCAATGAATATGCAGATAGTATCTGGAACGTTGAGCCTCTAGCCGTGAAGGATTAAGGTACACTGGGTTGTTGAGATTGATTGAATATTATGCTGATCATATTTCTTCTGTTATCTTTAGTTCTATTGTTTGTATTGTCATTCATCGCACGATTGTCCAGTCTTTAAATCATGCTCGCGTTGAAATGTTTGAATGCACCATTTTATCTTATTGGCTAGGCACCGAATATGAATAGTCCCATGCCTGCAGTAGTGTAGTACCCAGTAGCATACACCCCGATGCATCTACACGGGGCCGTGTACAGATAATGAAAGGACGGAGTTCAAATTAAGCCATTTTATTTGTCCGCATTCAAGTATAAATCTAGATTTGAATACAAACACCAGAATTGCCTATCTAAAATTTTTCGAAAAATCCATCCCAAAACAAGGCTGAATGCAACAAAATATGCAGAGTCATGACTGGGATATGAAAGCCCAACGCCAATCCCATGCACGAATGAAGGGTCCAAATATATAAGAAAAAAATATAAAAATCGTTCAGACATCGTCAAGCATAACAATCAGAAATTATATACCAAAAGCTCAGTCATACTACCAAGCCTTCACAACGAATTCATCCCCTTTACTCGGTAATAGTCTCAGGCTGAGACTGCTTATAGTCCGAGAAAGTCTCAGGCCAGAGGAACATCTTCTCTTCATTTGACGGGGTAGCGGCAGCCATAAGAGTTGGCACAGCCTCCTTGCTCGAGATCCGTCGCCAGAGGTTAGCTCGAGGGTTGTACCGCACGGGCTTACCGACACCACCGGTCTTCTTCTGGTCTTCTTGAGAAATAGCCTCAATCTCACGCTTGATATCCGCGAAAGAATCGAAGGGGATGAAGGGGACGTTGTTTTCTGTGCAGTATTGTTCAAGACGGAGACCGCGACGCGCGAAGAGAACGTCTGCATGGCGAGCTGCGGCTAGATCGGAGACCCCATCGCCGATGAAGACGATTAGAGGCATTTCATCGGGTTCGCATTCATTTTCGGCTATTTCACGGCCTTCCATGATCGAGACGTCCTTGTCGTGACCTTGGACGGAATCATGGCGCCATACTGGTTTCCAGACCTGGCCGTCTTGCGAGATATTTGCGTCGTTGGCGATGATTTCAATGGAGGCGGACTGATGATTATTAGATTAGTGAGGAGTTCTCGGTGGGTATAGTAGTTGACTATCTTGTAGAATAGTCTGATTGAACGTACCTCTTCAGCACCGAGGAATGTATCCAGAACGCGACGGAGTACGGGCTTAAGTCCGGCACTGATAATGTTGAAGGGAATACCGTTGGCTTTGCAGTATTGGTGGAACTCCGCAAAACCGGAATCCATATCGATGCTCTTCTCCATGAGAACGAAGCCATCGTCAAAAGGTACATGCAGGGATGCCCACATTTCATCGGAAGCGTCGCGGAAGTTCAGTTCTCCAGATTTCATCTTGGCCTCGAGTTCTTCTCTGGCCTTTGCGCCGAAGCCATGGGCGTCGACAAGGATGTGGCCAGTATCCTGCATACAGATTGTGCCATCGAAGTCTGTTTTTAGTGTGAGTTAGCTATTGAAAGAGTTCTCTTATGGTTCGAGAAGGTGAGGCTCTGTTTTATGGACGGGGGTCTAGAGGGATGTGTTCATCGAGTAAGGGGGTGGATCAATGCATACCGGAGAAGATGACAATCTTTCGCTTTTGGTTATTGGCGGATTGCGCGGGTTGCGCGGGTTGCGCGGGCTTCATGTTGGTGTTGGCCATATTGACTAAAGAGGCTACTGGGGGGTACTGATTATGCTGTTTTCTAAGGGTACAGGGAGTGAGACCGTAGAAAAAACTGGGAAGACGCAATGAGTTAAATTAGGCATTTACAGACTATGATATAATTCACCAACGTTGAGAAAAGACAAGACTTTGTGGCAAACTTGAACAAGAACAAGAACAAGAAAGTCAACCTTGGAAATCTATGACGTAGGAGAGAATCGATATCATAGTGGGTCGACGATACCCTTCACGAAGACTATCGGAACGTGAGTCGTTGCCACTGCCGAACAGGCGCGATGTGATTGGTGCAACCGCACTTTTAGTCAGGGCCATCCGAGAAAAGCGGGGACAAAATGAACTCCGAAGCCGAACCGATGATCGGGATTGGCTGGGCTCTCATCCGGGAGTGGAGAATGCGATCATTTTTCAACGAACAATTCATTGAGTCAATAGACGTTTATGCATTCAAAGTACGCTAAAGTTTACACTCAGGGGCAATTTCCACTATTCCAGATTTAAACTGCTGTCAGTTCGGCTACCCGGCGCTGCAATTCAGGTACGGCGCGCAACTGCAGTTCTAACTCATCCTTCTCGCTGTAGGAACAGAAAGTCGACATTAGCACAGATGTATTTGAGAGTTGGGAAGGTAGGGTGTGGAAGAATATTCGGGGGAGAGCTTACTCTTCTAGCTTCAATCGTCTTTCCCAGTCCAGCCCGGTAAATATATAACTTCCTTGGCCGTCGAACTGAAGAATCTTCTGGTGGTATTTCCATAAGCTGCGTCGGTGGGAGACCGTCATCAGTGTGATACCGAGTTTCTTCGCTGTTTCATACATGACCTTTTCGATCTCTAATGTCACCGAAGAGGTGCATTCGTCTAGGATGGCAAATTTCGGACGATGATAAAAGAGTCGAGCCATGGCAATACGCTGTTGTAGGCCACCAGACAAAACATCGCGCCATTCCTCTTCGGCGTCCCAGCCTCCAGGGCGATCGACGACAGAGGCAATTTCCACAACGGAGAGAACATCGTAGAGATCCGCATCAGTCACCCCCTTGGCACGCATCTCGCGCACGCCATCGGGATAAATGACTTGTTGTCGAAGTGTCCCGCGGGATAAGTAAGGTCGCTGAGGGATGTAGAAAATGTCTTCGAAGCGAGGCTTTTTGACGGAGCCTCCGTAAACTGGCCAAAGCCCACCTAGGATACGGAACAGTGAAGATTTTCCACATCCGTTCGGCCCAACAATCAGGAGATGGTCTCCCGGGTGCACCGTGAATGAGAGCTTGCGAACAAGAACATCGCCATTAGGTGAAACGATGGGAACATCTGTGAACTCAATGAAGTCACTCTCCATGACCTCGCCACGGCCTGATAGCACGACTGCATTCTCTTCCGTGGACGCCGATGACACCAGCTTCTTCTCGAAGCGGCCGGCTACCAAGTCATCCATGACCTCAAGCAGAGACGAAACGCGGGAAGTAAAGCCAGCAAGTTCAGAGATCTCCTTATAGGAGAACATGAGGCGACCAAACGCGTCCGAAGAAGATAGCAGCATTCTTCGGTTTGTGACAAAACTCTCGGTGCGATCGCCCATCGTCTGGGTGACTTGACCGGGAATCTTGAAGAAGACGGGCAAGCTGCAAAGAATCAGGCCCAGAGCACCCCAGAAGTACTTGATAACAAAATCTTCCATGAATCCATGATAGAGTCTTCGTCGTAAGATGCGGTTCACGTGCTTGATTAGGGTGAAGTATCCTTTATCCAGAGTATCCTTCTCGGCCTCATGGCCGTGATAGAGAGCCACTTCCTCGCTGTAGTCGATAAGTCTAGAGTGGAGGAAGCGGAATTCACCTTCAAGTTTTGCCTCATCTGCAACATATTTGCCAAAGGGTGGCGTCAACATGCGCATAACGTTGGCAGACAGCTGCACCAGGAGACTCATGATGAACAGTCCTTCTCCACCGACGTTCTTTGAAAGCGAGTAGTTATAGATGCACATATCGAGGATAGGTTTGGCCAAGTTGGAATAGAGCTCAGCTAAGCTGTCAGAGAAACGCGACACATCGACTGTGACTAGTTGATCGGGGTTTTTGATTCGATCATCCAAAGCAGAAATCGCGTAGAAAGTCATATTTGAAAGGTATTTGTCGTGTATGTAGTCGGTCAAGCGCTTTCGGTAACTGAGTGCGAGTTTACATTGGTGGTAGGAGAGCTAAAGAAAGAATTCGCGAATTAGCATGCAGTCTCTCTACGGTCACAACGTCGCACATCGACCAAGCCTGGCGAAATCGGCAAGAAGGGACCTTACCATGGAGTTCGTGAATGTTGCCGGCACGGCGACAATCATCCACCAAAAGAGACCTAACAAGAAATCCTTCCCCTTGCCGCGCACCAGATTGCTCACAAGCCGGCCATCCAGCTCGGCTACATATAAGCTGAGCAACGTCCGGAGGACGAGGAAGACACTATGGCTCACAAGAAGACGAAGCTCCTTGCTGCGCCATCCCGGGATCACGATCTTCAGAAGACGAAGCAAATGTTTGAAGAACTCGCGATTGATCTCCACCCGCTTCTTTCGCGGTTGTTCCTCATCCCCGAGACTACTGGTTCCTGGTTGCTTTCTCCGCAACTCCACCTGCTGTGATGCAGCCTTCTGTTCTGAGACAGCATTATGAATGCGCTTGGCGAGTGCAGCGAAGAGGGCGAGATAGACGGCGCGTGAGATGCGGGTTCTGTGTCGGAGATAAAGGGAGGTCAGACTAGAGAGGATCTGTTTGATGGAGCGGTCGGGCGGCAGTAACTTGGACTGCACAGCCATGACGATGAGGTCGACTGTGATTTATCAGCCGGAATCGCGGATGGACATGACCAAGTACTACTTGAAATTGAGATGAAAGTGAAGGAGGGGAGAGATGAGGAGAAGAGAAAGAGTTGAAGTTGCGGGAAGATTGGCATGTGAAACCCCCACAAACCCGGGGAAATTCAGCCGAGGAACTCCACCGTGGAGAGTGACGACATCTCACTTTTCCTATGGATTCAATCTATCATTTACGAATTATATTGGAAATAGATTGACATGAAAATTATCAGAGCTTACGATACGGTCGCGGCTGGCTCATAGTCATAAGAAAAGCCATTTTATTTCTGATTCTTCGTCTACGCTCTATCCTAGTATAACCTTATAATCTCCAAATTTCCTGTTTCATTACCACTATGGAAATTAAGTAGTAGTACTGACGGCATCAATGTACATTTCATCGCACGGAAACTTCCTGATCCCGCAGATCGACTAAATGCATCATTAAACACAGTAACTCAAGATCCCACAGCCGAATTTAGCCCATTTTAAACTCCGTAGCCACCTGAAAGCACCTGGGATGGCTCAGACCCAGTTCTGAATAGACCTTGAACAGACCTCGAGATAGCCTGAGCTGCGCTGGCAATCCGAGGAATCGGTCCGATAACATGTCCGTGGGTCTGATTGAGCCAACTGATTGTGGGCTTGTCAAAGTTTGCAGCGTATTCAAGAACGTTAGGGAAGAGCTGGTGGTGCAGACGAGGAATATCCAAGCACTTCTGAGGGGCCTCATCTTCATCCAGGGCATGAACCAGTGACTGGATCACTGCCGTCGGGATTCTACTTCCTCCAGCAGAGCCGGTGACAAAAGCAATACTGCCATCCGGACGAGTTGCAATGACCGGTGAAATCGAAGAAAGTGGTCGCTTCCCGGGCTTGATGAAGTTGTTCGGGGATGCAGGGTAGCCCATCGAATTCTCAGTACCTGGGATAGAAAAGTCTGAAATTGATGATGGAATCAGTATAACATATTCTCACCGAGGCTTATCTGCTACTGACCATCCATCTGGTCATTCAGAACGATACCATTGTCAGTCATAACGTGGCTGCCAAATGGAAGGTTGACCGTTGTGGTGAGGGATATGGCAAGTCCACTATTATCGGCTGCAACCATGTGCGAAGTACCATGTCTGGAGCAATTATTAGTGCCAAATGGTTCAAGTACACGCTAGTGCTTAGATAGATAGTCAGTTGGAAATAGTAACTTGACTCACGGTGCCTTTGTCCATTTGTGATCCGGATCATAGAAGCTAACATTAGTGTGAACGTAGGTATCATTAATACCATGCTTGATACGAGTAAGTCGTGAGTCTGACAGTATTGTTTTCTCCAGCAGCGTAATATTTCTCGTGTAGTCAGGGTCTCCGAAAGACATACGCTGGTTAGGTGGTCAGTAGAATGTAAAAGGTCAATGGGGATGAAGGGAAGACTAACGTAGCCGTAAGCAAACTTTATAGACTCTACCATTCGATGAATATTGACGTTATCCTGGCCTGGCTTAATGGAATAGTTGGCATATTTGTTCAACACACCAAGAACATTGAGAACGACAGATCCACAGCTAGGCGTGGTAGTACTTGTCAGTGTATAATTCCGATATTTCATCTGATTAGTCTTTCGAATAGCAATAGTATAGTTCTTCAGGTCATCCTTTGTCATGATCCCTTGGTTTGCATTGATAGCCCGGATTATGCTGTCCGCAATAGAGCCATTGTAAAAATCATTGACACCATCTGGCCTTGCCATTCTTTGCAAAGTCTTGGCATATCTCTTTCGCATTATGATGTCCCCTTCCTTGACGAGAGTACCATTCGGTGCAAAATCAGGCTTCCAGGCTGGCTGAAGGAAGAAGTTATGCTTGGGGTCGGTGGAATTCATAGTCCCGTTCAGAGCCCAATCCATCATTACTAGGATATCATTGGTGACATTCCATCCAACGTTGGCCACCTCAATAGCGGGTTGAAATAGATCAGACCAGGAAACATTTTTGCTACCGTAAGTCTTATAGATATACTCCAAGCCACGTAGCTGACCAGGAACTCCACTTCAAACATTTACCATAAGCATACGACTAGATATCATCACGCGGATTCCATACGTACCTTGCTCTCCCACCGACCTTAGAGCCCATCGGGTCATCTTTGAACATATCTTCGGTAGCTGCCAACGGTGCCTTCTCACGAAAGTCGACCATCTGGTAGGTGTTGTTGGGCATTCGAATCAAAGCAAATCCACCACCGGCGATGCCGCTGTTGTACAGTCCTAAAGCGGTGTTTAGCTCTGTCCTGTATGTTTGGGGTGCTTAATATGGTATAGGATTACTTACCACTGACCCCCACACACAAAACGGTGGCAACCATCTATCAATAGAGGTTAGAGGCATATATCCCTCAATATTGGACCGGCACAGATTTTACGCACAGCATCCGCAGCATTTCCACCCTTTTCCAACATGTGAGTTCCAGCTCGGCTACAAAAGCCGGCTTCACTCGAGACGGCACCCTTGGAGCCAGAATCCGTAAGGTTGGTCCTGTCAAAGCTGTATCCCCATGTCGATGGGAGCAGCACTTGGCAGATCAAGGCCAGGTGGAGGCCAATACTGGTGATGAATCGCATTTTGCAAATTGGCCTAAGGAAGTCCCAAAGTTCGAGACTAGAATTTATCTGAAGCTGTCAACTTTAGAGGAATTTTTGTGGGATTTGCTATAGATTGGCTTCTTTATGTACCCTTTGGTGCACTGTAGCTTTGAATAAAAGGGTCTTCTAAAGACGTATGACTCGAAGATGTTTAAGTAGGTGGTCCTATCTACCAAGATGAGTCTAATCCGTCTTGGCTATTTCAAGTCACAATGTAACTTTACTGCCGATTTGGAACTATGAGTGTCTATAATTAAGCTGGGAATCCTTCCTTGAAGATTTACTCTATATGAGGCCTCAGCATCTGGCCACAAGGTTTCCTTCTTATTCTGAATAACAATTGTACCTTTACAGAAGTCGACTTTCAATGTGATATTTGTTGAGCTCGTGCAATTGACACACAGCTATTCCCGAGTTCAGAACTTGCTGCAACAGTATATGCTAAGTTTCGGGATTGAATGATGCACCTCTCGTAAACCGATGGAGGAAAAAAGGAGGACGTCTCAATGCACCAGTAAGAATGCAGTGTCCATAGCTGCCATGTGCAAATTCAAAACCGGACCGTGTAAGTCGATTCTGAAATTCTACATGTCTGGTTTAGTCATAGACTTGAAGGTGAGGACTTTTTGTACATTAAAAGACCCACACGACTTTCATACGCAGCTTTGAATACTGCTATCCTGATAAATGCTAGGTGAAAAAGGTCTTTACATTGATACATTGCAGCAAATTCGAATCGATCTCGTAGATGTCGTGTAGGATAAAGATCTGAAAGTTTGCGCGCAATTGATAGAAAAGCGAAGGATCTCCGGAATCAAAGTCTGGCGATTGTCACCCGAACACCCGACTTTACAAGGTTCCAATGCAAGTGGAGGATCGGTGGTACCCTCGGCTGAAGCAACCTTATCGACTTCGGCCCGCTCGGCCCGCCGATGTATCCAGACCCACGTGTTAAGGTCACTTTCTTCTGATTAAAAAAATTGAAACGTGATCTTTCCTTGACATTTATCAATATTAAAGTAGAGGGAAGAAAAGGCGTGCGATATTCGAAAGCCGTGTCTGCCTGCAAGCCCCCAGAACTATTAGTACAACTCTCTATATCTGCAATCGGTGCCGTCAACGAGTGTTGTTAATAGAGCCACACTCTCCATTGCTTGGTCTATAATCCTTGCGGATCCAGATAAGTATACAGCTTATTAACTTGTTAAAATCCTATGTCATATGATTTTATATAATTTCAGTCAGAATGCAAAGTAGCTACCAAGTTAATATATACAGACTTCCATAATCCAAGCTAGAATCAACGCAATACCACCTTGTTTTTGTTGAACAAGAAGAAAGACTGGCGAGGAATGAGAAAGGGAAAGTTGTTCCATCAAGGCAAACACATGATCGTGAGAAAGAAAAACAATTCGGCCGCCTAGCCTCTATCGGCTGCTGCACTTGTGTCTCATTGCGGGTAGGGGTGTTTCACTTCCTCCCCACTGGTGGCATTGTCGATCATTCTTCACAAATCGCTGGAGCTGTATGTCCGCTTGGATAAACACTTATGAGCTTATGTAGAGGCCTGGCCAACTCACATCAATATGACGAAGAATTGTTACCTTGCGCATGGCTGGCAGTCAGCTAAGATAAGACGTCTTGGATAATTTGATGAATATAACTTCGGGAGGCACGAAACTCGATGATAACCAGAGCAAAACTTGTTGTATTCGCACAGTAAGCAAGGATTTGGCAAGGTCTTTACTTGGAATGGTCCTTTCAAGTGGGGCCCTTTAGTCAGAGCAGAAAGAGGCGCATGCAAGGGCTGTACGCCCCGGTAATCTGCTATTTTGTATTCAAGTAAAGGTTGCCACAGTATTCCCTTACAATAATGGCTTCATAATTTGGTTATACTATCCTGCACCTTTTCTCTACGTTATTGCGTCTGCTTATACCGTGTTCGCATATCATTTAAGTTTTCTACGCCTCGTGATCCTCGAAACGACGAAATCGATCCGCTTCTGGATCTGTCATTTCCAGGGGAGCAAGAGCTAACATTTCTCACTGTCGGAACTACTATTTTAATACCAGTTGAAGGGAATAGCATGGAAAATATCAACTTGTTTTAGATTGTCATTCGGCCAAAAAGACCACAACATCGAAACCCTCGCTTCGATATTCCCAAACTACATATATAAGGAAGGTAGGTAACGCACGAGTATGTTTGAAAGGCACCACCACAGGGCACCGTTACATTAGTTCGGTATTTTCAATCTAAATAAGTAACAGTATATTAGTATTTCTGTTATAAATAAATTTTTAGGTAAAAATAGTATTTGTATAGAATATATTTTGCTAAGGCATTTTGAGATTGTCTATCAGATTGCAAGTATGCGGATTGACCTCCGGGTCAATCAGGGCTGATTCCAGCTTGAATATTGCGGATCAACCTCAGATTCTCAATCCAATACAGCAAATTAGTCTGAAGATAGAGGGAATATTCCGCCTTGACAATTTCTGCTCAGTATGTATTTAAAAGTATATTTTGCGTAGATGACGGGCCCAATATTCACAAGGGTATCGTATCGGATCCAGTGGATCGTCCGATCGATATTTTTGAAAGAATGCAGTACATTCGGGAAGTAGAAAATCGACAGAGTTTGCTGGCGAAGGTATGGCGATTACACTCTGGTGCATAGACCGTGATATTGATACCTACCAATTATAGAACAATGACACTGTACGTGATATATTTAAATTTTGGAATGGGATAGCTGCATACTTCTAGAAAGAATCGATACACGATCTTTGAGTGTAGTAGCAGTATATTTACATTTCTATATCTCCCATACGTCGTTGTTTCGTTGTTTCATAGAGTTAACTATTTCTGGATACTGTACTTAAAAGGAAGAATTAAAAGTAATACAAGAATGCAAATTTGGATGACTCAGTTCCAGTAGTGCGCGTTTGGCCGAGTGGTTAAGGCGGCAGATTTAAGCTATTTCGCTAAAACCCTGCTGGGGAGACCCGCGCAGGTTCGAACCCTGCAGCGCGCAATTCTTTTTTTTTTTTTGTTTTCGATCTATCGCGATCCATATTTTTGAATAAATGCAGGAGGATATTTTCGGGAAGTAGAAAATCGACAGAGTATGCTGGCAAAGGTTGAGCAGATGAAAGGTCTATTCAAATATAGAAACTAAATAAACTTTTGCATTTGACACACCAAATTCTTCAGGGAAAAGAAAAAGAAAACATAGCTGCCCAGTCTTATTAATGCGGATTCTATTCTTGAGTAATGACTCCTTCATGGTACTCAATGCCTACTTAGTGGACGAATATAATCTCATGTCTTCACTCAAGAGTGGAAACATGGTAATGATTGACAGGGAATCTCTTGCTTCTAAGTCTACATCCTATTTCGGGAGCCGATTTCATGTCACTCAAAAATTGTACATATAACGGCAATGGGATGATGCTGTGAGGAATGCTCGGGGCTGGAAGCCATTATCACGCAACATACTATATGAATTGTACCCTGGTAGTTGTTGGTATTGCTCACACAAAGAAAATTTGATTCGGTAAAGATTGATATTGTACATAAATCCAAGGCCACTTTCTCGGACAGTCCAGCCTAGAAACTCCAGTCAGAAACGTACACATTTCACAAATTTAATTATCAAATGTCAATAAAATACGCCTTGATCCTCTGATATGCAATTTCGGTAGTAATTTCTACCAGAAAATCAGCTTTTCCCTTGTTGCGCCAGTAGTTTATCAATCCAACGACCGTTGCGGCAAAAAGCAGATGGTAGGAATCGCGAAAAGCAAGACGACGAGACACATTGCTGTCAAATTATTAGAACAGAAAATCGGAGAATAAATGATTATGCAAGACTAACAGGGTGGTACAAAGGACACTTTCATAAATGTGTTGGCGATGATTTCTTGCAAGTTCGGAGGGAGATATTTGAACGCAAACCGATTATCCTGAAGGACGTTTTGAATGATCTACAGAGAGTTAGTTTCTCACCAACAAGAAGGGTTCTTGGCGGAAGAAATAACATGCCTTGTTTGCCATCGGTTCGAGAGCAAGATTCTCCATGAGATGATTCTTGAACACACTCCGCACCACAGCGGCCGTAGAATTGACACCCACCAATATACCGAGCTGTTGGGCTAAATAGTAAGTAGTAATTACAGATGCCCCGCTATCCCTGGGGACTGAGACCGAGACTGCCACGAAGAAAGCTGCATTGAAGGCCATGAAACCAAATCCTTGTATAGCAAGGTAGGAGACTTCCCAAGCATTTGGGCCCTGTGGCCAACGAACCATGAAAAGAACGACAGCAGTTATCATCAGGAGTAGTCCGACAACGGATAATGTTTTGTATTTTCCAGTTCTTTACAGTTGAGTCAGAACTGGGAGAACATGGGAGAATAACTTGTGACGGGCGACTTTGCTTACTTTTTGATTGAGTAGCCAGATATGACCGATCCCAAGACGCTGCCAATGGTGAGCATGACGAAGAACGCTCCAGATGATTTGTTCGACGCGTTCCTAGTCCTAATAAAATATTCACTCATGTTCGAAATTATCTGGGAAATGTTAGTTGAAAAATTCACATACATGGCGAGGGGGACGAACTCCGAATAGTGAGAAGTAGACCAGGAACTGTGCAAGATAAATGACCCATATTTGATTTGCCAGCATTTCCTTTAAAGGCATCAAAGGGGATTTGGTACGATATTTCTCATTCCACCAAAAAGCGAGGCCAAATAGAATGACGCAGCCGATGCTGATTACCAACCTAAGATTTTTCGCCTGCCCGTATCCTCCCAGGGAATGACATAAAACCATCAACGAGGTGAGCAGAAGGCCCAATAGAATGATTCCCGGGGCATTGACGTCGGGCTTGACGGGATCAGCATAACCCTCTGGTGTTTGTTTAGAGTCCTCTTCCGCCTGCGTCGCCAGTCGCCAGTAAGTAGTGAAATAACAAGCTAGTCCGAGGGGAACCTGGAGGAGGAAGGATCTTGGATATGTTAGCCTAGTCGCATTGACACTAGAGGATAAAGACTTACAATCGCCATCCTACTAGATCAGTAAGGATTCCGCCAAAAGGACCTCCGGTGCTTATGCCAAGTGGAATAAAAATCCCGAAGTAGCTTCGGATTACTGCAACCTCTCTCGGTGGAGCCAAGTCTTGATTCCCAATCTCAATATGTCTTTCATGGAATGGGAATAAGGTAGCTTACCGTTGACAATGACGCTTACAAGATCTGTCATACCAGCCGCTCCGAAACCAGCCACAAGTCTACCACAAATGGCGACCCAGATAGACGGTGCGAGACCCCTTTGGAAGCTGTCAGTTGGCAAATTAAGAACACCGAAATTATTTGGCTTACGTGATGCCACATCCAACGGCGAATGAGAGATAGGCGATCAATAAGATACACCGCGCGCCATATAGATCACTAAGCCTTCCATACTGTCGTGTATGGTCAGTGATATTTCGGGTGCAGGCGACGGGGAGGGTGGAACCTACCAATGGAAGAGTAGTCATATAACCCAGGGTATACGCAGAGATGAGCCATGGACCGAGTGCTACCTGCTGGAACCGCGATGCAATTTCGCCATGTGTGGCCAGGACAAATGATTCATCGGCCGCTCCTAGATAGATACCTGAAGACGAATATTAGCAATGCTGAGAGGCAGCTATGTGAGCCTCCGGTTTTGTATACCTAGGAAAGCTATGGCTAGAAATCCACGGTCAATGTGAGGTGTTGGTGACCCTGTCTTGCCATCCTGTCCGGCCTCTCTGTCGTGATCCAAGTATGATTGACTCCCATTAAGGGGCGTAGTTTCATCAGACATCACTCCAGGCTGATAATAAGGATTTCCCAATTATGGTTTGCGAAAAAGGATCGTAGAAAAGTTGAAAGCAAAACAATTAAAGAGAGTATGGAAATCCGGACCCTAATGGTCGAGCCGTATGTTGTAGGCTGATTTTCATGGACGTGAAGAACAAAAACAAGAAACAACCTTGCGAGAAGGTTGGAAGAGGGATATGCAGTTGATCCTACTCAGGCTTTGTTTTTAAGCAAGGACAGATCTGCCAACCACAAAGATTTGCACACCTGACAAAAGTGATATGGTGTGGGTCGAAGAAGGGAAGAGGCGATGATCGTCAATCAGAGCTGAGATCTGAATGAAAGTGGAGGGGCTCGCGGCCATCATTTTGTGAACACTGGTTCAGTTCATTCCACTAGTGATGCAAGGTAAATCAGCCCAGCAGGCAACATGTATACCCTTTCCCACGTATGGCGCGCTATTGGCTTATAGTATTACGTTTCTGATGGCCCCTTCACACGTTTTATTGCCCTTTGAAGTCTTGGAGTGGCTAAAGATGTTACACAGGATTATCACTTGCATGATATACAACCCAAGATCCGGTGTTGGTCGACATTATGGAGGGGCTTTTTAAAGATTCGTCTCAGCTGAAAATCTCGCAATATGTCTATGTAGGGCTGGCTCAGCTTTTACTTGACGAATTCCACAAACCTTGGGAATCGCATCATGGCTTGAGTTTGATGACGGATTCTTGTTCGTACAGCATTTATCCCAGTAACGTTCTTATGGGGTTCTTTCATAGTACATCTGAGCCCAGCCTGCCCAAGGAGCTCTCTTTACTAGCACCTACTTAGTATTAGACAGTCTCATTTTGAATCGCAACGTTATTTGAAGAAATATGGCTATGTTCTTCCGTATCTAAATCTTGTTCGCCCTATCATACATATCATACACTTTGAAAAAAATACTCAATCTGGGCCTAGAAAGGCTCCATCCTGGAATACTCCGCTTCACGAATACCTTTTAGGATGGTCATTACGCCCTAGAAGAACTAAGAATAATAGTTGTAATATGGACCTGTCTTTGCACCAGGTCATATGCCTTGATATTCTTGACGCGTTCGATTTCGGCTGTGATCAAGTTTTTGTAGGGTTTTGCCAGGTGTGTACATAGTATGCCCAGAATCAACCTAGATCCGCAACAGACACAGCCAACTTGTAACTAAGTATTCAAAGTAATTCTACTCTACCCTAGTGAGATGGGGGGGCATGTCCATACGGACACAAATCAGAGATTATGCAGTAAAGCTGGTCATTCAAAAGCTTACGGTCGCGGTTTATCTGACGATGCAGTGGCAGGTTCTCAATAAGACCCGTTTCCAGGAACAAAATTTCTTAAAATAAGGCACAATGCGCCCTGAAGAACCCCCACAATCTAGATGAAATCCAGGCCGATTCAAGTGTTCATGGGTATGAATTCTGTAAAGGGGCGGTGTGTTGGTAAAAATTACACACAATCTGGCGAAGTCTACAAGTCTCTGTAATCGCGTGTATTTTGCGACCCACTCTAGCTCCAATTTCATGAACATTACGATCGTGTATATTACTTGCTGCAGAGTCGTTAATGCATTAGTCGATCTTTGCTCGGCCTGAAATTGTCAGCCAAGCCACGCAGAATGTCCGATGATAGTTGTAAGCCGAGATGCAAGCCTTCCGCCATGATGCTACAATTATCCTTAGCTATTCAGACACGTTAAAAAATCAAGATCAGGTATAGTAAAGTATGCATTTCTCTTTGTCCATTTTATCCACTCGGAAGCTCATTGTGCTACATAGCATACAGAACAGGAAAGAATCCACTTCTTCAAGCAGATAATTTGCACAATTGTAGAGGGCAAACGATACATCAGCTACTGTACCTCAACCTCTAAATATTATTTAAAACCGAAAAAAAGGAGCCCCTCGCATACTCATTGCATCGAATCTGGTGTTACGTGAACAACCTTGTTCCACTCTGCTACACGATGCATGCTTTCGGACCCCGTGTGTCCGGTAGCTCGCTGCAGAGGAAGCTCTCCGTTCAAGGTACCTAGAGAGCTTGCAGCTATGGCTAAAAGCGTTATTCTGTAGATTTGGGGCAATAAATACCCGAGAGGCGAAGAGAAACGGCAATTATGATCCTCAAGTCATATCTTTACCCCTTCGAATCTTTCTGTCATCCCGCTCCACGATGGGCTTCAGCAGTGAGGTGGAAATCCTTCCACTTACACATCTATCATTTGGGCTTCTAGTCGCTGCTCTCTTCTGTACCGCTTTTGTATCTGCCTTCAGAGCCGGAAAATACTTCCCTCACAATGAGCTCAAAGAAAAAGTCCGTCCATCGTTGTCGGTCAAAAGAGAGCCAGTCCCAATCCGTCAAACAGCCAAGCTAGCAACAGAACAAACGGCATTCAGTGAAATGGAATTATACAAGGGTCTCTATTTCAAGTTACAGCATCTTGAGGATTATCCAGAAGTCATACCAATTGCCAAACAGTCGTTGTTGTGGTTGTTATCAGAGGGGCTGAAAGACTTCTCGAAGAACCGAGAGGACAATATTCTTTCAATCCGCGATTTCGACAAGGATAAGCTGGCCAAGTTTCTTAGTGATCATCACCAAAAAGTGACGGAAAGCTACAAAGAATATATTGCCCAAAGGCAATCAGGGGGTGCTCGACAGCTGGTCCGAGACCGTGAAGATGCGGAAAGGTGGTTGAGGAAAATCGCGCCATTGAAGCTTGTCGATGGAGCCTGGTTAGGACATTTCAACAAAATAACGATGCCCTTTGCTCTTCGCCCGATTGTGAAACAAACCTGGCAAATATTCACCGAAGAATTGGGAGATGGAAATATCAATCAGCATCACGTTTACATTTTCGAGGAACTACTCAAGCAATTCGAGCCCATGTTGCCTTCCCCGATGGAGAAAGAAATCCTCCACCCCCGATACAAATTTGATAGCCTGAAATATTGGAGGATGGGTGCTGCCCAATTGATGATCTCCTTGTTCCCGAATGAATTTCTCCCTGAGATCCTAGGATTCAACATGCACTTTGAAATGCTGCAATTGGACACAATGCAAGCTGCCAAAGAGTTGCCAGAAGTCGGCCTTGATCCATACTATTTCCTCCTTCATGTTTCCATTGATAACTGTCACTCTGGTCATGCTGCCATGTCTATGAATGCCCCTGTAAACTACATCCAACATATATTGGAGACTGAGGGCGAGGAAGCCGCTCAAATTGTGTGGAGGCGAGTCCAAACAGGGTACATTTTTAGCGAGTGGCTAGGCCAGAAAGACGAAAAAGCAACCGATATACCCCTCGAACACGACAACATTCCTTGCGATAAACTCGAGGCGCAGGTGCTTAAGATATTTTCTGCCAAAGCTCATGCAGCCCATGGACTACACTGCGGCTGCAAAGCTAAAATCAAGAATCGCTCTCTTGATGACTGGCTGGACCCGGTGAAGTTTACAAATGAAGAATGGCAGTATGACTTCCTTCGATCTTTGAGTACATCTAAGCCATGGATCTACCCCGGAGACAGCAATAAAAGCAGACTCGTGACTGAGCTTCGTTGGGGAGGAAAGATGTTTGGCTCTTTTACAAGAGACGAAGTCTGTATCCTGGCACAATGGATTGACTCCATGAGACCGCATCGCATTCCATACTACTACGACTTTGCTGGATTTGCAGCAGCTTCACACTGTCAAGGCTGCGGGGTTTCCAATTCCTCAGCAGTAACTGCCGATAAATCAAATGTTGCCCCTGCGCTCAAGCTTGAAACAACAGTCTTGGCCCACACATTACACATAAAGCAGAGTTCAGACCATCCAGCGGCCGATATCGATTTGTCACTTCTGATTCCCCTTTGGCATACACAGCCCTGCCTCTTGGAGTCATTTGTATACGCGCCAGCACGAACTGCCGACAAGCTTGGATCTGCGGTACTGTGTCTTTTACGAGCACAATTTGGCTTTCAA
Organism: Penicillium citrinum; assembly: GCF_028827155.1. Taxonomy (NCBI): domain Eukaryota; kingdom Fungi; phylum Ascomycota; class Eurotiomycetes; order Eurotiales; family Aspergillaceae; genus Penicillium; species Penicillium citrinum. Next base: position 1,704,620 of record NW_026622692.1, read on the forward strand.
ACTGAGAGCCCGATTGCCACTGGTATCCATGAGCCCTATGGCGAAGAGGCTGCGGACATTGTCAGCATTGGACTCGAGATGATTGAACGTGCTTCATTGCAAGTCCCACCAGACCTAAAGTCTCTTCTCGCCCGTTGGCCCTCCGAGTTCTCCGAGAAAATGCTCCAATTATCCTCAAAGCCCCTCCAAAACTTCAGTGTCCTACTCGGTATGTCCATGGCTATGCTTGAGCTACAGGAGACTGTAGCAAAGGACTCAGGGTCTGGTCTTTTATCACCACAGAGCTACATCAATTTGCAGGCGCTGGTCCGCAGGCAGTACCATTATCTGCAGGAATGCTATAAATGCATATCCTCAGATGAGAAAGCGGTTGAAGAGTTCTCGCACGGTTATCGATTAGCCAGAAGTGAGGTACAAAAATGCTTTAAGAATCAAGATTGAACTTGAAGTTGAAGAAGTATATGATACGATGGAAGACGTTGAAGTTTTATTCCTTGGGTTGATTTCAAAAGATCTGGTTAAAGCACAATGTCCCGGTAATTACATGATACGACTGCAATTGGATTTTCTTGTCATAGCAAATATTTCTGAAATGTGAAGTTCCCAGCTCTTCAAAGGATCAGGCCGATGATCCTGCTGAAGGACACGCCTTACTTACTGTATCATATCCATGTTCATCATCCAATTGGCGATGTTTCAACTATGATTGAATCAGAGCCACCAAGAGCCATCAAATCTAATTCTCAGTAAAAACGGCTCAGGGAGATAGACTTAATCATAAAATGGTATTCTATTCAGATTATTGTGCACCCAGCAATGAATCGTGTCTTTCGGGGGACGTTTGAACTTCAAGTCTTTGCCCTCAGTCCATTTTGTGCCAGATGGTATCCGCGGACTTTAATTTTCGGTAAACTCCGAATAGTAACTGCTAAGCTATACTTAGCGGCTCTAGTATTTCGGTATTCTTGTGGATGTGGATGAGATGTAAATTTTGGGAAATTGAATTGAAACAGCCATTGGACTTGTTCCAGTAATACCACTTGCTTGACCATCTCATATATCCTCTGTGTACATTGCTGCTTATTTCTAACACGGATACGCAAGATCAGTGACATCCTGCCATTCTTTGTTCGAGGCATATGACTGTCGTATGGGCTCCAATATGTGGTTGATCATTTCAGCCACCCCAGCCTTGATACCATCACCACTAACCCTGCCTTTCTTGCAGTCCGAGAAAAAGTCATCATATAATCGGTACGTTTTCTTCTCACCGTTTACAAGCAAGCAAGAAAATCCCCTCTTGATGCCCAAGCTTGCGCTAACCCGCGTAAACGGAATAATAACCATTTGGACCATGGCGAGGAGTCCACTACCTTCCAACTGACTCTCATCATAGACACAACCCATGATTTTTTGAGTCACATCATCTGCAGAATCAAGAAATTCGATCTTTGTTGAGGCTGCCTTGGATGAAGACATCTTGGAGCCGCTCAGTGCTGGCAGAAGAGGGTTCACGAGGTGAGCCTTCTGCTCAAATCCTAGACGCGGAAGAACAGAGTTGCCGAAATTGAACATGCCGCGCTATGTGTGAAAGTGTTTAGTAATCGTCGGAGGTGTCTGAGTGATGGGCAAAAAAGAGACCTACCTGGTCTTCACCACCAAGCTGAAAATGCACGCCTAGAAAGGCCTCGGCCAGAGCCTGGCGTCCAGGACACAGCATTGGGCTAAAGCAAGGTGTCTCGTCGATTTCATTTCCGCATGCCTTAATTCCCGCTTGCGATGCTAGAACGGATAGCTGATGTTCCTTCTTGATAAATTCTGGGTTATAGGTAAAGCTCTCAGACTCCGTGACAAAGGAGATCTTCGATTTAGGAACACCTAAACTGTTGAGGATGGCAGTGATCAGGAACTGATAGTACTTGGTTCGGTAAGCAACACGTTCTATCGAAACGTCATGGTTGACGAGGAATGCATAGGTATCGGCATAATATACGGTAGTCTCGTTTGGTGTTAGCTTTTAAAATCCAATTCCGATAGGATCCAGGGATTGAGTCAAGTACCTCTACACCCGCTGCAACAAATTCCATCAGTTTAATACAAGGTAGTAAATATCCGAGATGAGCTTCATATCGTTTCTGTTAATGTCTGGCTTTACTACGAGGCATTCGAATTTCTAGTGACTCACGTTTTCCAGTAGGTGCAGTACCTTCGGAACACAATTTGTCAGTTCTTCTTGGGTCAATTCAATACACAGAGCACAGGTTCACTAACCCCAGAATCCTTTGAGGGGTAGTCCATTTTGGAGGCGCTCCTTGATGATGTGTTCATCTTGCACAGCTACCCCACGGGTGATCGACTTATAAACCGTATCAATTGCCATGATGTGATTGGAAAACCCAGAAAATGCGAGCAGCAGATGTGAACTGGAGGAGTGGACTTGAGTAGAGAGCTTTTATATATACAAACGCACTTTAGGAGAACTGCCTCAATCGGTTCTGAAATTGAAGTCAAAATTCACACCCCCCGAATTTACCTGTTATGTAAATAGTACACTAGATGCTTCGTACATGCAGCCGCATCGAATCACTAGCGCCAAATAACCGCATCTGCAGGGTAACACAAGAATTATTCCGACGGCTGAGCTGAAGTGGGTCTTGGGCTTGGATCGTACTTTTTAAGCATACAGTTATGCGGAGTCATCATATGTGACACACCACTGCATGAGTGGAATGATCTATCGAGTGGCGCTCTAAGGCGTCAGTATACTCCTCAATGAACAATCAAGTGTGGTTCTTCTTCTGGTGATGAGCGTGAACTGTGTATCAATTACTTTCCGGCAGCAATTAACTTGAAGCTCCAGTAGAACGACGATATTAATTGCAGTCTATATTTCGTAAGCTATATATGTGCATACAATATTGATTCTAACTCAACATCGACGGGCATGAGACAGACTATGGAGACCTCGTCATTGTGAGTGGATTTTAGGGAATTACTGCTACTCAATGTATTCAATAAGCTGAAAGTTTCAGTAGTCGACCCTGGAATACAAACTTGATTGTCAGCCGTCTTGAGATCTTCAACCAAAAACAAAAAGCTTGATTTTACGTGAAAGATGGGTTTGAAGTGATATATTTAAATTTTGTATAAACATGACGTGCCCCAATTCTGCCACTGACAGCACGTTCAAATTTGCTTCGAGGGTCTCAGGAAATAGGAGATCATGGGTCGATCCTCGACACCATCAACAGGCTGAGTAACACGATGGACAGGAGAATGGAGACGTCCACCAGTTTGTCGCTGCAACGAATTGGCAATGTTTACGAGGATGTACTGGCTGTTAGGCTCAATCCATAGCCATTCCTTTGTCTCCGGGACCTGAAGCTGACTAGCCCACTTCTCGCACCAGAGCAAGGTGATGGATCCCCCATCAGTGTGCGTAGTATTCGGGACATCGTTGACGGTTGGCTCCGTTGGACCAGACAGGAGCTTCAGGCCGCTGTCGTTAGGCTCATCAACTTTGTGGGTGCTTTCCAGGTCGGAAGAACCACTAAGAGATAGACCCGCGGAGAGGGCTCGGAGGCAAGTTCGTGAGACTTTATCACAAGTGTCGGAGAACTCCTCTAGCAGCTGGCTGTATGGTACCAACTTGCTTGGCAGGTTGACAGTCTTTCGTTCGTCACGAGCAATCTGCATTGCATGTTAGCTTTGATGCCAGATGTATAGGCCTTTAAAAGATACCTCATAGGACTCATGACCGGGCCCAGTCTTATATCCCCGATCAATGCCGTCTCTGAAGTCCTTCATTTTCTCTTCTCGCGAGAGCGAGAAATAGTCATCGCATGCCTTGTACAATTTTTTGATATCGTTGGTGACAGTCTCGGAGTTTTGCCCATTAAACGAAAGATAGAAGAATCCCACTTCCTCTGCCGCCTTGACGAGCTTCTCGATCTCAGCACCATCGTTCGCTTCAAGCTTGTCGACATTGATGACGCTCAGGTTGGAGATCTGTAAAGGTTGCTCGCCAATCATTTTTGTGATGATGGGAGCGGTGGATGTTGTGGTTTGGCTCATTTTGATAAAGATGAAAGAATCGAAAAACTTTCAATATCGATGATTAGGAAAGGTTTTGATGCCTTTGCAGCTCGAGTAAATGGATGTAGTAAGAAAATACTGAAATGTATGATAGAGAAAAATGGTAATCAACTTGCTAGCTGCTAACTACTGGTATTTCAATTCACCGCTTCATATTCAAGGTAAGCTGGAAATATGATTGATCTTCCCTGTATCGATTTAGTTCGATCGTCATAGGTACCTTGATGCTACGAAGCTAGTGGATGGATCATCGCAAAGGTCGAGGTGGCCGAATGATCCATGCACGGCATTTGCAATAGTAACCTGGATAACGATGTTGCTGCACGATTTACTCTAATAACTATGTACATGTGGCGTGGCCAGGCCATGACCCAACCTCCAAGTTTACAATCGCCGCAAACAAACGCGTTGATATCTGCATGTATACATAGTACCGATTCCCACCAGACTAAGTGGACCAGTAGTAATTTACTGATACCGATCGTTACGACCGTATGGACACTGTACTGATACCGCAGTAATATGCAACTATTCACGACACGAGTTGCGGGCCCCCACTCGATCGATTCGATCGTCACATGAAGAAAATATCTCCGTCCAATATATTGACGCAAATGCACTTCCAGTACATATGTACATATGCGATCTGTACAGTATCTGCAAAGTACCCACATGCACATAGATGTTGTGACACCAGGAACCTGCATGTCAAGATGTAGCTGGAAAAATTCAATTGATCGACCAGCTTCTTGCAGAGCAAAGCCTTCGAAAGGTTACACCGCTGGTCCTCAGGGGGCCGTGCATGGATTGGAACGGGAATTAGCTTCTCGAATCAGCATCTATGGCTATTTGGTACATTAGTGTATCGATGGTTGGTGGCTATACTTCGCTATTCGAAACCCGGATACTCCGTAGAGGAGCTTTGTATGTATGTAGACTATCTTCGATAGTTCACATTATGAGAGAGAGAAAAAAGAAACCTTGAAGGGGCCACAAGAGCTTTTTGGTGGGCCAAACATAAAGCACTGTGAGCCGCCACTCCGTCTGCTATAAATTCCACACATTCAAGGCCAGGCCGATATTACATCCCCGTTTGTTGCTTGTCACAAAGAATAGTAACCAATATGTGTGGAATTTCAGCCTTGGTTCAAATCCAAGGACCAGAAAACCTTCCTCGACCGGACCGTAATGCTATCAATGAAGAGGTAAACAAAAGTCTAGATATTATCAAGCACCGGGGGCCAGATGCGCGAGGTACCTGGATAAGCTCGGATAGCCAAGCAGGTACGCAGAATTCGTCCTTGCTCATAGCCGTCAGCTTAAATATCTGACATAAAATAGCTCTTGGACATGTCCGACTCTCGATTGTCGACCTTTCGCCCGACGGAAACCAACCCTTCATTGACCACGATTCCGGGATCTGCGCAGTAGTCAACGGCGAGCTCTATGGTGCCGAGGCTTACCACGAGCAATTGAAAAACGAATATAAATTCCAGGGCAACTCTGACTGCGAGATCGTGATTGCTTTGTACAAACATTATGGGCGGGGGTTTATGTCTCATCTTCGTGGAGAGTTTGCCTTCGTGCTGTGGGATACAAAAAGACAATTGCTGTTTGCTGCTAGGGATCGCTACGGCATCAAGCCCCTGTACTATACCGTCCTTGGAGGCGAGAATGGTGGGAAAAAACTGGCCGTGGCCACCGAGATGAAGGCATTCCTTCCATATGGGTGGAAGCCTCATTGGGATGTTGATTCCATTCGGGGGCATTCGTGGAAATGTGGCGAGAGCACATTCTTCAAGGGTGTGAAGAAAGTATGTCCCCAGCATCTTGCTCCTGGGTTGATACACATACTGGTTGTCATCTGAGATGTCTAATCTACTTTCACTCTGAATAGATCCTTCCGGCCCATTATCTCACCTACCAAGAGGGAGGTGACATTAAGCAGACTGTTTACTGGGATACCGATTTCCCTGATAAGGTGAGCCTTTTGTGGTCTCAAGTCCTATCCTACAGGAGATGGAGTGAAAATTCTCGAATTACCGCTGCCATTCAACATGACGCGTATTTTCGATACCATCCTATACTCGCATATCTGATCAAAGTCAAGGAGCACTGACTGAACATCATAGAGGGTACCTGAGACACGAACCGAGGCCGAAATGGTCGAAGGCGTCAGAGAACGGCTCCTGGATTCGATTCGCAATCGCCTTCGAGGTGATGTCCCCGTTGGTGTCTATTTAAGTGGTGGTTTGGACTCGTCCACTGTCGCTGGCATGGCAGCCCATCTGATCAAGGAAGAAAGATCGAAGCTCAATAACGATACTATTGGGGATCTCTCTCGCCTGAAGTGTTTCACCGTCCAATTTGATAAGGACAGTGGCGTGGATGAGTCTGGTCAGTTCTAGATTTCTCCAGACATGCTAGCACTAAGTCTAGACATTGGCTAACATGTCATAGAGATTGCAAAGCGCACAGCAGACTGGCTTGGTGTCGAGTACCACGCCGTCCATATGGACGAAGAAAACCTGGCCAAACGGTTCGAAGACGCCGTCTGGTTTAGCGAATTCCCATTCCCAGATCTGAATGGACTCGGAAAATTGGCTCTCGCGGAGAAGGTTCATTCATTGGGCATGAAGGTTATGCTCAGTGGTACGTTTATCTCACCTTGCGGAGCGCAATTTGAGTGATGTTAACATGGAGACTATATAGGCGAAGGCTCAGACGAACACTTTGGCGGCTATGCCGATTTCCGTCCCGATGCAATTCAAGAAAAAGATCATTCCTGGGCCCCCTCACATATCCCCGAAGCGGATCGCGAAGTGGCTTTTAATGCTGCACGATCCAAGACGGGTGCCATCGTTTTTGGCAACGCCTCATATACAGTCCCCGAGTCGACAGCAGCGATGGTCAATAATACACACACAATCAGCGAAATCGCCGCTTGTGGCAATATGCCATTCCTCCCTTGGACTGATGCATACTTGGCTTCGGGTGGAGATCCTGAGACCCGACTTGCGGAAGAAATGGACGGACGTGCTCTGGAGGCAATGGAAAAGAAATGGCACCCTCTCCATACATCTCAGTACATCTGGCTGAAGTCTTACCTGCCCAACTTCATTCTCCGTTGGGGTGGTGACAATATGGACATGGCGCACAGTGTTGAAAGTCGGCCACCTTTCTTAGACCACCATCTCACTGAATATGTTAACAATCTGCCACCCAGTCTAAAGATGAAATATGACCCATCTTCTGGTATCCCCGGTGAGTACGGTGCTTTCAAGGAGAAGTACATTCTCCGCGAGGCAGCCAAGCCCTTCCTTACAGAGGAGATCTACTCAAACCGTAAAGCATCATACGTTGGGCCTTCATTGTACAAACAAGGCGGACCAATTCACCAACTATATTCAAGACTTCTTTCAAAAGAGAACGTGGAGCGTCTTGGGTTTGTGGATTGGCAACGTGCGGAAGATTTCCTCAACAGAACATTCATTGAAGGCGATCGTAAAGCCTTCCGTGTGGCTACTATGATTGCCCAATTTGTTGTCCTCAGCCAGAGGTTCGGCGTTGCGTCTGCCGCTCCCCTACCAAATTGAGTTATTGCTTGACTTTAGATACAAATAGAAACTTATGCTCGTTATCGTGGGACCCGATTGGAACTGCCTTCTACTCAGAGCAGGGCAAAGATGCTGAGAAATCGCTTGGAGTGAAATGGCTTCCATGACACCATCTGCTATAATTCTGCATAAATTTGTAAAAACTTGAACATCTCGTTCAGCCTCTAATAATCTACCAACACCTGCAATATTGCTTCAGAGCAGAAATATAGTGATGAAGGATTAGCTAGGTCTGATGATACCAGTAAATAGCGTGAAGGCACTTCCAACTTTCACCCATTTAGTGTAGGTATGAAGCTCAAGGTACAGGCAGACACCACTTTTAGCCAAAATCAGAGAGGAGAAAGAGTCAGAAACTCCAGATGTAGTGAGAGAAAATACTGAGGCGCGCCGACAGTCTTTTAAAATTGAATTTCCTCTACTCGCAATACTAGTTGGTAGAATTATCTACTGTAAATTGCTCCTAAAGGCACCAGCCATTCAGCCCTACTAATCAGAGACCCCAAAACAGACTTCAATTTAGGATTATAGTATACCACTTCATCTTCGATAGGTCAGTGTGCTAGCTGTCCGTGGAAGGGTCACCAATTGTGAAGCCTAGATGAAGGAGTACATAATAAAGTCCAAGTTTACCTTGAAGGTGGAGTTTGGTTATTGACCTCCACTCTGCCACCAAGAAGCGAGCCTGGACCAAGTTCTCACTGACCAATTTTCGTCGGTGTATTCCATGGGTAGTTTCAAAGTTAGCAGATTATCTTTCTTGGGGCTCGTGCAGTTGTGAGGAGTTTACTACGTATCGAAATCTCAATTGATGAGATATACCACTTGTTCCATTCTTTTGCCAGCATTTTCCTGGCAGAGCTTCTTGGCCGTTCACAATTGGGGTAGACCAGACTTATGGAGCCTTTAATCAAGCTTTACGGATCTACGGTGACTTTATCAGCACACAACACGCTGTGTTCCCTTTGAAAATTTCCTCGCAAAGCTTCAACAACTTACAGGCTGTATTTGCGAAACCTGCGAAGTCATTATTTGGAGAGGGGTCCATCAATTCAACATCGCCATTTGACAAAGAGAATCATATTTTACCATCCGAGCAAATCTGAGCTGTACAATATTTAGGCGACATTGCTACTTCGTTTGACATGACGATCTTCGACGAAGTTCAAGAGCATATCAAATACTTGACTCTGACAAATACTTGGCCCAAATTCATTGATTCGATGCGCCGCGGCTCAACTGATTCCGATCGCAATGATTTAACTCATCTTTCGGATGCCTCTATGCGCAGTTGGATCTTCAAGGCACGAGTCAAGCTCAGTCCTTCCTTTAAAGATTTCTTGGACAGAGTATCTTTGCATTGAATTAGATCACTTAGCATGGTTTAACCTACGTGATGTCATTCATTTCTTCACTTTATCGACTTTATTCTTTGTATATATTTCTATTCTATCCTCATTAAATGTTATTGAACTGAGATTACGGTTTCTTCTTCTTTTTGGGTTCAATGGCAGCAACTGTGTCCACGCCGTAGTGGAATGATAGAACGGTATTACGGATTCTCCTCAACATCCGATTCCAAGTAACGTTATTCCTCCGTCGGGGAATTTTTGAAAGCCTCAAAGTCGTTCATTCGACTCTGGGGATTTCACAACTTCAAATTGAAAGTCTACCCAACTCTCTGGAGAAAACAGTCCTGACTGGATCGGGGATACTTCGGAGATACGTGAAGCACGAGTCGATCAAATTTAACCTACTTTTTCTAAAGACTCCTATTCACCTTAGACTCTTTCATCGAACATTTCGTGAATGGACTCCATATCCTTTGAATATTTGGATATGGAATCCGTAAGGTCTTCATATGCAGGAAGTCGATCTCGGAAATCTCATACTAAATCTCGTCTCGGGTGTGGAAACTGCAAGAAGAGACGAATCAAGGTAGATTAAAGACTTGTCCCTTCTGTAAGTGGGCCGACGCTTATCAATTATTTAGTGCGATGAGGACAGGCCTCAGTGTATGCAGTGCATACGCCACTCGGTCAAATGCAATTACAGCCAAGCTTCTTCGTCTTCCTCCCCTGCTAGAGCGAGAACCACACCTGAAGTAGCGCCCGTGAACTTGAGTGTTGAACCGGCGACGGAAAATCCATTCATCTCTTCCTCACAGTCAGCATTCGTTGTGCCCAAAAGAGCTCATAATAGGGGAAAACATCATGTGGAGCAACTGTCTCCATCGGCCTCTTCAGAAGGGACGGTCACACGTCGACAGTTCCAGTTCACAGCGAGTGACATGATCCTATTTCATCATTGTCTTTCCGCAGAAGATCTCAAAGACCATTTACCAGATGAGCTGATTCGACTGGGATTCTCTGTGCAATACGTAATGCATCTGCTTCTAGCAATTGCTGGATTCCATCTCAATAAGGTGCCAGCAAAAAGTCGCGTGGAGAGATTTATGAGTCCAAGCTTTGATTATTATGTCGAGGCTGAACGTCATCTTAGCATTGCTATTGCAGATGTTACAGCTATAAGTTCCCGGTTGCATGAGGGGTGTAATCATAGCATCTATATCGCGGCTGTTTTCATCTTTATCTGCTCACTTGCTAGAGGCCCTCAATCTGGCGAGTACTTATGTTTTCGCGATGACAACGATATCCCGGCTATACGTCTTTTCCATGGACTGCGCTCTATCATCGAGTCTATCAATAATATTGGCTCTGTTCCGGCAATATCGGAGATACAACCTCGTGTTAGACCAGACCAGCACCAAGAAAACATGACAGAAACCGAAGAGCAACCCCCAGTTTCCCAACTCCATGAACGAGTTGAAGAAAATGGCCAGAATTTCTACTCAGAACCACTGAAGTGTCTGCAAAATTTGATCATGGATACATTTCCGCCTCATGACCTGCGTCATTCTTCGTATGTTGAAACATTCGAGCTACTCGTATCCCGATACGATGCCATATTTGGTAGCACAGCTCCAGTCGCGGGCCCTGAACTCTGGCCTCAAATATTTGGTTGGCTGTACATGCTTCCTGATATTGTTACCTTGGATATGCAACAGCGTCACCCTATCGCATTACTCTTGTTCTCCTATTTCACTGTTTTGCTTTATCAGCTCGACTTCGTTTGGTTCATCAAGGAATGGCCTTCGCATATTCTCAAAGCTGTTTCTCACTCATTGGAAGACACGTATCAACCATTACTGTCATGGCCACTTAAATGGACCCAGCTTGTTGATATATGAAAGTATGCATTCTCAAGACAATGGACTATAATGCAATGTACAGCCTGCTCGGTTCTGAAAAAGTAAATTCGCTGATAAGTACCTGAAAATGCTTCTATCAGTGATAGAAGCATTTTGGCTCCATTGGGACTTGGAACTATCTCAGATAGATTCTTAGTAAATTGGTTAGAAAAGTGACTGATCATCCAATGGACTTTAAATTATGGCAGATATGTTAATTATGCTCGTAGTTACGACACCTGATACATGGACCACGAGGACGGACTATCCTCCGGGGCTTACGATCGTGTCCATTTTTTTTTTTTGGAATTTCGGGCATCCCGGCTCAAATTTTCCCTCTTGTTCTTGAAACGATTATTGCGGTCCCGAGGGTGCTCCAGGGCACCAACTTGTGAATTTTTTTACTGTAATCGTGCAAGGCGCCGAAGACCCACAACTGTTGTATATTCCAGATCTGGCCAATCACAACTTGCTACAGTTCTCACTTGATGAGATTTCACGAAGATGATTGGTCAAATCAAAACGAATGCGAACTTCCTAATTGGGATTGTAGGTCCTCAGCTACTCTTCAAATGAAAATTGCTAAACCGAACCCCTTAACCCGAGAATAAGTAGGTACCGAGTATATAAGGGTATAAGAGAATTCAAATCTTTCGTCTTCCAAAATTCTCCCTTTTCACAAGTTTCCTATTGTCATCTTTCAATATTTCCATTGTCCCAATGGCGGATCCTACGCAAAGGGTCTATCGAGCTTGGCCGAAAGGACCTCCGACATACCAACAAGCCAACTCAGACTCTTCTGATATTACCCAGAGTCGAAAGTGGAATTATTCACTCTTTGATTGTTGCTCTCCAGGCACACTCTGTGTGTATCCTCGTGCGCATCTGTAACAATTGAATAGCTAATCTAATTTCATCAAGGTTTGACAAGCTGTTGTCTCCCATGCCTGACATATGGAAAAACTCAGACTAGGATCAAAGACTCAAGCTTGCAAGGTTTTAGCTACATAAATGGGCCCGTAAGTATTGACGCAGATCCAACCAATGCAACGATGCTAACCTGTTGCCGCAGTGTGCCATCTGGAGTTTCCTTAGTCTGGGAGCTATGCAGTGGATCATGCAAACCATTACTCGCGGGGAAATGAGAGAACAATACGGAATTGAAGGTTCCTGCTGTGGTGATTGCTGCGTGTCGGTCTTTTGTGGCTGCTGTGCACTCATCCAAGAAGAAAAGGAAGCAGAGCTTCGAACGAGACCGGAGCTTGTTGGCTACCAGAAACCACCCCATATGGCTATGCCATAAATTATCTCCTTTACACATGACAAACATTCAGGTATTCACTACTATGATATTCTGACTTTCGATTGTCAAACTTGCCAATTGGTTGCCGTGTGATCAGTCCTTCGTTTACCGTGTTCCTATGTTCTCTTTTGTGTCCGACTTCAGTACTTACATCTTTCCTTTTATTTTTCTTTTCTCTTGTTGGATTTGAATAAAGCTCCTCGATTAAAGCCCTTCAGTAGAGATGAATATGCAATACAAGTGTAATTGAATGATTTAGAAATTAGTCAACTACACATGCATTGTGTATAAGTACTGTGCTGATAGTAACTATAAATTCTTGGAGTCCACCTGGACTCCAAGAATTTATAGTTATCTGATGATCCATCAATGGGCATTGATGGATCATCAGATGAAGTCAACCTTGACATGGATGTATTGGAATACATCCATGTATCAAATATATATGGATATATAATAAAGAAAAAAGGTTATTAGTGTTCTTGCTTACTCGCGAGACCTGGAGGATAGAGAGCATACGATGAAAATTCTCAGCTTCCAGTGCAGACCTATGTCTTCAAAGGGGCAAATCTTATGATTTTGATTGTATCAAACCCATGTCTACTTATGTGTTATAACTACTAACCTTCGTAGTTAAATATTGTAGTATAGCGGGTGCTATACATTCGGGCTGCACTTTCATAACCTTTCATACTAGGAGTATGGGTACATACAGCTTCAAGTAAATACACAACTAAACAATCAATTCTCAAATTCTTCTTATAATTCCGAGATATCTTACAAGTTGCTCTCTGTAAAGAAATCCTTATTTCATGCCTGTCTACAAGCTGTGGATATGACGCTGCGCCCTCATTAGCTAATCTGCTCGGCCCCGTAAACAGCGGCAGTCCGGCTTCCCCCCCCAAGTCGCTCCACCTTCATCTACCCAAGCAGCCACCATGTCCTCCAAAAAGATCGAACAATGGGAAATTGAGCGATACTGGGAAATCTTCGCATCTCTTTCCAATGGCCAGCCTCGCTTAACTAGTGCCCAGGCTGCCTCCGTGCTGCGTAACAGTCGCCTGCGCGATGACCAGCTTGAGAAGGTCTGGGATATCGCGGACGTGGACGGTGACGGAGAGCTTGATTTCGAGGAATTTTGCGTCGCAATGCGCCTTGTATTCGACCTTGTTAATGGCGTACGTATTGATTCCTTTCCTGTTGTCTTTCTTGCGCTATCACCCCACCGTCTCGGATGAATTGACCTCCTCTCTCTTCCCTTCCCCCAATTCGTGGCTGACGGCATTCTTTCGTACAGGAGCTACAAGAAGTCCCTGCTGTTTTGCCAGATTGGCTCGTCCCAGAATCAAAGTCACACCTAGTACATGCCACGCGAGCATTGAGCGGCCGCCCCGAACAGTTTGAGCGGATAGAGGATGAGGATGATAGCCTTGGCCTCAAGGATGGTTTCGAGTGGTATATGAAGCCAGCGGACAAGGCAAAATATGAGGAAATTTATAGCGCAAATCGCAGCCCCCGTGGCCAGACTACCTGTCAGAAGATACCTCCCAGACGCTTAACTATTACCCGCTGACCCGTGATCTGCAGTCGAATCCCTACAACCCCTATATGATTCTCTTGATGTTCCTGACACCGACATTCGCTCTGCATGGAACCTCGTCAACCCCTCTGTCGCACCCGCAATCAACAAAGATGCCACCCTCGCCTTCCTGCACATCCTCAACTACCGACACGAGGGATATCGGATTCCACGAGCCATCCCCGCATCTCTTCGAGCCTCGTTCGAGAACAACCAGATCGATTACCAGGTAGATAACGCACCGGCCCAACGCTGGGGTACAGAAGGCAATGTGGAAACAACAAGTGGTCGTAAGGCCAAGTTTGGCGACTCATACTTGAGCCGATTAGGAGTGGGCGGCAAGGGCTCATATCAGCCGAAAGGAACCGATTTCAGCGAAACTGTCCAGGACGAAGAATGGGAGAAGGTTCGGTTGCGCCGTGAACTGGCGGAGATCGAATCCAAGCTAAACGCCGCAAACCAAGCCTCTGAGAACAGACGCGACCAGCCACGCAATGATGGCCGACCCAATTGGGTTTTAATCAAGAAAGAAGCGCTCCAGCTACTTGAATACAAGGAACGAGAGCTTCGAGAATTGCGTGAGGGCGTTGGACGCTCGAAGGATGGACAAGAGCTGGAACGATCAAGGGAAGATGTTAAGACTGTCGGAGAGCAGGTTGAAGGGCTAAAGAGTCATCTAGCTCAGCGCAAGGGAACTCTGGCGGATATTCGCCAGCAGATTGAAGAAGAAAGGTCTCGTCGATAGAAACCCCGAAGATGTACTTGATGCTGGTATCTTTATCTGGGTTGTATTGGCTGCATTTTGATATATTTTCTGTACAGCCACATTCCGGGAAAGGAGCTATAGGCGCTCAATGGTTTATTGTTTCACGTTGCCAGCGAAGAAGATGTTAGTATAGTAAATAGCAGAATATCCATTTTTGTCATAATCAAGCAAATAGGAACTTGCTCATATATTCCAACAATTAGGCCAATGGGAGAGCATACTTCAGGAAATGACATATTATGGTTTACGACAAGGACTGCAGTCCTTCGGTTCGAATATGGAGACCATCTATGGATCGAATGAAGCTCGGAATAACCAACCGCTAGCTAGCAGTCCTACTAGGAGTACACGTATGGGCTGCCACTGAGCATCATGATGAACTCCAAGCGTTCATGCCCACATACGAGTACCCAGATACTACTAACACCGTGTTTACTGAATTGTAACTGTAGACAAGTTTGAGTCTCGGCCTTCAGATTCTAAGTTGATCAATGTCTGCCAATGTCTATCTTGATATGAGAAAGTATTGCTTTCGCACGCAATTCAAATATAATATCGTATATTGTACAGGATGTGACTGCGCACGGAAAGGGCAAAAAGCCATTAATGATCAAAGACCAGGTGAACGTTCAGATAAGCTGATCATGCACGCCCTTCTGCGAGTTGAAACGTGAGACCAGCGAGCCAATCGCGATAGAGTTAAACATGCTAAACAAATGATATGCTGAACAATTAGAGGCTGAAACTTCATGAGAAGCTAATTCTGTAGATAGTCGCACAAGATCAAGCCATGAGGGATTCACCCCCATCACGCTTAGTTTCCACAGCCACAAAGGCATGACCGGTCTTATCCAGACCCTTCTCAGCCCGAGAATAGGCCTCTTCGCTACGATCAGTCAAAATAGCAAGTTCATCATCAGAAAGGACGGACTGATCGTTAATCTCAAACTGCTCAAATTCATCTTCTCCCAAAGCCTGACGCAGATCTTCAAGCTCTTGGGCATTGGCATTAGAGTCGAGCAAAGAGCGGAATTTGCCCTTCTGAATGACGAGCCGTTCAAGACGACGTTTGGAATCTGCTTTTTCGAGTAATGTTTGCTCCACAGTTCCCTTTGTGGCAAGTCTGTAGACGATGACGGGCTTCTTTTGTCCGATGCGGTGGGCTCGGTCTTGAGCTTGGAGATCTTGTTGTGGGTTCCAGTCGGAATCGAAGAGAATGACCGTATCCGCGGCAGTGAGATTGATTCCTTGTCCACCGGCACGAGTACTCAGTAGGAAAATCTTATGGGTCTTGGTTGTGTTGAATGCTTTGATTTGAGCTTGTCGGTCAGATTGAGCCATGGCTCCGTCAATACGACAGCAAGGCCAAGAGCGTAGTTGCGTGGCCCATTCCTCGATGATACTCAGTTGTGTCTTAAATTGAGAGAAAATCAGAATCTTGTGTCCCTTTTTCAAGAGATGTGGGACAAGACGGTCTAATAGAAGCATCTTCCCAGAAGCTGACACTAAGGATTCGTCTACTTCCGATGTCTCATCCGTCCAAGGCCAGTAGAAGTTGTGTGGAGAATTGCATGCCAGCCGAGCCTGCAGCACAGGGTTTTGCATCTTCTTTTGACCAATTTCTTTTTCTGTGGGCGATTGTCAGCTAGCTTTCAAAATTAAGGAGGATAACAGTTGACTCACTCGCAAGCTTGATTGTCTCGGCTCTTTCGATCTCCTCAAGCTCGGTATCACTTTTTTCAGGCTCCTCTTCTTCTATTTCGACGCCATTGTCAAGCATACGCAACCTCTTGTCAAACTCTCTATCGCCCATTTCTTTGTAACTTTGAGGACCACGGCGACGGCGACCAGAGCCGGTACTTCCATTGGGAGTGGAAGATCCACTTGATCGCACGCTCTTGTTCGGTGTATCAGATTCGCTGCTTTCTCGCCGGCGTTTCCGACTTGAAGAGCGAGATAAACTGGGGTTCTTGGCCGTCAACCGCTCCAATGCCTTTGTTTCGAGGTATTGACGACCAGTGCCGCTAAGAATCTCTCTGTAGAGTTCCTTTTGCTCCGATGTCAGCGGCGCATACAAAATGTATTCGCGCTTCTTTGGAAGATCGGTTTCCACATCAGTCTTGATTCGTCGTAGAAGGAACGGCTTTAATATGGAATGCATTGTTGTGACGAGGTTTCTCTTCCGGCGTTCAAGAACGTCTGCTTGTCCGCTGTCATCTAGAACAGAGGAAAAGTCGAACCAACTTTCGAAGCTATTCAAGTCGTCAAACACCTCTGGCAGGAGGAAATGCAACAAAGACCACAATTCGGAAATATTATTCTGCAACGGTGTTCCCGTGATGAGAAGTCTGTTGGCAGATCTATAGGCCATGAGTTCTTTAATAAGACGACAGTTCATATTCTTCAGGCGATGTCCTTCGTCCTGTGATTGAATTAGCCATGTTGATGACATGGGCAGTAAAGAGCTAGTACTTACCACCACAATGTATCTCCATTGATACTGCCCAAGGAACTTGCGATCATTCATACAAATCTCATAAGAGGTACACACAATGGGAAAGTCCATGTCACCTTGGTTGCGCATCTTCATGTGCTTGCTTCGGAGCTCTGCTCGTTCAGTCTTCGACCCGTGGTATAAGACAGTATTGATCTCAGGAGTCCACCTTTTGAACTCGTCCACCCAGTTACTGACGGTACTGAGAGGGGCGGCGATTAGAAAGGGCCCAGATACATTGTTTTCCTTCAAGAAAGCAATCATTGAGATGGCTTGAACTGTTTTCCCCAGTCCCATTTCATCGGCCAGAATACCAGAGAGGCCATTCATCCATAGCGTCTTCAGCCACTCAAGACCCTCTAGCTGGTAGGTGCGCATCTGGCCACCCGAAACCAGCGCTGGTTGTTGAGTCGCAACCAGATCCTGCTCACCTATAGCAGTTGGCTTTGACTCGTACTCATCCGCTGCAGTCTCTAGTACTTCCTGCACAGTGGGATTGTCGTCCTTGACCTCAACGTCGGCCTTTTTAAAATAGCTGGAAATAGTCCCAACCCCACTCTTCCTTGGGCGGCCTTTCTTCTGTTTTGGCGCATCACTAGTTACGGGCTCTTCTTCTTCCACTGCGGCGCCTGAGTTGCGGTTTCTCGTGCCTCGTCGATTGGTGGTCGTGGCTGCGGGTGTAGTTGTTGGCTTCTTCTTTTCTTCGTTCGCGGATTGTTGGCGCTTAATGGCTCGTTGGCGGGCCTCTTCTTGCTGCTTTTTCATCTTGTCTGACATGAGAGCGACAAATAACTTTTGACAAAAAGCCGGTTAGCACTGGATGATTCGTATCAGCCAGACTCAGTAGTCTCAATATGTAATCTCACCGAACTACTCTGCAGCAGGTGCATCAGCCCCTTGGCTTTGGCATCCATGCCCTCAATATCCTCATTCTTATCTCCTTTCTTCCCATCCTTTGAGCTATCACCTTCGTTGTCTGAACCAGGTTTCGTCTCTCCGTTTGTGAGTTCGGTCATCGGGGATGAGGGTATCGTCGATTCGGGCTGCAGGGTACCGGCACGTGAATCAGTTGGTGTGACTGTTGGAGACTCGGCTGTTGACATTTTGAATTCCTTGTAATTTCGAAAGCGATTGACTGAAATCAAGGAACAGTGTGCACAAAGGATCAAAAGTTGAGGATATGGTAGAACGTCATTCCTAGGGATGAGAATTCCTGGCAGAATCAGGGGTTCGCTTGTTTCCCGAGCGGGTGAGACTCGGAGAAGAATACAAATGGAAGTTGAAATTTATATCGCACTGGTGACACTGGCGACTGAATTTTCTCGAGGCTTTCCGACTGTGAGTAAATACTCGATTGTGAATTGCGAAGAGTGACTCGCGTGTTGGAACGCGGATTTTCGCGTCAGTGCACGGGCCAATATTAAATGGAGGAACGTCATTGCTCGTCTTGACAAGTCAAGCCTTCTTCAAGTACTCAGGTTGATAACCACTACTAACTACTCGTTATAAACTAATAAGTAAACAAGAACTCATGCAATGGAGGGACGTCGCAAGAATCACACTTTTTAATATTGGTACAACTTTTGTACACACAACTTTTGGTCTCATACATAGAATTTCCTCCCTTCATCTTCCATCTATAAGATTACATTTTGATTGTTGTGATGCCATAAATATTTTCAGAGCCTCAACAAGCACGTCCCATATCATTCCATCGAAGCCGCAGTCATGCAGTTGGACATGATCACAATAAGCGGTAGCCTGTTCGTGAGCTTGAAGCATTTCTTAGCCTTCCTCCGCGTCTGGACTCAAATCAATAAACTCGAAAATACCATTGTCTGAAATTTGCGGGCTAAGGGACAGTTGTGGTTTCATGCAGTGGTCTGCAAGTTGGACATTGGGAGGACAAGCAAATGTTTTGGTGGAATCTAGAACATCATTAACTTCGATGATTATGTCTGAGACACCATCATGAATATTATTGTACAAATCTCTGTCGGAAAACCCCGTCTGGTGCCTCATTGGGCTAAGGGTTCCCGGGAGCTCAGCTGCAATGAACTGGGGCTGTGCTTCGCCACGGAAAGCTTGCTTTTCACGCTCTCGTTTCGCATCGTCGATTTGTCGCTCGTATCGGTGTTGGGACTCAGATGGATGAATGTCATTCAGTGACCAGCACCCTCCAAGAGACCGTGTGACTGGAGAATCCTGTAAGTGGGATGTCACCTGCGTCCCTTTGGGCAACCTTGATGGGCTCTCATTGGTATGGAGAGGCAATGGTACATGAGGAGTATGTGTTGCTTGATTTTGAGCCTCTCGATCTCGTGCTAGCTTTATCAGCCTGTCGAATGGTTGATTGCGATATGCGAACGATAGTCGTGCCTCCTGCTTTGAACCAACGCGTAGTCGAGTGTACTCGGAGATATTCACTGATTCTGTTTCCCTCTTACAATTTTTCTCACGAACTCTCTTTCGCGCCTCCAGGAATTTATCTCGCTGATAGAATGGTGTGTGTTCTTTCCATGTCTTCAGCGGGTGATTGTCGATATCTTCCCGGATAAGGTCTCGCGGGTTGATCGTCAAGTATGAACCTCCTTTGGAGCACATGCTTTTGGCAAAGGAAGGCAGTGCATTGAATGAGGGACCAGGAGCACAGTCTCGAATCGGTCCGTGAGGACTGATATAACATTCCATTGGTAAGGTCCAGTTATCTTTCCACTGAAATTTCTCTGGAAAACTTAAGGTCTCAGTCTGCTTTTTAGAACTTAGCTCAACCATTGGACTAGCCCATTCGCCTGCCAACTTTTCACTTAGATCATGTTGGCGGAGAAACTGTCGAGCTGCTAGTATGTCATCTGCCCGGCAAAATTCGAGTTCAGGGTCAGTGATCTCCAGGATTCTGTTGTGATATTGTCTCGATATTTTTCGAAGAACCAATTGATGCGGCACTTCATTTCTTCTAAGAATACTTTGGTCAATGCCCATAAGATGAGTCAATTGTTGTTCCCGCATCTTGGCCAAGGCCTGATCTTCACGATATATCTGTTGACTGCGTGTGTTAAGATAACGAGACAAGTTCGCTCGATCCTCTCCGATGATGTCTAATTTAATGCACATATTGTCCCAGTTGTAGATCTTGAGGAGTGCAGTTGCAATTTGCAGTTGCATCGCCGGCTTCAGGTCCTTCCATGTCGGGTCGATAATCTATTCAAGTGCATTCAGCATCTTCAGCATCAAGACAAAGGCATCTACAGAGACTTACTTTCAGACCAAGTGTGATTTGATCGTCAGCGTGCTCATAGTCGGTGTCAGAAACGCTAAGGTTGTCTGTCAGGTCAAACACATTTTCGCCTGCGGCTGCCATTGCCACCATATTGTCGTTGTAGGTTTGATTGAAACCACAGTTGCTCGTGCCCCAGTAAACACAAGGAGGGTCGTGTAACTCCCTGGCCGCTTGTTCGTTTAATCCTTGTTGGATGGTCGTTCGCTCGATGAACTGTGAAGCTGGGAGAACCGAACAAGCTGCAGGGGGCAAGGCGGGATCAAATTCAACAACCTCGGGGTTTGTTGTGATAGTGACTCTGCGCGAAATGGATGTTTTGTCTTGCGAAATAAAATTTTGGGGACAACACGAAGCTGATACTGATATCTCGCGCGCTAAGCGCATTGAATCCAATAGCGTCGACGTTCTGGTCTCAGATTCAGATTCACCGAATCTGACTGGGGCATAGATGGTACAGCGTAGTTGTCGGTCACTGCTCATGTTAGACGGACCATTTCTGGTAGAGTGAGTGATTGTCTTTCTCTTGCATTGAAATAATCCACAGTATAACAATAGCAAGTTTGTATGATAGACACTGCTACGGCGGCCACGCCGGTGTAAAATTGTCAGAGGTCCGTTGGTACGGAACTCGAAGAGGAAAGTAAGAGATAGACCTCAGAGGTTTCCTGCACACTCAGCAGAGCTTAATATGTGGTTTTGTAAGTATATGACCTGTATATCGACAAAGACAAAGTATTGAAGCGGGATGATGGAACGGGCACGACACTGAATATAGATGACAATATGAGAATAATTCCGATCTGTTGCGTAAACCCTGCGATTGAAGGATAAATGAATGAATGCTGCAGGGCAGTAAAGGTTTGGTGAGTGAGCGGTATTAGTTTGAGGGATCGATGGCTCATAGAAGAAGATAAAAGAGGTAGGGCGAAGGGAAAGGGAGGCGAGGTGAAGCGGAGTGGGTTAAATTCAGACAGTTCAACAGCGAGTTTGGAAGTTGCGATTGTCCCAAGCACCTGCCAAAATGCAATAGCTATCAGTATGACATTAGAGCAGACTGAATATAGGATTATGAGTGATGGGCCATCAGTTCGAGGTATAAGCAGAGGCACGTTTACTAAACTCAGTAGTACTGAGTAGAGACTGGTTTATATATTGAGAATCAGGATTTGAGGGAAAAAGAGTAGCCAAAGCGAGCTGGGTATTTCCGAATTATCAAACGGATGTGGGACAAATGGGCTGTCTTATAGTGTAGTAGTAGCCATCAAAGAGGAAAATCCGAAGGGACAACACGACGCCAGCTCCCAGTGTAAATGCCAGGTGTGTGCGCCAGAAGAATTTTTGTAACCAAGCCATCCATGAGGGAAAGATAAATCAAGAGATGTTTTGAAGCGAGGGGTTTTTGATAGTCTATGAGTAATTTGATTGGAAATCTAGATCACACGATCCTGGAAAGGGGCCACTGGTTTGCGATCCAAGAGAGAGGCAACATCATCATCAACATCCATCTCGCAATCGGCCATTCGTGTATCTTCAAATTGGCGATCAGCAAAGCTTCGTTTCTTCGCAAGCATGACAGGAGGTATAGGTGGAGGTGCAAGGGTAGTAGCTCCTGTCTGGATATTTGCACGTCGAGTACGCTCGACATCACGCTTGGCGGCAAGGATAGACTCAAAGGAAAAAAGAATCTGAGCCATAGGATCATCAATCGAAACACAAAATCGGCGCTGCTGAGCCATTGCTTTTGCATGCGCAGTGTCCATGTTGAGCATTGCCATTATGTAGGCGATAACCACACCCGCAGATCGCTCATTGCCGGATTCGCAGAAGACCAGAACTTTCCTTGGCTGGGATGAATGAATTTGCATAGCTGAAATACCACTTGGGGCCACATCTATACCTGCTAAATGGTCATTGATGCGCCTAATGGCCCTCGGGAAAGTAGATATGAGCTCTTGGTTATCAAGAACATCTACTGTGTCGGCTAAGATGCCAAGATCAGCCGCGGCTTTGTCACCAGATACAAGACGCGCGTGGGCGGAGTGGGTGTTTCGAATTCCTAGAAGAAGTGTGAAGCCCTGGGATCGAAGATATTCTCGTTCGCGCAAGCAGGATGAAGGCCCCAAGGCTAGGAACGGAAATATGAACTGGGCTTCTCGCCGCATTCCATAGTTCCATTGTGAGAACTTGAAACGACGCGTAAAACCATCAAGTTTCGCCATATTGAAAAATCCGGGACAGACGAAATCACCCTCGGGAAAATCGTGGGTATTAGCATTGAACAGTTTGGCGTCAACCACGACGACGTCACTGCCATCGTCCTCTTCCGAATCAGCCCCCAGGTGAGTAAATAAACCGCTCGGAATAGTTCGCCCACTAGTGTGTTTTGGCACTGTGGCATAGCCTTGTGTTGGGACATAATGAGCTTGCTCGCTCATAGACATAGGCATTTCCGTGGAGGAAGGCATGTTGAGCGGCATGTTGACAATAGGGCCGAAGAAAATGTATGAGATAGAAAGGAAGAGATAAGCCCTGGAGACCAGGAGAGAAATTGTCTCAGAGAAAAATAGAAGGCCAAATTTGAATGCAGAATCCCTCACTCTTTCATGGCGAGGCTCACGTGGACAGCTTCTATAGAACGAAATGAGGGAAGGAACGACCCTGTCAAGAACGACCGGCCATTGCCTGCCAAATTGAGAGACTTTGGAGTGCCTGAGGATTTCCTCGTGAAGCGCACGTCGTTTATAGTCAGACTGGATCTTTGCAAGCACCAGATCAATGAGTTTTGAAGTGCAGTGCGGTGCTAAGACCTATCCAGGCAACGAGGGGAGGTTGGATTTAGGTCGCTTTCCGCTTAGGTAAGTCGCGTAGATCCCAGCGTCATCCATTATGCACTACGACTTCCTTTCATAGTAATGAGTTCGATGTGACTACTTTCTTCATTCAATGAGTTCTCAGGCGGTGCTTTTTGGAAGGAAGAATGTAGTTGAGCAGGAGTGGCCAAATTTGGAAGAGTACTGGAATTCAGTTATATTTTCAGCCGCATGCCAAAGTGTCTCAAATTGCTACGCAACTCAAGCAACCGGCAGTCCAACTTTGGAGCTTGAAAGTCTTGAAGACTTTCAAGCTCCATCATCCTATTCATAACCAGATAATATCTCCAAGTATTTGATTTAGCTCTAACGCACAGGTCTTATCAACTTTGGTATATAGTACTACCTTACTAGTGTAGTGGGGGAATATCGGCCTGCCTGCCAGCATAGGGATTATGTAAAGTAATTGGCCTGATTTGGAAGGCAAGGATAAAAGGGAGCTTCCATGCTAGTTTCTAGATATCATCCTTTCATATATCAACTACACCAGTTACAGTCTATTCGAGAGAGTGCTAGCAGATAGCCCTAGTTGGGGTGTTGTTTACCCTCATCCTTCTACCCCATTCGGCCTGCACGTACCGACCGTGCTGCCTCGAACATCCTATCCCGTTACACTAGGTAGTAGTAGCATGGTAGCACTAAGAAGCCCAAGGCTATAACTACTAGTTATAGGTATAGTATACCTATATAGTATATAGCCTTCGAAGAGCGTCGGAATATAGCCCGATTGTTATGATCTCGTTCTCGAGAACCCTGGATGGTTCGAGACAGGACCTTAGCAAGCAGCCAACAATCCAAATCTTTTCCTAGGGTTTATCTGTAGGTCAACCGTGCAAAGACTGCCCGAGGATAGCGACGTATACCTATATGCATAGGTATGCATACTACTAATACTCAACAAATGCAAACCAGCAGTTAATTAGTACATTACGCCCAGCGATTCAGGAGTTTCAGATCATATTACACATCACCGCTACTGCCCAGGTAAGTGGCGATGAAGGCTTGACTTGTCCTAGGGTCCAAAGTTGAATGATCCTCTACCTCTAACTATAAATATACAGTTAGATCATATGTTGGAACATATAGCTCGAAGCCTTAGAAAATTTCGTTACTAGCGGCATGAATAGAACTCATACCATGTACTAGTAGAACTCAGGAATCTATGAAAACCAGAGCAACAACCCAACCAATATGATAACCCCCCAAACTCACATGCCGCAGCCACTTCCAGTATGATGACACGAACGTCCGAGCACAGGCGGCGACCACATCAAGCGATTCACTTACCACATCAGGTATAGGCGAAGCTATTCCGTGTCTTTGAAGGAATCTTGGCCCTGGCCCCAAGCGTCTAGTTCCGCAAGACGAGGCTCCGCACGATATGACGTGAAACGGAGTTCTCCCTTTTAAAGCCGAAGATGCCGTGTCCGCATCGTGTCAGGATGACTCGTGTTTGTCAGCATACACTAGTCTCCGAAGTGAGTCATTCGTGTCCCCGAGATTCCCGTTGTAGCCTCGTTTTGTTGGGGTCAGGCGAATGATCAAGGTGAGGCTAGATGAGGCTAGACGGTCTACCGGGTCCGGATGTTATACTAGGTTGGGGGCCAGAGTTGAGTCGGATGCCTGAGGTTGGTTGCCTGGATTCCTCAGAGAATCATGTGGTTGTAACTAGTGGGTGTGGCTGGTGATTTTTTGCCTGAATCTTTGAACCATGCACTAGTTACATATAATACCGAGGTCCTAGTAAACAGATACTAGCAAATAAAGCTACTTGGAATTGATTAAGTAAATACATGAGTTATCTAGAGTGGAGTTCAGAGATATGATGATGTAGATCGAGTTCCTCCAAGCGTCATTCCAAATTTGACGGTTACTATTAAAAAGATTGACCCTAGAAGGTTGTTGAAGCCTTGATCGGCGGGATATGATGGAAGATAATAGGAGAGAACAACAATGTAATGAGAAAAAAAGGTTGAACAGTACACCTGGGGGTATATGAGGAAACCCTAAACTAGTAACCTCCACTGGGAAACAATAACGCCTGACCCCGGAGGGCGTCAAGCACAAATAAAACGCCATAATACCGTATCGACTTGTTGGGAGTATCAAATCACCAACTCTCAAAGCCGAACCCAGATGCAGGGAAGCAGGAGCAAAACAGGAAAGGGAAAAGATCAAATATCCATACAGCCTAATTTCTTGCTTCGGCAAACGCCCACAGAATGCGACAGAAAGAGGGAGAGCGACACATAGGAAAAATATTGCTACCGATTATTACACCTGCGGAGCGGCAGCCTGCGGAACAGGAGAGATGGCTTGCGCGAGTGTTTGGGGCTCGGGCTCTGGTCCAGGGGGCTGTGGGATGGCTTGTTGGAGGGTAGTCACGATACGCTCGAGGTCTAAGAGACGTTGGTCTTTTTCTTGAACCTCACGACGCAGTCGCTTGAGTTCGTTGTGTAGATCGAGGCTAGTTTCGTCGGTCTCTGGTCGGTCTCCATTGGGCGACTCATGTCTTCGCTTGATACCGGCAGCGGGGAGCGAGTTTGACCGGACACCTTCGAGTTCATTTCCATGATCCCAAGGACTATCGAGCATGATGGACGGCCCATCGTCGGTGTGCATGTGACGGCGGCGAAGATGTTCGCGTAAGTTCTCTTGGCGTGTGAATCCATTGCCAGTGCTGCGGTTACAATCGGAATATGGACACATCAAAGGCTTCTTCGCGTCGGTGTTCTTTTTATGGACTTCGCGTTGATGGCGAAGGAGACCGCCGGAGTACGTGAAACCTTGGATCTTATCGCAACCGGGTTCATAGCATTTGTAGGGACGGTCGTGTTTATCCATATGTTTACTGCGATTAGAGTTAGCGATCATGCCTGAGATGGAGTTGCAGCGTCATGATACTTACTTCCATTCACACGGACGGCGAAATGTTGGAGGCGCAGTCTGACAATCCATATGATCGCAATAAATTTGACCTTCAGAGTTCTTTGGGGGATCCCGAGCGCGTCGGACAGATAGTCGTGGACGCGCGCCCTCCACATGCTGAAAGGCGGCGGCAATAGACGTAACGGGTTGTTGTTCGTTCATTCTGGCGATTGAGGATAGTCCCTCTTGGGCAGAGGCAAGCACGGAAGCAGCAGTCGCACCGTGCTGAGCTTCACTTCGCGGACTAGGATAGTCAGACCCGTCTCCCATTATCTAGATCGTACAGATAGACCCCACACTCAAAGGAGGAGAGAGGAGGGGATAGGTAGATGAGATGAAAAGTACCGGAACAAGACGCGTCAACCGATACCTTAGGGGGGAGGGGAAATGTAGACAGATAAAGAAGAATAAAAAAGCAAATACGATCAAGAGATCGACAATCGGGAAGGAAAGGAAATGATGGGGTTCAAATAAGAGCTTGATGACGATGGCTTGCAAGTTGAGAGAGATAGGAAAAGTGCCAAATTTTTCAGGTAGCAAATCGGTGCCTTAAGCCCTTATTTATAGGGCCGTAGTTCCACGCTTGCGGCAAAGAAAAGTGTGGCTGGGTGGCGCGCGTATGTGGCGCGGAGTTACCGACCAAAGCTGAGCTGCATATGCAAGATGTAGTAACCGATTCTTCACCTTTCTAGATCCGAAAAAAGAAAAGAAATTTAAAATTTTATTGAGTAACGTGCGAAAATCTCTTTCTTTCTACAGGGACCGCGCAGGGAGGATGAGTTGTTCGTTTTAATATCTCCACCATCAGCCACATTAAGGTTCCCCTTCTCAGCCTGACTAAAACTGTGGCAAGAATAGAGAGTAATGACTCATATCTACACCAACGAGCATCTGGAGTCCACGCCAAACCGGTAGGATCAACTTTTAGGTTCTATGCCAACAGAAACCGGCCAGGCAGCCATGCTCCAGTCGGAAGGAAAAGACAAAGACTGGCTTTGCAGGGAGATCGTGCATTCTGATCGCCACACCTGACAAATCTACTGAACAACTTGGAATGCCCTGGGGATTCGCGCAGTGAAGCGGTAAGTCCGTGAGGTGATGTAAACAGCACGTGACCCCACTTTCAGCCTGACCAGGCAATCAGGCATCAATCTCGGGTCTATTAAGCGCGGCCACGACAATGCAATCCCCCTGTTTCCATAGAATTGGGCACTTCCGAAATAATTAGGCTGCCATAAATCTAGGAGATTCAAAACCGGATCTTCCGCTGCAAGAGATAGCATTGCGAATAATAGGGCTATGCATTCTAAACATAGTGGCCAAAAAGTGCGCCTGTAGTACTGTAGTTCTTGTCGCTGCTGCGCAGTGGGTACAGATAAGTTGCTTGTACCTAGGCTACAGGATTCACACTTGCCGATGTTACAAGCTACTGCGTGGCGATGGCATCGAACTTGCATCGTGAAATCTCATGATTAGCCCTGGGTTTCGACTTAGGGATCTCCGGGGTAAGAAGATCAAAGCTTCAGCCCGTCTACCCCGAGACCCTACCATTGGCCAAGATGGTCTAGTACCCATTGAATCTCCTCCGCCACCACGTCCGGACGTGTCAAATGAACGTTGTGACCACAATCTGGCAGATGAATTAGATGTGTGTTCGATGAGAGCTGAAGTTGTTCTTCCTTCAGTTCCTGGTCAATCAATGGCCATCGTTCAAGCATTGCTCGAAACGCCTCTCTCTGTGCTGTTGTCCCATTGCCTGCCTCGATTCCCGCCTGATAAATACGTTCAAAGTCCTGTGTACTACAGCGAATCACACTCAGCGGTCGATCCCGCATCACCTGATTCTGAAACTGGAGTTTTTCACCGAGCGTCCGACAAACTAATCTGAGCGTATCGTTGTTAGCCTCTGCCTGGGCAGCAATAGTCCCACGCGAGATGTCGATTGCTCGTGCTCTCCACTCATCTCGCGATAGTCGTGCATCTTCCCGAAGACCTGTAACCTGCGCCACTCTTAGATCCCCCAATACAGCATTTATATTGGGATCAGGGATACGAAAGTAGTCACATTGGCGTTCGGTGGAGCCATCAGCAAGAACCATGCCAGCAACGTCATCTCCATGTAAGTGGAGATATTCGCGAGCAATTATAGCACCGTAGGAGTGGGCAACTAAAACTAGAGGAGGTTTCAGTTGCATTGTTTCGAGAAGGCTGTGTAATTCCTCTGCAGCTTTAATGGCCGGCGATTTCGAGTTCTGCGGAGAAGCCGAATCATCTCGGAGAGGACTGGGCTCACTACGGCCAAGGCCGGAACGATCGTATAGTAAGATACGGCATAACGAAGAAACCAGCGGTGAGACGGCTGTGTATGAAGCAGCAACGTCCCCGGCACCGACAATGAAGATAATCAGTGGATCCCCCGACTTACGCGGCGGTCCAGTAATAGAGACCCATAGACTGTGGGTGCCGATGGATACCAGCGAGGAACCTGTCTCAGTCGCCCAGTCCCGTGGCAGTGCGAGTTTCATTTTGGATTTAGTTTTTAGGATGATTGATACGGAGTAGATAAATTGATTGAGGTGGGGGAATGTTCTAGCCCTAAGTTTGTCAAATGCGCGTGTGTGGAGAACGGAGATCAATTTGGGGGCCATTGATCCTCCCCGCACTTTCTAGGCTACTACAATACAGTCACTAAATTAAGAAATACTCTATTCCACACTGATGTTCATGATGTATGGTGGTCAACCGACGATGATATTCGAACAACCCACATGTTTTCCACAACCTACAAATCACTCACATAATATCTCAGGGAGGTACCTTCCCCCAAGCTCCTTCGCTGTTGATTTATTTGGCCGCGTCTCGCAACGACAGGGCTTTATCAAGGTCCCCGTTCGTTCTAGCCGACTTCCGGCGTTAGGACCTACGTTCACTTCACTTTTCTTCTGTGAGAACGAGATAGTTCGTACAGAAGGCTTACTGTACTTATTTCATTTCCCGGGTTATTTTCCGGTAGTAGTCCCGAAATATTTCCAATCGGCACTAAGAGGGCTAGCTTTCTTAACACCTCTAGACGCAGGCGGCCCTAGCCAGACTTCAATTTTAGACAGTAGCTGAGAAATCGATGTACATCGTTAGGCGTCATGCGACAGAGGACTCTGGCGGGACGTTCCATTTGGGTAGCGCATCTATCTTCGTAGCTTTGACTCGGTAATACCTACATCTTACGTTACTAAAGCTCCTCACTAGCGTTTCTAAGCCTAGGCGTTAGTTCACTTATACTAGCGAGCTCGATTCGTTTATTCCCAAACTTCATGCTTTCTAGCCGTCTATAACCAAGGGGAATATTTTGGATATCTTCATCAGTGTCATTGTTTGAGTCGTCGCTATAACCTGCCAAGAAGCTGAGCTTGGATGGCGCGCAGGACGTTGGCAAGAGAAGAGCTCGCATTCTGGTTTTGCATGGAGCACAAAAATAACGACCAGCGTCTAAAAAACTTGCTCGCTTGTGACTATATAGTATATTTCATAATATTGTCTCGTTGAACCATCAAATCAAATCAAATGCGCATGCGGCCGCTCAACAGACTGCTGTAGTGGAGGAATATCGGCCTGCCTTCCAGTAGGAGGATTATGTAAGGGAATCGGCCTAGTTAATTTTGAAGGGAGCTTATATACATTCATTTAGATAGCATCTTTAGCATCACCTAGAGAGTCAATTATATGAGTTCCAGCCTATTCGAGAGAGTGTTAGCAGATAGCTTTAGTTGGGGTGTTGTTTACCCTCATCCTTCTGCTCCATTCGACCTGCACGTACCGACTGTGCTGCCTTGAGCATCCTATCCCGGTACACTAACTTACCTACTTCCGCGTGGCTTAAGTACGGCTGAGAGGACAGGAAGCCCTGTTCTCCACATCCTATGGTCGTATATACTTGTTAGCCCGGTATAAGAGAATATATTCTCGTGAGAGGAATAGTAGTAGGTGCTTTTTGCTCTGAATGCTGTGAGTTCTTATATGGTCATGGACGGTGTGGTAGTTACTATCAATCCGTTCGGCCCAGGAAATTACATCTGACTCAGACCCGCTAGTCTGCTGGACAGGTACCGGTCTTTCTTATTTACCACGGTAACTTCATTGGTGAAACACAACCTGCTGTGATCTATATATGTTGACGAAGCGGAAGGTGTACCAAGTTACGAAGGTTGATCATGAGGGTGAGCCGGGCTTCCACGAAATACCGAAGGCAAGAGATGAGCGCCTAAGGCGTTAGAATTAAAAATTGGCGATTCCTTGACACTTACTCTTGACTACAAACTGCGTCAGTTTGACATATGCTACGCAAGAATAAGAAGCCTGGGGTTTGATGGGCTAAACCTGACCCGTATATGCTGCACCGAGCTCTATTCTAGAATTTCATGGAGGTCCTCTTGCCGAAAGAAGTACGACTTTCACAAAATAAAAGAAGAACAGAAAGGCCTTCTTGCAAGACTTGAGGATTCAGTCTCTGAATTTCAGGCGGAGTTCGATGTCTGGTATGTACAGATAGTCAAATCTCTGTCACACAACGATGAATTTGATCCTCAGCATAGCGAGAAACGAACAAGCCTGGTGTCTTCTTTAGGATTTATGAGATTGGAATACCATTTCCTGTATAACCTGTTTGCCCCGAAGTAAGGGTGGTTGAGAGTGTTTCTGAAGATACTATCTGCAAGTAGAAACCGAACACAGGCCTAGCTTCTGCGATCACAAGTGAAGAGCACATAGTGTCAGTTAGATGGAGATACCAATGTAAGATATGGAAGAAGCAATATAAACCTAAATAATGAAAGTTTTAATGAGATACAGCGAAAAGCAACTCAGAGCAAAAGCAAACTTGGTTAAACTGGAGATCAACCGCGCTACAAGTACAAAGCAACGTAGGATACTGTATTATGCGCTCACAGACTCTGTCCTACTCCCCCTCTTACGTGGGGAGAGCGACCTTCGCGCTCGTCGGCCGATTGACTTCAGCCATTGGCGTCCTCTGATACGCACCTCTGGGTCCTTGCAAAGGCGCTGGCTTTGAAAGGCCTTGATGTTTTCCATGAGCGCTACAATAGCGTTGCAAAGCTCGGTCAGAGTCTCCCGAGGCTTATTAGTCTCAAATAATGCCGCCACTATATATTCTAGTGGTCGGGTGAACTCAGGGCCTTGTAGTGGCAGACGGGGCAAGTCGAAGCAATCTTTCAGCTTCTCAGTGGCGTATCCACCCCTCTGGTCGAACTCAGATTTGGGGTAAATCTTCTCCATTTCAATCCCCCAAACACCGCTGTGCCACATAATACAAATCTGATTGCTTGGAAGGGGAAGCCTGAACGTCTCAACGACGTAGTCTGCCAGGAGTGCCGCCTCCCATCGAAACCGAATCGTGGCCTCGAGCATGTCTTTGTATGTATTGTCCAGGCCTTTGTAAAACTGGAAAAGACGAGCACTCAATGCCACGTGATCGAAGTGCGTCCAGTCTCCTGGACACGTATCCTCATGGAAGATCCTTGCCATCTCTTTAAGCCTCCCATGGGCCATGTGGTCTGTCATAGTATCTACGATACCCTGGCCCTCCGTGGCTTGCACCCCACCACTCTTGTTTGGGCCTGATGCAATAAAGCTGAGGTTATGAGGGTCGGGGTTCCTCATGTCACGTAAGTCAGCTGGCCCAGTGTACAGATAGGGTTTCAGTTGATCCCACCGCTCTCTAAAGTGAACTAGTGGGATACCTGTTCTTCCAGTCCAGGAGAATGTCCATTCGTCGTTCTGTGCACTGAAACTGAAGTTCTGAAATCCCCCCGAGCCGTGTGATCGAGTTTTGGCATGTATCCAACACCGACTGACAGAATGCATTATATGTGTGGGTTTGGCGTTCGGTTGGCGTGTCTGGCTGGAGGGCACCTTCGTCACGTAAGTCGTCACGCTGGTCAGCGTCTAGCAAAGGACTTGTAGCGCTAGATAGAGTTTCTATCATTGTACTGGCAAATACGGACCCACATGTGCGGCCGATACTAGCTGATGCACACCAGGCATTAGCTTGACCATTCCTGGCATCAGTTTCGTGAGAAGCAGCCGCCAGCGCAGTGGTGTTAAGCTCTGGCGTGATTGCCCACCCTCCGGAGTAGCAAGCTGTAGTTGCGAGGGTGATACGTGCACCTGGCTCAAGTACGGCTTTCAAAGCGAGAATACTGAGACCCTTCTTTCGTTCACCGTCATCTAGGAGGAGGTGATGGTTTGGGAGTCCATGACAGAAAATCAGAAGGAGGAGTGGCGCGTCTGTTCTCTTAGCCAACTCTGATGCTCGCTTGGCTTCAGAAATGAATCTATCGATCATTTCAGACGAGCGTACGACTGTGACATCCGTCAATTTGTTGCCGTCGAGCATATCACGGTCAAGGCAAACCTTCCGTTCTTCGTACGGATTCCCATGTAAGTAGGGTCCGTACTTGTCGATCAGTTTATATGGGTCGGCTGCCGTGAGCCAAGTTTGTTCTTTGCCTGTGTCTTTAAGGAGATAGTTGAAGGCATAAAAATCGGAAATAAACCACCCGTCATCACGTATACCTGCGGAGGCGACAGTTGGGTGGGTAGCTGCAAGAACAATAGTATTGTCGCAAATACATGGCAATGTTGAGGAGGTAAATGTCGAACGTAGGTATTTGCTGGGGGATTTGATGTGGCCACCTCTGACAAGAGATTGTTCTCGCAATGGTGTCTCCATGACGTAGATAGGCTGAGTTTGATACCTGTGAGGTTGAGGTCAATGAATGAACTGGTTTCAATCACAATCTCGAATGATTGGTGATTGTCCTCGTATAGTATTCAGTCCGCTTACCGAAGTAGAAGTGATGGATTGAATCAGGCACTGAAACCCACAGAATACAGAGAACAGACAAAGCAGGAATGTACGTAAATACAGGATGCCAATATCAAACTCCAGAGATGAAGCAGAGATAGACGTCAGTTCAGAATCGTCGATTCAAAACTCCAGTAACGGATAGAAGATCACGTAGAGATGCATATCAGCCAAATATCGTTGATTCAAAACTCCACATGAGATAGAATACGGCGATAGATTGTTCCTAGCTCAAGGAGAGATGAGTAAGGCACAGGAGTTGAGAGACGTAGATGAAAACGTAAAGATAGATGTAGATGTGAGGGCTAATCTTCAATCAACGTAGTTCACTACTGGCGGCACCCGTTCTGGTATATTGTACTTAGTCATCCCATCACTATTCAATCATACTTACTAGCATAACGTATTCTGGTAGCACGTCCTGATTGTCGATGACGGGAATATCACGTCCGGTACAGGGGTCACTTATTTACTTGATAAATGCACAGATTGGTGAAGGCGTTTACTCGCCCTAGGACTACGGTAATTGAAGTCACCCTGTGGCGGAAGGCTACGATGGAAGAAGGAAGAGAGAAGATGATTCATTCGGTATGAAGATCACGATGCTACCTTGGCTGGATGAATTTGATACCCGCTGCCCCAATTTCATACTAGCGGTCATCTTTGACAATATATTTCAAAGATTACAGCGATTTATCTATAATACAGTGCCCGGACTTTAGTTTGAAACTACCCCCTATATTCTGCCGTTTTTTCTGCCGTACCAAAACCTCAGTAGAATATAATCAATTAATACATATTATTGAGTACCTCTTGTATTATCTATTATTCTAAATTCTCTGAATATCAAAGTGGAATTAAATATTTGGATCGTCGGCACATTTATTTTACTGACAAGAATATTATCTTACTTCAAAATAATGAAGAGATATAGAGATTTCTTTTTCCCGAGTAGGTATCCCACTCGGAATACGGAAAGGGGTGGGCGGTTCAAACGAAAGTCCTGCCACTGTAAGGCCATATGTATAAAGCTACCCTCAAGTCTGTACAGTCTACTAGACTGTACAGACTGAGGCTGTGAGAATTGTGTTGTAGATAATACAGATATTCCGAGAATCTCTGTTTGGAGATAGCCACCGTCGGATATCTTCGTCTGAAGATATGCCGTATATATAATTAATATATTGTTGTAGCAGTTTGTTACTGAAATCTATATTATTGAAACTAGCTGTGTTGTTTTGGAAACTATATTGGCGGAAAGACCCTGACACAAATCCAAATATTGTATAGAAAGCAATCTGTTATTCTCCAGAATTTATACCGAATGGTTTGGATCTGTTTTCGCCATCCTGAATTTACTGGTCGTGTTGCGGTACTGGATTCCGGTAAAAATGAACTCAGGATATAATATTTTGTTGCTGATTATACCGTTGCCAGTCAGATCCAGTGTTCGAGCAAAGATCGAAGTAGTATCTCTTGTTGCATCGCCGCGGCCACACACTCTCCAACAACAAATTCGATGTCCTGGTCCCTGAAGCGTTTGTCGACTTCCCAGCCAACAGTGTTCGCCCAGTTGCCGGATAGCGGATAACCCCGAACTTCACAGGCCAAAAATGCTATATATCTTCATCACTGGCGGATTTCCGTTCGGAATTCTGATACTCCTGATCTTCACACGCGAATCCACATCTGTCCGGAATCTCTCGTAAGCACCCCTGTGCGAAGCCAAGATAAGTACGACAAACAAAGCTTCGTCCGTAAGGCGGAGTACATGTACTGACTGTTTAACAACTTCAAATTCCAACTCTGAAATGCGAATTCGGCATAGGTACTAGAATATCTTAAAGCGTGACCTTGCTATGCACCGGCAATTAATGAGCAAATGAATACTGGTCTTGATTGTGAAAGAAGACGGCAACTAGCTATCTGTGTAAAGTAGAGTGCTAGGAAGAAGCGAGCCCGAGAGGCGAAAGAAAATTGACAAAGTCGCCTGTCAAGTAGCTACCGGACTCTTCGTGGACAAGTAACCGATAAGATTTTGCAGGCATGGGCTCTGAATTCAATATCAATACCAGCTCCACAGAGCCCACACATCACCGTGAAAGATAGTATATCGACACGATGACAATAAGTGTGATATTGGAAGAGCCAAGGGAGGCATGCTAGTCTTGAACAGATGAGAACCAGTGTACTCAAGCATGAGCGCACACGGAGGCCGGTTGTAGATAGAAGTAACTGGCTAGTCTCGGTCTCACTGATCTGGAGCCTAGTTCGGTATGGAAGATAAGGACGGGCAAGACTCTGGTGGAAGTAAAGCTAGCACTTTCGTGCAAGATTCTTGTTCCCCAGGATAATAGACTAGGTCGGACCTGTTGGAGGTGCCAAGGCATCTAGTGACATTTTGAAATTCTTCAATCAGTCGTAGTTACCACCAACCTGGCTAGCAAATGCGGTCGAAACACTGCGGGCATCATCATCGTCGTGAACGTTGACTCCAGGGCGAGTAACGCGAATGCTGGCTGAGCTGCCGCCAAAAATGCTACCGTTATCCGCAACACCGGCGCGATAGGGCTCACGTCCACCGGATTCCACATAACGCTTCAGACGGTCAGACTGGCTGAGACTTGGCTGCTTGTTCATATCATTGATGCTCAAGCCTGCCAAGCTCACTCCACCTTGGTCGACATTCCTTCCATCGACAATGCTTCCAGTGACATCGGATTCGGTAGCAGCCACAGACTCCCCAGCAACGCTTGGAGCGCCCTTTGCCCGGCCACCATTAGCTCGGCGACCTCCAGATAACGACGGCCATTGGTAAGCAAAGTTTTGGAACATTGGCGGGTATCCAGAGGAAGGCAAGCCCACGCCACCCAGGGTGGAAGAGTGAACCGAAGAAACATCATCTGGGATATAACCGACGACCGAGCCAGAATCATGATAATCGTTGCGAGGACCGTTGCGACCATTCAGAGCAGCGTTATTGACATTGGAGGCTTGGTTGAAAGGCATCTGGAAACGCTGAGGGCCTCGGTAGGCCTGCTTGGGTCGGCTGAATTGGATAAGAGACTCTTGCAGGTTCGATAAAGGGCCCTCTACCAAACAATGCGCTTCCTTGAAGTGCTGCAGAAGGCTATTCCACAAGGGATGCTTGGAAAGCACCTTGGGGTTACCTAGGATGACCAAACCGTAACGGGCTCGAGTGAGGGCGACGTTCAGACGACGAGGGTCACTCAAGAAACCAATACCCTGATGTTCATTGGAACGCACACAGGAAAGAATGATGTAATCCTTCTCTCGGCCCTGGAACGCGTCAACAGATGCAGCTTCGATTTCCTTGTAGTGCTCCTTCTTGAAAGTTCCATTCGCCTGCATGGAGCTAACGATGTAGCTGCGTTGTCCCTCATATGGAGTGATAATACCAATATCCTTGGGCTGAATTCCTGCCTTGAAAAAGCGAGTGACAATCTTCTCGACATTTGTAGCCTCCGTGCGGTTGAGGTAAGAAGTTCCCGAGGCCGAAATTTCCTCGTTGCCCAGATTCGACCAGAACATCATGGGACTGTCAATCATTGGCCAGGGGAAGTCAACATCGCGTCGAAGACGGTCCTGTTTGGTGATACCGTTTTGCAAAGAGCCTTCGTAGAACATATTTGAAGGGAACTCCGAAAGGCATGGGTGCATACGATACTGCACATTGAGTCGAATAGGAGAGCAGCCCAAAATGACTAAACGCTCGAACAAGGATTGGTTGAGTCCAGCCTTGGCCGCCTTCTTATTCATGATGACAGGTCCAAGCTGCTGATGATCACCGACTAGAACGACTTGCCTACAGCCTAGGACCAGTGGGATCATGCACTCTGGCTCAGCAGATTGGGTCGACTCATCAATCAAAACGGTTCGGAATTTGAACTTTGAAAGACGGGGATCACCTGCACCAACGCAAGTACAGCAGATGACATCGGCATTGTTCAAAATCTCGCGCTCCGCAGAGCGAGTCAGCTGCTTCAAACGTTTCTCATCCTGACTGGAAAGTTCACCCAACTCTGACTTCAGCTGGTTTAGTTTCACCAATTCAATGTTGCTGTCATTCAAGCGCACTTGCTCATGCAGAGAAAGGAACCCTACAGGGGATTCCACATCCTCTCGAGACTTGGCAGTGACTCGCACGGTTTTCAACCCGGTCCGGTGAATGCGCTCACAAAGCTGATCAACGGCAACGTTGGATGGGGCACACACCAAAACAGTACCTCCACTGATCTTTGATAGATGGTAAATGATAGTAGCGGAAGTAACAGTCTTACCCGTTCCGGGTGGGCCCTGAATCAAACTCAGTGGTCGCTGTAGGACGCTCTTGACGGCATTGATCTGACTGCTATTCAGATCGGGAAGACCAGGAGCGCTGAATTTCTTTGGGATCTGTGGCTTCATAGGGCCCGCTGTAACTTCATGACCAAGAAGGCGGTGGAAAATGTAACCTGAAACACTCATTTCATCCACGGCGAATGTCTTCATAGCGAGTTGCATGCGGTCAAATGAGGTCGACTTCCACACATAGTCGGCGGTGAAGTTGTGTGTACATTCTGTAGGGACAGACTTGTGATCACCTTTGGAGCGCAATTCGATAGTAACTTCATCGGACTGATTATTGGGGATTTTGATGACATAGCCGACTCCTTCCCATTTGGAACGTAATTCTCCGGTGTATTTCAAACGCATTTCGTCGCCAACTGCGAGTTTGACATCTCCAAGTTCCAATTTGGGGAGAACAAAACTTGCGAGGTGTTTGTTGTTCAAACCGAGATCCCAACGCACGACGAGGCCATCTTGAGACTGAGATTCTTTGAGTTTGCGGTCATAATCGGCCTCAATTTTCACAAGCGGGCCAAAAATGTTTTGATATTGGTAAGCATCATCGTAACGCAGGAGAACTGGGGCAGGCTCATCATCCACGGCTGTAGCCTTCTCCAGATCGTCCAGAGTTGCTTGGGAGTTCTCTTTCCACATCTCTTCAAGTTTGGCAATCAATTGCGGGCTGAGATGACGAGCTCGGAGCTGTTCTTGGTCAGTTGGCGCACCTACAAGCCAAGGCAAAAAGGAGCGGTCTTCGATGAGTGGTTGCCAGCGCGAAGTATCCCAATTCATATCCTTAGAAGATGGCATAGCCGCACATGGCTGACGACAAAGAAGGACCACAACTGTGTCTGACTTTGCGGGGATAAACCCGAGCAAGAAGACATTCTTCGTGCCACAATTGTAACATTCAAGGATTGTATCGCCTAGAGAAGAGTCTGCGTGAAGTTGTACTTCTTTGTGACGAGCGCGAACAAGGTGATTGACAATATGAGAGGAAGATGTGTTGCCACGGGCGCTGCAGAACCATTTGTTGCAAGAAAGACATTTCACGACACTGCTAGGGTTGTGAATACCACAATACCTGAGACCATTTCGTTAGTATCTATGACTATGACTATCCGCTTCCTCCCTAGTATATTAGAGAGGAAAAGCCTTGGTTTACTCACGCGCAGGCATGAGCCGGGAGCTCCTTCTCTTCCTCCGCATATCCCTCGTCTTTCGGATTTCCGTTAAGTGGGCCACCGACAGTACTCTCTAAGTCATCATCGTCTAGGATATCTGAGACATCATCTTCGTCATCGTGTCGACGAGGTCGAGCTCTGCCGAAAGCAGCCGCATTATGGTCATCCAGGTGGGAGTCATCTGCGAGCACGCTTTGGTGGGTATCCATGGCAAATGTATGTTCTCAAGGGAGGGTCGTGGGCGTGAAGAACGAGAATTCCAGGCTGTACCACAATAACGAAACCATATACTCAAAGCCAAGAGGAAGTTTTTCCAGACGTAATCAAATGAGTGTGGCGGACAATTCGGTCATTCAGTGCGATGCTTAAAGGCCCGCGCTGACTGTGTGTACCTGAGGGGCAAAGGAACGGGGATCTATAGAGAGCCAAGTCAGATTAACAAGTCTAAGAATCACAACAACAGAAGCCAAACTGACCTTTAAATCCAGCTCTTTGTCCTAAAAGGCCCGACAAAAGAAAGTCGAAAAGTCTGGGTGAACAAAAAGCGTCTCCGCAATCTGCGGTTCGGATTCTCTATCGGTGGGATCCCACTACGGTCGACTATTCGGACCATTCGTGCAGTCCCCGGAGTTTGGCAGAAAAAAAAAAGTTGCCGCGATTCGATTGTCTTGCGAAGTTCATTCATTGACTTGTTACATACTTCACACATATACACAATGTTGGTATGTAACTGCTGTTTCTTTCTTTTTTTCGAATCTATCGCATATGCTAATTCCTTTTATAGCGCCGCCAAGCCCGTGAACGTCGTGATTATCTCTATCGGAGAGCGCTGCTACTCCGCGATGCTTCTATCGCTGAGAAGCGAGCCCAGCTTAAGGCTTCTTTGGCCTCTGGAAAACCTTTAGATCCCGCAATCGCAAATGACAAGTCGCTTCGGGAGGATTTCAAGTATGATGAATCTAAGGGTCAGGATGGTGAGGTGGATATCGACGACGAATATGCGTTGACATCCGGCGTGATTGACCCCCGACCTCTGGTCACCACATCTCGTTCACCCTCTGCTCGCCTTGGTGCTTTCGCCAAAGAAGTTCGCCTTTTGTTGCCAACTGCGATTCGCCTTAATCGTGGAAACCTTGTTCTTCCCGACCTCGTCTCCAGCGCAACCTCCGCTTCCTTGACCGATATGATCCTGCTGCACGAGCACCGTGGTACTCCTACTGCTATGACCGTTTCACATCTTCCTCACGGCCCAACAGCTAGCTTTTCGTTACATAATGTCGTTCTTCGTGCGGATATCCCGAATTCTGCTCGCGGTACTGTATCGGAGAGTTACCCACACCTGGTCTTCGAGGGCTTTACGACCAAACTGGGTGCCCGCGTTGTCCAGATTTTGAAGCACCTTTTCCCGCCTCGTGAAACTGGAAAGGTTGGAAACCGTGTTGTCAGCTTCGTCAACAAGGAGGATAGTATTGAGGTGCGACACCACGTTTTCGTCAAGACTGGATACCGGGACGTTGAACTTGCTGAGGTCGGACCTCGTATGACGATGCGACTCTTCGAGATCCGGGGTGGTACCCTCGAAAAGGGCTCCAGTGGTGACATTGAATGGGCTTTGACACAATACACAAGGACTAGCAGGAAGAAGGATTACCTTTAAAATCCTCACGAATTTGCATGATAGTGTATTGCAGGCGTGTGAAAGATGTGGTATATGGGATTTCTTTTTGGCAGAATATTGGTCATCAAAATGGCGCATCGGTGTTAGGGTTTTTAAAATGGTTCATCTTTGGCCAATTCATGTATTCAAATTATTCTTTGATCTTGATATCAAGATCTCGTGAGTTGTGGCAGCCTGTTTATACGTCCTCTTAATGGTATAGAACAGAATCAACTACGATCATTCACATGAAAATAACCGTGCTTTTTTCAGTACGGGTTTGCATCCCCAATACCACTAGCAGTCCCTCCAGACACATTATTATACATAGGATCGATTCCTAAATACTCAAACAAACACAACTTGAATATCCCATACAATCCTAGTTTATGTATAAATATTCGGTGCTCTGGCCTCGCCCTGAAGTTGACCACGCGGGACCAGCATTGGCCATGATGATTCGTACGATCCTTCCTATGCTAGTTTACTAGTCCTAACAATAATATTGCCTATATCAATAAAATTCAAGCTTCTCAAATCAACCGTCTCGAAAAAGTCACTTAAGAACAACCGAAGAAACTTGCAAGTAATTAGAAACGCCACAGGGCAAAATTCGCAGGAAAATTCAACGGCGCTGTCACTTGCCAACGAAAAGAATTGATAGAAAAAAGAAGCAAGAAAAAAAAAGAAGAAGAAAGAAGTAAGACAGCATAGTTACTTCTTTCTTTCACTCGCCTAGAATATCATGCTCGATCTCAAATCAATTGTTCTCTTCTCCGGGCTTCATTTCCCGAGTTACTTATTTGACTTACCATCCTCGGTGCAAGTTAAAGACCTAATTAAATCCTCTCTCACGCTGTCTTCTTCATCCTTCTCTTCTTCAGTTGGTTTCACGCCGTCAGAAATCTCGAGGTCCTTTGATATGAGTGATGCCAGTAAAGCATGATTTTGACTCAGTTCCTCGGAGATAGCAGCAAGATCAGTGGACTGTAAATTGGAATCGTCTGTCATCAAGCCAGATTGGCCATGTATATCGGCTCCGCTTGGACCTGTTGGTTGCTGCCAGCTCTTGAGGTAATCAGTGAAAAGATTCGTATGTGTCTCCATGTGGTACCAACCCTCGTGGGGAGGTAAAGGTTCTCCATCATCGTTGCATTTTGGAGGAGGCAGCTTCTCGGTTTTTCGATCAGCCCATTCGACTCCCGTTTGCTCTTTGAAAAACTCCATAAATTTTTTCATAGCGGCCGAGGGATTCTTGAGTGGTGGAGCTAAGAGCTCAACTTTCGACAGTCCAACCCGGCTATATTTGGCGTAGGTGGCATAGGTGGGACGTTTCGCGATAGATTGAATGATCTGTAGACCGTTAGTATTCCACTGGTATGCTTTTTGAAGTTCATTAAAGCATACTGCTAGCTGATATTTCTCTCGCCGGTGTGGGGGATTGCAAGTCCTCACGAGGGTTGCTTCCCAGATGTCCCCATCATCAGGTTCGTGGTAAGGTCGACCTGGCAAATGATCATGTTATCGAGAACGCTCAAGAAACTTATTATGTACTACATACGCATACCTCGAGGTACGCCTTTCGCACCCTTTCTCGATAGACGCAAGAATGGATCCCCTAATGATGCGGAAGTCAGTAAAATGTCTACTTGTCATACAGAGACACTGGCACATCCTCGTACATGGTTTCTTTTGTGGAGTCGGTGACGGAGCTGGGTCAGGGGGGTTTTCCAGATATAATAGTTTCCCAGATGTAAGGAGCCTCCTTCAATGGTCGACGGGTTTTAGACAGCAAAGAGTCCTCGAGCCAGTCGAAGTTCACGATCTTTACCTTTTTCAGGGTCTTGGCTGTTTGAACTATAGCATTTATCAAATCCACAGCTCAATTAGAAACAATCACGCGCGATATATACCTTCTGGGACATTCTGTATGTATGCCTCTTTGGTGGTGACAAGATGAGTAGTCCTGCCGTCAACGTCTTTAGTGTATTCTCCACCATTTGCTCTCACCCATCCGGGGATCTTGTCTGCGTCTTTCAGCTTGCCAACTGTGCAAAGCCTCACTCTCTCAAATGATTTGCCCATGTTGATTCTGTTTAGTGAGATATGATAATGATTCAGCGGGTGTCTTGTAGCCAACTGGGTAATCGAGCACGAAAGCGCAGCTCGAGGAATGAAATGATCAAAATCGTTGAAATTGAGATACGGTTAATGAAGGATACGAAGAATGATACGAAGGTGAAAGTGAAGATTTGTCAAGGAAAGTTGAGTTGACTAGGAAAATCAACGTAAAGTGACTGGGGAAAGCCGGAATATTGTATTGTTAAGTCTATGAACACCGAGAGAATTGAAAGTGAGATGAGAAGAGAAGTCATCTCATAAACCCGAACTTATTAATAGCCCATGTACGAAAAGAGCGACTGGCATCAATCATGAGCGAGCACTTTTGGCCGCCTTGACGAAAGCACGGATCTTGTCCAGGTCTTGCGAACCATTGGTCTCAACACCGGAGCTGACATCTAGTCCTACGACCTTGGACCCAGCCTTACCAAGCTTAGCGACAATATCGACAACATTATCGGGGTTCAAACCACCCGCTAGAATAACACGTAAGCCC
The DNA here is from genome assembly GCF_028827155.1 of Penicillium citrinum. Taxonomy (NCBI): domain Eukaryota; kingdom Fungi; phylum Ascomycota; class Eurotiomycetes; order Eurotiales; family Aspergillaceae; genus Penicillium; species Penicillium citrinum. The sequence goes on from NW_026622692.1 coordinate 1,747,490, forward strand.
TCGTCGCTATCAAGGACCTTTTGAACACCTGCTTCTTCCAGAAGCTGTCCTGATCCTCCAGCGCCGGAATCTAATAGTGGAAGGGTGTGGTAGGCACGGCGTGCGATGCCAATATCACCCGGTGCGAATTTGCGAATGACAGGAACAGGAATCAGGCTTGCCCATTCCAATGGCTCTGAGCCATGGAGTTGAACAATGTCAAGCCCCAGCTTTTGCTGTTGGGAAAGGACATATGATAGCGGCTGGTTCATGAACACACCCACAAGCTGTGCGCGAGAAGGGTGACGCAGCACGCTAATAGAATTCTCAAACCATTCTGACGAAGTTGCCTTCGAGGCCTTCTCGGAGCTGAGCACCGGTCGAGGTGTAGACTTAACAACTTGAGAGATACGTAAGGCCACATCATCTGGTACCAGTCTTGACCTACCCTGGACCATAATGATACCAATCAGATCAGCACCGGCTTCGATAGCGGCTTTAGCGGCCTCCTCACTGCGAGTACCACAGATCTTAACCAAAGGTGAGTTTGATGATGTAGAATCCTTCTCGGCAGATCCACCAAGGAGTTGCGCCACGAAAGCGGCGGTATCCGATGCACGCATGAGAGCTTCTCCGACCAGGATGGCCTTGACACCCTCGTTCTTGTACGCTTCCACATCCTTTGGCCCCATGATACCGCTCAGAGCGCAGACAATGGTACTATCCGGCACCTGATCCATTAGGCGACTTGTGGTACCGAGATCAACTTCAAAGCTAGTCAAGTCACGGTTGTTGACACCAATTACTTGAGAGCCGAGATCAACTGCAATCTTCATCTCCTCGGGAGTGTTAACTTCGACAAGAGGTTCCATGCCCAGACTGCGAGAATAGTTGTAAAGACGGGTAAGAAGCTCAGTGCTAAGCATTTTCACGATCAACAGAACTGTGTCAGCACCAGCAAGGCGTGCCTCCAAGATTTGATATTCGTCGAAGACGAATTCCTTGCGGAGAACAGCAGGTCGGTTTGTGAAACCTTCTAAACTCTGTCGAACTGCACGGAGATCATCAATGGTGCCCTTGAACCACTCAGGCTCGGTCAACACGGAGATGACACTGGCGCCAGCTTTAGCATACTCACGCGCTTGCGCTGGAGCGCATACGTCCGCCGAGATAATACCCTTAGAAGGCGACGCTCGCTTAATCTCTGCCATCAGTGACAGAGGATAATCGGATTGTCTCAAGCGATCGGGGAAAGAAATCTGGGGCGGTGCGATGTTCAGATCGTACGAAGCTTGAAGAGCCTCGGGGCGCGACGCATGGACCTTCTTTTGTTCGGCAACAGCATTTCTACGATGAGCATAAATTTTCTCAAGAATCGAGACTTTCTTGTCCCCAGAAGCAGCGGGTTTAGCTGTGTCGTTGACTGGGGCACTGGCGGCCTTGTTTTCACTCCAAGTGCCAGCAGTGAGTTTAAGGAAGTTTCTGAACATCTGTCGTCCATACTCTGTCAAGATGCTTTCTGGGTGGAATTGCACACCCTCCACAGCAAGTTCCTTGTGTCGTACTCCCATAATAACGCTGTTTCCGCTACCATTCTCCAACTCAGCCCACGAGGAGACCTCCATGCTGTCAGGGATAGTGGAATGGGTACCAGCGAGTGAGTGATAGCGAGTGACGGAGAGAACAGTCGGCAGACCCTCGTAGACTCCCTTTGCGTCGTGCTTCAAAACTGATGTCTTGCCGTGGAGAATCTCACCCGTCACGTCGACCTTGCCACCGAAAGACTGAATGATGCATTGCTGACCCATACACACGCCAAATATGGGGATCTTGCCGCTGAAGTGCTTGATTGCAGCATTGCTGATTCCTGCGTCGGTGGAGGGGTGACCCGGTCCGGGACTGATCACTAATTGTGTCGGTTTCTTCGCAACCAGATCCTCAACGGTAACTTCATCATTACGGTAGACGGTGACAGTGGCACCCTCAAGCACCAAGTATTGGTAAACATTCCAGGTGAAAGAATCATAATTGTCGATCAGGATAACATTCGAGGCACTGCTTAGGCGGGCAGCTCTGGTGGGATGGTGGGGGGAATGGTCGACGAGATCCGCCATGATTGCTGCCGGTTTGGTCGAGAAAGGATACGATGGATGGCTCAGAAAAGAGTCCAACAGTCCTAGACACCGTAAGTCAAGATTTCCTCTCGCCAGCTGAACAATTAGTCGTAATTCACCAGAAGCAAAGATGCTTCGTGACTCAAAAGTCCCGCTTGGTTGGGTTGACAAATCCTCACCGCCCGAGCTAGTCCCAGATAGGAAATGCGGATTGTTGGACTTCGCGCCGCGGTGAAAGATGTTTTTCTGCTGGAGCTTCCCGAAGCTGTCTGAGCTGTCTTGTGGTTGTACTGTTGTCTTCCCTTCGCCCTCCCTCCCTCTCTTCCTCTTTCAGAATTATTCTTAGGTTCTATGATGATCTAATAGTCCTGCCAAATGGCTCCCATTCCGGAAGCCTATTTCCCGTCCCTGGACAAATGCTTCTCTGGGGACGCCCAGCTTTTGTATGACCCTCACTGGCCGCGTCCTTGGATTGGTGCTTGATATTAACCATTTATAGGTCCTGGGAGAATGTTTTCCTCTCTGTCAATGACAGTGGCGGTTGTATGAACGATACAGACAATGTTATCGCCTTCCTTTCGCACCCCGACACTACTCAACAATTATCCCAAAGTTTAAGCCCTTTCTCTCGCCCTTCCCCGAAATCGAAATCCGAATTTGAGTCCAAGACTGCAGCAATCCATGTCGAGTCGAATTCGAAAAGTTCTTTCAACCTAAATGAGATCAAAGCCGACGCGCAATGGCTCAGTCAGACCGCTAATATCGACGAGATCACCGCTTTGCGCATCACCATCATCGAATGGCAGGATCGCCCAGCTGCACGCCTCACTGCGAACTTCTCGAATGAAGAAGCTACCAGCATCCAAAGTGCGGCAGGTGTTGATAGTCTTCGAGTTTCGGTAGCTGGCCCGAATTTGGCCAGTATTTTGAGGCAGGCCGGAGGTGACGAGAATGCCTCTTCGTTTGACACGGAAAAGAGTCGACGCTTGCGATTACGGAACATTTACATCTCTGAGCGTGCTCACATCCTCAAAACACTTCGCAAGCTTCTTGTACTTTCTCTGCATGATTTCGCGAACGACCTCGCGAATCCTGATGAAGCTCTCATTGCGCGCAAGATTACACTATCTAAGCTCGGTCTTTCTCTTTTCAAAGAGAAGAAGTCCGGGGATGGACTTAAACAATCCTTCGATGAGTGTATTACCGGTATTCGAAAACGCCTCAAGGACATTGCTGCAGATGGCGGTTGGTTAGGAGCCTCCGAGAGCAATGAAGAAACAGAGGCTACCTGGAAGACTACGTTGGTAGAGGAAATAGTACATATCCTCCAGCTAATGTTTCATCAACTTCGGGCATCATCAGAAGTTCCTTCTGGAGTTCTCTTGGAATCTTGGCTTGGGCTCATGGACGAGTATGATTTTTTGGAGGCTCTATGTGTGGTACGTGTTGGCATGATCCGAACTTTCGTTGCTTCCCATGCTGTGTATGCTGACTAGAATCAAAGCCTTGCGATCAACCCACAGAGGTGCTCTTGCCACTTCAATCCTTCGTCTCACTGACCACTTTGGAGTTCTTGAAAACTTCCGAACTGTTCCCATGCATCCTAGATAAGAAAAAGCCATCTGTTTTCCCACCAGGACAAGAGGCACATATATTCTCCAAAGAAAGGATAGCTAAAATTACAGAAATCTTTTTTGGTTCCTGTAATATGAGAAGGATCGCAGCCATCCCCGCTGCTTATTGCTGGGGTCTCATGCTGGTAACTTTGCAAGACATAGCTTCTCAGGACAAAAATAACAGGGAGTTGGAGCAGCTCAACAGTGCTGTGAAGTCTTTCCAGACAGACACCGATAATACAGGACCATCTCAAGGATTCGAACAATCTCTTTATGAAGATCTTGTCGATTGCGTTCGGCCACCACACACGAATGAGGAGCAGGATCCTCTATTGATTCTGACCAGTGATCAGATCAGGGATTTGACCTTTAGCACAATCATCACACTCTCAGCCAAAGCGGGATCTATGTCAGCAACCGATGACCATTTGACATATTGCTGGATACGTCTTGCGCTGCTTGATGCCATGCGTGCAGCAATTAACTACATTCCCTATTCACCGGAGATTGTCGAGGCACTGCTATCGATCCTCGATGGATCACCAGGTCCTTTACCCTGGGCTTCTACGGGCTGGCTGGGCCGTGCCAATGACCCGAAGTGCGCTTTCGTCAACGACAAAAGCTTGATGGATTTCGTTTTCCAGGTCTCCCGTTCTCGGTTTCCATACGAAACGGTTCCCTTCCTAAAGCTTTGTCGTGCTCTTGTGAGCCCGCTGTTAATAAATGAGGATGGCCTGCCCACTCTAGTTGAAGAACTTGAGAGCATGAATACCTTCACAGAGATGGTATCGCCGGACTTTCATGGATACGAGACGATACGAGAAGATGAAAATGCCAATCTGGTGACGTTGACTCGGGCTCTTCCAATGTTTGAGTCTTCTCCTCACAGTCACCTGTTGAACAGCGAGCCGAATAATGCTCTTACTGTCCAAGGCTCATCGGAGATTCCAGCCATGGCAATCGGGCAAGTCATTTCCGAATCGAAACCTGCTGTCATAATGTGGCAGTATGAGTACTCATGTCTGAGTTACCTGGGAAGTTGGCTAGAAGAATGGGGTGAGCGTGGAGGTCATTCATGTGGTTGGGATCCAGAGTGTGGAACTGAGATTATCGGTCTTCTAGCAGACCTTGTCGCCAGCTCTCAAGGTATGCAAGCTCACGACTCCCCGGGGACGAGCGCAAAGAGAGTATTGGAGTTAGCCAGCGATGGGCTTTCACGCCAAGGTGACATCATTTCAGTGGTTCTGGATATTTTCGAGCGCAGCCTACAAAATGTTGGTTCCCAGGGTGGTGCAGCGGAAGCATTGGATCTCCTCATGGCCTGCATGCATTTCATCCAAGAAACTCTGAAGGTACTTCCCAACAGAGTCTGGCCTTTCTTCAGCCGCAGCAGCTTCATTGGGTCTGACGGAAACGGCGGAGTGCTAGCTGCAATTATCTCAGCAGTAGAGATTCCTGCTGGGGAGTATCCGTTCCTGTTGAGCTGTCTCCGCTTGTACGAGGCTGCTGTCAGTGATGCTGTTTCTCGTGCAGTACTGCGTAAATGCCCGGGCAGTGTAACTGGGAAATCAATGATTGCATCGGACTGGGGTGCAGGTATTCCTTCCCACGTCATGAGGACCATTTTGCTAAACTTCACCCGCACAATGGTCGAGGTCTTTAACAGCAATGGCAATTGGAGATTCAACTTCCCCGAGCAAAAATTCAAACTCAGTGCTAGCCTTGCTGCTACTTTTGATCGGATTCTTTATTATGCCTATGGAATCAATGATTCCAAAAAGCCAGAGTCAAAGGTCACTGGCGTATTCTCCTCCTCTGCGACCTACCTTCTGGACATGCTCCGTCCACGCTCAACCACAGACCTACCTTTCAATGCGATCCTTCGATTAATAACCGACGGGCTCCAAACTCCACCTACTCTTCACCTCCGCTATCTTGACTTGATCGTTGCCCAAGTCAGCTCCGTTTTGAAGCTGAGCAGTAAGCTTGTTCAGGCGGCACGACTCGCTGAAAAGCCCGAATCACTCCTCGAGGACCAATTGTTCAAAGCCACTCCAGTCTTGATCAAACTCTACGCCCTCTCTGATGCCTACAGACTGCCAGTTGTATTGCTATTGGACACCTTGGTCACGTCTGCTTCTTCAGACTCCGATAAGGAACCGCCCTCTCTTGTTGGCCATCTCGGGGCCGAGTCTGCTTGTCTCTTCCTTGATGTCCTTGCTCAGCTCGACAAATCACTCAATGACAAGCCTTTGCTCCTGGCTATCTGGAACCTGCTGTCAACCTTTGTCAGTAAGCGTCAGCAATGGTTAGCGGTATTTATTCTCACCGGAGCCTCTCCTCGTCAAACTTTGAAGAAGTCAGAGGCCGCTGGGGGTCCAAAGATGCGAGGTGTGCCATTCTTGCAAATTGCACTTGATAAGCTTGCACATATCGATACAGAGGATCCTGAGATTGCCTTGTCATTACTTCAGTTTGTTTCTCGGGCTCAGGAAAATTGGCCATGGGCTACGCCACACTTGCAAAAGCATACACCATTCTTTGACGGCATATTGCACTACGTTTCGAAGCTGAAAATTTCCACTCTCCCTGTATCTGATCAGATATTTGCCACGCGCATCGCGGCTGTCGTTACTGATATCTGTGCTGTTTACCTCTTCCCGTTCAAGGAACTACTCAGGGGGGCGTCAAAGGCTGATAAACAAACAATTGAGCGAGCCAGGAAGTTTTTTGCTGACCTTATCCCTCTGGTACAATGGCTGTCTAAAGATGCCGTGGAAGTCCATGCCTATAACGCCTCTTTACATGCAAATCTCAAGAAAAACTTTGAGATGCGCTACTCTGGCTGCAAGGTAACAGATTTCAAGAAATCAGCGCTTGAACCTCGTGCCCTCGGACGTGATTACTACTATAATCTCGATATGGGACAACGGTTGCTGTCGTATGACTTTGCCTGGGCAGGAAGTCGCAAGCAAGGCTTTTCTGAAGAGTTTGAGAGAGCAAACATCAATCTGTCGCTTGTTGAAGCGCAGGTGGTAAGTTTCAACCCTGTTATCTTTCCTATGTAATGTCCCAGCAATTAACCCTTTATCTAGGCTCTTCTCAACAGCTGGAAATTCTTTGCTGTTGAACATTGCCAGGACTTCATGAGAGCAGGCCAGCTTGTGCCAGTTTTAATGGCAGAGGTCGCACAGAAATGCCTGGAAGCCAATAGCCGGGCTGTCCCGCCGGAGGCTATCTTTGCCCGAATTCAGCAAGTACGAGTCGATTTCGCCCAGGCACTGACCCAGTGCTTGGTTGAGGAGGGATCCAGGGGAAATGAGGTCTTCCACTTGCTGGAAGTAGTATGGAAAGCCCTGCGCTCTCGTTATCCAAGCTACGAAGCCGCCCTCGTCGGTGATGATACGGAATACTACAGATCCCTCCTTAACGTGCTGTTCTTGGCTCTCCAGTTCCATGTGGATGTGCCTCGGTTGCAAAATCAGCCAGAGGTCCTCACAAAGGCGGCCAGGGTCTCATCCAACATTCCTGTGATAGTGGAGGTTGTCAAGACTATTGTTGCGCAGGGTTTCCGGTCACTCACCTCATATCTGCATGACGATCCGGATAAATGCACGCCAAAGGATTTTGCGATTATCATCGCCATTCTTCAGACTTGTCTACAAGTCAAAGATGCAGACCGACTCTTCGAGTATATCACCTTCCACATTCAAGATAACGACACTGTGCGACATGCTACAACACTGTTCTCCTGGGCTGATCAGCTTGCTATTGCGGGTGACCCCGTCTATGGCGAAGTCAGTCTCTCCTTCCTTGTTAAGCTGTCTACTCTCCCAATGCTGGCTGAGCATTTGGCTGTGGAAGGGGTCCTTGGTAAATTATCAACATGCCGCCTTACCAACATTCTCCAACAGCCCAAGGGATTCGGACCCTTTGATCCCGTTCCTCGTTTATACAACATCTGGACTGGTGGATTCCTGCCCTTGTGTCTGAACTTGCTCTTCAATGTCGTTCGCGCAGCACCTGAAGTGTCTGCCTTCCTCAATCAATTCGAAGGCCAGCTCAGCCGTGCTGCAGAGGTCTTCTCCCACGGTCATGCCACCCCGCAATCGCAATGGATCAGTCTTAGTATGGCATCGGAAGCATACTCGCTGGCTCTTATCTCCGTTGCCCTGGACCGCTTCCGTAAAGCTGGACCAAGTGCTGGTCTGGACCCGCAGTCCATCCAGGAGCTCAAGTGGGATAGATCACACGTCAAGGCTGATATCGAAGAGCTGCTCAGTCGCCGTCCGTACTTGCGAGGACGTATTGTCGCCACTAATGATAAAGAAGCCGAGATGTCCCGACAACCAGCACTTGACAGCAAGCATAATGCAGAAAGTCGGTTAGAAGAAAAGATCGTCATCGAATTGGAAGAAGTGCTGGCATGTTTGAACAATGGCGAGGACTGATGATACTCATGTCTTTTATAGCCTTGCCTTGGTTTTTTTTTGTTTTGTTCTTTATTCCTCATATTTCTGTTGTGTATTCCTGGACTGGTTTTTGGTGTGGTTGATCGATGCATGGGGATTCTACAGGATTTATTCTGCATTCAGCCATTTGTGGTGGTGTCTAGACTAACTAGTCATGGATTTCTTCATGAATATTTTCTTGTCAGTGTATGATAGTAGTACTATTACTAATCCTAGTAGGATGTAGGTGTTGGGTATTCACTAGGGGCGAAGCAAACCTAGTGTAGCATCGTCACTGTAATCAGCGCCATCTTGACTTCGTAGTACATCAAGACCTAAATGGCCTCGCGGGTCGCTACCTCGGCCCAGATACCTCACCACTCGCTCTCCCAGCAAGGGTATCCCGGATAGTTTCTGAATTTGGCAGCAATATCGTTCTGTCAGAGTATTGCGATATCTGGAGGGGTTGTATTGATTGTAAAGGGAGGGGACAAGTGGAGTTTTATATTTCCTGCGCTTGATCGATAGTGTCCCAACCTACAACTAGCTGGAATACCCCCAGACTGGAATGTATTTAGCATTCGAAACAGCGATTGACTCATTTTGACCCGGTTATTTAACACTGACCAACAGCGAGGACTAGAACAACATTTATTGCAGGGGATAGAGCCAATGACAAAGCTGATGATTATATGTAGTGCATCCGTACAACGACGGGAATGAAGTATGAGCTTAAACCAGGTTCAAAACACCAGATGAATTGAATGCGAAATCTTTTCGTTATCTTTACGAGGATAAGGTATTTGTATAGGGATTGATCCAATTTTGATGTTATTTGAGGTATTCACAGAGAAGTATCGTCACACGATCATGTCGCCATTAGAGACTGGTAAGGAAATCGGGTTGACGCCCACAGAGAACAAGGGGGAAAAAAAACCTTGTTTCAGATGAAAAGAGACAGGAGAAGGAGAGAAAGATGAAGGATGAAGTCGGGAACAAAACTGGAGTGCAAAAGATAAGTATCAATCCTGACCACATAATCTGGACGCCGTACCAGACGGAATATATCAGTTCGTGGGGATTGAAGACATATATAAGAGAGGAAGAAAAGAAGCAAAGGCTAAGAGGCAGTATAAGGAAGTGAAAAGAGGAGAAGAGGAAATGAAACAAGAAAAAGAAAAAGAAAAAGAAAACACCCGCTCAACCACACCAATGCGGTCATCTCACACATTCTGTCATGATGGCGGAATCATAGTCATCCCCATGCGAAAAGGAAAGCAGAGAAGAAAAAAAAAAAGCATCATTTAATAAACCGTAGCTCCAAACGGAGCGGTTTCTTTGAGATCCTCCACCAAATCTTCGACGTTATTCAAGTACCTCCCAAGTAGAGCCTGTTTTTCATCCGTTGTGCGCGTATCCCTCGCCATCTTCCCTGCACCAGCAGGCGAATGTGAATGTTGCGAATGTGGGCGTGAAGAAAGCTTACTAGGACTGCGCTGCAGACCCGGTGGACTGGAGATAGCACCCGGACCAAGAATGGGGGTTTCGGGCATGAGATAGAAATAAAGGAATTCGACGAGTTTGAGCTTGACCTCGCGAGATGTGGCGCGCTGCTTGAAGAGCGATGTTACGGTGAGTAAACCATCGAGATCTTCAAATGTGCGGGTATTAGCCGGACACTCGAGGAGGGCTGTGACGAGGGTGAGGAGGGTTGCGGATTGGATGGCTGGACAATTGATTGGGTCGAGGAGGTCGAGGAGGAGATTCATATAGATTTCACGGGCGAAAAGGGTACGAGATGGAGGGTGGAGAAGGAGGGCGCCTTGGATGAGGTCGAGGGTGCACACGATAAGCATGTCATTTGTTCCATTGCTGCCGCGGCCGAGAAGATGTTCTAAACAAGAAACAAGACGCATTGCCACTAGAAAAATTGAAAAAAAAAAATGATTCGTCAGTATATATATATTTTTTCTTATTCTCGTTTCGTTTCGTTTCGTTTGGATTTTTTTTTTCTTTTTTGCTGAGGTTGTTGTTGTTGGGATTGTAATTATGCTGTGTCAATGTGACAGCTCTTATACATACCGTTCCATTGAAAACCCTCCTGGAGTTTGAAAAATTCCCTAAAGGCTGGGTCATCGTGCAGCTCGTTCAACGCCTTTGGCACGGGTTGATTTTCAACAGCAAGATAGGACCTGCGACGGTCTGGTGGTGATTTGGCAGCAGATTTGGAGAGGCAAATTTGGGCCAAGAGGCCCTCAACCTGGCGTAAGCCTTTGCGAACCTTGCTAGGCTCATAAGAAGAGAGGTAATCAAATGAATGTGCCAGCAGAGTCTCCATGAGTGTATGTATACTCGACGAGGAAGTAAATAAAAAGATGAGGAGGAAGAGTCAAAAAAAAAAGTCACACACAGCCGGGACGCCGGCCAAAAGAAAAAGCTCTGCACAGGCAACACCAAGATGGAGACTTCAGCTCAGCTGAAGAGCATATGCAGTTTCTTTATATCGGGAAAAATGGGGAATGGCTGGGAGTGGCCCGTGTTGAAAGACGATGAGGTCAGATTTGGTCGATCCACCACGGCCCAATTGGGCAACGTAAATAAAGGGCGGTTGCCCCGGGCGACCCACTCAATTTTTATGCTGTAAGGAACAAATCAAAAGAGAATCCCCTGGTTCGATGGTAGTTTAAGCTATGAACTGCTTTTCTTCAAACCGGTTTTGTCTGCACTTCAACCCCAGAGAGGCTCTTATTCTTGTGGAGACATCATATGTCATTCGTGGTGACTTGTGGCTTGATTAGAGTAGAATTCTAGACTTGCTACAATATTGTGTGTAAACAAGAATCTGTCTTCCAGGTTCTACTATATCTGTAGTACTTCCTGGTAATTCATTAATAGTTTGCTAGTAGTATCCCTTCCAATGTTATCCAAACAATATCCCCTTGCACCTGCAACTTCAAGTTGACATCTGCACAAACCCATTTTATCACATCCCATCACATCCCTTCGCGCCCTTCACTCGCTTCTTCAGGTCCCTCCTTGCCTGTTTCGGGTTAGTCATCGGCCATCCCGGATTGACCAGTTGGTGATAATGTAATTTCCTAGTGTACTTTGAACTATAAACAGCCCGAGTTGCTGTGTGGATCAGTGTGGACCAGCTGACCAGAGTCCGTGTCTATGGTAACTGACTATTCTCGTCGATCGAAGTGACAGATACAGCTGAACTCCAGTTCAGCTGTATCTGCTGTCTGACTTTATAGGGCCGGTTTACACCGATGATTACTGACTGTGTATAGGAGTATGTATTAATATTAGTATAGGACATTCACATACTACGATGCGACTATAATTATTAAATATTTTCTCGATACCATTTTATTATCTGACAATGATCCTGATACTGTAGAGTACGACACTTGGGCACTATGTATATTTCTGCTGATTTGATGTCATCACATGAATCTGTCTCTCCGCATCCGCCCACTCCACCCCTCCAAATCTTCCCCTCATCACCACCACCTCCCCCTCCACCTCTAAATACCTGGAAAAATGAACCAAAATACTTCTTTTCAACCACCCAGCCCGATCCCTCCGAGGACCAGCTCGGCTGGTGCTACAAATGGTCCGGCCAGTCCACCATCCCACCGCCATCGAAAATCCATCGCTGATGAATCCATCCTCAACACACCCTCGACAAGGCAGAAACATAAACGCAACAAATCCAGCGTTGACGGCACTAAATATAAGGATGGCACTTGGTCGCCGAAAAATGAGGAAATCATCATGGGGCCATACGAATATATGCACCAACACCCCGGCAAAGATGTACGCACACAGCTCATCCAGGCATTCAACTCATGGCTCCAAGTCCCGCCAGCAAGTCTGGCCATTATCAGTAAAGTGGTCACCATGCTGCATACCGCATCGCTATTGTAAGTAGCAGCAGTAGCAGCGCCCCATCAGTATATCACTGGCAGTTGACTAACCTCTATAGAATCGATGACGTGGAAGATAATTCTGTCCTCCGCCGTGGAATCCCCGTTGCACATAACATCTTCGGTACAGCGCAGACCATAAATTCAGCCAATTACGTCTACTTCCTCGCTCTACAAGAAATCCAACAACTACAGAACCCCGCCGCAATCGATATCTATGTCAAAGAGCTCCTAAACCTCCACCGTGGCCAAGGAATGGACCTCTTCTGGCGCGACACTCTCACCTGCCCCACTGAAGATGAGTACCTTGAGATGGTCGGCAATAAGACCGGTGGCCTCTTTCGTCTCGCCGTCAAATTGATGCAAGCCGAAAGTACGACGGGAAAAGACTGCGTCAGTCTGGTGAATGTTATGGGTCTAATCTTTCAAATTTGCGACGACTACCTCAATCTTTCTAATACGACTTACACACATAATAAAGGTCTCTGTGAAGATCTGACAGAGGGGAAATTCTCTTTTCCTATTATTCATAGTATTCGGTCTAATCCGGGAAATCATCAGTTGCTCAGTATTCTCAAGCAGAAAACTCAGGATGACGAGGTGAAGCGCTATGCGGTGCAATATATGCAGAGTACGGGGAGTTTCAACCATACTCGTGAAGTTGTGTTGGATTTGCGAGATAGGGCTTTATCGTTGATAGAGGCTATTGATGCCTCGCCTCGTGTTAATGGTGCTGGAGATGGAGAGATGGTTCGTGCTGTTTTGCAAAAGATTGTTAATTCTACATTGTCCGATGAGGTGGCTCAGTAGTGATGTGCTTGGTACCGTCGTTTTGTTTGTCTTTTTTTACGATGTTGTTGGACATTCAGCTGAAGGAGTTGGCTTTTCTTTTGATATATACCCCATCTCATGTTTGATATGATTGGCAATATGCAATGATACGAGTACACGATATTCATCTAGGTAATCTCCGACTACATAGAATCAGAGACTGTATGGGTATCCAAGCGAGTTTTTGAGTATAGAAGACCCATGGACAGCACCTGTCCACTGTGGGTGGTACCAATGACCGCAACCATGAAGAACTTCAATAAGTTGGAATAGTAACTAGTATCCCGAGTATCCTCATGACGAGTCGTAAATTCCGGCTATATATTAAACCATATCACATCACCATGATCAATACGCACGGACATGGGGTATGTATCTATGAAAAATTTCCAAAACACCATTACCTTTGTGTATCATGGCCAATCCCAAAGAAGTCAAGAACGAAGGCAAGTTTTTTACATAACCACACAGCATGCCTTTTCCAACTTGCGCATAACCCTGGGTAGCAACGCGTTGACAACCTTTTCGATCTCGTCTTGCGGCTGTTGCTGTTGCTGGTTCTGGTTCTGGTGCTGTTGGTGATGACCCTGTTGTTGACCGGGGTAACCACCGTGGTGCGGTGCCTGATGCGAAGGGTAGTTCGGCATGACGGCTTCACCACCGGTGAGATTGACGTAAATGCGACCGGCATTCTCCTCAGTGGCATATTGCAATCCTAATTCCCGACAAACTCGTTCGACACGAGGTTTGATTTTCTGTATATGTCCGGCCGAGTGGTTGCCCTTGCCGACGATGCTAGAGAACTAACATTAGTATGATGCCATCCTTGAGCTGTCGCGAACATTGCATTTCCAGAGAGTTGACATACACATGGAGGTGGTTTTGGCCATGCGCCTTGGCATATTTAATGCGCTCTTCCAGAATCTCCTCCGCCTCCTCGACAAACTGTCCGTGCAGGTCGATTGTATCCGCCTCTACGCGACCATTTGCGTTATTCTCGCGGAAAATGAACTCGGACGCCTGCTTGTTATATTGTTCCATTTTGCGCCCGTGGGCCTTGCCCTCTTCCGAGAGCTGTTTGGCGGCGGCGCCATCACCGCTAGAGTAGGCTTCCTTGGACTAGACGGGGTCAGATCATTCTGCTAACTGCTAACCACTGCAAGTGCTCACAATCCCAACTGCACTTGTATAGAATGCAGTGAAAGGGGGAAGGAGACTTGAAAAGCACTGAGAATAGAACATACCCGGTGAAAGCAATCGCCACGCTTGTTGGCTTCCTGGCGTGCGAGATCGCGAAGACGATCGTACTCGGCTTCGGCGTCACCGCTCTGGTCGTGGTTGAAGGCTGGGAAAAGTGTTAGGAGGAAATTGTTTCAGGGCTCAAGGATTAGCGCGCAAACGTACCCCGCGGGCCTAGGTGGGACAATTCGTAGGACATTTTGTAGTGGAATGGAGACGTAAAGAAGTTGGAGGTTGGAATTGCAGGGGAAAAAGATTGAGTGGGGAAATTGACTAAATCGGACCAAATCAGATCGGCGGAGAAGCCGAAAATTCGGAATCAATTGGAGGTTCCATGGTTCACTTTCGAGTATACTCCGTAAGTGATGTTTTTCTTATTTATTCCAATTTACATCTGCATTATGCTGATGGTCATCTTTGAGTGCCAATTGTACCATTCCTGTATAGTGTGGTATTTAGTGTATTCTGGATTGAATTGAATTAGATGTAAGTTGTTGGTATTCAGGGACTGTGGACCTAGTTACTACTGGTATTACCAGGCACCATCAGTACACAGACACCCTAGAACATAGACCAAGGCTATCTACTCCATACTATGTATATGTGGAGGGAATAAGCACAGTTGTATACTATATAGCTGTAGTATATGAGTATCCTAAAGTTGAGCAAATCTCACACTATTGAATCAGTGGAGTTTATACTTTCTTGCCTGCTCCATACAAAAGATAATTTCAAGCGTGGTGGAGGACATTATGGTACTATAGACGAGCTAATCTATTTCGGGTCCATGCTCTGTATACTGTTTGAGTCCACTGTTAAGTGCCGACCATCTGGTCTATCTGGGCAGATAGTTCTCACACCCATCAATTTACACGGAATACTGGATAGACAATGAGGTTTGACCTCATGATGAACCGGTTCGTTCCGGGGTTTCATCGAAACTCGGATCTAACCTACTCTCGAAGTTGAGGAAGTGGTCAGTGTTTCATATGCCAAAAGCACAAAATTGGGAATACACTAGCATCAAACTCACAGAACGGCCGATCATATATAATATAGTATACTCTCCATAATTCATCTTCATAGCCTAAGCTCGGAGAAAAGATTTGACGTTGATGGAATACACAATGGATTGACAGGTGACAGAAGGATATCCGATGGATCCAATCATCAATAATTTATCTCTTGTCCGTGGAATAGAGTGGGATGGTCATCTCAGGGTATAAGCTAGTATCTAGATATCAAAGTGGGGATTAGTTAGCAGATAGACTCATTTATATACTTCCGTACGGAGTACAAGTACAGTATCTAGATAGACCTGCTCAGGTCTATCTAGATACTGTCACAAGTGTGATAATATCCACAGGTGGAGAACAACTGCAATTTCGTGTACAGGATACGTACGGAGTATAGACAGTAGGCTCTTAAAGGTTTCTCGGGTTGCACTTCCGCGGAGGCGGCTAAATTATACTACAATCTGGGCATTCTATCATTCTCATTCGAAATCTTCAAAATTGAAATGAAAAGTATAATGAGGTCGTATAAAAATCAAGTAAATTGCATCTACTGGTCTATACAGTCGTTGACCTGCTGGCCAAAAAAAGATTACATTCAGAGTACCGCCACGACAGCTTCGAAGTCGACCTGTCTCCAAATCGAGTAACTGGAGGCTCGAATGCCGGTCTGTCAACACTATTATTTCGAACTATTTCGCATGGTATCTATCGAACCACATGTGCACATACAATAGATTCAAGCGGATCCCGACTTAATGACGCAAATTTATTCCGTAAAGAGTATATGGATGGAGCTGGGGAGCTGTTAGTGTTGTTAGTCAGCAGACTATAGTACAGCTCTGGACCCGGACGTGAGGATGCACAATCTCAACTTTGGTTTCGTACCTCCTTGAGGAAGGCACTTCGCTTCTCCATATCCAAGGGGGAGGATGGCGCGCGGCAAATGAAGAGCTAGAAGCACTAGACAGTGGGTCAGACTCCGATAGCGTGCCCCAGTGAAGGAAATTCCAGAAATTCCATGAGCTCAGGGGCGGGCCATGTGAGACCCATGTGCGCAATTCTCTTGTTTGGGGCCCAGTTGTTGTATACATTTTCCACCTCTAGACCCGCATTGCTTGAAAATCCCGTGCAGGAAGATGATCCACGGGGATCAAAGGTCTCTTTGTCCTGTGTCCTCCCCGACGGATCTGCATATCGTGCATACAAGATGGAGATATGGAGTACGGAGTACATGACACAATACATACATAGTACAGTAGTAGTATGTTTATGGAGTATATGCAAAGCAGTACCTAAGAGCTACAAAATCGGGTCATGTCTGAAGTACTGTGTATAACTTTCCGCACATTTATTGAGACTTTGTCTCCATGGTATCCTATACAAAGAATCTTCTGCTCAAATGCTCTCCCTATGCATACAGGTTTGCAACAGCCGGTCTGACGCCACCCTGTGGAGATCATGAGTCCCATCCACTCCTTATGTAGATTCTGTACATAGAGGGACGGGAGGATCCTAGTCCAGACTGAGTAAGTGGGCTGCTGATTCAAGTGTGACGGTGAGATCTTGCTACATACAGAGTAAAATGTGAATATTGTTCCAGGCTGAAGCAGCCGCAGTTTCTGGTAAGTCAGAGCCGAAAGACCAAAAAGAAGGACAAAGAGTCTGTACCAGATCACAGGGAGAGCCAGTCAGTCTCTGATTTGCGTCCATGAATGAATTTATCCTACAGTAAGACGGGGTACGGAGTACATCGGTATGAAACCCCGTACTGGGTACTCCAACTTATTGCTCAACGGTAGGTCGGATAGAGGGCCGAGACTAGAGTACAGTAATTGTAGGATGTCATCAATGGTAGGGCCGCCTTATACGACGGGGAGAAAATATCCAGAGACTGGAGCGCACTCGGTCCCTGTATCATGCCCTCAAAAATGGAGACGGTCGTCGGACAATAATCATTAGTGTCTTGAGGTCTCCACATGTAGATCTTCTCCTGAATGCTGAACTGAGTAGGAATGATGAGATTGGAAATACAGTAAGTATTCAAGCTAGAGAGTTCGATTAAGAGTAAGTGTCAATAGTGTCTGTATATCCCATTGATTCTAATACTTGCTGCATTTTACATTCTATTACTTTGTTTATACTGATATATATTGACGTGATTGTATACTTGTGCGTACAAAGAAAAGGGGCTCTGAATCAACTATGATTGGTCAAAATAAAATACATAGCTCCACCCATTTCCAGCCAATCAGATGCTCAAACACACTCTGCGATGGTAAAGTTGCCTAAGATTAAAAATACCGTCAGACTATGTCACAATGCCTCTTGTCCACCCGTCCACCCATACTTAATTGTGTGTATTACATGGTATCCCCTTTCCCTGCTGAAACTTCCCAATCCCAATTTCCCCCTCCTCCATCTTTCTCGCCCCTTACCTTAAACTTGAACCTCTCCTTCTCTCCAGCTGGTGACGGTGTTCTATTCTGTTCCTTTTTTTCTTTTTTACCTGTACACTCCAACTTCGAAGTTATCGCTCCTTTCTCATTTGTGCCGCGGCTTTACCTTTCAAGGTATGTCAATCCTTCTAATCTCTCGTGCTGCCATCCTTTTTTTTTTTCGTGGTTTCACCCTTGCATCGACACGATTCCATCCTGAAACGTCGGTTTTCTGCGGCTTGTACCACCTTCGCCAAGTCCCCGACAACCATTCAGCACCATCACTCTGCTTCATTTTCTTTCGAGGTCCAATTTTCCGTTTGCTGACAGTTTTTGCGCGCCTGTTTTCTAGCCCCCCCCTGTAATCGTCCCGATCAATCTGTCGGCTCACCCCCACCGCACAACTATCGTTAACATTTACCCTTTCGACAAACACATTTCACAAATACCGCCATCATGGGTTGTGGTATGAGCACTGAGGATAAGGGGGGGAAGGCACGGAACGAGGAGATTGAGAACCAGCTTAAGCGCGACAAGATGATGCAACGGAATGAGATTAAGATGTTGTTGCTTGGTATGATTGCCCAGAAAGGAATGATCTCACGACCTTCCTTCATCGAAAGCTGACCTAGATCCTGTGCAGGTGCCGGAGAGTCGGGCAAGTCTACCATTCTGAAGCAGATGAAGCTCATCCACGAGGGCGGCTACTCGCGCGACGAACGCGAATCCTTCAAAGAAATTATCTACAGCAACACTGTTCAGTCAATGCGGGTCATTCTCGAGGCGATGGAGTCTCTTGAGTTGCCCCTGGAGGACGCGCGCAATGAATATCACGTCCAGACCATCTTCATGCAGCCCGCTCAGATCGAGGGTGACAGCATTCCCCCTGAGGTTGGCAATGCCATTGGTGCTTTGTGGCGTGACACTGGTGTTCAGGAGTGCTTCAAGCGCTCACGTGAATACCAGCTGAATGATTCTGCTAAATAGTAAGTTTTAAGAAGAGTGCCTTACGAACCGCGAAATGTGGGGTGTGAAATTCTTGATATAATGCTAACTTTGGATAGCTACTTTGATGCCATTGATCGGATCGCCCAACCCGACTACCTCCCCACTGACCAAGATGTTCTTCGCTCCCGTGTTAAGACCACCGGTATTACCGAGACTACCTTCATCATTGGCGATCTGACCTACCGCATGTTCGATGTCGGTGGTCAGCGATCTGAGCGAAAGAAATGGATTCACTGCTTTGAGAATGTCACCACCATCCTGTTCCTGGTCGCCATCTCCGAATACGACCAGCTGCTTTTCGAGGATGAGACCGTCAACCGTATGCAAGAAGCTCTGACCCTGTTCGACTCTATCTGCAACTCCCGGTGGTTCGTCAAGACCTCCATCATTCTCTTCCTCAACAAGATCGATCGATTCAAGGAGAAGCTGCCCGTCAGCCCGATGAAGAACTACTTCCCCGACTACGAGGGTGGTGCCGATTACTCGGCTGCTTGTGACTACATCCTCAACCGATTCGTCTCTTTGAACCAGGCCGAGCAGAAGCAGATCTACACCCACTTCACCTGTGCCACTGACACCACTCAAATCCGCTTCGTCATGGCGGCCGTCAACGGTATGTTCTATTGTCTTACTGAACGTGTCAATGCACAGAATGCTAATTATCTTTTCTAGATATCATCATCCAAGAGAACCTTCGACTCTGCGGTTTGATTTAATGAACTACAAATCCCAGGGTGTCGCAGTGTGTTGAACTAGATCGCATGTGTTTTTCCTTCGGCTTGTAATCGGATCTCGCCGGGATTGTGATCAAAAGCCTCGTTCCAGATTCCGGCGTTTGAACATTTCCTCATTTTTTCTTCCCCTTGTGTCCTTTTTAATTGCGCTCGTCTTTTTTTTTTCCTTTCTTTTTCTTTTTCTGTTTGTTTCCCTGACACGATCTCTAGCCGGTTTTTCTTTTATTTTTCTTTTTCCTGCTCTCGACGAAGCAGAACAGGGAGAACCCTATTCTAAACCATGGCTTTGTCGCTTAATTCGCGATGGCCCTGAAACTTTTTTTTTCTTCATTTTCCTTTGATTCATCCTTTTCCTATTTCTTTTCTTTCCATTTTTCCCCCTTGTCTGATTTGAATGCTGGATATCCTATCATCTCTTGTGGTTGTCGCCCTACCCTCATCTTTTTTGTTCTCCTTTTTGTATGTAAACATACCGTCTCCCCCATCGTTTCCTTGGTCTCGCGTCCGTTGGAAGCCTC
Source organism: Penicillium citrinum (assembly GCF_028827155.1). NCBI lineage: Eukaryota > Fungi > Ascomycota > Eurotiomycetes > Eurotiales > Aspergillaceae > Penicillium > Penicillium citrinum. The sequence continues at coordinate 1,767,363 of NW_026622692.1, forward strand.
GAGCGACCAGACGGGCAATGGGCACGGGGAAATGACAGGATACACGGAATTATCATGTCTCTTCTCATGTGTCATGCCTCGGTCGTTGGGTTATAGTCAGACAGAATTCAATTATCGGGTTTCCGAAAGACCGGTTATTGTCGTAAGCATGAGTATAGTATAGTGCGAACGTAAGGATAAGTAGATGATGGTCAATTGAGACGTTTGGTTTATTGTAAAGTGAAATTAATTGTAGTACTATGTATATCAATGTTACTTGGAATTAATAGCATCCCAGGGTATCACTCTCTTCATGTTAATCATCATGTTAACCAAATCAAATCAAAACCTCAACTTCGGCCCAACAAAAACAATCAAAATAGCCACAATCCATAATCCAAAAATCCAAGCATACAGCATCATTCGTCCCCACCAACCTTTCCCTTCTGTCATCCGCCTTAACATCCCCATCCTTTTCCCCGCAGCTTCCATCGTCGAGGAAGTCTTATCCATGCCCAAAGCAGCTCGCTCTAGTGCATCCTTCTCGTTCTCTAATGTCTCTTGGAACGTTTGCGAGTGCGATTTAAGTTGTGAGGCCATTGAAATGAGCGAACTTGTTAGGTCTTCTTGTTCGTTTCGATCTTCATCAAGAGCCTTTTCGGCTGCCTCTTTGGGGTCGTGCGGGGATGTATTTCTGCCCGTGGATCTTGCGGATGGTTCTCTTGGTGATGGATTTGTGGGAGTATGACGGTTGCGTAGGGTGGAGGTTGGTTCTGATGGTGCGGTGGGTGTGGCCGTAACTATATTCGCAGTCGTATTCGCAATTGCAGTTGTAGCTGGAGTCTTCGTGCTTTCGAACTCAGTTTCTTTCTTTGGTGTCTGTGATTGGGTGACGTTGATTTCTGGAGAAGATACAGTCTTCTCGACAATCGGTTTTGAAAGTAACTCTTTCCATTCGTCGTCTACTTCGTCGTCCGCCCCGTCATTCTCGTCTACGCAGAGATCTTCTCCGTCAAGGATAATTTGAATTCGCTTGAGGAGTGATCTATCGCGGGCGATCTCTGTCTGCGCTTCATGTCGGCGGTCGAGTTGTTTTAATTGTGGGAGGGAGCGCTCAAGTTGGGAGAGGAGGGACCGCGCATATTCCACATTCTGCCAGGGCTATTTTCAGTATGGTGCCACTCAGTTACTCCTGCAAGATATACATCTCTGCGATTCTTGAAGAAGTGATATGGATATAGCTGGACTCCAGCATAAATGCTTACCTTTGTCACTCGTATGCGCTGGAGCTCGGAATTGCGTATGGTGCGGAGCTCCGCACCCGGCGAGAGCAGATTATATTCCAGGCGCGTGAAGAGACGGGCGACATTTAAAAGAGTCAGATCTGGAGAATCCTCCACGGATGGGAATGCAGATACAGCCATGTCGGGAATAAGTGGAGGAAGAACGAGAATTGATTGATTGATTGATTGATTACGGGGGAATCAGAGGAATCTGCCAGTTGGACGTGAAGGAGGGATCACCCGCTTAGTCATCGGACTTCAAGATGGACTTGGAAGTATACAAAAAAAAAAAAAGAGAAAACGGAGAGAGAAAAGAACAAGACAGAACCGCTTGCCTCCCAATGACGTGGCAAAATATCATAAAAAAAAAGGAATGTATCAGGCATCATAAAAAAATGAAATAGGGAAAAAAAAAGAACCCCGATGCATAATCACAGTGACACAGAACTAAAATGCATGCGACAAAAAGGGCCACCCGAGCTAGACATGAAAACAAAAAAAAAGACACAAAGAACCGCCCAAGTTGAAAATGAGCTGTGGCATTGAAGACCACTTAACTATATTCGACGACTAGCCGGCGCCACGTCCGGATGCCTTCACCATCCAGTTCGCGCATTTGTTGGGCTGATTCGCTGCGTCGTTGGACGGAAGCTGTTGCCGATGGAGTACTGTGAGTCTCAGATCCAGATCGAGGTTGCGTGGCATTGGGAGCGGAGGAAGCGGACAAGGAATTCCCATTCTTTTGCATTTGCATTTGCATTTGTTCTCTGACTTTCTTCGCCACGGCCCCGCTAGATGGGAAATTTCCATTTTGCGAAAGTGGTTTTAACACATCGCATGCTGTGGCGGATGGTGGCAATGTGGAAGAGGATTTTGAGGATGCCTTTTCCATGTTGGAGAGTTGGGACCAAAAATCAGAAGTGGAGAAGTTGTTGTTCGTTTTGAGGTATTTGATGATGAATCTTGAGAGCAGAAATACACTCGTAATGATTGTGCTGATCAGGAATACTCGGGAGTATAGTAAATCGGGGAGAAATTGAAGTATAGCCCGGGATTGCGAGTATACGAGTACTAGTAGTCCTCCTTCTTTCCTAACCATCGCGGGGTGAAGGGGAAGTTCAGTCTCGAGTAATAGTATTCACTCTGGCCACGGTTGTCAAAGAGGGAAAGAGTCCTTTCTTATGGGATTTGTAATTTTGGTGAGGCTCTTGAGTGGAGAGTACAAATGCAGCTCAACCTGGTAACTATCACAGCGGGGCAAAAGAGGAGAATCGAAGGATTCGGAGTTTTATCTTTGAACGAGGGGGGGGGGATATGATCAAGATTTATAAATAAAGTGAATGAACTGGGGGCCTGAGGATTGAATGATCGACGGAATGGAAAGGAAAGGAATAAAAATAAAAATAAATAAAAATAAAGAGCAGCAGCAAGAGGAAGAAGAAGAGCACAGCAGAAGTCGAATTGGCGGGGTTGGCACCCGCGCCAGTTGGATCTATAAAAATCAAGTCTGTCACTGGGTGCATTACCCAGTGTCAGTATTCTTCTTGAATTTAGTTTCAATTTACTTTTGGGTTTATCATGGATTATCCCGGCTTCCAACTAAAAGGTGACATGATGGTTCGTTGGAAAAAGAAGATTAAATGGGCATGGTTACTAGTAAAGTATACTATCTACAGAGTCCAGAAAAAAAAGAGGCACGAGATGATCCATCAGAAAGTCAAACAAAGAATTGTTGTTAGAGAGAATCAAATAGAATCAAAGTATGGTCCTCTAAACGAAGGATAGGATAAGCTCTCCTCTGGTACATATTGTACAAAGTCATAATAATGTAATTAGAATATCCCGTGTCTTTGATCGGTGGGTTTCACCAAGAGGATAATAACCAGACTAGACTAGAGACTAGACTTGATGAAATCAGCCATTAACCAGTCAGCCACCAAGTACTTCTCCAGTTTGTGTACACGCAAGAACATCTGGACTGTAGATTTTCAGCTGCAGCCATCAAGCGCCACGCCGAGTCACTCGGGATCAGCCCGCTTAGGGCTCGGCTCTCCACTCTTTTTTCATTTGTGTTTCCAAATCTCTCACGACATCTCGCAACAGGGATGTGCGACCCATGTCCATGGTCACGGTTGCGAAGATCAACAAAAAGAAATGTGTACCAGTACTATAGTATACATATGTACTCCATTAGTACTAATTATGTACTGTACATCATATGTATACTATAGTACTGGTACCGACAAACGAGATGATCGAGGCAATCGCTTTTCGTACTCGATTTGGATATGTTGCGCCAGTGATCATACTTGGAGAGAGATGATCTCCGATCTGATCGAAAAGAAGATGCGGTGGATTGAAAGAGGGGCGTTCTCAGCTGCAGCTGGACTGTCCGCGCTAAATCTTTGGACTAAAAAAAAAGCGAATCACAATTGAATTATCCACTTGCTCGGCTATCAACTTTTTCTCTTTTCTCTTTGGTGGGATTTTTTATTTTTATTATTTTATTTTTATTTTATTTTAACTCTCCTTTTAGCCCGCGTCTCCGAGTGCGCGGATCCCCGCGAGTGATCTTCGCTTGGACTAGGAGGACGTGTGTTTTTCTCTACAGATTTTGCTCAAATTACCAAAAAAAAAAAAGGGGGATGAAATGGCTAGGCTATGTTATATCAGTATGACATAGGTATGTAGTAACATGTTGGACCATGTAGATGTAGTATATGTTTATGTATAACTAAAGTTTAGCCGTGGCACCTTGCTTCAGCTCAGCCTGGGCTTGTTCGCGCAGTGTTTTGCGTAGGATCTTCCCCGATGGATTCTTGGGGATCGCCTCGAGGAACACAACCCCGCCAGTGATCCGCTTTACTGCGGCTACTTTGCCGTCCATGAAGTGGACTACTTCATCTGCCGTGAGTGTGTGTCCTGGTTTGAGCACAATATATGCACGAGGTCGCTCTTCATCGTTGCTGTCCATTTGGTCAGTTACCAGTACAACAGTCATAGTCTGTAGCAGCAAGAGTACGACTCTCTTGCTGCTAGTAGCACAAATATAGCATAAATCTCGGGAAATACGCACATAAAAGCACCAATGACAGCCACATCTGCAATCGCAGGATGTTCCAATAACAACGCCTCCAATTCGGCTGGGGCCACTTGATTCCCCTTCACTTTGATGAGTTCCTGTGAAATTTGTAGTCAATTATTGTGCCCTTCTCTGACCTCAATATGAAATGTACTAAGATGTGATATCTTGTTGATCTTCCATCTTTTAGCGCGCAATGACGTTTGGACTTACTTTCAATCGATCCACAACATGAAACTTGCCCTGATTATCCACATAAGCAATATCGCCCGTCCGGAGCCATCCATCTTCCGTTTTAGTCTCTTTGGTGGCTTGCGGGTTCCGCCAATATCCCTTCATGACATTTTGTCCACGTACCCAGAGTTCGCCGCGTTGATTACGTTCATGAAGCTCGGTGACTCCATCTTCTGCCATAATCTTGGCTTCACAATTGGCATTGGGTTCTCCCACTGAGGCTGAATTACTCTTTTCTCTTGGATCCCATCCGAGCATCGAGCAAGTCGCTCTAACAGAGTAAATGTTAGCACAAGGCAACAGGCAACCAGTATTCCCCGTGTCATGCAGGACAACCATGTATGTAGATCATTTGCTGCGGGGGGAAAAAAGAGAAAGAGAAAAAGAGAGATCACCTACTCAGTCATTCCCCATCCCTGCTTGACATTAATTTTCCCATCCGGCCATAACTTCTCCACCTCCGCGCAAACCTCTCGTCCCAATGGCGCTGCACCACTTCCAACTACCTCCACACTACTCAAATCATACTTCTTCACAGCAGGATGTTTAGCCAACATAACCATAACCGGCGGAACGAAGATGAAATCCGTCACACGGAATGTCTGCGTATACTCCAAGACCTTAAGAAAATCAAACTTGGGCATAATATAAACCGGCGTATTACGATACAACGCCGCAGCAATGAAAATATTCTGCGCCATAGCATGATAAAGCGGTAGGAAACAAAGCCATCGAGCACGAGCTAATCTAGCCCCATAGTCCGGATTCAAAGATGCCATGTATACATACTGCAACATATTCGCGACGTAATTCTTATGCGTGATTTCCACGCCCTTCGGTCGTCCTGTTGTTCCACTTGAATAGTTTAGGACGAGGGTTGTATTGGCTTTTTCGGGCGTGGCTAGTTCTTCCCATGCGAAGCCTTGCGCTTCTTCGGGACTTGCGAGTAAATCGCCCCAGTATGGACAACCTTGTTGTCCTTGACCTTTATTACCGTCATAAATGGCGTTGTCGAAGACGAAAACTCGATCACGGCTTAATCCTGCCTGTTTCGCCGCTTCGAGTCCTGTGTCTAGACTTCCAGCGGCACAGATCAGATATGTTGCTCCGCTGTCTTGGAGCTGGAAGGCTAATTCCCTAGCTACGTATGTGGGATTGGCACCGGTGAAGATACCACCCGCCATGATAATCCCTAGAAACACGACTGGGTAGAAGAGGTCATTTCCCGAGAACAGAAGCACGCGATCGCCGGGTTGGAGGCCCTTTTTGCGAAGACCAGCGGCTAACCGCTGACTCCAGAGACGGAGGTCATGAGGGGTGAAATAGTGTGTTTCTGGACGGGCAGCTTCGAGATAACACCGGTCTGTCTGGGATAATGGGGCTGTTGGAGAGGTGAGGAGAATAGAGGCGAGATGGCAGTTGGGAATATCAATTGTCCAGCGAGATTTATACGGCATGATGGGTGATTTGAGACTCTATAGAAAGATAAAAGACGAGACGAGAGTTCGATAGAAAGAGAAGTGAATAAAAAGTGACACGAACCTGCCAGCCTCCATTCATAAATCCTGCAATGGGTCCCCCCCCGACAAGAATGGCAATGTAGCCATTGTTGAATCTGTCGATTGATTCGTCGAGGGCTTCTACTTTCCCCGCATAAATCGGTTATGCGTGCGGGGGATCCGAGGGTGTCCACCAATGCCGAGGAGCAACTCGGACTTCGTTAATACGCAATCAGCCAAATGAGATGTCCAGGGATGCACAAGTCCTCGCACTAGAAACAATGTATCCACACAGCTCTTAATCGCTCTAGGTGAACTATAATGAAAGGGGAAGTTAAGATCCCGAAAAGGGGTGATTGTCCGTAACCTCTAAGTCTTTCATACATAATATGAATAGAGTTCCGAATAAAAAATGGTATGTAATATAACAAATAACAAGAGTGGAGATGTCTAGGGGTATCATCGTTCGTCGTAAATCATGTAAAAAAGTAAAGTGGGCAAAGACATATAACCGATGGAGTCACTAAGATGTATGCCGGGCTCCACAGATGCGAAAAAAGAGGAAATAAATCAGTTATATGACGAAAGTTGGCCGAAATGGACGAAGATTTATCGTACACCACAAAAGTGGCAGTCTATCCAGGCAACCTGGTAGTAGTCGAAGGACGCGAATCGTGAGAATCGTATATAAAAACCCCGGTAATCATGACAAGTCCTCGAACCACAGCGTCGAGAGTCAATGTTGTTGGTAGCATCAAATACCCAACCAAATCAGATGGAAATGTAGTTCGGACGCATGCCCAAAGTTTTCCTCTTCTCAATGAAATAGTGATTCCATGAATTTGAGATTGAGTTTTGAAGTTCATCAAGCACGCCCAAATCACTTTCGGGAGTTTCCTCCAGATTGGTGTACCAGACCCATTTCAAGAATCTGCAATTGCTCAATTTCGGCCAGCGTTGATGTCCCTTTCTACCCAAAAATTCATCGAGACAGGTAGCTGTCGGATGGCGTGGATGACAAATGGACGTGGACCTTGGTTCTGGCGTACATCACAGAGGATTAAATCCGTAAAAAGGTGTTCGTTCGTGTTGACGAAGTCGGATCAGATCATCGACGTCTCAAGCGTGCGAGGACTCAGACACGGTACTGACAGGCTTTCAAGTACCGGTATACGAGATGTTGGTACGCTGGCGGTTGACGAGGGAACATGTCCGCCAGATGAAAAGAGATGGTTGGGACTCTGATGAGAAGGTGCGGACTCTTTCATGGGCGCTTCCAACGCCATCCCGTTGTGGCCGCTATGAGTGAGGCATCCAACACAGCTACAATCGTTGCCGCATTGGCAACTTCCTGTCACGTCTGAACAGGCCGAAGGAATTCCCACTGGGTACTCCAACGTATAGTATTCGGAGGTATGCATCAACTGCTCATTCAAAGATTGGCCCACTGGAACAGGTGAGGAGTATGCGCCTGTAAAGCCTACGTTGGAGGGTGTATGAGATGGATCTGGGTATGGATCGAATGAGCTCTGCTGGAGACCATGGTCTAATCCCTGCGGTAGATAATTGAATTGGTTCCAATTTTGAGTCGCTTGAAATGGAGGAGACTGATATGTGTCAAATGCTGACTTGTCACCACCAATGGTCATCATTTCGCCCATTTCCTGAACACGTTGGCGGGTGGTATTGTTGAAAGGGTGAGCCGCACAGCCCAGGCATTGGCAATCCTCTCCACATTGGCAGTCATGGGATGGATCACCACTCATATTCGTAGGCGTATAAGTGGAACTATGGGATGGCGTGGAAGTATATGAAGACATAGATGGATGCGCAATTCCAAGACCGTTTATCGAATGGGAGTAAGGTGTTGCTGTCTCATTTGGCGAGAAGCCATCTGTGTAGAAAGGCTGCACATGGCTTCCTTGCATTCCGTAAGGCCGGATCAGTCGTCCCTGGGTGGGTCTTTGAGTAGAAGGCATAGGATTATGCCATGCCATTTGGGGTGCTGTGAAGTTTGAGTAAGATGCACCATTCCAAGTAGGAGGTTGGTGTTGCTGAGCCAGCTCGGGCATCTGAGAGACGAGAGGGGCTGGGACTGTTGACTGCGATTTGGTTTTTCCACTGCAGCAAGACCCACCACCACCAAGCGCAGCTGTAGGAGCTGGGGGAGGCGGCGGCGGGGGTGCTGGGGTAGTCTTCTTAGAACAACAGCTAGATCCAGTCGTTTGCTGAGCGGGGTAAGGTATTTCTGGGAAGCCGTGCATCGTCGGGTAGGCATCATTGGACTGCAAATCCAACTTGACTCCATTCTGCCCATGACTTTTCACTGGATAAGTTGAAAGGCCTGTTGCGTTTTCGGTGGATTTGTCTTCAAGTTTGAGATTCATTGGCATAGCTTCGAGGGCCCGGGCAATGTTTTCGGGAACTGCTTGAATGCTGCCCTGTCTTTTCCCCGACTTGTGAATTTTGCTGGATGTTGGAGAAGATGTTGATGCTGGCAATGAGGCATGTGCAGGCTGTGAAACCCTTGTCGGATTAACAGGGTTTGCATTCTGATTGGAATCTTCATCTTGAGAAGAAGTGTCATATGGAACAGGACGACAGACACAGCCAGTACCTAGATCGAATTTAGCAAGGCTCGAGCCAGGCAACTAGATTCAAGAGGAGAAGCGATATACCCTTTGGGATACGGATCATCATAGAAAAGGTCCTTTGACAGCTACAAGAACCTTTAGGATGAGGACATTTCGCCAAGGGACGACCGGCCTTGGGAACCTTCATCATCAATCTGTCGAAGTGTTGACATTTCGAAGACCGGTGACCGCGGATGCATGGCTCACTATTTTATCTTTAGCAAGAAGTGAGAATAGAATATTGGAATCCGGATGATCTTACCAAGACCACTTAGCGCCCTCTTCATCCAAAGGCATTTTTGATCGAGTGAGAATGACGAGATCGGAGGAATTGCTGGCACAATAATCGTCCTTCGAGACGAAGATGAAGTTTGCGATTCAAATGGTTCTCTTTTATTCCAGACACCTCTTTTATTCCAAGTAGTGTTATAGAGCTCGTAGGAGGAATCAAGTGAGTGCCTCTCTGCCTCAGTTGCGACACGAGCGAGAGTAATTCCGTGATGGGAGCGGGGCTCAACGGAGGGGGGTTCAGAGCGAAAGGATGGATGGATGGAACCCAGGACTTGTCACAATCATCGGTGACGACAAACCGACGAGAGATATAAAACGCCAGGAACCGAAGTCGCAGAACCAAAGAACCAAACGGAGATTCAAGAAGAAGTCAAAATCAGACAATTCCGAAAGGGCAATGCGATGCGGGGAGTGCTGAGTCATCCGGCTTGGCGGGCTGACGTCGCCGAAAGTCGTCGCTTTTGGACATTTTTCCATTTTGTACACTTCAATTCGCTCTCTTCTTCTTCCACAATGCCTCCTAAGGCCAGTGAGGGCTCTGAACAGCCCAGTACGGCCTCGTCATTCTTTACAGTTCCACCTCCTATCAAGAAATTGTTCGACAAATTTCCGTTGGCCACGTATCCGGCCAACGATCTGCCACAAAGATCTCCATCCAGGAGACAAGGAAACCAGCTCTTTGTTTTCAGTGATGCTGCTGCCGCGCGCAAGGGTCAACCTTCATACAATCCACAATGTCTAAAGTGGCAGGTTAGTCGGCTTTGTAGAGAAGATTTCAGGGTAAAACGTTCGGATGGGAGCTGATGTTCTGCTATAGGCGTATCTGAAATTCGTCGGAATCGACTTCGAAATCACCCCTTCTAATAACCACGCGTCGCCGACGGGCATTCTCCCTTTCTTGATCCCATCCCAACCGATTGAAGTCGCAAATGCGATACCCTCTCATAAATTGCAAAAATGGGCCATCGAACAAGTTCACTGTGAAGAAGAGCAGCAGTTGAACCTGCGGTTCGAAGTATACGCATCGCTGTTAGACAGCAGGGTGCGCAATGCTTGGGTAAGTGATGGGCTACCGAAAAGAGCCTCCATGAAGGGTTTATGCGCGTCTCATGAAATGCAAAGCTGATTTTGAGCATAGCTATACATGCTGTATCTTGACGGGCAAAACTTTGAAGCCGTCGCTCGACGATTGTACATCGACACCGCTACCTCGAATACCCTCGTACGAACCACACTTGCATTGCAATTGCAACAAGCAGCTCGCGATGAACTTCTTAAGACATCAAGATACATTGACGTAGCGGAATTGGAGGGTGACGCCGGCAATGCATTCGAGGCACTATCCGCCTTATTAGGCGACGATGACCATTTCTTCGGACGACCCAATCCCGGCCTCTTCGACGCGAGCGTTTTCGCATACACCCATCTCATCCTAGATGAGAGCTTGGGATGGAAACAGAACCGTCTAGCACAGCTCCTACGTGAGCATCCAAACCTTGTACAACACCGGGAAAAACTACTGCGATTTTTCGCGTGATTCTGAAATCTCACTCAGATACCTTAATAAACAAATAATGCAAGATTCATCAATGCATTGAGGGATATCATGTCTAGAATAGAGGAGTAATTGTACATAAAACCAGGGCACCGAAGTATGCAAACTAGAATATAAAACAAAAAAGAAATGCGCAAAGGCCGATCCATAATGCATGGGCGGAGTATCACGCCTGATTCCACTTTCCAAACTTGACGTAGTCGTCGTAAAGAGACTTGAACACTGCTCGACTGGATGCGTCCAGTCCGGAATTGAGTGATCGCAGAGTTTCCTTCGACATCACGTCTAGTACCGCGTACAAACCTGGCATGAGCGCAGCCTTGACGTCGGGCAAAAGTGCGCCGCGCAGGGAGCACTGTGCGTACTCCATGACAACGTATTTGAGGTATTGACCAGCGATGCTCTTCGCCTTCTTAGTTTCATCGATGAGGGCCTCACGTGAAGCACCAGGCTGGGGACGAAGAACAGCAGAAAGCGTCGGGTCACAGAGCGTAGTAAGCAGACGAGTATAATGCGTAGCATGGGAAACACCTAGGGGAGCGAGCCAGAAGGGCTGCGAGAAACTAGCCTGGACGCGAGCGGACCGAGAGCGCTTACGGCTCCGCGCGAAGAGGCAACCTAGAAGCCGGAACATCGCAGTGTTGACCATGTGGTAGCGACCGCCAATCTTAATACGCTGTAGACCGAGAATCGTGCCTAGAAGACGGCAAAGACGAGTGAAGATGGTGGGCGCATATTTGGGGAAGATGCGCGGTCCGGCTTTGGAAGCCGAGGCCGCGATAGAGGCAAGAAGGAAGTCAATGTTAGATTGAGTAAGGCTGCGGGCGTGGACGCGGAGCAGCAAAGTGACGCACTCCGTCGCGAAGCAGAACTGATCAATGGCGACACTGTGCATGATGGTTTCGGCCAGAGCGGTGCAAAGGAGGGACAGCTCGCGTGCCACTGCGTTCTCCTTGTCTTCAGCGGGAGGGAGAGTGATGATAGCAAGATAAATTACTAGCAGTCGATATCCGGAATCCTGTCCGACGAGGCCCAGTCTGCGGATGTCACGAATAGCCTGGCCTATCATCTCTGCGGGCATAGCGCGGAATCTTTCAATGGTGGCACGAATGAATAGCTGTTGATCTTCGGCATAGAGTGACTGCAGAGTCAGGGTCTCGGCGCACTGAAGCACTGGGTCGGTGATGCTTTTCTCAGGGCCCTTGGTCGCCAGAAGACGACGGCGAATCAGTCGAGAAGGACCTGAATCGATCGACATCTCCATGTAATGCTCAATTTTGTTGAGGAACTTCTCCACCTCGATATTGTTCAATGCCATATCTTCGAAATCTTCGAGGGCATCAATCGTCTTGATTAGAGTGATGGTTTCCTCAAGCTTCTGTTTTCTGCATTGATCTTTGACGGATTTCATCTCTGCCAGTACCAGACCAAACACTCGCTGACGGCAAGAATCTAAATCATCGGCAGAGTAGGCCTTGTGCAGCTTTGAGCGGTGAACCCAGAGCTCAGACAGAGATAGGCGCAGGAGGAAGCAAGCCATCGAGTTGCGATCGATTTGACGTAGTTTAGAAGCCTGCTTGGAGACCCTCGCGAAAAGCTTCTTGAACGACTCAACCCGGTCATCCTCAGACAGCACGAGAAGCTTTGCGATAATCGCACGGTAGAGAGATCGGAAGGATTTCATGATTTGGAGATCCAGATCGGTGCCAGCCAGAGTAATGGCTCGTGCAGCAGTCCAAATTGGCTCCCAGTCACCCGTGACCGCAGCGTCGCATTTAGGCAATGCAGCCAATTTGGCCATCATAGTAAGCAGCCCAACCGTCACTTCGGGTGAGCTGTCTTGCTGAAGAATAACATGATGCAATCTGTCAAGAAGAACAGTTCGAAGACCGCGAGTAATCGACGAAGCGGGGATTCGTTGCAAGCTCTCCACGTAGAGACGGCGGTGGGGAGACTCGTTTTCGATGCTCTTGTTGAGAAGGAGAGCCAGATCGGGTACGATGACCTGAACGCTGAGCAGATACTCGTGGCAAACCATACTGGCCCATGCTTGTAGGAATCTAGCATCATCCGAGACAGCCTCCAGGGGAAGAGAAGATGAACGGTACTGAGCTGCAGCAAGGGATAGAAGATGCTCAAACATACGAGAACGCGTGTCGGACTCAACTTGCTTCCAGATATCTGGAGCTCGAAGGTTCGCCAAGATGTAGGCCAAAGCCAGGTTCGCCGGTGAGTTCAACGTCTCGACTCGCCCATCCCATGGCTTTTCCATAGATTTCTCGGCATCATCCGGCGAAACAGACACAATGAAATCGGTAATCTTTTCCGACGCAGTGGTAAAAGTTTGCAGTTGCTCTTTGCTAGGCTTCGCCTTGATAACCACCAGAATGAAACGATAGGCCTCCCAAGACTCCAATGCAGCAAGAGTGGTTTTCTTGAGGTGTCTATGGTTGCGCTGGATCGTCTTCAAAGCAACATTGCCCAGAGAGCCGAATGCTTCGACGAGGGTATTTTCAGTCAATTGCAATTGCAAACTGTTCTGAAGAGCATTCCGCAAGAATCGCCATAAGCGCCAACGCCAGTGAAGGGCTTGCTTGGATGATAAAGTGGTAGTTAATGTCTCCAAGAAAGAGGATAGTATCGTGGCCGAATCTGTGAAGACCAGGGATTCCCCTCGGAAGCTAGCTTCTGTGATGACAAACTTGGCATACGATTCAGGAGATTCGGAGACCTTGTCATCAGAAGCACGTATTTCCTTTGCGGCATTTTGCATCTGTGTTGCAACACTTGAACGCGTGAGCGAAGTTTTCATCAAATCACTGAAGACGTTGCACAGATCATCGTCCTCCCACACTGAAAAGAATGGGAGGTTGCTGTCTTGACGACGGGCTTCTTCGAGGATAACCAGCTGCCCATGCCAGACTTCCATGAAAGCTGGAAGATCTCTGGCACTTGCAAAACCGCGAAGGAGCGGGATGATAACTTCATTCTTCACGATGTCATAATCATTCTTTGCAGTATCACCTGTATGCCACTGAAGCATGACCTTTTCAAGTAATGCGTCCAGAAGCTTGCGAGAGTCGCGCAATCCGGAATTGGGAAGGAAAACATCAACGCCCAGACTAATGATCAATGCAGTCACATTCCACTGGACATGCTCCAACCCTTCGTGAAGGAGACCGGTGTACCCAGCATGTGTAAGAATAGTATGAAGTGATAGACCGACATTCCGGCAGAGCGCTACTCGAAGAAGCTCTTCTAGTACAGAAACAAAACGTGCTGAGTAAGCTTCAGGTTCATCTTCCTTTGCCGTCGAAAAAGCCAATTCCGCAACCGCAACAAATAATGTTTCAAGCCAAGGGGCTTCCGAAGTTTGTCGACGGAAATCATCTCTCGGCACCGCACGGACAGCATTGTCGAACAGTTCTGGCAGGAGCTCAATAGATTTCCAGGCAGGGTAGACAGATTGACTGCTACTAGAATTGTGGGCTACAGAAGGTTCACGGATGATCGATCGAAATGTATCGGTCACCGGCTTGACCGAAGTCCAGTCTGGGTCTTCTTTTGAGTAATCGATACCGGAGCCACCACGGGCAAAGAAAGCTGCGCGGGCAGGAAGCAGGACATGCACGGCGATAGTCCGTTCGATTGCATGGAGGAGATGAGCTCTCTCATCAGTATCAAGTTTGATGCTTCGCAAACAAAGCTGCACTCTGAGTGCATAGGCAAAGCAAGATTGTGCAAAGCAGTCGTTACTTGCTTTGTTCTCGGTGTCATCTTGGCGATAAGATCTGAAATCCCACAGTTCAAGCATGCAAGGTAGGACAAACACAAGATGCTGCAGATCAGTCGTCTTCCCCGCCTGCGCAAATTGCGCGATGGCCACGGCCGAAACCTGGAATGCTTTGCCCAACAATCCAGCAACGATCTCAGGGTCACCTCTCAGTGCCAATTTCAGATGAGAATGCGCATTTTCATCCATATCCAAAGTCTGGTGTGTTAACATGACAACCCCGTACAGGCAGTCAAGGACCCGAATATAGGCGAGGAAGCAAGATGCGGGGTTTTGTGGTTGTTCATCGATATCCATGGCATCTTGCCCATCATCACCACTTCTCTTCCGTTTAGTCCCATGCGATACTCGGTTTTCTACTGGTGGAGACCCGACCAACGTTTGACTGGAATCGGAGGCTGCACTGGGAATCGATACTCCATCTCCATCTCCCACGGTCAGGGATATGTCCGCCTCCAGGTCGGACACAGTATCACAAAGAACGGAAAGAAATTTTTGATCCTTCAGGATTGTCGCCAAATTTTTCGGTGAAATCCGATCGATAAGCTGGCGCAGCAAGAGGTAGGATTCAGGGTCGACGCGAAAGTTTTTCCCATTCCTTAACTTCTTCAACAACCATCGTAGCACCCACTCCTCCTTTGGTGCGGCTGTACCATGTGCCTTTGTATCTCTATGTGTCTCTGGGTGACTCTCACACAAGGCCAAATTGACACCAAGAATCTGTGCTGCTTCGTGTAGTTGAGTAGTCGGTGAGTCGCTACCTTTCTCGAGGCGGAGGAGTGCCTCTTGCGACGAGCTCCGGGGCTATAGAATTTTGCGTCAGAAACATACTCCTTGTGATAGAGACGGACAGTAAAATATGAACTTACCTCCGCAAGCAGAGGCATTCTCGGAACCAATCTGTTTATATCAGTGGGAGGGGTTTGGTTAACGCGGAGAAGGAAAAAAAAGTTGACGCCCAAAAAAAACCGCGGTCAAATGGCTCCGACCGCCTTTGCCCAACTGCGATTCAGTCAAACTCCCGACTCTCCCTGCACTCTTCACTTCTCCGCCCTATATCACCCTCTTCAAACTCGCCATTACCCTACCAGTGAGGTTTTCGTGTCCTGTAGCGTGCTTTCGTGGCCTCTCATTAATCCATTATATGCTAGATCCTTCATAATGGCTGATTCTAGCGAGTCCCGGGCGGTCGCGCGAGCTACCAAGCCCGTTAGCGAGGCTCTGCTTAACGAGAAGGTATGTGCAAACGGTCCTCCTAGAGGAGCTTTCCTCCAATTTTCGACTTCAAAATCAAGAACATTCAATTGCAAGCCCTGTCTGTGGTTGATGGGAAGCAATTCACATTTTGATGGTCGCGGGAGGAATCGGAGAGATATGGACTAACCGTTCAATGTCATAGTGGGACCGCGCCATCTCCTCCATGATCATCAAGTCTTCCCTCGGCCTGTCCTTCGGTGTCGTCTTCTCGGTCCTGCTGTTCAAGCGGAGAGCCTGGCCCGCGTGGGTTGGTCTTGGCTTCGGTGCTGGTCGTGCTTGGGAGGAGTCTGATGGTATGTTTACCTCTTGCACTTTCTATGTTGCTGGGTCGTAGGGAGGCTTTGGGGACTGCTTTTCAGAACTTCTACTTTGGGATATGAAGCTATTGATTGCTTCAACTTCATCATTGGATGTTTTGCCAGCTTACGCGGAGCTTCGGAAGTGGAATCCGGTAGCAAAGTCATTGAGCTTGTTCTACAAAGCCTTGCCTGTCCACAACATACTATTTTCACGCACCCCCTTGAGACGTTAACTAATACCTTCATAGCTTCCTTCCGCCGCGGCGATTCGCCTGTCAGAGATGCTCTCCGCCGATAGAGAGTATAATGGCTTCCCAATGTGTACGATACTCTCCCAGTGGCTGTACAGAAGTCGGGGGAATAGCGCCTGGGTTTCTTAGAAGACAATCCTATAGAGTTCAAACATTGATTGAACTCGTGTCCTGTCAATTCTTTCTTAGCATTTTCTCCGTGTGTCCCAAGTGATTGCTCAACGACATACCTTATATGTCGGTGTAGTTACTCGTATTTCTAACTAAGTGTAGTAAGTAGTAGTTAGGAGTAAAGTAGTGTACATAAGAGTTAACGGGACAACCTCATCAGCCCATCACTCGTGATTAGTCAAGAATCAATTTCATTAGGTCAATTCCTATGTGATAACTCGATGCTAATCAATCAGTTCTTAGTATACTACTAGTCAATCCCATGAGTCAATTGATAGATAGACAATGAACTATTCCTGATTGACGCTAGTTACTCTCGTCTGATATCCAAAGTATACACGTGACCCAAAGTATTACTCGATCCCATCGAGTCACTTAATCTTCACCTCCGACCAGCTCGTCCACCAATCATACCCACTCAGGTTGGACAGTTTCGAGTGAAAGATAATGACTTCCGGGGTTCACCAATCAAACCCTCGGCTGGTCTGCTTGCGGAGTGTGAGACTCCACACTATTCCCCGTCCACACCCGCTTATCAGCGATCAACGCAGTTAGATGCTCACCAAACGCGAGAGTAATCGTTTGATGGATACTTTGGAATGAGCTTACAGGCATCGGGCAAATCTCATGCCTAGACATCTTGAACCTCCTGATAGGAGCAAAGTTTCGCATGGTCTTTCGCCACGCACAGTTCTCGCAAAGATCGTCCCCGCTGTGGATGCTGATTGATTCCTTATCGCACCACTTTTTACCATATGGGAGGTACTCAGCAGGGATGCGACCGCAGGATCCGGAAATACAGTTAGATGATGATGCGATGGCTGGCCTGGTCAGTCCCATGCGACTCATTATATCATTACCCGCATGGAACTATTCCAGACGTTCTTAAACTACTTTTTCTTTATTTCTTGCTCCCCCAGATTGCATCTTGGATATAGGTTCTTCTTCTTTCATTTCTTTTAATACTACATTCCTTCAACCTGTACTGGTCATATATTAGTGCTTCTTCATATTATCCTCAACCATGTCGAAGCTCAAGTGGATGCTAGACAAAGCGACGGTGGCCCATGATCCGGACCTCACCAATGCTGAATTGATGCTCACGAATGATGATTTGCGGCCAGGTGAGAATCATTATTGGAGCTGAACTGGTCGATCTTGTATCGCCGTTACACTCTTGCTTTCCTTTTTACTTGAAATCTACATGAACATGGTCATGAATCATGGTCATATCCCCTTCGAAACCGTATACCCATTGTCATCTTTGATGATACTGCTGGGCCTTTTTACTCTGTCGATCGAGACCATATACTATATCACCACTTGCCACTATACAACTACACACTGTGCACCGCTATTGCTCTCAATACATACTTCAATCAAAGACAAGTCAGACTGACCGGTGGAACACACTTTGCCTTTTACAGTCGAGCCAGAACGTCGTCAATGGGCATGGTGGAACTATATTGCTTTTTGGATTGCCGACTCCCTCAACATTGTACGTTTGGAAGATTCTCACCTGGGTAGACAGATCTTTATATGTACAATTGTATGAGTGCTAACTCATTCACCTATAGAACACTTGGATGATTTCGTCTTCGATGATTGTGGATGGCTTGTCCTGGTGGCAATCGTGGATTTGCGTCTGGATTGGATATCTCATCGCCGCCGCTTTTGTTTGCTTGACAGGTCGCATCGGTGCAGTCTATCACATTTCCTTCCCAGTTACAGCTCGAGCTTCATTTGGAATCTGGGGATCATTTTGGCCTGTCGTCAACCGCGTGGTCATGGCTATAATTTGGTATGGTGTACAGGGCTACATTGGAGGTATGCATTCCCAATATCATTTGCGGAACGTCCGCGAATACTGACCAAACAATCTCGCTTTTACTAGGCGAGTGTGTGACCCTTATGATCGAGTCTATTTGGCCTAGTTATAGAAATTTGCATAACGGTTTGTCCGCAAGCGCCGGTGTCGACACCAAGGGTTTCGTCAGTTTCTTCATCTTCTGGCTTCTCTCCTTGCCAGCCCTGTGGTTTCCAGTCCACAAAGTACGCCATTTGTTCACTGTCAAGGCTATTTATTCACCAATCGCGGCCATTGCCTTCTTCGCATGGGCCATTGCACGAGCTCATGGAATCGGTCCTATCGTCCACCAACCCAACACTGTCCACGGGAGCGCTCTAGGATGGGCAATCGTCAAGGCTATCATGACCTGCATCGGTAACTTTGCCGCCTTGATCATGAACGACTGTGACTTCACGCGATTTGCCCGAAGCCCGAAAGATGCACTATGGTCTCAACTGTTGACTATTCCTATTGGATTCGGAATTACCTCGTTCATCGGTATCATCGTGTCATCTTCCTCCTCGGTGATTTTCGACACTGATCCAGTCTGGAATCCCCTCGATCTCCTCGGAATGTTTCTCGACGGTGCAAGCTCTGGTCAACGATTTGGCATCTTCATTATCGCAACTGGTTTCGCGCTCGCTCAGCTGGGCACTAATATCTCGGCCAATTCCGTCTCCGCCGGTACAGACCTGACGGCTCTAATGCCTCGATACATCAATATTCGTCGTGGTAGTTACTTCTGTGCTGCCCTCGGTCTTGCCATCTGCCCTGTACGTTATCCATCAATCCCTCAAAGCTAAAAGGAGGGAGAAAAAAGAGTGAATACTAATATCGAACAGTGGAAACTTGTCGCATCTTCCAACCAGTTCACCACCTACCTCTCCGCATACTCTCTCTTTCTCTCCGCCATCGCAGGAGTCATCATCTGCGACTACTATATCATTCGCCGTGGTTACCTCGATATCAAGGGTCTATACAGCGCCAGCAAGTCCGACCCATACTTTTTCAGCTACGGATTCTCCTGGCGTGCATATGCCTCCTACCTCGCCGGAATCCTCATCAACATTGTCGGATTCGCAGGTGCTGTCGGCCGAGATGTGCCCATCGGTGCGCAATACATTTACAACATAAATTATTTCAGTGGGGTGATTGTCTCAGGTGGCATGTACTGGATCTTGACAAAACTGTTCCCTATCCCTGCTACCAGTGATGTGTGGAACGAGGTTGATATCGATACTGAAGAGTTCACCGGTAGAGTTTCCTATGGACAGGAAATTAATGGTGAATATGGCGATCGACAATCGATCACAGACTCTTTGCCTCCTGATGATCAGAAGGGACTGAATGCGGCATCGAAGAGAGTCTAGGCAGGCTCCAGGATTTATGGTGTCTTGCCTGAGCTTCTGTGATATTTTTTTTTTTCGTTCTGGGCGTGATTGTGTATAAATTTATTTTGCTGTTTAACCCTATTTAGGGTCAGTTGTGGATACCCGTACAGTTTCCAGTGAACTGGAGTATTTATGTACAGCATTAGCACTGAGACCTGCCGTTTGGATATGGTTATGACGAGACGATATTGAATTTAATCGGGATTTTAGGCTTATTAAGGCTTTCATTACCATGAAACCTCATTATCTACGTACTAGAGTTCCTATTTGAAAGACTTGACACTTCCATGATATGTGTGGGAAGCTTCCCTTCTATCTTGGTGTTCACTGAGTAGATCAGAACATATCACTGATCGCTTGATGCGTTCAGTGATAATCACGTATTGAATCTGACTATTAGTAAGTGTTCAGTGGTAGATAAGAGAGCTTACGGGCATAAATGTACTGGAAATTGACAAGACTTAAGTAAAAGGAAATTCCTTGAATTCCTTGTAAAAATTGATTGAGTGAATACCGTGATCCCAATGAAATATGATGCTAAGATCTATGACAACCAGCGATGTGCGAAAGGTATGACATCCATGCCACCAAGCGTGTCATCTATGAAACCACGCAATAAAAGTAAAGTTAAAAATGTGGTAGAAGAGAAAAGTATATGTCAAACGACAGGCAAGTAGGTGATGACCCGCACCCACTCGAGCCCACTCCCATTGAAACAGGGAAGATAAGGCAATATATAGAGAAAGAATGAGGAGCCGAGAAAAGTATAGTAAAGGTAGAAAAGTAACAAAAGCAACTCGGGCTATGCAAAGAACAGAGAAACAAAACAAGGCAAGTAAATTGTGGCCCTTTCCCCAAAGAAAGCCGACTTATGCGAATGGAAATAAGTGTGCCCCTTCATGCCCGAAAGATGCCAAATAAGTAGTTGATGAGTAGCGCTCCGGTGAACCAGCCACGATGATCTTTCCCAGTATGAGACTCCCGCAAATGCGATGGATAAGTGGCTGTTCCGCCGAAATCAGATTCCCCATGCCCCAGAAACAATTAAAATCAGATAAAAGTCATTGAACACCCTGAACAGATAACGAGATGAAAGCAAGATAAAGAGGAGAACAAAGAAGACGATTACACCCCTGATGACAAGAATCATCGGGGGAGCGTGACAGAATGGATTATACAGACACATTTCAAATAAAAAAAACGAGGAGGGGGTATCGCTGCGTCGGGTATGGCAATAGTAATGGCAATGGCAATGGTAACAGAGTAGAAAACTTCCCAATGATGAAACGAATGTCATCAGATGCAAAAGAATGCCATGGCATGATAGCCGAAAAGATGAGAAAAATCGAAAAGAAAAAGAAATCGTAATGGTCAAAGTGAAGTCCCTTAGATAGGGCTAACCTATGGTGATTGATTTGAATCACAGCCCACCAGAAGGTGCAAATGATGAAGTGGATGCCGTGGAGACTGTCGGTGTAAGGTTTGGAGAGCTATCTTTCTCATCGGGTGTAGGGGGGATCGCTGCGCTCCTGGGTCTGGTCTTTCTCGCGATCAGTGGATGAGGAGCGCTTGAAGACCGTTTGGCCAATCTGGCGCAGAATGCCCATGCGCTCAGCTCGAAGCTCTTCGATATCCAATCGCTGGGCAGGAATAGGATCTTCCTTGGCGATGCGACAGAACAAAGTCGAGAAGAGGTATTGATCACCACTGCCGTCATAGAGTGGCAGATAGCGGAAACCCTGGGAAAGACTGGTGAGCTTGGCAGTGAAAGTGGCCAATTGGATACTGTTGTTGTTCCCTGCACTGCGTCCGTCCATAGAGCTCCAAACGGTCCATCGAACAAAGACCAGGTCTGGATATTTAGTCTCCAAGGAGAGCTTGAATCGATCATTGAAGACAGGGCTATAGCCATTGCTCTGCTCGATCTTGGTGCGTCGGCGGTGTGGATATCCGATACCAGACATACCACTGCGAGCGGAAGCGTCCATGCCACCTTCACCAAAAGCCAGGCTTTGACCGCGGTCGTCAGCGCTGAAAATCTCGATCTCAACGTAGGGGTTGATGTTGTCATCGGGACCGATAGAGCGAGGACGTGGAAGCTGTTGGGCGGAGATAACATCGACAGAGAACTTAACAAGTCGTCGCTCCGTCTTACGCTTCTCGTTATCGTGGCCCCGCGCAGGAAGGCGAAGGCAGTCCGGCTTGAGGACATAGCCGGTGCGATCGGTTCCAGCCGCGAACATGGCTTGGTTCATTTGCATGCCGATGTCGTAGGTCTGCCAGTTAAGAGCCGCCATCTGAACACCGCGGCGCCAGAACTTGTTAGGGTCAAAGTTGGAAGAACGAAGGCGAAATCCGGAGGGATAAACTCGAGTGAGATACTTCGTGTTGTGGGACTCAAAAGCGGCCTTGTTGTCATGAGTTTGGCAGATACTCTCGAACGATCGCTCCGCAAAAGAATAGATGTGGTTATATTTTCGGCTCTCAGGAGAACTGAAGCTGTGCCATTTGTACCCGCGAGTGTAGACACCCAAGTCAGAAAGAGGCTTGGTGATCTTGCTCTTTTGGCGACGTCGCTTCTTCTTCTCATTGTGCGCGGAGATCAGTGCACCGTCGCTATCCTCGGTAGCACTGCTCATGCTTGTCGCTGTGAGCGAGCGTCGATCCTGAGTGATCAATGGCCCAATGCTGTCCTGCGGTCCCATGGTTGGCGGGCTGGAGAGTGAGGGGAGAGGAGTGGTGAGAGAAATTTCGGGAGGTGTTGGGCGAACAAACGGCGAACTGGCGCTACGTTTGCGACCATGAGTGCCAACAGAGCTAACCGTATCCTGACGAGGGTCACCGGTGGTCTCGTCGCAGGTTTTAACCTTGACCAAAATTCGTCCCTTGAGTTCCTCCGGAGATGGAAGAATGAAGAAGTTTGTCATCAGGGGCTCGAGAATGAGTTGCTCTTTGAAGGTATCCTTCATAATCTTGACCATTGCCAGCTGTTGCTCTGGGTTGCAATGTACTTCGAGAGAAAGAATGAGAGGGAAATCGCAGGAGATGAAGGCGTAGCGGTTGATGACAGTGATGCAATCGGCGAAAAGAACGCTAGTCGTCATAGTTCGTCCATGGGAAACGATTGGTCGCCCATCTGCACCATCCCAGCAGTCGATCTCCACACAGCGGCATCCCTGTTGCAGAGCGCTGATGTAGGCCTCAGTGCTTGAGGCACCGGCGACTTGACGGCCCAGAAGATAGGTATTGTGAGAACTAGAAATGAAATACTCATTCAATGGTCGATCAAAACGTGATTGAGGAGCTCGTGAGGCATAGATGCCATTACTGGGCGAAGCCAAGAAGGCCGAAAAAGTGTCGAGATTCATGCGGGCTGGCGGCGCAAGAGGATTGACGTCCGATGAAGCATCAGATGGGACGCGTTGCTTTGATCTCCGAACAAACTTCTCAAAGAGAGCAATCCACTGTGCTCGGTCTGCGCTGATATTCTCTTTTTGCGCATCGCGCAGGAAAGCCAAGAATTCATCTTGAGTCAGGCCTGCTTTGGGGTCTTCCGCGAAACTCTTGAAGATTTCCTTCACGTCCTTGCGCTCTTTCAGACGCGAAAGGAAATCTTTGAACTCGGAGTAATTCAACTTGCCATTACGAGCGGCGTCAGCCTTGGTGAATTGTGCTCGGAGCATGTTCTTCGAACAGTTGATATGTAAGCTGCGGCAGACACTCTCGATTGCGCCAAAGTCGAGACTTTCCTCCTCGCCTGGTCGAGGTCCCTGGGGGAAAAGTCGGGACATCTCGCGCTGCCAGTGGGCCTGCAAGACGCTTTCGCTCTGGCCAGACGCAGCGAGACCAGCCATGAGACCGATCCGATATCGGGAGATATGCTCAAGAGTAGTCACCCACATGTCGAGAATGCGATCATTGGGAGCAATCAAGTGCAGAGTCTTAACAGCTCTGCCCTTGAAGCGCTCAGAGTCTGCAATCACAATAGTGAACCAACGATCCTCAAGATCTTCGGATACCTGATGTTCTTCGCGATAGTTGCGCGCATCGGTACCTACTCGGATCTGTTTGATGTCGTCGATATAGAAGCGCTTCGCAGGGTTAGAAGGGTCCCAGAAGACCTTCCCAGAATCAAGATCCAAGAAGAAGCGAACTTGCTTGCGGCGCTTTTTTGTCACTTTAGTCAAAATGGTTCCTCTGTGAAGAGCAGAGTCCACTTTAGGCGCGACAGCGACAGCAGAGCCGCCAACCACTTCACGAGCTGACATCATTCGGCTCTCACTGCGTAGACTGGACGGCTCAGACCCGGCCCATGCGCCGAGGCCATCCAAAGCTTCGCTGGTTTCGTCCTCATTGCTGGACTCTAACGCATTGTCTCGAGTGGGTTGGTTGCTGGTCTTGCTATCACTGCGTCGGCGCATGATGACTGGCCCAGAGCTACGATCCCGCTTATCATTCTGAGTAGCGGATTGTCGTCTTCGAGTGAGCTTGTTGGCGGCGCCTCGCGATATACGGCGCATGAGACCTGGGGCCTTGGAGGGAGCAGCCGGGTCAATGGCACCAGAAGTTTCGGGGACAACCATCATAGACTCGCCAAGTTCAAGGGGAGCAGGAATTGGAAGAGTAGCTACTCGACCACGATGTCCCTCGCTCGCGGGTTGAAGAGGAGTACCGGCAGGAGTTAAGGCATTTGGCGTACCTGGGCCGGGGTAAGATGAAAGAGGAATGGTTGTAGGCGAGGATGTAAAGGAAGGCGCAGAAGGAGGTGTCGGGTTTGGCGGGAAAGGTTTGGAAGCATGGTATAAAGAGGTTGATCGAGGGAGAGATGTGGAAAGTTTTAAGCTTGGTTGAGATTCGGCATCCAGAGCCGGAGGTGAAGTTGCTGTAGCGTAGGCCATGGCGACTAATCTGATGTCAAACCGGACAGCTCAGCTGTCAATAGGTGTAAGGAAGTCTTTTCGTGAACCGTGCTAAATCCCGAGTCACCTGGACTCTTTAAATGGCGAAGCGATAACAACACAAGGGACCAGCCAGGCGTTCAAAGTTTGCAAGGATCCTCTTGGGTAAGGGATCCGAGCCAGAAGAATCAAAAGTGGTATGGCTCGACACAGTAAGAAAGATAATGGTTCAGCCACGTCCTTAGCAGATATGATGGGTTATTGAACTCTGCATCTTGGCCTAGTTGTGATGCAATGCGGAGAACCCTGTGTGAGAGCGCCTCACGAGACAAGGCCGATAAAGGAGGGAAAGATGAGGGATTTAGAGATGATGGAACAGAAGGTAAAGTCGAAGAAGAAGTAAGAAAAAAAAAGTCCCTGGTAGCAATTGCAACGGGCAGTGGCCCCGTGCGATATCAGCTATTCTTTCTCACGACAAGAAGAATCTCCGATAATAACCAGCGTATCGAAAAAGAACGTCACAGTAGGAATCCCAACGGGGAGGGATGATCTCCAACTTTCAAGGTTTCGGTCCGCAGGTATGACTTCTTCTTTAGGGGCCGGGCTGATACTATGAGCAACGTCCCAATGATACCAATGCTACCCCTCTTTCTGCTTGTCGATCTACCGGTCCGTGGGGAAAGCTGCTGCTGCACACTTAGGGGAGTTGCGATATGGGCCAATTGACCGCGCAACCGAAGTGAACGAACGAGGGTGCACGCAGGTGCCTTATGGTCGGTAGCGGACAAGTGGAGAGGCGGCGCGAATCAAGAATCGCTAGATGTGCAGCGCATGCAATACCAACCCTGAATAGTTCCAAAAAAGAGCCCCAAAAAGATATTGCAGTCGCGTGTTCGGAAACAGGCGGCGACAGCTCAACAAGGAATTAAAAAAAATCGAAAATCGAAAATTCCAAGAAAAAAAAAGGACGATAAGCAGGGTATGTGTTCTAGTGTCGCGATGTGGCGATTGCGATTGGTCACAATTCGGGACTAGTGTGTTGCAGCGATGGGAGTACCCGTATACAAGGGTTGTAGGGGAACCTTCTTTTTTTTTGCGGCGCAACTCAAGGCGAATGCGATGGGAATGTGAATTGCGAAACTTGCCAACGCAGTGGATGCAGGCGGTCCAAAGAGGAAAGACGAGGAATCGGCGACTGGACCGAACTGGAGGACTCGCTGATGTTGGATTATCTTCGCTTTTTTAGTGCTAATTTTCGCAGAATCGCAGTGAGCTGATCCGTCGGTATTTGCTGCACGGTTACGTGGTGGCCAGTAGAAGACGGTATGCGATGTGGGTTTTAGAACTGCTTCCTGCAGCGGGAATCGTGATGATCATGCGACGGGGGTGAGGGTGAGGGAAGGACAAGACCAGCGTGATCCTTGAAAAATCGGTTCTTTTGAGATTGGAATGAAAGTCGCGATGACTGGCGAGGAAAGCGTTAAAAATAAGGGGATGGTAGATTCGAGGAGTGTGAGATGAGGAAAAGAAGGGGGGGGGAGCGAGAGAGGAAGGGAATGAAAAATAATGAAATCAATGAATCAATTCCCAGCGATTCCGCCGGGTTGGGATTGAAGCTGGGGTGGAGCGGTAATCGAATGACAATACCTCAAGGATCCACTGGGTATTTACCGTATTTTGTGACGGGTAATTATGACCGTTTTGTGATTGCTTGGCAGCACGTGGTCTGTATGGAGTACAGTATAGAGTAGAGAGTAGAGACAAAGAAAGAATTATCTTTGAGTCAACTTGTGTCGAGTAATGTCGAGTTTATTGACTTGAGGGGATTCGAGTGGATATTAGAAATATGTTTCAGGTGTTGCAAGATGTACACGTTGTACTAGTGCAATCTTGCGAATATTCGTATGTCACTTATAGTACTCCGTAGTAGTGACAAGGAAAGGAAAGAGTAAAAGTTGGATGATTTATAGAACCAACAGATGTTGCAAGGCTTCAAAATTTGAATTCCGGAAGATGAAAGTAGCATTATCTGTAAGATGGAAAATGCCTTGCCTATGTATAGCCCACGGAGATGAGGCTTAGAGTGTATCAAATAGCCACCGACATCAAGGGATCTTTCCGAGAATGGGGCGAAAAGGAGTTGGTGACAAGGGGACACCTCAAATTAAATAAAGATGCGAAGATCATGAACAACGCATAGCAACAGCACCCTTTATGGCCACGGATCACAGCCCAAGACGGAACCACAGAACATGGCCGCAACTTTCTACGGGATTAGGTATGAATGAACCTCGGATAGGATAGGGTAGGGTTATCCATAGGGCATGACACTCTGTACACCATACAATACGGAGTGTCTCCTAGCTAGTACGACACTTCAAAAAAGGGAGGGGGAGATAGAAAGACAGTCTACTGGACAACAATCGTGCCTATCAGCGTACAGAAGACCAGGGGTCTCCTTTGGGTTTGGGTTAGGATATGGGATGACGATGTGGAATGACTGTGGCCCACCTGTGATGGGCAGATCTAGGAAGTTCGATGTCATTGGCCGATCCTTAGAATTCCTGGGGAATGCCATCAACCAAACTGGGAGCCGATCAGTGTTTCAGATGTGAGAAGCCCGGCAACAGAAATGACGCTTGGTCAGAGCCCACTAGGTTACTCTGTACTAATACGAAGTATATCTGCGGTGTGTACGATGGACACTAAGAAAAAGGGATGAAAGGCATCGGATCTCGCGACGGAGTATTTCCAGTGGAGAATTCCTTCACAGTCTATTCCATTCAGACTTCCATAGTTCCACGCTTATGTGCCGGGCTCCAGTTCCCCCACACCAGCCATGAATTTGAGTCCCAGGCTCGCACTCTTTCGTCCGGAGAAGATTGACTCTGTACTCCGTACATAGATAGTCATCAAGTGTTTATCCATTGGAAGACCTATTTGCGTGATAGTAGGTCTCTAGTCAAATCCAAACCCCATCTTCCACCCTCCTTGATGGATACTCCTCATACTCAATTGTATAGCGCATACCTGGCCTTACCGCGGCCCACATCGCCGTCATTCTTATGTACCTCCCATGTATTTTGCCCAGCACCGACACGCTGGTCCCCGGGGGAATATTTGCGGAGCCCTCAGATTCTTGCGTTTTGATCTTTCGGAGACAGCCTCCATAACTTGAATGAACTTAATCGTTGGGTCGACATTTAACATCCCTGTTGTTTCGAAAGGAAACACATCTACTAGAGTTTATTACCATTATTGTCTTTTGGTTTTGGTTTTGATTGTGTGTTACAGTCCTTGTTCACGATGACCTAGTATGTGCTCAACCGGGAGCCAGGGGAGATTTAATTAAAAAGAAAAAAAGAAAAAAAAATCGTGTGTGGGCTGTGCCACAGACGGTCGATCACGATGCACATCATTATTCCCTCCTATTCGGCCCAAACGTGTAGTGGGGTGGGTTTCAAGTACACCGCAAAAGAGAGTGCTGAAACCAATGGAGGAGAAATGACCCGTTAGTCAAATCAAAAGAAAGGATAAGAATAGCAGAGAGGATCGCGGTGTACACCGTCATTTTGGCCGAAGACAGGTGAGGCTGTGGCAGTGAAACGTTTTGGGCGGTGCAAAATGGTGGATCCGCAAGGATCGCCGGAGGTTTGGAAGAGTTTGAGGGTCTTACTAGTTTCTCCTCTGACGAACCCTCGGTGGAGTGTGCGAAAAGTACAAAAGATGAGTTCAACAGAGATTCCGTCGAGGGTTTGTTAGTCCTCATAATTTTGAACCAAGTGGGTTTGTTTTTACCTCTACAGTACTCCATACCTTGTGTAGTTACCTAGAGAATAGTTACTCGTGAGAGTACATAGTAAGTATTGTAAACATAGTAGACTCAAACTTGGACTTTGGACTATGCGACCGCGCGAATATTCTCTACTACGTCAAGTGCGTACCTGCGGACTTGCATGCATTTCGTGTCGTTAAGCAGACAAGACGCGATCCCCTCTCCAGGATGCGACCAACCGCTTAGTACATGCAGACGGTGAATGCGATCAGAACTTGTGCGGGGTCCCTCTCACCCCCGCGTTACCTGATGCGTTGGCATTGTCGTGCTTCAACGTTTCCTTTTTTTTTTTTTTCTGTCGTTCTTTGTGTTTTGATCTCGTTGAGGGGGCATCCGTCGGACCCGGGCTGATATTCACAGTCCTACGCTGTCGAGGCTCAGGCTTATCAACCCCTCCTCAGTACTGCAGACTGCAGGTCTCCAGATGGAGAGGCGAGAGATTACGCTGGCCGTCGGCCAAAGCGCCTACACATTGTCAGCAACTAGGGGTAAGTATGCGATAACGATTCGATTTGAGAGATGGCTTTTGAATGTTCCCTTTGGGGGGTAATCTGACATGATGCCGACACGGCAAGAATCCGACTGCCTAGCTCTCTCATCTGTAGCAGTACTCCATACAAACTAGTACAAACTTATCCAATTTAATCCCAATATGACTCACGCTTGTTGCACCAGATTCGAAATGGTAGTGCCTTGCTGACTTCTTATTCTTTGGGGTTATTGGTCCGAGTCTTCAGTATCTTCAAGTTTGTATTTTCCGATCGATCCGTGCGCTGTCTTACACTAAGGCGGTTGTCGCGGTGTACTTGATAATGTGAACTTGACGATATAAAATGACCAGTACTGTATGGAGTATACTATTAGTTACTGGGTACTAGCCAGTAGTTTTAGTAGAATAGACGTCAGAATCGATGCACTGAGATGTTATCAGTAACTTGTATATATTATAGTACTGCATGTGATATACCTATTGCCTTAACATGTCCCTGTGAGCTCGACTCTGGGGCCCACGACACCGCACCAATATGAACAGCGATATCAACACTATCGTCATGCTAACTCCAGTTGTCCACTCATCACACGTGGCTAGAGGGTCCCGAGCCACTCTGACCTACTACTACTACAGAGTCCCATCCATGGGGGGATTACTCCGTAGAGTGAGGCAAGATGTCAATCTTGCGTGCTTTGGTGGTGCTCTGCGGGCCGAAGGGTCAGAGCATTGCACGTCCAGCACTTAATCACATCGTGTCGGGTAGTTTGAGTAGACCGCTCTCCTATTCACACATTGGCAATCTCCATCGTGGTGACATAGACCAGTCAGCGCTCAGTATAAATCCCGAGTCGGTCGACGGTCGGCGACAATCCTGTTGATCCGCGGGAAAAGAGGGGTGAACGAATGGGGGTGAGGGGGGGCAGTCAGGATGATCGGAAGTGGTTCTACTACGCTAGAGTAATCTCCTCAAGTCCCTTCAGCCCAGCAAGTGATGAATCGTCAATCGCAAAAGCATTCGAAATGGCTGTCCCGTCGCGGGTCTTAATTTGGCGTGTTGTGACGTGCCCAATGCATGAAACCCGGGCGCTTGTTCCCGTGACCCCTCTCCATTTTATATTTACTTTTTGCTTTTTTTATTTTTTTTCTTTTATGATTTTATTGTTTTAATTCTCAGTTTTCATTCGTCTTTAGAATATAATTGGCCTTCTTTTCTTTCTTTTCCCCTCCCAAAGCGCCCGTGATAACCGGGATGAGACAAAAAAGACTTAAATAGACCAAATAAGGCATAGTTCTGTCGCAAAGAAAGGAGAAGAAATGTCTTACGCTAAAAGTCGAGGGAGGATTCCTTCCAAGGTTCTTGGGTTCTTCCATTGGCTTGAGTGGGGGAGGTTAATGTTGCGCTGTTGAGAACCGGGGGATCCACCATTGACAGGGTCGTTCACGTAGGTAATGTATTCTATACACAGTACAGTATCGACTATGGACAAGGCTGTACTTTTAGCCCTGGAGGAATACGTATTCATTGCCCAACATGGCTAGCTAGCCATCGTGCAGACGTATGCAAAGCAGTAGTGTTAATTTGAGTGACATCCTTAGATGTGAATGACTAAATTTCAGAGTACTATGTAAATCATACTAGTCAGTAGTTTTTGGGATTCCAAGTTGACCGAGGTTGTTCACCTATGAGCTGATTTTAACTGATTTTAACTACTCTGTATGTACTGATACTAAAGTAGAGTGCTTACTGTAGTAACACAAATGGTATAGATGTGCAACAATGCCAAAGATTGGACTCGGACCTATTTGGGAACGAAATGTCCGGAGAAGTACATACTCCCCCCATGTACAGCATGTAAGTAATAATACAAACTACCAAGCCGTATCTCGCAGCCGCTCCTTGCTACGATCAGCAGCCCTAGTCAACTCCCCCCGCTTTCTCTGATTCTGCCCTATGAGAGTGGTCAAGTCGACCACTTGAAAGAAAGTTGGCATTACCTGCTTATAATGGCCCCTTTGTATCTCCTGAGGGATTTAGTGCCCGAAATGTATTACAGACAATTCTATCTTGTAACCGAAGTTGACTACATTTAATCATAATGACTAGGATTCCTTCCGTGATAATTCTCGTATATACTCAATATCGTGATTTTTCTCAATTGTATCTTTTGATGACAGTTCGAGTCGATTCGATGACATCATGAAGACGCACGCGAGACTACCGTTCGTACCATACCATAATACACAATACACAGCATAGCACACACATTACGCACAATACACATAATACCGTACGCATCTGTATTCATCCGATGGTAAAATACGGCAAGATTCCAGTGACAGTCTCTCACCCACTCAGTCGGTTCCCTCCACAACCAATAATCGCCTGCAATCAAGAGCTAATGGGCTGTCCAGGGGATCATAAACTAGCCACTCACACCGTTGAAACTCAGGGGTACACTCGATATCGTTAATTTAATCGAAAGAAATTACACACACCCACCCCTCCATCACCCTTCACTCTTGCAGAGAGGGTCCGATCTTCAGGAGAGAAGGGGTGAATTATCTCCATTCCTGAGATTAACTCCCTCTCCGTCGGAATGGGCAGTTAAAAGTCGATCTACCAAACACTGTGTACAATGTACGAGCATGGCGCATAGTACCATTCTCCTCGCCTCACTTCCCCGTTTTTCTCGCACGGCCACTGCATTTTTGGCGACCCAACTGGATGGAACCATCGCGCCTTTGAACAAGGGCTCCCAAGGGCTGAGTTGAATCACTGACCTTCCTAAGCGGGGAATTTCTCCCCTCAAAGGGCTGAGAAGGATGAACCAACCCTGATGCATCCTGCACTTGACAGCAGCACCGAAGGTACTACAGTATAGCCGTGCTGTATGGGGTAATTATGTACCTGCTGCCTTCCTGCCACTGTCCGACCTAAATTTCAGCTTGAAGTTCCTCAAAAATGTAGTGTCACTGTCCAATTGGTCCTGTTCATGCACCTATCTGAGCTATCCTCAACCAGGCAATAACAACATATATCCCAACCTCAACACAACAGACCAGGAAAGTGAAAACCGCAATACAATCACAACGTGAATACAAAACCCACTTTCAAGATTTGTCTCACAAGCAGCAGCTTGTCTCATGCTGCAGCCACCTCCGGCTCAGCCCCCTCGACGGACGCTTCGATGCGTCTTCGATGCTCGATGCTTAATCTATTCCCGTATTATACTACCCCACTCTCCAGCCTTCTCATGCAAGAGGGTCATCCTGTCATCCTCACCCCACCGTGACCTTGGTCAATGAAATGCACTTGCCCGCGCCGTCAGTGGAGGTCACAGTTGACTGCTGAATCCCGTGGCGTGGCTGAAATTAGTCTCAGGTCGAATTGGAACTCCACCGAGATCACTTCACGTCCGTTGTCGGGCGTATCAAGATCATCCGTGATATCCGGTTCCTCGTCCCTTCTTTGATCCTTTGACAAGGAGGGTCGTCATCTGGGTGCGACGCTACAAGGGTGAACGCAGATGCAATTCGGAGGTTCGCACCGAGATAGTGTAACCGACAGGGAGTGACGACGCCTTTTCCTTTTTGAGCTCGGCCCTGTTTGAAATGTCCCATTTGTATACATCGCATCCTATGCCGCCGCGAAGCCAGCGTGGGATGATGTCTCTCATGATGCTCTCTCACCGCTGCATATCTCGCATTAAGATGGGTAGCTACTCCTTGTGAATCTAACCAACGCTTGCTACATCCCGTAGGCATCAACCATCTGACCTGTCTCGAGATGTCCGCATGAATGACGACTTGCAGCTTCTCATCCGGAACTATCTCCAACGAGGAAAAACTTGCTCATGAAAGGCCATGCGATTCGACGGGGCTCTTTTCTTCCAATGCTAAGAGCTACATGTTCCCGATGTACATCCTTGCCCATATGATATGAGATCGACAGCAGTGCATATTCACGGCAAATCACCGAGCTCCAATCGTATGACCAGTTCAGTTTCAGAATCCAGACAACCACGTGCAAACGATACTTCCAAATACCAGGACCTCCTTCCGTACTATCTGCCCAGTACATGAGTACATGAGTCCCGCGGTCACATTCGCTTCTATTTCAACCACTATAGCAATACTGGCCTCGAAAACGGTCAGTGGAGTAGATATCGTGGCTTGGATCGGAAGACTATCGTGTCCAAGAGAGAGTATTACTACCTGGTTCCAGCCTTGCCCCGCTTTTTTGAGATGTATAGAGGCTCTTTCAGCCTCAGTGCATACCATACGCTCCTTCAAGATCACATTATGCCGTGGTAATCGCCGAATTGGTGTCACCTAACTCCTGTGGCTGCATCGACTATACTAGTCTCCAGAGTCTATCTTGTTTGATACAGCAAGAACATCCTCATTTGCAAGTTGCAGCTGAAAAAGGTTCAAGCAGCAGAGTATCATTACAAGGATCCCGAATCGATCATTCTAGCCAACTATTCCCCGGCGTTTCATAAATCCATGAGCTAATGGTATAGCCGATCTGTGGGGGATTCGCGACGTTTCGAAATTCCGGGCCGCGTGGACTCTCGAGAAAACTCTGAGCTCGATCTACCTGAAGCACTCGACTCGAGTTCATGGCCAACTAAACGTATCTTTAGCTTATTTACAACTCCGGTCCCGGCCCCCAATCAAAGAACTAGGACTGGAACGGAAACATTATCACGGCAGTGTGGATCCATCGTGGATCTGGAGCTGAAAATAGCTGGGTAACTCCGCTTGAGCGGGCCACGACCATTTATCTTCCCGCTGTGGACAACGTGGCTTCCAGAATGCAGTGGAAAGAAACAGCCTTGTCTACTGTTACGTCTTACCTGCAGTCACTGATCTTGTCATTTGGACAACAAGATGCGTTGGCAAGTGCATTGTAACCCCTCATCAGCTGAACTACGTACGCAGAACTGAGGCTCGGCTGGATCCAATTATCGATAGAGCCTGATTTCTCATTAACGATACTTGTTTTTTTTTTTTTCAAGTTCCTTACTTTTTGCGCGACCTTGCGCTTGGACATTCGCGATTCGCACCGGCCTGAAATGAAGGACGCGGCGCGGGACGGCCGGATAGCCTCAGATCGTTGTCAACGCTCTTTCTCTCCCGCGGCCTTGGCAGCCATCGTTTGATCCATAACCAGCGAAACGTATCATATCAACCTTTGTGGATCTTGTCTTGTTCCTAACCGGCTCTCTGTTGTGAACTCCGGGTATGACGGGATCCAGCAATTAGAAACACGGCATTTAATCGTTAAGATTGTCCGATCGTTAATTCCTCTGATCCTCATGTTTGATGGTTTCCCCTTGCTTTCCCCCATCCCACCCACGTCAATCCTGTTATGGCATGCATAGAGTGTTCCCAGTAGTCAGGACGGGGTGCGTCTGAAACATGCGAAACCGGCACTCCGGGACTATCAACACGAACCGTTGCGCGCCCAGTCAAGCGTTTCGCGCAAATTGCCTAATTTGCGCATATACTAAGCACCAATTTCTTGATACGAGATGCGGAAATCTGCTTAATTAGAATCAGGACATGTAGCGAAGATAGCCATTCTGTGCTTTGACTGGTGTATACACGAAATTAACACGAAAAAAATCATTAAAAATAAATCAAATTCTCAGATCACATTCCAGTCTCGTTCCACTTTTCATATCGCTACAACAATATCTTGGAAATTTCCAATTAATGTGAAACGTCATTACACACATACAATACCGGGGGAAGGACTTGGATCTGAATGGCTCGGATTCCACCGGTAAGTGTAGTACGAGTATTGTAGGGTGGTAAGGTAAAAGGCTCCGAATTCCAGGTAAAGATTATAGCGGAAATCGGGGTGATTGGGAGAGAGTTCTTTGGAGGGATTTTGGTAGGTTGTCTTACCTGTCAGATTTGGTTGCTCCTCGCTACCAAATTGTGGGAGATACGGTACCCTTACATCCATAAATACGAGACTGACTTCGTGTGGTGAAGAGCCTTGATGCCTGAGATAGCCTTGAGAAACTGTAGGATTGGGATAAAAGTATCAAATGAAGACTTTCTTTCACATTTGAATGGATAATTGTAGTTTGTAGATGGGACGTTTCGAGTCGATATGCTTTTTGAAGCGGTTGAAAATTGGCGGTGGATGTTATTTCCGCCTTTGCTTCCCCTCAGCAGGCAGTCACTTTGAATATCTTGGGAGCTCGAAGACATCTAGCAAGGATTCGCTATGAGTACAACCACTATGGCTCAGTTGGACTCTGTGGATGTAGAATTTACAAAGGAATTACCGAAGGTCGAGGTGGGTATTCTCGACGCACTTTTCCACCTAACGTTGGAAGAATGTCAAGTTGATCAAGTCTAGTTGCATGCCCACTTGAGTGGCAGTATCAGTCGCCAATGTCTTCATGAAATATGGCAGCGAAAGAAGATTCAAGATTCCGATTTTCCAATCGAAGATCCTCTTATTCTCATGCCCCCGGGAAAGGTTGACTACACCCTTCAAACGTATGTCATTCTGATATCTAATAAACTGAGGATCCACGCGCATCGAATAATTCACATCTCTGTTTAGCTTCTTCCAAGTCTTCTCAAAGCTCATTTATCAGTTATGCAATGACCTAGAAAGCATAGCATTCGCAACAAACTCCTTATTAGAAGACTTTCTCAGCGATGGCGTTCGCTATCTAGAGCTCAGAACGATCCCCCGACCTAATCCTAGCGCCAATATAAGCAGAGAAGCATACCTCGATACAATTCTGGACACAATCAATAAATTCAAAACAAATACACAAGAAATGTCCGTATATCTCATTCTCGCCATAGATAGAGGAAGCACAACCCCCGAAGAAGCAAACGAAATCATCGATCTCGCCATCACTAATATACCACGCGGGGTTGTCGGCGTCGACCTCTGCGGAAACCCGACGCAAGGCGACGTCACAATTTACCGGGATGCATTCGTCCGTGCCAAAAGCCATGGACTCGGACTGACGCTGCACTTTGCCGAGACACGCGCTTCTGCGACACCAGTTGAGTTGGAGGCGTTGCTTTCTTTCCAGCCTGATCGACTTGGGCACGTCATTCATGTCCCCGATGAGGTTAAAGAGGTGATTATTCGCCGTCGGATTGGGTTGGAATTATGCATGTCTTGCAACGTGCATGCTAAGTTGATCGAGGGAGACTTTTTGGATCATCATTTTGGGACGTGGAGACATACTGATTGTCCGATTGCGTTGTGTGTTAGTTTACTCCAAACTCCTTCAAAGTATTTCTCTTGAAACATTGTTTTTGTCGCGGTTTTTGTTTAGGGATGATATTGACTCAGAAGCAGACGGATGACGTTGGGTTCTTTTGCAGTCCTGTCTCGAATGAGTATCTTCTTGCTGCGCAGCATTTTGGACTTGATCGTGTGGATTTGATTAGGATTGCGACAAGGTCGGTGGATTCCATATTCGGGGGTGAAAAGGAGAAGGAGAGACTGAGAAAGATGTTGGTGAATTTCGCCAGGGCATGATATCAACGTGTGTATCTCACTCCAATGACGCTAAACTCTGGGAGATCATTCAATTTTGGTCTTTTTGATAAAAGTGAT
Organism: Penicillium citrinum; assembly: GCF_028827155.1. Lineage (NCBI taxonomy): Eukaryota > Fungi > Ascomycota > Eurotiomycetes > Eurotiales > Aspergillaceae > Penicillium > Penicillium citrinum. The sequence continues at coordinate 1,803,765 of NW_026622692.1, forward strand.
AGATAAATCTTCAAAAAGTTGTATCTTCGAGGCTTGAACTGTATTTGATCAGAACACAGATTAATGAGAAAACGTTCAAGTACACTATAGTTATCATCTTTCCGAGATTGCTACTATTGGTATTAATCTACTCCTTCAAATCTCGACACCCCCCTTGAGCACATCTATTACCTTCTCTTGAAAGTCAACAGCAAGAGTAGGTCCATCAGTTCCGCGAAAGTCACCATTGAGACAAGTAATCACCGCTTTAGTGTATCCAGCTCCCATCTCCTTTGGTAAATTGATAGTTGCCAACGCCACCAACTCTTCAAGCACCTGTCTCGGCCTCGGTAATTTTCCACTCTTCTCTGCTTCTCGGATCTTCGCCTCCATCAACCTGGAAAGAGTAACCCACAACCCAATCTCAAGGAGTACTACACCCAGCGCATAGATGTCATGTAAGCGATTGAATTGTTGCGTTGGGCGACCTTGACGACGCGGGTGACGATAGAGATTCGGCTCAATCTCAAAGTCGGATTGCATGTCTGTGTGCTGCTGCTCAGAGCGTGCATAGCCCCAGTCACTTAGATAGGAGACAATTCTGCTTCCTGGAATTGGTGTCAGTCGCTGCTTGTACAGGTTTGATGCGTTGACTCCGGACTGCGTATGGAGGAAGAGGAGAATTCCCCTGCTCCAGATGTTTTTATGGACCCATGAGGAGGCGTGAACATTGCTAATCGTCAAGGCAAGGGTATACGCCATGCTGAATCGATCATTGAGTGAGGGTCTCTTGAGGGGCCGCTTGTTTGTGCTATCCACAGCGTTGATGAAAGCATGAAGAGTCGTGAGAGACGTCCCTATTTCACCATCACATGCAGGAAGTTTGTAGAGAAACACGGATCTTTCTTCGGTGGGCTGATCGACAAAACCAATACATTCTAGAGCAAAGATTTTGGGCTGATCCAAAGACCCTGATGATGTGTCAGTGAAAGTTGAATTCTGCAGAAGCCAAGCCAGGTTGCGAATAGGTTCCTTGAATTCGTCGATTACACTTTCATCGAGGTCATCACGCTTGAGCATACTTTCATACTCGTGATATTCAATGATGACTGGCGTGTCTTTATAGTCAGCGCCAGCCCATCTCCCAAGCTGGAATTCCCCTGTTGGTTTTCCTTCCTCGGTGATGGTACCAGTTAAACCCTGATAATCTGCCGGTGCTTTAGTTGCAACCAACTCGCGCCTCTTCATCACTTGATCGAGGCCACTATCTTTGATCCCCTGGCTATCACTTTCTGCCATCCGAGCAAGTGTGTCCTGAGACATATGCTGCATCAGATTACGCAGATCTCCAGACCATTTGGTATATGCTTCCAGAATACGATAAAGCTTTTTCTTATCGAAGAGTGACCAGTCATAACCTTTGAGCTTGAGGCTTTTGGCCTTTGATTTAGCCCTTTCCAGCAAAGATTCTTGGGCCTTGGTCTTCTCAGGCTCAATCTTGTATTCATCATCCACGAGGCCGTACTTCGCAGCGACTATCTCATACTCTGCCAGTGTTTTTCGCATTTGCACCAGTAGATCCTTTACGGTCTCAGCAATGAAGGGATCCGCTTTCCCCGGGAGCATCAATCCATGATCTGGATGAAAGAAGCTTCGTTTGAAAAATATAAGAGTGGAAAGTTGGACATTTAACTTGACTCGTATTTCGGCCCGATCATCATCAAATGCCTTGACGTCTGAAATGACACCTTGGATGAATACGGTGACTTGGTAAACTTGAGTTATAGCCGTTACCGCCGTGCCATAAAAGTCCATCGTGACTGAAAATGAAAATAAGCGGAATGTGATTGACAGGAGCGAAGGGATCAGAACCTGCTGACATCTTGGAGGGGCTGAAATTGAAGCCAAAAGCCCCCAGTCAGCACTAAGCGATAACTAACTGGGATAGGCAAAATCAGTTGGACATCTAACGGCTTCTTCGTAAAAAGCCCCGCAGCTCTGCAGAGAAAACGAAATATGACATTTCTCTTGTCTGTTTTCTCGTCAAGTTTTGAAAGCCAGATGAAGAAATGGCTGACCTCTCCTCCTACGATGATATTCTCAATTCCATCGACGATGATAACTTCTACTCTGTAGATGGTGAAAGTCTTCCTTCCGACCTTCAAGACTGGTCTAACTCTACAGAGCTTGAAGAGATTGATCTCGAGAGCCTCAATCTCTCCGGATCCGATTCATCATGGGTTGATCCACTAGAGTCCGCCATTACTGCTACCAGCAATGGGTCTGCTCCAGTACTCAGCACACTCTCTCAATTCACTGCTATCCTCTCACAAACTGGGATAAACGGACCTCGTATCCTGAAATCAATCAATCTCTCGTCTCGAGGCACCAAAATCGGCTCCGGTGCCCAGTTCACCGTCTTTAAAGATCCTACTTTCGAGGGAGAGGTCATTAAACGCGTCAATGTTCCTCTTTCAAGTAAAGTCACCCAGCGCTTTGCAGCAAGTGTGGATTATAGGCTTCAGCTGAGGATACTAGCACTCGAGATTCTATCGCTATGTAACCCGGTTCTACGTGCGCATCCTAATATTGCGAGTCTTCTCGCATGGGGCTTTGATTATCCCTTCGCAGATATGGCTGTTCCTATATTGTTCATGGAAGAGGCATTGATGCCACTGAGTGACTTCCTGGTTGTCGAGGAAAGGAGTGTGGATGTGAGATATCAGCTTGCACTTGATACCACGAATGGATTGGAAGCTTTGCATAATACCCGGATTGTGCATGGGGATGTGAAGCCGGACAATGTGCTTGTGTTTATTGGACCGAATGAGAAAGTCCCCTTTCGAGCCAAGTTGAGTGATTTTGGAGTCTGTATCGATCTTGAAGTGCCTGACAGGAAGTTTAACTTAAGTGATTATCGAGGTACCCCAGCATGGCTGGCCCCTGAGGTGATAAATGGGGATATCTCCAGGTTTGGCACTTTCTCACCAGACATAATGTTCAAATTTGATGCGTACAGCCTTGCGTTGGTCCTTTTGTCTGTCTTTACGTCTGATGGAAAACCTCCAAATTTGGAGAAAGCCCCAGATCAAGTTCGGGATTACGTTATGAGAGTATTTAAGAGTCAGAAGGATATACCTTCCGAGATGATGATGGATATTCGAAAAGCAATTCTGAAGCTTTTGGCCGAGGATCCTCGTAGTCGCCCATTGCCAAACCAGACATTGTTAAAAACTAACACGTCTGTATATGGGTCATGGTATGGTGGTTTGCTTCGCTTTGAAACTTCGCATGGTTGCTAATTACTAAATCTAGGCTTTCCTCGATTCAATCAAGTCCCTCGACGAATAATTCCACCCCTTCAGGCGTCATTGATCCGTTATACAACAAAGGCCCTCTTTTCTGGTATAGATTGGATGAAAGCATTCGCAGAGAGCTTGAAATGCAACACGCATTGAGTAAAGAAGGAGATGCGCCTGCATTCACAGGAGATGTGCTTCTTGGAATGGCCCAAACAATAACCGGAGAAAAGCCATTGTATCTTGATCGTCTGCTCACCTACTTGAGCGACTCTGCAAAAGCTGGATTCTCACCCGCAAGGGCGATATATGCACAGATCATGGAGGCCCATGCACAGGTACTAGAATTCAGTGAAGATGTACTGGACGACTGGATGGTTCAGGCGGCCGCTGAAGGATATTACTTTGCAAAACCCGGGAAATTGAAAGACAAAGTCGAGGAGGCTAAAGCCCAATTCAGGGACAAGGGAGGCTTTTGCTCAGATCCCTTTCTGGCAAAGCCTGATGTGAAAGCCGCGACCAGCAAAGATAAATGTCTGGACTGGATTGAACAAAGGGGATGTATCGTTGATCGTAAAGGAAACACTCTGCTACACGCAGCCGCAGCTTATGGGGCAGTGGATACGTTGCGGGAAATACTCGATGCCAACAAGATTGCTATTGACATAAATAACGACAATCTCGAAACGGCTTTATACAAGGCATTTCAAGCAGGACAAGGCAAAGCTGTTGAGATTCTTCTTGACTACGGAGCGAGTGCATCATGCAGAACGCTACAGAAGATTTCTCCTCTGCACTGGCTATTCAATATGCCAGAAAATTTGATCCAAGTCATCGTAAAGCGGATGGTTGAAAAAGGCGCAGACATCAACGCGATGATAGAACCAGTGGTCAAGGACAACAGTGGCGGGTTCCCGGAGAAGATCCAGATTCTTCATTAGTATGTTCTGCTCTATAACCGATCGAAGAAAAAGGAAAAATTGATGCTAACGGTCAAAGTCCATTTGAATTGCCCCATGGAACCCCCTTACATTGGGCTTGCTGTTTCCGCAATATAACGGCGATTGATACTCTCATTTCTTTCGGAGCAGATATCAATGCATTCTATCATGGCATGGACGCTTCAACCACACCACTTGCATTGGCAGCATATCATGGCGATTCTGAAATTGCAAAGCATCTAGTATCCCACGGTGCAGAAGGGGCGCTCCTTGACTCAATGGGTCGAAACACATTGCATGGAATCACCAAGTATCTCCCGGACAGACATGGTTATTTGCCTCATCAATGGCATTATTGGATCCGCCATGGGAACTGGGATAATCATTTGATGCAACTTACGGATTTAGTCAAGATTTTGGTTGGGGCCGGAGCAGATTTGAATGCGAAAGACAAGGGGTATCCCCCTATGACGCCTGTTGCGGCGGCCGCTGACTTGGGAGTATGGGATGGAGGAGTGATAAGTGCACTTCTGGCTGCTGGGGCTGATCTGAAAGAATCCTTATTGTCAGCCGGGGACACAGTCTTGCATTGCTGGGTCTCGATCACTGGACCACGATTGGCCTACCCCAAATCATACATTCCTACCCTGCGGAGAATTGTTCAGGCAATGCCAAGTCTTGACATTCCGAATAAGTACGAGGAGGATACACCATTGCACTTGCTAACGACAATATACCACTCGGAGGATGAGTTTGAGGCCGCTTGTAATGTCTTACTAAGTCACTCAACCCCAGCGGATATCAATAGAAAAACACGTCGAGGAGAATCTGCATTGTCAATAGCTTTGGAGGCTGAAATAGCCCCCGAAAAAAAAGGGCGTTTCTTGCTTGGGAAGGGTGCCAATGCAACTGCTACCAACTGCCGTGGGAGAGACATTTTCTACTCGATTGCCAATAATGCTGTTCTTAGTGATCAAAATAGCCACGACCTCATGCTGCATTTTTTGGATTCCCTCGGTCCTAACCCGCAAGAAGTCTACGAAATTCACTACCTCAACAACAAAAATAGCCATGATTCGCTAGCTGCAGCTGCAGCTCGCGGGAAACCTCGAACCTTGGCTCTTCTACTCTCTATTGGATTGTCCAGGAGTATCAATCAGCTTGATAGATCCAAATCCACCCCATGGACGCCATTAGATCAAGCTCTTCACTCTGCCGAGATAAGTCGCCGTGCACATATCGAAGGACTCGCATCTTATAAAGCTGGTGTATCTCGCACCCATGCCTTGGAACAAAATCTGGTGTACGATGGCAATCAAGGTCCACCGGTTCGTGCGGCGGAAGCATACAAAGACTTCCCTGACGTTATTCGAATACTACAAGATGCCGGTGCGAAACGACGATGTGATTTGGAAGATAACGGCGATGGCAATTATATTGCACAACCATCGGAATGGGACAAGAATGAGATGCCGCAGTACGGCTTTAAGCCTGAAACGCAGCCGAATGTTGAGGCTTGGCAGGGGCTTTATGAATTGGCCAGGTACAAAAGTGGATGGAAATGGCTCGATGTGTTCTTCGGGGGAAAGAAACGCTGATATCGGGAGTTAGACATTTCTTGGACCCCAAATTAAGAAGCCATCAAGTTCTTCACCTCCGTAGCTCCCTTGGCAGACGTATGAGGGCGGTTCGGCAATATCGAATGCCTATTTGGAAGTATGTTAGCTGCAGTATGAGCTTGGCAAGGGGACTGACTTTCCTATTTCTCGCCAAGTAGAATGTGAGCAACTATTTCTAGGGCTTGGATAAAACCTAGGATAGCATGCAATCTGTGCTCCACGATGCCGATAAAATATCACACTTGCCGCGTTTCAATTCCAGTTCCAAGGAAATGGAATAGATTCTCTACATGATTGCGGGTAATCAGATGCATTCATGGGGGTCATGTACTATTAGTAGTCCGGGCTAGGTAGTGCAAAGACAAACACACTGAGAGTCTGGGGATTATGATAAAGTCGTGATGCTACTAATATAGCAGCACCCGTGAAGATGTATATTGTAGGGCAGACCTGAATGATTTCTCCCCTCACTGGTGTTACAGCTTTATTTATCTATCTATTTCTTGAATAATGGCCTAGCAGCACCTAGTTGCTACAAACTCTTTGAGTTAAACCTCGAATGCGGCTGAGGCGAACATATTGAAATTATAGGACAGCTATTCAAAAACAAAGTAAAAGAAATGGTTGAAGTGAAAAGAATAGACTTGGAAGGGTTGAGCAGTAGAACATCGACATGGAGAAAATTTTGGGATGATGAGAATTTCTCAAAGAATCATTTGGGGCCAAAAACGATCGCATATGTCGTTTTTAAAGCCGAAAGTTCAAGGGGGTTAGATGTAACTGCATACCCTGATAAAGATCGGCATCGTGGCGTTGACTAACTGGAGAAAGGTCCACAAGGGAACGGTGGCGTCTGGGGGCGAGAGTTTCTTCATGGAAAAAGCAGTAATATCATTGGAAGGGACCTGCTTTTGCCTGCACTTGTGCCGAAGTTCATTGCATACAGAGGTAGTCTGGTGGAGCATTTAATAAAAGATTTTCGTTTCAAGACAAGGTCCGTTGCTGTCAGCACTGGGCACTTGTGCTGATCTTTTGCTGAAAAGAAACTTTGTGATGGCCTTTTTTTTAACTTCACGTCTTTCTTGGGAGATTTTATCGGCCATGGTCTCATGACGTGACACAAAAAATGGCCCGTAAGCAGCGCATAGATCGTCAATTTCATACAAGAAGATACTCGGTGATACAGGGGCCGCCAAGCTTCCTTCTAAATAGACATCGAACAGCTTTGAATCTATATAAACCTTTCTATCCATGGCTGAACATGGTCACTCAGATCATCCTCCAGGGACTGGTGCATGGGAAGTGTCCATCACAAGCTATCATATCTTTTTTCGCAGTCCCATTCAAACCAACCTTGGAAGTTGTTGAATCATCCGAGTCTTCAAAATGCGTTTTGAGATCGCTGGGCGAGCTTCTTTGCTCGCCTTGCTATCAGTTTGGATGGCTCTGCTCGTTGAACCAGGAGCTTTTGCATCCGATGGCATACATCGAATGTTGGCAAGAAGGGCTGTTTTTTCGGGATCCGGAATCTCTTCAAACACTAGTTCAAGACACCCTGGAACCTCTTCATTCGGACAGACTACTATGCAAACCCCGGTTCCCTCTCCTATTACAAGTATTAGCAGCACTACTAGTGAATTGTCTTCTGGAAAACCCCTCGCAAGCTCGGAAACCGATACTGGGTCATCCACTATTTCGACATCCCAAGGCAGCTCCTCGACTCCTTTCAGACCTACTCAGCCCAGCTCGCCTCCTTCGAACCCGTCTTCAAAAACTTCCAGTCGCCCTTTGTTTCCCTCTCAAGGCACTACAAAGAGCGAGACAACCAACAGTGTATCAGATGGATCCAGTTCTATCGTCAATCCTAGCACTGGCAATGTCATTGGTTCGAGTACGGGTACTACCTCAACAACTAGTGGCGCCGAAGAAAGCTCTTCCTCTCGAGGGTTGAACTCGACTCCTGGCCAGCCAACGCCCACAAGTAGCAAAACTTCTCTGTTCTCAAGCAGACACACTGTGGTGCCTATTACCTCGACGAATGTGATCACAGAAGCAACCACAACCATAACCAACGCTGTCACTGCCTCGTCAACTGTGCCATTTCCAATCACTCTTAATACAGATGATCCACAAGCAACTTCGAGCGTTAGCTCTCTACAAAATGACATATCAGTGACACTTATTCCAATCATTTCAAAATTGATCGACACGCCGGATAAGAAAAAGGCACAGGATGTCATTGACGAATTGGATAAGGTGAAGCCAGAGGCTAAGGTAAAGAAATGACCATGACTTGACTAGTCTATTTTTGCTGATAGGCTTAATAGAATCTTTTGGATAGAATTAATCCCGACTCGAAAGAATCAACCGACTCTTGCAGTGGCGGTGGAAATCCTCTTTCGGACCTGATCAAAGCTGTCACATGTATCGACGATGGACTAAACAAAGTCAAGTCTGAGGTTGAAGAAAGCATTGACAACGAGTTTTCCGATACAAAGGGTCTAGAAGAGGTAACTACTGAAATGACCGATCTGACTAAGGAATCGGATAACGAAGATGATGAATCATCCTCATCGTCGTCTTCGTCGAGCTCTTCAACCTCCGAATCGTGTAAATCGACCACTACGGAGGATATTTATGTGGAATGCTCTGCTGCATCTGCTCCAGGTCGTAGGAGACAAGCGGCAACATCTTGCACTACATCAACCAGAACAGTTACGGGCTGCGACGTCTCTGCATTCACTACGACAGAAACGGCAACTAGCACATCTTCGGGAGATCTTGAGCAATGTGGCACTGGATGCGCATCTTGCGCGTCTCTTTCAACTCCGACCGCTACTTCAGCAAGCAAAAGAGACTTGAATCTCACGAAACGTACTCTGACCAAGCCCCAGGATGCCCCATACAATGGCGATACAGGCGCATTCTTGGTCGATCAGTATGTATGGGCTGAATGGGTCCCTCTTGGAACTGGTGGAAGATCAAACCCTACAGCTCTATATCATGAGCTCAAGAACGAGCGATATGATATGGCTGTTCAGGGTCTCTACGGCTGTACATCTGTGGTTGTCGTCTCAGAGAAGGCAGTATACATGTCTCACTTCTGGGAGGTGCCAGGTTTCAGTCAGGGCGATTGGGGAATTGGCACTCAACAAAGATTTGAGCAAGAAGTCTTGACTCCTCTGGAACATGGTGATGGTGACTCATCCATCCCTGGTCTACGCCAATACGCTGGGAATAACGGAGCATTCTCTAGCCAATATCGACCAGCAGCATACATCATTAGACCTGGTAGCTCAGGTCGACCTGATTATGATAAGGCATATGACAAGAAGGTTGACCAGATCGTTGAGAAGGTGAAGAACATCCTGAGTGTCTCGACTCCTCCAATCCCCATCACTTACACCCGTGTCGGAGGAAACGACTATTTGATACCCCAAGGCAAAGTGCTTTTCCAGTATGATCCTGTTGAGTCTCGTCAAGCCACCGACAGCTGCCCTATTCAACAGGCTATGGAGCGACTCTGGGTGGAAAACAAACCGCGTTATGTTCACCAGAGATACTGGGTAGCTTATGATGACCAGAAGGTACAGTCGGGAAATCAAAAACGTGATTGTCCAGCCGACGCAACTCCTGGTGGACAAGTGCCTCTACCTTCGGGATATGAATCCGAATCGGGTTCAGTTCCTTCGGGCACTTCATCCTTCAGCAATAATTCCCATCCCCATAGCTTGACTCCAACACCAAGCAAGCCATTGAACTCTTCAACCCCAAAGCCCACTGCTACGCCAACAAGCCCCGAGACAACAGCATCTACTGAGCAATCATCGACCAGCGACCAGGCCACGACAACCGCAGACTCTACTACGACTGAGGAAGCCAGTACTACAACTGAAGAGCCCACTACCACAGAGGAGCCTACAACTACAACAGAAGAGGCACCAACTACTACAGAGGAGCCTCCAACTCCCACTACCACCACTGCAGCACCGGAACCAACTGCACAATTAGCGATTGCTTATGTTGTCAACGGCATGAGCAATTACTGGAGTGTCTTCCAACCCGAAATAGGTGATGCTCTCCAGTGGTGTGGGTCATCAGGCAAATTCGATGCTAGCGGTGATATATCTCTAAAGAATGTTCCATACCCGAGTGGCGACAACGACCTTGATTTCGAGGTGGACGGTATGGATGATTGCGTCTACTCTTCTGACTCGGATGAAATGGCTGGTACTCTGAGTTGTCCTGACCTGGCGAAGGATGTCGAGTGCACTGAGATTGAGGATCAGAGCCAGGAGGACTGCTACGGCGTCCTGAATGCTAAGATGGTTGTGCCTAAGGTCTATTGCGCGTGGGCATAAAGAATCTTTGTGAGACATGTACTGTAGTATATTAAGACAAATATCGTTTCTTAAGTAGTTGCTCAATCAACTTGGCCTAGGCAGTTCAAATATTTTCAATGTTCCTGCATTCGACTACTAACGACTGCAATATTCGCATCGTGAGACCGAGCAAGGTACTTCTCTCTACTCGTAGTTTTAGTTTGCATGATCAGTGTTTGAGATGACATAGAAGAGCACACTTAAATCTTTAGTTCATAATTCCCTAACTGATTTACTGATACTACCACTGGCAGGTATATCCACGAGATCAGTGACTCTTATCAAAGGGATTTCTTGACACCTTGACCTAATGATCCAAAACCCTTCCAAGATTTATTGATCTATTTAGCCACCTTAACAAGTAATAATTTAATTAACTTTTTGTGATCTATACTCGACTTATATGAACATCTAGACAGTGGCAAACTCGAATGTTTTGATGGAAGTATAAAAGTGGATCTCGACTACCCCAATTGGGTTTCCGACGAGTGGAGGAACTTCAAAGCGCTCGCTTCACTTCGAACTTCCACCTTCTACCACAACATCTCCCCGATTGCCAATTTGAGTCCCCGCCGGATAATTGCATCATACCGAGGGTTCCAATTTAGCTACAGCCTCAAGAATACTCCACTTGATGCTGCTAAGGGCAGCATTATAAGAGATCAGGTTCTTGCTGCTCCTCACTTGCACTTTTCATCAATTATCCAACCCCAGCTTCTCTCACTTCTACACTTTTTATCTTTCACATCGATACTAGGATCATTTTACCTGCTGCAGTTTGACTCTGTTGCTCGATATGGCTTCTAGCAGAGCACTTCCTCAAACCTTAAAGTCCATCACAGCCACCAAAATCAATGAGCTTGGCAAGCAACGCAATCTTTTCGATAAGGCCAAGGCTGAGATCCGCGAAGCTTCAGAGGCAGCTACAAATCTACATACTCGTGCTCAAATCCTTCTTGATGGGGTCTCTCGTCTCAAGGGATACCCTAAAGATGTATTTGACCAAAACGACGAGGATCTGGAGTGTGAATCCGATGATAGCGATGTTTCAGATGCAGAGGTCACTACCCTTGACATGGGCCAGTTACAGCGAGCGGATCACTCGAACATTCGTCGATTTCTCTTGCAAAGTCGATATGATTCCTCTATTTCAGACGAGAGTCTCCAGAGATGGGTTGGTCAACTCCAAAAAGAGCTTCAGTATTTAGAGCTGAAGCATGACCACGCAGCTTTCTACAGCAGGCTCGTCACAGAGTGGCTGACCCAGCTAGATGCACAAACTCTATCTGCTTTCAGCCAGGATGAACAGTCAGGTTCTGATAAGGTTGATGCCGGCTTTGAAAACGTCGGCCGCGCGGAAATGCATGAACAGCGAAAGCAGTGGGAGTCATTGGTATTCACTGCTGCCAGCCACGTTGAAGCAGAATCTGTTTGTTCTTACCTCGATAAGCTTTTCCACAAAGATAAGTTGACGGACCAAGCCTTCAAGGAGCTTCGCGAGAGCATTCAGAGGTTCGGAAATGATCTGATTGTTGAAGGCGAATGGCTGAACGTAGAGACACTCGAGTGGGTTTCCAAAGCATTGTTGAAGACAGACTTGCTTAGCACCGAAAAGACAACAATTCTCAAGGAGTTTATGCGCAACAAAGAAGTGACGCAGGAGGTTGCCGATGTACTCAACATGCGGCTGGCTTCCCTTGATAGTTGGAAATGGAATGAGGATGGAATTCCTATCGAGATGCGTCGCCAGCTGAACGGTAAATACAGGGTCTTCATGGACGAAGATCTCCTGGACAGCCTCATGCTCCAGTATCTTGGAACGAAATGGGCAGTGAAATTGCGAGAGGTTTTCACAGCATTTCTCTCGTCGCATGCTTGGACTCCCATCCAACAGAACATCCCAAGCGAATATGTGGAGCGACGCAAATATTTCTATGACAAGCCACGTCCTGCCTGGAACCAATGCATAAACAACCTGCGAGAGAAGACTTTCAAAGAAGAATATTTCATGAGTCAATTGCCTGATTCTATCAATGAAGGTGCTCGGGATTACGACGACAACTCTCATGTTAAAAGTGCCCTGAGCACAAAACACTCTCTCCTCCATCGATTGATTACAGAGTCACTCATCCAGAAGAATTTGAGAGGCGAATTCACCGCGATCCGATCTGACTACAAGTGGTTCGGCCCAGCTCTACCACACGCGACTGTTTTGACTGTTCTGGACTACTTTGGGGTTCCTCAGAAGTGGCTGAACTTCTTCAAAGTTTTCCTGGAGGCTCCGCTCAAATTCGTGCAAGATGGCCCCACTGCACAAGTACGATCTCGCAAACGCGGAATCCCTATGAGCCATACTCTGTCGGATTGCTTCGGCGAATCAGTTCTTTTCTGTATGGACTATGCAGTGAATCGGGGTACGAACGGAAACATTCTGTACCGACTGCATGATGACTTTTGGTTCTGGGGAACTAGGAAGGACTGTGATCAAGCCTGGGAGTCCATGACCGACTTCGCCAAGGTTATGGGTCTGGAATTCAACGAAGAAAAGACCGGCACGGTTCAGATGGGTGAAAGCCCCAAGAGCTCTAGCCTCCCGATTGGTGATATTCGCTGGGGCTTCTTGGTCCTCGATGCAGAGAAAGGGAGGTTTGTCATAGATCAAAGTCAGGTAGATCAGCATGTCGAAGAACTAGATCGTCAGCTTTCATCTTGCAAGAGTATTTTCGAGTGGGCTCAGGCATGGAACGGATATTTCGGACGTTTCTTTGCCAACAACTTCGCCAAGCCTGCACTCTGTTTCGGCCGCGAACACATTGATATGGCAATCTCCACCCTCAGTCGCATCGAAGCACGTCTTTTCGGAAAATCCTCTCATGGGGATAGTAACAAAAAGGGGAGTGTCACAAACTATCTCAGGGATCTTATCGCGGAAAGATTCGGTGTCCATGATCTTCCCGAGGGGTTCTTCTATTACCCCGTCGAGCTGGGTGGCCTTGAGCTCTTGAACCCATTTGTCAAGCTTCTCGCCATGCGTGAAAATATTAAACATACACCGCAGAGAAGACTTCAAAGAGCGATGCTGGCAGATGAATCGAGCTACTTTGAAGCAAAAGAAAAGTTTGAGAAAGAGGGTTCAAGCTCAGGGACTGTTCTCCGAGCTTCGAACGATGAACCGCTTCCTTTCCCATCGTTAGAAGAGCATCACCGATATCGCGAGACCTTTAGTCAAGGTTACTATGATGCTTACTGCGATCTTATCAGAGTCCCCGAGGAAAAGAGCATTGCGATGACTGGTGATTTGAATAAAAGCATCCTTGGCCTGAAGGGATCTGTCCGCAGAGGGAACAAATCCACTACTATCGGCTCAGAATGGCATAAAATGACACCTTACTGGAGATGGATCGCGGAGCTCTACCACGAGGAGATGGTGCTGACCTACGGAAGTCTGGCGGCCGTCAATCGCGAGTTTATGCCCCTGGGAGTGGTGAAAACACTGAGAGAAGGGCGGTTTAGCTGGCAAGGCTAGAAGCATGGTCTATAATCTTCTTCTTTCGGACAGTTTATTTATTAATACGCAATTGCAATTTCACCCCATAAATTCAATCTATTATTACCTCGCAACTAATTGCAGTGTCCGTCTGAGTACCTACTTCAGCTCAAACTACCTAGTTTGACTTGAAGTATCATATACACTGAAAAATGATGGCATTGGCCCGTTTATCTGCTGGTATAAATTTACAGAAGACAATTGTCACAATCAGGTAAACCTCTATCATTCCTTCAGATCAACTACGCCCAGCGACGATGCTTGGCAAGATGTCTCTTCATTGCGGCGCTGGTCTTCATCATACGCACACTCTCAGCATAGTCGCTTGTTCCATGAGTAGGATCGCTGTCCTTGGCATTTTCAGCTCCACACAGAGATCCTGCATTATAGTCACCTTTAGGTCCATCGACAGCGAAAAACTCGTATTTTGAAGGATCCTGAAGCATATTTTCAGCAGCCTCGGGCAGCCACCCGTTGATGAAGTCTCCATGACTACAGTAAGATGATCCACATGCGAGCTCTAAGGGCGGCTGTCCTTCCCAGCCACCAGGAAGGAGGCTGCGCAGATCGTAGCGGATCGAGAATCGAGGCTGCGGAATTCTCTTCATGTCATTGGGGCACCAGTTATCTCCGTAGTTGGAATAATAGCCAGGGTTCTGGGAGTATGCTGATTCAAGAGTTTCCGGGTTGACGCAGTCGTGGAAGAGAAGAAGAGTTTGCAAGTGAGTTGAACAAGTCGACGTTGGGAAAGCAGCCTCGTCTTTATCACCTGAAGAATCCCCTTCACAGAACCACTCGATTCCCGCTTTTTCCTCCACTCCATCTTGAGACTGGGCAGAGGCATTACCTGCAACGCTTCTGAAGTCTTGTGGAATGGCGATTTCGGCCTCGTTCAATTTCTCGTAGTACGCGCTAAAACGCATCGGTTTGATAGGGGTATGCGTTCCATTCTGTACAAGGTATAATGTGGGAACCCCTGAATTGTGAGTTAGTCTCAGGGTACATTTTGAAATTAGTTATAGGACGAGCTGCAGGTAGGAGGACGAACAGTAGGCTGAGAAATCGTTGGGATTCTCTGCAGTGGAGCAACCCTTCTGTAGCTCGGCAGAGGTGGTCGTGTTGACGTTTACAGCATCAGAACCGAAAAAGCTGTGCATGTGACTTGTATATTGTCCCGGTAGCATAATAGGGTCGATGTTTTTGAACATGAATAAATCAACGTTGGTGACGGTATACGCCTGGGCCAGACCAGCTGCCCAGGTTGAGAAAAAATGGAAGACCGCATAGTGAAGGGGCCAATGACAACAGAAACAAAACTATTGCAAACGGAAATTCAACATAAATCAAAATAAAAGAGAAGAAAAGGAAAGAATGGAAGACTGAAGGTGGAGAAAAGAAGATTTGGTTCGGAGGTCACTTTGATACCTTTAAGCAGTCAGTTCAAAATTAATAGACTCGAAAGAACGGCAGTTCTCAACAAGCATGTGGACCCTGTCACCGTTTGATGGTGGGCCTTTAATTGACTGGTCGAATAACGGTTGTTACAGGAATTGGCTGAAACAGCAATAATTTGTAAGCGAGTCTGCCAATATCATCCCGTTTGTTTCGGGATGTTCCAGGGCGGCGCCAAGCGCCGTCGCTCAAACTGACTAGGAAAAAAATCTAAGATAACTCGGCAGAGTAGCTCGAAAAATAGATGGATTCATTTATCTCACACACACATTTATCAGAAGATTGATATTGATCACTGACAGCAAGCACCTTGAAGCTTCTCGTCTACTGAGTTAGGGCTTCCCGAAGACGTTCCGAATATTATCGGGCTACACTCAGATACTAGTGTCACGAGTAGTTGTTTTATCTATTCACCCTTTTCAACAATAACTTGAGAAGAACCTAGAATAGATTAATTATTCAATCTTCAATATGTTCAAAAAGAGGCAAATTTTGATGTCTAATTGCTAAATAAAGTACACACTCTGTCTCTGAGATTTTGGCAATAATCGACAAATAACTAATCTCTCAATCAGAGTCACGACGAGTCCATTCCTTCCAGCGGATAATCCAGTTATTCCAAGTGTTGGAGACTGCCTGTCTATCGCGGCAAACAAGATAACTAACAGAAATGATAAAGCATATGAAATACATCTGCGCCCATGTGGCTTTGGCGCCTCCAGAATACAGTGCGTTCTGATCAATAAATCGACCATACTCTTCCCAAAGCTCCTCAATACCCCTACCAGTCACAATCTCCCAGGTACCGAATTCAAGTTCACAAGCAGATCCTGTATCCGGGCAGCTCTCGGCATATCCCGAATCCAGGACCAGGCCCATCACTGTGCTCACGGTGCCTTCACCGAATCGCATTTCTAGCCATTCTAGGAAATATGCTTTGTGGTAAGTCGCTGCTGTCCATTTCCCCATAAGGTCAGTAGATGAAACAGGTCGTCTCCAATGAGACTTCTCCAATCCGGATCGAAGCACAACATAATCCGCGATTCCCTCTAGAAGTTCCCGCGGCACTGAAGGTAGCACTCTAAAGCCATTTGTGCTCAGGCTGTCTGGTCTCGAAAAAGGCCAAATGCTTAGTTGAGAACCAAAACTGAGCCCTTTCTCGTCTCTAATTTCTGCTCTCTCATGGTACCATTGAAAAACGTGTGTGACCTCATGAGTGATCTTTGCCATTATCTCACGCCACACGACTTCCTCTGGCGATGATTGTGCTAACCGAGCTATATATGGGAGGTAGACTGTTATTACCCGATAATCCTTTGTAGCATGAACTATGGATTGGAATTGGCGATTGAAGGGGTTTTCAAGTCGGATGTCTAAAGTTATTGTCTGGGAATAGGAGGTAACTCCGGGATATTGAGCCGACATGGGACCAACAAGATATTCCATGACATTTTCAAGCATTGATTGAATGGAAGGCGAGAACTTCAAAAGCAACATTCGACACACTTCATTGTCTGGATCACACTTGAGGTTAGCATCGACTTTTGTTGGTTGTCCTTGGCCTAGCCGTAGAGTTACAGATGTTGATTTCATAAGTTGATTTCCCACCTTGATGGGAGGGTTCCCGTTTTCGGTTTCCATAATCTGGTAAGAGTCAGTTTCTCCAACTCTAGACCCCCTGCTATATGACCCAAACGTATCCAGTAGACGCATGAAGCGTGAGTTACTCCATCTTCCACCAGTTTGACGTGCTTTGAATACAGATAGATTAGCAGCCCATCGTGCTCCTCTATTACTTTTGTCCTTCTTTAACCATTTGGCCCATTTTCTAGCCATATAGTCCTCATCTTTTAGAACTTGGAGTGCGGGGAGGCTTGAAAGATATTCTCTACTCAAGCCTTTAGTGGAATCTTCCGTTTGAAGCTCTAGGCCTTCCCAGTCGATCTCCGGGGTTGGATGTTGGGTTTTTGGCGCGAAATTTGAATCCGGGGAAGCATAGGCCCCCATAATTCCGATCAGCCCACTCTCTTTTGGAGATACACAGACCCCTGTCGAACAGTAGAAGAGAAGCGCCAAGCGCCAAAGTAGCGATATCATCTTTGATTTCGAGTGCAGGTCAATAATTTCTGCTGTGATACTGGGGTAATTCTATAGTTTTTGTTCCTTTTGGTAACGGTAAGTAAATGCAAAGCTTAACAGTTGATAGGTTCAAGTACTTAGTCGAGACTTATCGAGCCTTCTTATACTATTAGAGAGGCTATTTCGGTCTGACAAGAGCTTTGTCAATCTAACAAAGAAGCCCAGACAATAATGCCACTTTAGGCATGCTTGCAGTGAAAGAAACTATAGAATCAGTTGCATTCTAAAAAAGAATGAAACAAGTTACTTTGGTCTCTAGAATCTGTCTATCAATGAAAACACGTACAGTTCCAGTTTCATTTAGTATCCATAACAGATGTTCTTTCGAGGATGGCAGTCCTTCGACCAAGTCTTTTTTGTCAAATCTGATCGAGGGAGAAAAGAAACCTTTGTCGTCCAAGTGACCAATAAAGAGGCCGATGTCTAACAGGGCTGCGTTCTTTCACATACTGCTGGTTTTAGTATTTATGTACTAATGCTATGACGCATACTCTTCTTATTCCTAGCATATTCCATTCTGCTTCAGTGGCCTAATCTAGGCTCATCTTACTATGTGAAATTCTTGATACCTGACGTGTATTTTTACGGCAATTTGGATTGATACAGAAAGTTTGATCGCTTGGAGCTCAAATATTCTCACTGCCATCCAACACAATAGCACAGATGCCGGGCAATGATATCCTGGGAGTCGGTCATGAAAACTCATCATTTCTTGGGAGCAGCATCAAGAAGTCGCATGAGATCTTTGATCTCGATGTGGTCCCGCGTAGTTTTCATTCTATGACACCACGTCAACTGCTTTGGCTGGCCATCGGAAACATAAAGAAGCTCCCCTCCATTCTGTGAGCTGGGTCCAGCTTTATGTACGAGACCTTTCGGGACCTGCTTCAAAGCTTGCATAAATGATTCACCAACAATACGAAACATACTTTTGCGTATATAATCCGGTTGTGGCCCCAAGGCCAAATTACTGGCCATTCCAAGATCGTTATATAGTTTGCGCGATGGATCGGCATACATTGGAAATGGACATCCTGTCTCAGTGGCGTAAAAATCTATCAGTCCAGGATCGCCGCAGCCGATGATGGCAATCGACGTGCTAACGGGTAACTGTAAAAGGTCATCTGGCTTTATAGCTTCAGACAAGGCAGTTATATATTCTTGGCAGCTCTGGATCATCTTGTATTTTAGTTCTCTTTCTTGATTTTTGTTTATGCACAACTCCATAGATTACTCTGCGTGGGGAGATCAATAGAAGACTTACACCGCAAAAGAAATGCCGGATAAAAATCACTAGCACGCGGTCGACGGTATCAGGACCTTGTGAAACACTTTTGAACGAATGGGATTTCCCTTCATGGTCCAAAACTTCATATGCCTCGATCTTACGGGAGGTCTCGAACGATGGAAGCTCCTCTGTTTCTAGCAGACTGCTGCTGCCATGATCCGCGTCTGTATGCTTGGTATCGCCAGTACTTGGAGTCACAGCCAGGTTTGTAGCTGTCGCATCGGCAGATGATGCATGTCCTGGACCAGAGGTTCCTTGTTGCTCATCGGCCATCTTATACGAGTATCGTTCTGTCTCAGGGTAGTGTAAGACGGAAAAGAGATATCGCCCGGGCGAGTCGCGGTGTGGTTTAGCGCTATGACCGAATTACATGGGATCTGCAGTTGTGCTTAGTATTGACCTCAAAAACTCGCAAATCATTCACAATAGTTTTCTATTCTATAATAGCTCTTAGTTTTCACGATTGTCTCGCTTCTGAGACCCATTTCAATATCTTGATATCATGAAGAGAAGAGCATCCATGTTACGTCAGATCTACATGTGCCGCTGAAATCGGCCAATACCGAAGTATTCATGAACAAGCAGATCGAGTTCTGCAGAGTTGGTTATAAGGATATCGCATAGACTTGTACTGGAATG
The DNA here is from genome assembly GCF_028827155.1 of Penicillium citrinum. Classification (NCBI taxonomy): domain Eukaryota; kingdom Fungi; phylum Ascomycota; class Eurotiomycetes; order Eurotiales; family Aspergillaceae; genus Penicillium; species Penicillium citrinum. The sequence continues at coordinate 1,823,050 of NW_026622692.1, forward strand.
CTAGCCCTTCGTCAAACTTGGTATCTTCATTCACTAGTACTTAGACCGGCATCCATAGATATCTTGTGGACATCTTCGAGTAGTTACTACTACTTACACGTTGCTAGTTTTCATGGCGTGCAGTAATAAGCGCTTTAGATAATTACAAATTTAATAACAATAGTGAGCTCTGTATGAATCATGAATATAAAGACAGCTACATCGTAATCTCTCTGGTATTCTAAATTGGCTTGCTTGGCTTCATTATCGACTATGCCGTCACTGTCTCACACGCCGACCCAAATTGGGAAAACAGCAACAACTTTATTCAAACCGAGCCACTCGTGGATGACGAGTTGTTCCCAATTAGACTGCGGCTTTCTTTAGGCCTAGTAGACGTCTTGTTCTCATCTTATGGGCTGAAATGTATTTCTTTTCTAAAAAGCTGTTCAGCGAATATTCAACGATTCCCTATGTCTACTATTTCAGATAATTCTTCTTTACAATGGCTACTAACCAGAACAAAACTTTAGAGAGCGTCAGTCAAGTAATCAACTGTAAAATGAGTCAAAAATACCTCAAGACTATCTTCAACATCCATGGATATCGTTACTCTCGGCGCCCTTTCTGGCAGCGGAGCTTCAACCCATCACCATTCATCATTGATATAGTTCTCCGAAGTCCAATTCAAGACGCGGATGCTTTATGAGCTGGCCATTCCTTCCTCTCAAGCAAGGTAACTATTCTGGTTAGCTTTACGTGAAGGTATATAGAATCAGAGAGGATCCCCCAATCTTCTTGCTTTTTCCTCCCATCTCCCATTCATCTTTCCACCCCTCTATAAGAAATACGATATACAAACCAGCAACTATGACTTCCACTGCTGCTTTCTACGAACAGTCCCAGGACTATAACTGGCTCGACGCAATGTCGAAAAATAGAACCTTCTTCGACCCACGGCGAGTCCAAGATTCATCTTACCTCCTTAAGATGCATCATCTCTAATATTCACTGTAGAACCATTGAAGCCCATAATTACACAGTCACTTCATCTAGAAATCCAGAGTCAACCCCCAGCTCTGGGCAGATCAATCCTCAAGCGCTCTCAGCCCTTCCCAAGCTCGACCAAAGGGCGTTTGTGACCAAATGGGCTCGTCAAGTTTCAACCGGCCCGGAGCAGTCAAAGACTCCAAGCAACCTGGTCGAAGAAACCAACAGCCTCAACGGCATCCAAGAAGATAAACATAGTGATGTCGCTTCGATCTCCTCGTCCACCGTCTGCGTATCAATAGACAAGGACTTCTTGGAGTCTTGGCAGATTGAGGCTGTTCCACCATACCCCAAGACAACACCTGCTGTCAATACCCTCTTTGATTTACGAAACCAAATTTGCCATCCGGTTTCCCCCAGGAACGTGCCAGTTCAGACCGTTTCCCCTCGTTTCGCTGAAGAAGACTTTATGTACTTGCCATTCGAACACATCGAGGTGCCCTCCATGACCTTGTCTTCCACTTCTACCGATTCTGCTCTTCACGGCTCCACGGAAGAGTTGAATATTGGCAAGCTCATTGCTGGTAAAGTGCGACAAGCGGCAGCTCACAGTGTGGCGGCATGGGAGAAACTGAAGCGCAAACTGAAACACTGAGACAAACATTTGTTGTCTACTGTTCATTTTATACATTATGGCGTATATTTTCGTATCTCAACATTGGTATGGCGTTATCTTGTACAAATTTGGTCTAATATTATCTGGATATGAAGTGTACATATATGAATGATTGGGCCTTCACAAAATTGTCACTCGGGTCTTCCGATTGCCATCGTGTTTGTTTTTCTTTTTGTCAGATTGATACCCTTTGTCTTTTGTATTTCGGGATTTGGTTGTTATTTGAAAGCTTATACAGTGGAGATCTTTTAAATTGCTATATGTTCTCAGATTGTATCATTGGAGATGTTTTGTGGAAATGTGAAAATGTACTGCGTGATGGGGTCCTACGTCTATCTGAGCTCTTGGAGCCAATCAGGTACTCAAGCAATCAAACAGAAATTCCATTACCGAAACAAAAGTGCCGTCTGTAAATCTTAGACCAGGGAGTCGTACTCAGCGTAGATTGTCTATTTTTTTTTTTTTTTAGTAACAAAGAGCCATCCTGCAGCTCTAGGAGCAGGTTTGTAGGAGATTTGCATCGATTAGAGATTTACAGAATGCTTTAATAACACAAATAGCGATCTTTGCAATTCTGTCCCCATCTCCTGCATTTGGATCAAATGAGCAGACGGTCAACGACCTCGGAACTGCAGCTTTTGGCACCAACTTCATGCAAGCTACCAGTTCGTCTTCGAACATTCCTCCTGGAGATGGATAATCATTAACTTTCCCATAAGATTCATCCAAAACATCAAGATCCAGATGAACAAGAGCTGGACTGTAAGATTGCTTGCAAAGCTGAGATTCAAGCTCCTTCACAAAGTCAACTTTTTGTTCACTGCTCCCCCATACTGCCTGCATTCCAGCATCAAGAACACGCTGTTTTTGGATCTCTGACTGATCGCGCAGTCCGCAGTATAAGAAACGCTCGTAGGAAAATGGCTGGTAGCCAGGAACGGTGCTCATCAGTGTTTTCCAGCTTTCTCCACGGAGCATAGAAAGACCCATAGCATCGAAATAGCCGTTCTCGTTTACATCCGGGGAATCCAAATCATCATGAGCATCAAAATATACAAATGCGAGATCCTTGATTTTCAATCCGCAGGCTGCTGCGGCGCTGGCCATGCAATTGCCTGATAAGATGAGCGGAAAGCTGTCATTTAATACAGCGGCAGTGACAGCTTTGGAGATACGTCGCATAATCTCAAAACTTCTGCCGATTTCTCCTTCGAAGTCATCAACCGGATCTATTTCCGTGATATTGATCTGAATCCCCAGGCTTTCGAGTTCTTTGGTAATCCCAAGAGACAAAATGCGATGAGGGCCGTTACCGACTCGGTGATCGCGTAGACCAACATGGTATGGCGAAAAGATGATCGTTATAGAGATAGACATTTGCAAGGATTAAAAGTAATATGAATGCCTCCTTTTTTCCTCCCAGGATGAGTGAGAACTGTTGAAATAATTGATTGGATTCTCGGCGTCCGAAGGATGTGACGTACAAAGTAGGTGTACTTTATATAAAGTATGTCCGTTTTTGGAGGTGTTGGAGATGCTGGAGGCGTTCCACTGAGACTGTGTTGGAGGTGTGGAGGACTAGCAATGCATGATATTCTACATGTCTCCCTCTATTTTAATCTGTATAATAGAAGATAAATTTATCACATTATTCTCAATGTATGATTATTGTCCCTGGAAATGCGAGTACTGTTTCTCAACTACTAACGTTAGTAATTCTATCCGCCCTTATAATATGCGTTAGTTGTATAATGCAAGAGGAAATCATCAGCATAGACTGAAATCTAACATTATTCCAGCACATACCTAGCCTTCTCCACACTTCCATAGATCTTGAATAATTAATAGATCCCCTAGACCTACTCAGTTCTACTCCATGATTAAGTAGAATGGTTCACAGTGCACATTGTATACTTCCAAGGCGGTGGGCCCACTTGCGGAGTTGCCAGCTGCGCGATTATGCCGTGGTCAATTGCGGCCATCATTCAACATCATCCTCCAATTCTACCAATTCTCTCAACCTCAAGTCACTTGCAAAATGGATCCTTTCTCAAACGAGGGCGGTAAGCATATTTGTATCCCCGCAATATATCTCATTCAGTCTTCTCATCCGTAGTTCCCAGAGCTCCTTAACATCCACAATGCCTTCCACTCCGGTCAATACCAGAACGTGATCGATTTCGAAACTGCCGCCTTCTCCCCAGAGAACCAGCTCCCTGCTCGTGTACTTAAACTCCGTTCCCAAATTGCCCTTGGTCAAAGCGACGAGGTCCTATCTGCCGTTTCCAGCGAAGAGGATACCCCCGACCTGGCCGCCACCAAGGCCCTTGCCCAACAGACCGCGGGCAAGACCGACGCCGCTTTGCAATTGGCTCAGGATCTAGCAGAGAACTATCCCGATAATGCAACCGTACAAGTGCTTGGTGGAACGGTGTTGCAGGCTCAGGGACACAGTGATGAGGCTCTCGCCCTGCTCTCTAAGCACCAGGGTAACCTCGAGGCGTGAGTTGTTTTGCAATTGGAGAGTTGAGCGATCATTTTGTCTGACCGTTTTATGTGTGGTAATTTAGTGTTGCCTTGATCGTCCAGATTCACCTTCAACAGAACCGATCCGACCTTGCGCTGAAAGAAGTTCAGGCTGCCAAGCGCTGGGCTCAGGACTCCCTGCTTGTCAACCTGGCCGAGTCCTGGGTTGGTCTGCGTGTTGTACGTATCCCGCATTGTCACTACCCTGTCTGGAAATACAATCGCTAATTACTCTGGCTCGCCCATATATAGGGAGGTGAAAACTACCAGTCTGCCTTCTACGTCTACGAAGAACTCGCAACCGGCCCCAGCACCGCCGCCCCTCTGTCCGTCGTTGGCCAGGCTGTCGCGGAAATTCACCTGGGTCGTCTCCCGGAAGCCGAAGCCGCTCTGACCGCTGCTATGGAGAAGTACCCTTCTGACGCAGAGTTGATCGCCAACACAATTGTTCTGAATGTTCTGGCAGGCAAGCCCTCCGATGATCTGGAGTCGTACGTACAACATAAATATCGCCCCTTGGTGTTCCAATAGCTAACATAGGGTTACTTCTAGCCTTCTGCAACAGACTCAACCCTCCCACGCCCTCCTTGCTGATATCAAAGAGAAGAGTGATCTGTTCGATACCGCCGCCGCCAAGTACTCGCCGAAGGTGTCATCTTAAGATGGGTCAGGGACTTTGGATAGACTTGTTTTGGAAACTTTAATACTTTTGTGAAGCCAGTTATTTACAGCCGGAGATCATGATATCCTGCTTTTTTATGAGTTGACACGACCGCTACCTACGTGCAATTATTCGAATCCTTTTTTTTTTAACAGACTGTCAGCGCATTTTCCAAACACTGCAATAGACATAAGTTCCATGCGCGTTTCAATTATAGAAAATAATCATCTAGTCTGGTTATACTAGTATCACGAGTCCGCGGTATGGTACCAAATTATTTGCAGCTTCTCACATTCACGGGCTCTCATGACAAGCGCTTAAGCATGATTACGATACTAGTAGTGGCTGATACTCCCGTCTACAGCCGAGATGCAATCCATTGTCGCAGTTCATTGCCAGTATACGACCCCTCTGGACCAGGATTTCCATAAAACGGCATGTCGTGAGGCTCATCAACGCCAACGAGATAAGTAGTATTCGGAAAGACGGCCTAAAACGAACAAATGGTTAATTATGTTTTCAAAAGCGTACAATAAATGATTGAGCCATACCTTAACCTTCTTCGCAAAGGATTCAATCGGGGACAATAAAAGCTCATCCGAACCAGCCAGTAACAAGATACGCTCTGTCTTTGCATCTGACCACCATTCAGCAGGGGCACGATCAGGTTCACTCCAAGCATCGTGTTCCTTTCCGCCATGGTAAGTACCCGACCACTCGTTTAATACGCGCTCGGTGAGAATATCCTTGTAGGCATTCTCTTTGAACGAAGGCCAGTCGGTGCTGAAGTTTACCCATGGCGCGAGACCAAATACTCCCGCCAACGGGCTTGATAGTGAGATTGGATCAATCTCCGGGTGTGGATGAGAAAGGTGAAGCAGAAGGGCCAAGGCTAAATTTCCTCCTGCCGAGTCACCACCAACAACGATGTTGGATGGAGATCGACCAGTTTCATTGAGAATGTATTGCAGTGCCCCAGCTGCTTGGCGTAGCTGAGTTGGGTAAGTTGCATGAGGAGATTGTGTATATCTTGGGAAGAAGACGGCGATATCATGACCATTCTTATTGAGATTTTTCAAAACGTTCAGCCAGAATTCAAAATGTGGAGCAACGGCAGCCAACACGAAACCACCTCCTGGTAGAATTGAAGAAATTAAATATTAGCCTTTCCGTTGTGCAAGGATTCCCCATGTTGACTAGGTTACACGTTCCTGGATTATCGGGAATTTTAAAGATAAGATGGGAGTTTTACATACCATGGAAGAAAATTACAACGTTCTTTGCATCTTTGTTGCCCATCCAGTATCCTTCTGTGTCATGGGGGAGAGAAACGGTCTCGGGCTCTAATCCACGTTTCTTCATGACAGCCTTGTAGGTTTCTGGTGTTGGAGGACTCATGTACCTATAAGATTAAGATGAGAATTAGCTTTTCTTTCCCATGTCTCCGATGAATGAGTCCCATGTATGACTGATTTATAGTTGAATAACATGAACATTTTCAAACGTACTGAGTCTGACGAGCAGAGTATCGATCAACAGTCGTCCGGATGGCCGTGGCCAACAGATGAGCCGAGTAGAACTTGGGACTACTCTTCCCCCGGAACACACCAGTGATAGCAGCATACAAAACATTAGCGAGAATGTTCAGCTTACCAAGCTGTACATCAGCTCGCTCCCAGAAACCTAGCTCAGGTACCATAGGGTCCCTCTTGATGTTAGCCATGGCTGCTATATTCAGGTTGAGAACAGCTTGGATTGGACTGAGAAAGATGGTGCTATATGGTATATTCTGGATGTAAATGTTTTTGGTAGCTGACGAGGTCGAATGAAGTTGAGGTTGACTTCTTCAACTTGGGAGTTCTGGAGCTGAAAAGAGCTCGAAATTCGGCTGCATCAACCCCGCTCTTTCGCGTCGATCGACGGTGATTCTAGCCTCGGTTGCTCGGGTGGGGCCGAAGTATACAATAAACATCATATAAATGAATTTACATATCTAGGAGGATATCAAACTCGTTTACTCCAATATACTCATAGCGTTATGATAATTTACGACAGTTTAGTAAGGCTTGAAAGGTAGGTCCAGCGGCATATACTCGGTAAACTCAGTCGTGGTCCGTATTCTTGCAATTTCATTGGTATGCCTCACGCTTTTGACAAGGAATGTCACAGATTCGCACTTCGTGCAGCACGTTCTATTGTAACATTTCCACATTAGAATTGACGACCTATTTGCCATTGGTCGAGTCCTCCTTACCGTCCAGTTCGCAGAACGCCTTGAAAGTCGTGAAGACATCATCTTCACCCTCCCCACTGCCAGAGTTCTGGATGATACACTCGGCTGTAGCACCAACAAAGAATACATATCCCTCGTGCACCTCCTCGGTCTTGCTGCCCACGGTGATTGTTCCGTTGCCGCGAGTACAGATGATGACACTGGGGCCCTCAATGGGGTCAAAGGTAGCTTTCGCACCGGTACGCTTCAGATCAGTCTTCACCACGCTGAACTCCTCGATTGGGGGGTTGTATAGCATGGACTCAGAGGCGCTTGAGTAAGCTGTCGCGTTCAGGACGGCATATGGGTAGTCCGTTGGGCGGAGCTTCTGCTCCTCAATGGGAGCATACGAATATGTCAACATCTTGGTTAAGGTATCGACATCCTTGAACTTCGGAGTAAAACCTGCACGAACAACATTATCGGAAGAGGCCATGCACTCGATGATGTCTCCTGAAACATATGCGTGAATATCATCCGCCTTCAGGAACATAGCCTCGCCGGGCTCAAGTTTGATGAAGTTGAGGAAGAAGAAGACGAACGAGCCAATATCGTTAGGAAATTGTTGATCAAGTCGGCCAATGATCTCGGCCAGCTCACCTGGGTTGGCCGGGTTAGTCTCGACCTCACCAGGAAGGGTGCCGAAGCTGTCCGGCGAGTTTTTGGCGAGAGCAACCAGGTCCTTGCAAGCAGTCTCGATATTCTCAGATGTGGACTCCATCAAAAAGGTAAACAAAGATCGTAAGGCATCTTTGTTCTTCTGAATGATGGATGGATCCTCGGAATCTTCGTTACCCTTGACGGCCTGCTCGAAGTCGCTAGCCGCTTGTTCGCCAACAAGGTCGCGAAGAGGCTGAATTGCTTGGAGGAAGTGTGTGATCTCGGCGAGTGGGCGGAAGCCGCAGAGTCCCTCAAACGGGGTGACTGCGATAGTCATCTCGGGCTTGTGATTGTCATCTGGGGAGACAATATTCTATTAGAACGGTTGCTTTGTTTTATCTGCCCTTTGTCTTTACCACACATACCAGGATAGTTTTTAGGGTCCCGCGCATGGAGCTGCTCAGCCAACTTCTTGTTGGGATGAGCTTGGATGCTCAGTGCCTTGCGAATTGAGAGCACCTTGAACAAGAATGGCAAACGGTTTCCATATCGTTCAGTTATCTCAGTAGATAAAAGAGCCTGATTATCTTGAACGAGATCGAGGAGAGAGCGCTGGGTTTCAACGTCTTTCGAGGGCAGAGAGGGATGGGTTCCCATCCACAGCTGTATTCCAGGTCAGCATTCACTTGCATTTCATTTGCAGAATACCTGCGAGTATCTCGGAAGCTCACCTCTGCATAGGGCTTGCCATCTTCTAATGCAAAATCCGGGCCAGCTGTGGTGGCCGCATATCGGGCTGCTGCCGACTCTTGGCCGACCTTGCCTATGACGGGGTTGAGTGCGGGGCATATGACATTAGTGACATGAACATACCCCAATCGTAGCTGTTAACGCCTATTGAAACATGTTAGCGGAAGTAAGGATCGGGGAAACCGTGCAGACATACCGCATTGCAGCCGAAGCAAAGGAATCTGCATTGTGAGGAAATTTGTTGTAGGCAAAGAATGAGGGGGCCTCAGCGATTTTCTATTACACAGAAACTCCACGCCAAGACTCCCGGTGAGGGCAAATTCAAGGTCTGGGGTTACTTTGGGTCTAAGAATCTCGCACTCCGCAAAGTTTGGTGGAAAAAAAGAGCTTACATGCTGGTTTTATTTGTCTATATATACACATGTTTACGCCGGTTTAATTCAAAAGCACCATATTTTATCCTGTTTCAGGCATTACAAACAACTAGGTACACTTTTGTTCGGGTAGTTTTCCGCAACCGGGTTTGCCGATAGGTCGGCAGCCCCGCATCCGAAGTACATTCAGTCAATACAGTCGATCAGTTGGTTGGGACACAATTCGCATAGTATAGTAGGGAAGGGTCTTTTCATGGGAAGGAATAGAGAACAGTTCTCCAGCAAATTCTGTGCTCCCCAGACTACATTCACCAGAACCTGCAGTCCCCGAATATACTATGTTGTAAAGTAGAACTGTACGGCATTGCGCCAATATCTAGCGCGCGTCTATCGCCGACCGCCTTGGCTTATCACCGCGTGACAAGCCACGCCGGATCTCGATCAGCTTCCCCCAGCTTCCAGTTGTTGATTCCCCAGATCGACCCCCTTTGAGGTGCCCACCTTTGAGCCTACTCAATTTTGGTAGCTTCTGGCCCCTGGAGATTCAATATGTCTCGCAATCGTCCTCGACCCCGCGACAATGGGCTAGGTAACAACGAGGAAATGGAGCTGTGGACTAGGATTTGCCAGGACATCCACAAGTCCAAGGAGAAGTTTGATCAACAGGCGTCTCTCTCGGTCCAAATAAAGACATTAGTGGACAAGATTACTCGCGAGGGAAACAGTAAGTCACACCCGATCGCGTTCACCGCGGTGAAACGCGCGTATCACTCATTGGAGATGTGACGTGAGCTATGCTCGGACCTGGCTGATACTCAACTCGTGAAGAGCCCACTATAACCGAGCATGACCAGTTGGATACTTGGTTGCGCCAGAGCCAAAAACTCAGCGAGGAGGAGCGAGCAATTATGCAAGACGAGCCATGCGACGTCATCAAGAACTTGGAACTTCTTACGGCACTTCGCAAAGCTTCTGAAGCGGAAGCCCCTCCCAATCGATCCTCGGCGTTGTCAAAATCTCGCAAGAAAAGGCAGGATATGGAGAGCTCTACCGATTCCCCGAGTGCTTCGGGTGCGGATAAGTCTAGCCGCTCCAAAGGTGGTGTTCCACGCAGCGCCAGTGTCTCGAGCACTCAGGCACGCGAAGGTCGTAGCGAGGGAGTCGCGGTCAAAATTGAAGAAGGAATGGAAGGTACCAAAGGAGCCGTCGCTGAGCGCAGTGGCCTTCTCGTTGTTGGAGCGCAGGTCGTTTTCAAGCACAACAAAAACAAGCAAGGAGTAGAGGGAGAAGGTATACAATGCATCATCAAGAACATCTCTGGGGATGGTCACAAGAAGCGGTATGGTTCTCGTTTCTGTACAGCTGTTTTTGATTTTCCATTTCACCACTAATCATTCACCTGCAGATGGTACGATGTACAAGATCCCGAACCTAACGAGAATGGCGAGCAAGGCGCTGTTTATAAGACTACCGCCTCATCACTCATTCCCATTCCGCAAGTGAGCTCTTCATTGCCCTCTTTTCCTTCTGGAAAGCAGGTTCTCGCGCGGTATCCCGACACCACCACTTTCTATCGGGCCGAAGTGATGGGATCGCGAAAGGACGTCTACCGCCTTAAATTCGAAGGCGAGGAAGACGACAAGGAGATGGAGGTTGACCGACGCTACGTATTGGACATTCCGAACAAATAGTTTGGCGTCAGCAGCGATGATCCCACGATCCTTTTCTATTTCTGGATTTGATACCCTTTAGCGAGGCGCAAGGTTCTCTGGAGTTTTGAGGGTCTGCCACTCGATTGTGGATAGACCATATACGATATTTACTTTCATTCAAGCGTCAAGGAATTATCGACTTTCGTTTCTGTATGCATTGGGATTCCTATTGTTCACAATTCTGTACACTTTTATAGCAATCACATCGCGTATTGTAAGGAGTACCCATGCCGTGGCATTAGTTTGAAACTGCCCTTCTTCTTCTTCTTCTTCTTCTTCTTCTTCTTCTTCTTCTTCTTCTACCACATCGAAATCTTGTGCCCTGAGTACAAATCGAAATACCTGAGTATTCTAATATCGAGTACGGTATCACTACCATTTTTCTACATAAAACCCTTCACCCGGTAACTGATGAATATCCACTCGGGCGATGGAATCTGCTAGAGTAAGCACTGACAACCGCATGAGTCAGCCGCCCCTCATCAGTGCCGGTGCCGAGGGAGATTGACGCCATGAGATTATCGGTGCCACCGTGATTATTTCCGACTTTCCTCCTCCCAATGTTACTTGTGTTTCCAATCTCATAATCTGCGCCGGTATTTGATATCTATCCAATTCGCCTTCCCTGCTAAACTTCCTTCGGTGACCGAACGTCGCAATGGCGGATCTTCCGGCGCACGCCTCACCAAAACTTCCCCCGCAGTCAGTCCCTCCTACCAGCGAGCCAGATGATTTATCTGGCGAAGCAAGCCAGGGCAGTGGTGTCGCGACGGGCGAACAGACTCCAGGCTTTCCAGCGTCCTTTCTATCGCCAGCATTCACTCCACCTGTAACACCTGGTGGGACATTGAATCTCAATCTCAATCCGACTAAAGCCCTCCAAGAAAGTCAAGCCGCGAGTCTCCGACACCAGGGCGAACATGCCAAAACACCCAAATTGCTATCACAGCTTCCACAAGTAGAGTGCATTGTCCGGGCTCGAATTCCAACGACTAACGGCGCCGAAATGTTCCTGCATCTTTATCATAATGACTTGGACAATAAAGAGCATCTGGCCATTGTATTCGGTAACAAGATCCGTAGCCAGAGCTTGGATCGAGTGTATCCTGGAAAAACGGAGATGGACCGAATGATTCGAGGTGCATATGTGGGCAAATTACACCCGGGGCGAGTCAGCAGCTGGTATGACGATGAGAAGAATGATTCACAAACAGAGAGCTCAACGAGGGTAGAACCGCCCCTGGTTCGGATTCATTCGGAATGTTATACAGGCGAGACAGCATGGTCAGCTCGATGCGACTGTGGTGAACAGTTGGATGAAGCTGCACGATTGATGTCCTTCCCAGTTGAGGACTTGTCCTCTGATGCACCTCCAGAGGCCCAATCTTTGCGATCACATTCTGCCGGCGGCGTTATAATCTATCTACGACAAGAGGGTCGAGGAATTGGACTCGGCGAGAAATTGAAGGCATATAATCTTCAGGATTTAGGGTCTGACACAGTTGAAGCGAACCTCCTACTCCGTCATCCGGCAGATGCTCGAAGTTATGGATTGGCAACTGCCATGCTGATGGATCTAGGCTGTGGAGCAGACGTCAACCCGGATGGTATTCGCTTGCTCACCAATAACCCGGACAAGGTTCGGGCTATTGAGGGTCCCAATCGGGAGGTTTTGGTAAAAGAACGGGTTCCTATGATTCCTCTCGCCTGGCGCACTGGTGGTCAGCGAGGAATCAAGAGCTCTGAGATTGAAGGTTATTTGAAGACAAAGGTATGTTCAACACTTTCCTCCTCCAATTGGGTCTCATGATCAAGCTATGCGGCCTTGTTTGATTGTAGCTCACGCGTGCATACAGATCTCAAAAATGGGCCATATGATCCAATGATACCAACACTCGCTTCCTCCTTTTCTGCGCGGCTATCTCTTTGTCTTTCTTTTCGTTCACTGCATTTTGCTTCCTACGGGATGCGTATTGTGATCCGTCTATTCCATGCATTAGAAAGTGAAACATCCTTGTACACGATCGACATGACCAGTCTTTTTCTTTGCCTGCATTTTCCCTTTTCTTTTCCCCTTCTTTTGGATGAACACATCTTTCTCTGTATATGGTCCTCTTTTCTTGTGCGATATAAAATCCCGGCTGTCCGGGTTTATAGGTAGGAGGAGTAAATTTCGTGGGACAATGGCCAATTCGATACTCAATTTGAACTTGCACTTGAATATACCTACTATGTATCTTAAAGTCACATTATGGGTTGGGCTTTCTTTTTCCGGGGTGGGGAGCTTGCGGCGCGCTGTAAGATCTGCGTAGATCATGATGCCACGACTGGGGGAATACCTTCAAACATGAACAACCGGGGCGTTGAGACGTAAGCCATCGTATTTATATATCGAATTTCAACTTGAAAAGTTCAATGAACAGCTCAATTTGACATTCGACGTCCTCCCCGAATGACCCTCAAGACATCCCGCCGCACTGGGGAACGTTCTTCCTCGACCCACCCTGACAACGCCATTACGAACTTCACAGTTTCAGCCCCCTTCCCTTCCTCTTTCTCCTGTTCGTTTATATATTTGAATGGCTGCCAGCAATCTCTAGCGGCGCGCGTAAAAGGCCATGGCCAGCCGCGCCCCGGTCGAAATCAAGGATGATGCGGCGTCTTCGCCGGCTTTTGAATCAGTGAATAATGGGCGCTCACAACCACCACCACCACCTCCTCCTCCTCTTACTACTACTGCCAATATCAACCATGAAGACTCACCAGTGCCGTCGCGCTCTGCGTCACTGGATGCAGATGTCCTCACTCCAGACACTCCAGATGTGAACAATGGAGTGACTACCGCTGGACGGAAGCGCAAATTGAATAGCGCATCAGCACGAGGCGTTGCCAATCTTACTCCCGATCAATTAGCGAAGAAACGTGCCAATGACCGACAGGCACAACGTGCGATCCGTGAGCGCACTAAAACTCATATCGAAGCGCTTGAACAGCAAGTTAGGAATCTCGCATCTCAAAAACCAGTTCTAGACCTTCAGGCCGCCCTTCAGCACAATGAGCGCATTCGGTCGGAAAATCGAGAGCTTCGCCAGAGCCTTCAGACGGTAATGAGTATCATACAACCTTTATTGGACAGACCAGAAGCTCCAGGTAAGTCCGCGACATTCAAGCACCTTGAACTATTGGTGCGTGCACAATACTGACTCATGAGAATAGACCTAGCAGCCGTCGTTTGTCCACCGAGAACAATTCCCCTATCTAATACATCTCCCTTCCCTGATACCGACCACCTCACACCCAACACCCAACCTACTACCACTGTGGGCGATAATAGATCATATGCCGAGTCAAATGCAAGTCTCGACACACCTTCTCCTACACACTCCGCGCCGGCTTTAGGAAGTCGCCGAAACAGTTCCAATGGAGGCCTTCAGTCTTCCGCATTCCGTTCTGCATTGGACACACAACGTCACAATAATGCTCATGGCTTGGACCTTGGGTTGGAAGAGCGTCTTGGATTCAAATTTCTCTTGGATCCATCTCAAAACATCCCCAAGGTCGACAAGATATGCCGCAGCAGCTCGGAAACCCTTCCTACGTCACAACCTACAGAATCACCATTATACCTTCAACCACTGAATTCCCCATCAGAACAAGGACGATCCGCGTTTGCGACGCCTATAAGGAACACTGCACCAACGTGTGCATTGGACACCATCCTGCTAGACTTCCTGCACAGCAGACAACATCAAGCAGCTCAAGGGACACCGAGACAGAAGCTCGCGGGCCCGCCATATCCAAGCGTCTCCTCACTACTTAATCCGGAGAAGAGCGTTTACTCACATCCAGTCTCGAAAGTGTTCACGGATATTCTCCGCACTTTTCCAGATATTTCCTCACTTCCTGAGCAAGTCGCAGTACTCTACGTCATGTTCCTCCTCATGCGATGGCAAATCTATCCCACGCAGGACAACTATGATCGGCTACCAGAGTGGTTTACACCGCGACCCACGCAGCTTCTCACAGCCCATCCTGCATGGATGGACTACGTTCCCTGGCCGCGAATGCGTGACCGACTCGCCACCTCCCACCAGGATTACCCGTTCGAAAACTGGTTCATTCCCTTCACACGAGGCATGAGTTTGAACTGGCCTTATGAGGAGACTGACTGTCTACTATCGGCCGGCAACTCGGATGAACTGATCATCAATCCAGTCTTCGAGCGGCACTTGCGAAATTTGTCCAATTGGTCATTGGGTCCTCTATTCGCAGAAGCATATCCAAATTTGGTGGATACCACACAAATTAGACCATCGGGAAGATCGAACAAACCTTCTCAATAAGCCAAGCCAAGTCGATTCCATAAGTCGACTTTCTTCTTCTTCCCCCAGCAGAATCTTGTCTACATCTTCAAACTTCGCTCGGAAACAATCTCCCTCAATAAGAACATATTTTACTAATGTTTTATCTGTCTATTTTATCTGCTGGACATACTATCATGATCATTCTGCGGGCCAAGACACACATCAATGCAGGTCTAGAGGCCTTTTTACAGCAGGGCAGGAGAAGTCATTTAAAGAGGCTATCAGCAGAAGATCACGTCACTTAATATATTGGCATTTGATTCTCTATATATGTACTATAATCCCTTTCGACTCTTCTCATTCCAAAATTCAAGTCCGGACTGTTGTCGCAGAGTGCCGTACATCGCACTACTGTCAAGACACTCACCAGCATAATCTCTAGCAGCTTCCATATTGCCACGAGCCAGCTCAAGGCCAGGAAGATTGACACCAAACTCCTGGGCCATGTCCATCGCATGTTTGGCGTCCTTGATGGCCAATGACACTCCAAATCCAGGGCGCGAATCGAGGGGTGGAGCGTAAGCGCCAGTTGTCAGTCTGTTCAAATAAATCAGTATCTCTAATCTAAGAAATCCCGCACAAAGAATCTCGGACACACCTCTTCGAATATCCACCAGCAACAGGACCAAAGGCCTCGCCAATCAGCTCCTCCATGGGGCCAGTTCCGAGTCCAGTCTTCTCAGCAAAGACTTGGGCCTCACCAACCGCTTCCATCATGTTAACTGTGACAATGTTTCTGTAACTTAGTTAGCAATTAATTCAGAACCAATTCCATCCAAATAAACACTAACCCAGCAATCTTCAGCAATGAGGACTTGGTCGGATCCTCTCCACACTCAATCACACGTCGGCCCATAATATCCTGAATAAGGGGCTTAACAACCTCAGTAGCACTCTTAGGACCGCCAATGGCAAAGACCAGCTTTCCATCCACGGCAATCGGATTTCCGCCAAAAACAGGAGCCGATACAAAAGCCGCGTTCTGGTCTTTCAAAGCCGCGGCGGCGGAGCTTACGGTATCTGGATGAACAGTTGAACAGTCTACGAAGATCTTGTCTTTGAGTGTATGTCCAGATCCAAGTGCCGATGATACCAGGCTCTGGAGAACCATGTCATTGGAGACCTATTACACGTATTAGTCTGATATCACGCCGGCTAGTATGGGACCTTCCATTGGACACGGTCCATTCATTAAAGGGGGCATACCATAGTGAAGATGATCTTGCTATGAGCCACTAGATCATTGAATCCTGGCACGGCAATTCCACCAATAGATTGCAAGGGTTGACCGCGCGACATAGTGCGATTGGTGTACAATAGACTCAAAGCCTTCTTCGCAGCAAGGTGTCGCTGCAGATTGTTGGCCATAGCCAGGCCCATAGAGCCAAGACCATACTATGTTGAGCATTAGCTCCATTTCCAATACGAAGTCTGAAGAAATAAGTTCAATTTTGAATAACTCACCCAACCGATTTGAGTCATCTTGTCGTGGTGAATTGTTCTTGGACCTTCGGGAAAGCGTCGAGATTATTGGATTGGATGTACTTGGCCGTCTCCGATAACGAACTTGATAACGATATGTTGGGGGGGGGAGATTGGATCAACTCGCAAAGCAAAATCAGAATCCTAGCCACGCTATTACTTTATGCAATTGATTTCAATGGCCCAATTGATCGAATTGAAGCGGCCATGCCGGTTTAATAGGTAGGATGAAGAGGGGGAAAAGGGAATTTCGTCGTTTTCCGAGGGCAATCGGAGTCGGCCGATAGCAGACCTCTTGTTCCTATATGGATACCCTACATACTGTCCATGTGGTCCTCGGTATTCTCGAAATGGCTAAGGCTATTTGTAGCTCCAATGCGGGGTGTGAATAGTCTGGGGAAGGTACTGGAGTTCCATCGCTAGAGTTACTTCGTCAATCGATGGTCGTTTATTTACTCCAATACCTATAGTGAAATGCATATATTTCAGTGTTGCCTTGTTGAAGCTAAATATAGCCAGAGCTTGAACTTGAATTCTGGAATTCTTTTGCTCTCATTGAGATTTTTCACCGCAATTAGGCAAAGTTCTTCTGAGAATTCCGAGATATTATTATTCAAGTATGCAAAGTATATATTGGACAGATTACGACTCTAATTCGACAACTGACCAGCTGCTATTGTTAGCAGCCGTTGTGATGGTCACGTTTTGTCACGCGGCTGCGGCTATGGAGGATAACAACGTCAACTGCGGGGAGCCGCCCTGTACTGTAATGTCACGTAATTAACGATGATGATGCTCGCCCAGGCGCCAAGTGAACCTCGCTGATGCTCACTTACCGACATCAACTCCCCCCGCGCCCCATTTCAACACCTCCAATTCCGCACCTTCTGGAAAGTCCGTGCATTGATTCAATTTTCCAGAGCTTCTGAACTTCCTCCTCCACCATGGCGGAAATGCCCATTGGTATGTGGCCTCTCCTTTATTCCCCCCCTCTCGCCCTCACCCCCCCAAAAGCAGACCGCGTGTCTCCTCGCAGCTCCCAAGCTAACAATCCCGAAGTGCTCGACGGAGGAACCGGTTTCCTTAAGGTCGGATATGCCGCCCAAGTATGTCGCATAGATTCCCTCGACGATTGAACATCTCTCTAATGCAATGTGTTCGCCAGAACTTCCCAGAGCACCAGTTCCCCTCGATAGTGGGGCGGCCCATCTTGCGGACGGAGGAGCAGTCCGGCGATATCGTGGTGAAGGATATCATGTGCGGTGATGAGGCGGCTGCTGCCCGTTCCATGCTTCAAATCAGCTATCCGGTATGTATCATGTCCAGAGAATACCTCTCCCCGGGTCGTTCGTTGGGTCTACCCCGCAGAAAAGTGTAGGCTAATGACAGACCCCTTGCGGGAGATATTCTAGATGGAGAATGGTATCGTCAAGAAATGGGAAGATATGCAACATTTGTGGAACTATACATTTTACGACAAGATGAAGATCGATCCCACGGGCCGCAAGATCCTCCTCACCGAACCCCCAATGAACCCGCTCAAGAACCGCGAGCAAATGGCCGAGGTCATGTTGGAGGGTTATAACTTCGGAGGCGTCTATGTGGCGATCCAGGCGGTGCTGGCACTGTATGCCCAGGGTATGGCGCGGATTCGATTATACTCAATATTATCGAAAGGCAGGAAGTGCTAACAATTAGGCTCCAGGTCTGAGCAGCGGCGTGGTCGTGGACTCCGGTGACGGCGTGACACACGTTATTCCCGTATATGAATCGACTGTGTTGAACCACCACATTCGTCGATTGGACGTCGCTGGCCGTGACGTTACTCGTAACCTTATTGCCCTTCTTCTGCGCCGGGGATATGCGCTGAACCGAACCGCCGACTTCGAGACCGTCCGTCAAATTAAGGAGAAGCTGTGCTACGTCTCCTACGACCTCGAACTTGACAAGCAGCTGTCTGAGGACACCACTGTTCTTGTTGAATCGTACACTCTCCCCGATGGCCGTGTCATTCGTGTTGGCAGCGAGCGATTCGAGGCCGCCGAGTGCCTGTTCCAACCTCATCTAGTCGATGTCGATCAGCCCGGTATCGCGGAACTGCTCTTCAACACTATTCAAGGCACCGATGTCGATATTCGATCTAGCCTTTACAAGGCCATTGTCCTTTCCGGCGGTAGCAGCATGTATCCTGGTCTGCCTTCGCGATTGGAGAAGGAGCTGAAGCAGCTCTGGCTCACTCGTGTTCTAGGCAACAACCCAGAGCGACTGAACGTATGTTTAGAATATCTTCTGTTGCTTCATCCTTTCCAGTGACTAACAGCTCCATAGAAATTCAAGGTCCGCATCGAGGACCCCCCCTCGACGGAGGCACATGGTTTTCCTGGGTGGTGCTGTGCTTGCCAACCTGGTACGTCCCAATTACTTCTTCCTCAGGAACCCCTCTCAACGTAAAGCAATATACTTACATGTTATCAGATTGCCGACAAGGACGACATGTGGGTATCCAAACAGGAGTGGCAGGAACAGGGCGCGCGTGCTCTGGCAAAACTTGGTCCGCGGTAAATCGAATGTACTTAGGCGGTTGTTTTATGGTCTCCTTTCTCCTCTTTTTTTCGTCTTGTATTGCTTCGTACTCTCCCGCATTACCTGCAAGCCGTGCTACCCTGCTTCTTCCATGACCCGCTCTGTCGATATCCTTCCCATTTTGTTCCGTATCTTATAGCCTCTTCTATATTGTGCCAAGACTGGTCTGGTGCGGGTGGACTTGGGCCGCTGAAATAAAAGAAGAAACATTCTATCGACAAATTATTCTAGTTTGTAGAGGGTTATCTGGGGTTGAACTTCAAGTTTGTGATCAGTGTATACTCTTAACTAGTTGATGCTTGGTGGGAGTAGTAGTCTCTATATAAGACCTCATTCAAGACCACATGCAACATATGGTTTGAAATGTGCAGGAAACAACCTCAGATCATCCGAAATCTGAGCTGCCCATGGGAATGGTACATTGGAAAAGTTATGCTTTCGCCGGTCAGGCTGACCCGGACCACAGGATTTTCTTAAAGCCTACGGTGAAGAGGACTGGTTTGTTGACGGGGATAATATTTCTTGATGACATGAACAGTACCCGAGATGCGAGTGCAGAGATGTGAGAAAAATGATATATCAGAAGACAACACTGCCCCAGCAGTCACATACTTGCATGCCCGCAATACGGCTTTCCTTCAATAATATTGCGTGTGGACGTATGATTCTTTAACAGACAAGCAAAAGAAAATGTACCGTTCCTTCAGTGAGATTGATAAATGAGACTAGATAAAGGAAAGAAAAAATAATAAGAAGAAAACAAAGCCTCAAACAAACTATGCATCGGATATATCAGTGCTAAATGCAAATCAAAAGAACTATACCCAGGGAAGAGCAGAATATCATAATGAACAAAGCGGTATTTACCGCTCAATAGCCCCCGGCGAGACTGCCAAAATAACCGCGAATGCCGCGACAATCAATGCCATGGCTATAGCCGCAGTCAAAGCAACACTTCCCCGACTTGCCGGGAATTTGCCGCGAACAATCCAATATTGGCTTTCGAAGTAGCGGTGAAAGCCCACAATCAGAATCAAAATAGCCACGCCGATGAAGGTAGTTCCGAGAGGTTTCCCAACACCGCGTAAACGTGCGGAATCTTGGGATGCGGTAGTTGAGGCAGTATCGTACATAGACGGTGAGAGGATTGTGGAAGAGCCATGGACGCCTTGTGAATCAGTGACGGCAGTGGCTGTGTTTAGTCGAAAGAGTTGGGTTACGGCGATACCGATTGAGGCGAAAGCGAGAGAGGTGCGCATCCAAGCAAGGAATGTTCGTTCTGTGGGTATGGTTAGAAAACACATCGTGTGATTGGATGTTAGGCTATGATACGAGTGCCATACCAAGAGCAAGGTGATCGCGCGCAACGCTTCCCTTGTTTTCCAACTCAAGGGCGCCAAAGCGATCTATGAATCGACTATACCATGACTGATGTGGCTCTGTAGGCGAATCAGGTCGGGTACTTTCCACGCGATTGGAACCATTTGAGCCAATATTTGATCTTGGGATGTTTTGGTCACGATTCCTTGTGTCTGATGGGTCGCCCTGAGTATTTGCAGGTGCAGTTGCCTGGTAATTTCGTGCGGAGGCACCGAATGTGTTTATTGGAGTCGACTCAGTAGAAGATTTGGTTTGTTTTTGACCCGAATACTTTCTGGACGAGAAGCTCGAGTGGGACCGGCTACTACCAGCCGATGATGACAGGCCCGAATCTGCATGCGTTGGTGAACGTGACGATGAAGATCTGATATCTCGAGCTTCCTCAGCATTGCGAGGGCCTGTCGGAGAATTCGCCGATGAGTCGAAAGTATTCATTATGGCGTGCTCATTCCCTTGATAGACAACCTTGAGTCACTGTCCAATCGTCGGTCTCACGGAGCAAGGCTCGTGCAGATTGAACACGCCAGGCGCCGCCGTCAAAAATGCAAGGTCCTTTCAGTTGCCAAAAATCGGATATAATATTGTTGGTGGTAGTATTGGGAGAATGAGCATGTTTTCCTTTTCGAAGTGCTTCAGATTCCAGTTTGGTTATCACTCCTCCTTCCTTCATTCAGCCGCGCTCATCATGTGGACTGCACGGTATGTGACGAGTGAAAACCCTCGGATGATCTCTCACAGATCGTTCGTCCGGGGAAGCAGGTGATCACATGCTCCACCACGCTAGTTCGAATCCGGATCAAATCGCATCATTTTAAGTCCTTTTGTAGTAGGCGGTGTAATAGTTGCCTTATTCTGCCCGCTGCCCGCTGGAGTGAAGGGTCCCGCCTTCTATTTATCATCATCTTTGATACCTCGCGTCTTCTCTCATCAAAATGGCGTCGACATCGACAGAGTCCAGGCCTGCGCCGAGTGGCAAGGTAGACTTATCTAAAAAGTTATCGGAATTGCGATCAAGCACGAACCGCCGATCCCACGCCTCATCGACCCGAGATCCAACACCTACAACCCCTCCTCTGCCTTCGCCCCCAGATCTCTCCGCCCAGAAATACTCCCGGCCCGTTCGCCGCATCCTTTCACCTAAAGACCATGAACTATTCACCTCATCATCCACCTACAAGTTGGTTTTAGCTTTCACTTTTGGCCTCTCGGATTCAGTACGGGGTCGAGCTATCACCGACCTGAAAGGACCCGAATCTGATGCCATCTCGAAAATTGCCCAGATAGTAGGACAGATCCGGGGACTTTTAGAGAAGTGTCCACCAGAAGACCAAGGTGGATCACGATTCGGAAACCCTGCATTCCGCGTTTTGTTCGATGAAGTCGCCGCACAGAGCTCGTCATGGCATCAACAAATTCTCGGACTCACAGACCCAGCGGCTATTGATGAAGTTTCTACCTATCTGGTCAACTCGCTCGGCTCCCGGGATCGTATTGACTATGGATCTGGCCATGAGTTAAATTTTATCATGTGGCTACTCTCCCTTTATCAATTGGGTAAACTCCCAGCGAGCGAGTTCCCGGCCGTGGTATTCAAGGTCTATCTCGAGTACCTGCATTTGATGCGTGACATTCAATCTACATACTATCTGGAGCCCGCAGGCTCTCATGGTGTTTGGGGTCTTGACGATTATCACTTTCTGCCATTCCTATTCGGTGCCAGTCAGCTAGTCGACCATCCCTATGTGACGCCACTGGGTATTCATAACACCGCTATGCTAGATGAAGAAGGCGATAAGTACATCTATCTGGACCAAGTGAGATGGGTGGACAGCGTGAAGACGGTGAAGGGGCTACGCTGGCATAGTCCTATGCTCGACGATATCTCGGGAGCTAAGAATTGGTTCAAGGTTGAAAGTGGCATGAAAAAGATGTTTGTCAAGGAGGTGCTCGGGAAGTTGCCTATTATGCAACATTTTCTATTCGGCAGCCTCTTGCCCGCCGCTGAGGGTATGAGTGAAATGTCCGGGGAGGATGGAGAAATTGAGCACGAACATGACCATGCGCACGATCACCCTCATGGACACGCTGCACATACTGATTACTTTGGGGATTGTTGCGGTATCAAGGTCCCCAGTACGGTTGCAGCAGGGGCAGAAATGCGGAAGCGAATGGGTGGATCAGGCCTGCGCCCAATTCCATTTGATTAGAGCTTACATTACCAAAGGGATCGAATAGGATTCCTTTTAAAACTAATGAGCAATGATATATAAAATATATGAAATTTCAATGATTCACGAAGAATAGAAATGCGGTGAACAGAGTCTACTACCCAAATGTGGCACATCTCTAACAGGCTTGGGTTAATTATTGAGTACCGCGATGTTCAGTAAGGCATTGATGCCTTTCTCTAGCTACCTTACCAATCTCCAGAAACAACTTTTAAAATGCCCAATATAAACCTAATCGATCAGACCAGCGATCACTTTTGCTCTTCCCCTCACCTCCCAATAATGTGATCATCGCAACAGCGTACTGTAGATCTACAAAATCTACCGAAACTAGTCGAATTACATCACCGCGCTGATTGGCCCACCGCCCAAATCCAACTTCCACCAGCCAAAGACCTCATCAAGATCAACAACTTCCCAGCACATCAATGCCCAGAACCAATTACGCCACACCGCCATTAACCCAAAAACTGTATATTGGGTGATTTGAGTACGGCGTATACTGCATACCCCCCCCCCCCCCAACCCTGCCTAACCACAAGCTAGTCCACTGTACAGATCTTTCTCATCTCCTTTCCCGAACGGAAAGACAAGATCGAAGGCGCAGGAAAAGTCACGCGGCGGCAAAAATAAAAGAAAGACCCACAAAGTCACTCCTCACCCCTCTTACTCCGCACGCGCAACGGGGGCGCTCTTCCTCACAGTAAACTTGCACCCCACCCGCCTCGCACCATGGCGCCAGACGAGTACTCCACTGGCGGGGGTGGCAAGCTTAAGTTGAAGGGCAGCAAAGTAGCCGATGGACGGGTGGAGAAGAAAAAGAAGAAGAAGGAGAAGAAAGAGATGAAAGAGCGAGAAAGCGGACAGGAAGTGAAGGACGGATCGGGTGACGATGTTAAATCGCAGGAGAAGCCCGGGTCACCTGAATATGAAAGGGGACAGGGAGAAGGCGGACCCAAGACTGAAACGGAAAAGAAGTATGAGGAAATGAGGCGCAAGCGGGTATGTGCTCTCTTTTTTTTCCTTCTTTGACGGGAGATTGAGTCCTGAATTGAATTGCGTGATGTATATGCTAGATATGCTAACGGGAGGTTACAGTTGCGTGAACGACTCCAACGGGATGGCGTCAAGACCCATAAGGAACGGGTAGAAGATTTGAACAAGTATCTCAGCCGGCTGAGTGAGCATCACGATATGTATGTTCTTATCATATTGAAAGCGGACCAGTGTCAATCAATGGGTGCAGCGTGACGGTGCTAATTACTTTATAGGCCCAAAATTGGACCTGGTTAAGGTTACCATGGTTATTGGAGATAATACAGTGGAAAGGTGTACTTGGCCGGAACAGACCGATATGTATGATATAGACAAGGCAGAGCGGTTGGTATATTCAATAAAAGTCCAGATCTGCTAAATTCAAGTAAATGCCCCTGGGAGTCCCGTGGGATCTCTATGAAGCAGCCCCGAATATAAAAAGATAAAAAAGAAAGAAAGGAAAAGATGAGGAAGACTAAGGAACATGCCAGGTGAATGCAAAGTAGAAGAACAGAAGGCAAGACGGAATTCCCAGGTGACAAAACGCCGTGTGGATGGGGGATAGAAGCAGAAAAAGACCAAACCTCCCAACGAAGTAGGAAAAGAAGAGATACAAAACAAGACGGCAATGTGGCAAGGAAAGAGGCTGTTATCCAAAGAAGCAGCCGAGGCGACAAGGAAAGAGATTCAAGAAGGATAAAGATAAAACGAACACCCCGGGTTAAGAATTGGAGAAACAGGAACACCACGCTAAAACTGAACCGGTTGAATGGCAACAACCACCAGGTGAGTCACGTTGGGGAGGAGGGGGAGGCTTTCCCATCCATCCTGCCCAGCAGTTGGGAAGATGGGGGACCATCCTCGTCGCCTCACATTGGAACGTGGCTGGTGGCGATAGGGAGAGATAAACTCGAAGAGGTCCGAGATCGGATAAGACTGAGGAGCCGTCCCATTACCCGGGAGGAAGTAGATGGCTTCAAATGAGTTCGTATTGTGAAATCATGCTTATACACCCTTGACGACGACAGTCCGTTCACTGTTGAGCTTATCGGCATTGCGAGCGTGGGATTCCTTCTTGCAATCCTCTAACCCAGTGCAAGAGTGAGCCTCTAGCATGCGGTGCTTCGAGCAGAAGTGGCCATGGCAGAAGGAACAATCTCCAACGATCCGTTGAGCGGCTTCCTTGCACTCCTTGAAACTGCAACGGGGCTTACGGGGAGCCATGATGTGAGATGAAGGAAAATGAGGCTGAATGAAGGGGGTAAGGCGCGGACGAATGCTGAGGGTTCTGGTGCGACGGGCTCAGCGTTTCGGGAGTGGTGGTTGATAGTAGATAAGTGCCGAAATCAAGTGGCAAATGAACGAATGGATGCCGGATCTCTCGAGAGGTGTACCAGAAAGTTGGTTGAGTGGCGGGAGAGTTGAGATGAGTAGCGGAGGATACTGCTGGTGGGTGGTAGGAGAGAGGAGAGAAGTGGTGAGGAGAGTTGGGGAGAGTCTGGAGGTATAAGCGTTAGACCGGGGGTGAAATGATGTCAAGATATGGTGGTTGGTAAGGGGGAGGAACACCAAGGAAGACAGGAAGAAGGGGGCGGACGACGGAAGAGAGATATATATACCTGGTACAATAGTAGAGAAGATCGGAACGGGCGGGAGAATTAATAAAAAGTCAAACGGAAAGGGAGCCAAGGGAAGAGAAGAATTAAATAGAAACTTGAAGGCTGAGTCAGTTGGAGAAGTGACGGAATCGGCCCCAGAAGGTTCTCTGTACTTCAGAGTACTTTAGAGTACTATGTAAGGTCACTATGATCTCTAGGTATATCTCTATGTACACTTATACTCCGTACATCTTGTCTCTATCATTGGATATACATAACTATAATGATCACAATTTACTGTCTTGTACTACTCTTAACTACAGTAATGTCACTCACTCATTCATCATCAATCATCACACGTGAACTATTCATTCATCCCAATTCTAGGGGGCGCCAGGGTGGTTCCACCAGTCATTCGTGCCACCGGATCGGGCGACTTGGGGCCCGGTGGCAAGGAGTTCATCCGTAGACCTTCCATTAGCAGTATACACTTACTACGCATTATGTACATTTCCGTTTAACTCCTGTATCTCATGGGATAATGATTACAGACTGTAGTTAATTTTTAACAATAGAGAGTATCCTGTATAGGCTCCATACATGCGGTGAGTTGGCCATGAGCTAAGGCCTCTCGCATGAATTGGACAAGTCTCCTGTGACCCATGCGCCCCCTTTCACCTCTCTTCCAGTAGTGAGGACGACTATTGCGAACTAACCCTACTATGTCCATAGTCATACTACATACTACGCCATGAGCCAGCTATCACAACCACGTACATCATCAGCGTGGTAACCTACTCTAATCAGGATGTACCTATGTATATACATATAACCTACTAACTGGTTAACTATAGGTACTATTCTACTCCATAATTAACTACAGTATCCATACTCCATACATCCATACATCTATCCATCCATCCATCCATCCATCCATCCATCCATAGTACATAATGTACTTGATTACTCCGATCGATCCTCGCCCAACCCAAATTAGGGCAACCATCGCCTCCAGACAAGGCGGATATCACACCGCGTCCTTCTCCTTAAACTCTCGCCTCGCCCCCCTTTCGACGATCTCGCCTGTAGCCGATTGTCCCATACTATACTACTTACAGATACACTATACTTTATACTCCACCGCGAAAGCCGGCCCGTTGCAACTGTTCGGCGGGGCTGCCGGAATCCACTTTGAATGTGAGTGTCCGGCTACGTGGTCCTCGGTCCTGTGCTGGCAATTGACGAAATACTTGTCTTTACAGTAGTCCCCGATTGACTTTTCCTTGTTCTTTTTTTTTTTTTTTTCTAAGAAACCCATTTCAAAGAATCGGCTGGTATGCATTGGGTGATAAAGAGCAAGGGAAAAGAATTACACAGGGAAAAAAAAGAAAAAATAAAAATGTGAGAAACAGAAAAAAAAAGAAGAGAGAACATAAAAACGCCAATGGCTCCGACGTACGCACCCGGTTTATGCGCCCGAAACCCCTTGCCCTGCCAAAGCAAAATGTAGACGGAAAGGGAGAATAGAAAGAAAGAAAGAATGTCGTGAAAGTGTCTAGATCTCCCAACTCAAGCCCCAACCTCTTTCTCTTTCCCGGCATCAGGATCCAAGTAATCTGATCGTTCGGCTGCCTCGTATTCCCCGATAAGGTCCATAACCACTGATCGTGCCTCATCGAACTCTGTTAGTTCTTCTGAAAAAGCCGCCGATTTTCTGTACTGGTCCAAAAAGGCATTGCGCTTGCGCAGACGATCGTACTGCTGGATGATTCGCTTAAACAGAGTTGCCACGGAGGTATGGTTCGCAAGCATCAGCCCGCTAACCCGGTTGGTATGGTGCAGATAAGGCGACTTCTTCGTGAGCGCCACCTGGATACTGGCGGGGCCCCATGGAATGAATGAAGCCAGTCGACGCTCACGAATACGGAGGAGAGATTTGTGTACGTCCGTGGGATCGGCTTCACCCTGGATTATGTTGAGAATGCTGATGTAGCAGCTGGACTTGCTTGGGTTAATCGAGACCATGCGATTTTTAGGCTGCAAAAGTCGGCGCATCACATCCAAGACAGTTGTCTTGCGAACTGTCTTTGCTTGTTCGACGTTATCACCCGTGAATGGTGTATACGATGGAAGAAGGAAATGGCTGCGTGGCGTCGGGATCAGTGAGGCAATGATGCCCGCCAGGTCATTGTGCATGTAGCCAGGGTATCGCAGAGTGGTCGTAGACGCCGACATCACCGTTGAAACCTGCAGATATTAAGCACGGAATTTCAAATCAGATATAAAGCACGGCCGTCACTTACCAGTTGGTTGGTTTGATCGAATGAAGGCTTTTCCACGTGAAGTCGATCAGCGACAATTCTTGAGAGTGCGCCATTGTCCAAGACAACCTATTCCGCAAAAGAAAAAAAAATTCAGCCTTCTGGGGTTTCCACGTAGATCCAATGTTCAATAGTAAATCATACCACCGAGTCAGCATCTTGTGTCAATCGCTGCAAAGAAAGCAGGCTGTTATATGGATTGACAACAATGTCCGAATACAAATCCGGGAAGACGGAGTATGTCTGTATCAGCTTTTTAGGGAAGCGGTCGTTCATTCGCTCGAGAATGAAACTTCCCAGACCAGATCCTGTACCGCCAGCTATCGAATGTAATAGCATGAAACCCTGTGATCAAGGTGATGTGCGTCAGCTTTCTTTTTAACAGCTTCAGGGGGACCAAAATCCTTTACCTCTAATGAATCACTCCCATCAGCCTCTCGGTCAATCATATCAAATATCTCCTCCTGCACGCCTTCACCCGCTGCGTATCCCAACCCCCAGTTGTTTCCCGCACCAACGCCCTGTTCTCCAATAAAGAAGTTCTCGGGGTTGTAAATGTTCTTGTAGGGGCCGGATTGGATGCCATTGAGGACCTATCGGAGGCTCGGTTAATTGAATTGCGCCAACAATTGCCCATATGGAGAGGTTATACCCTAGGTTCTAAGTCCAGAAGAATTGCTCGGGGGATGTATCGGGTGTCGTCACTCTATCGCGTGTCCAGTTAGTATGATTCTGTCAAAGAGACTGTCTTTGCAACACGCCCAGAAAGCAAGCTGCTTCTAGATCATACCTGGTAGAAAAAAACATCCTTGCGATCACCTCCCTCAGTTGCGAAATCCTCTAGGTTTCCATCTTGATTGATTCCATGTTCCTGACACAGCTGCTGCCAGAACTGACTGCCGACTAGAGAAATATTGTCAGCGACCCTATTTCAATTCCTCAAACAGCCCTTGTCTCCGTCTAGTGTTTTCGGGCAAACTCCAATACATCGCGAGTTGGAATACTGAGGAGTCAAATCGAGATTGGTGGAGTCACATACCGCTGTTACCACACTGTCCGGCTTGGATCGTGATAATTTCTCTGTCATATCATACAATCATTAGTTTCGTAAGTTTACCGCTGAGCCCACATTAATGCAAAATAAGATCGAGCACATACCGAGGCATCGTTGTTCACAGGCGATGTCGAGAGGGATTCGTTTACACGCGTAGCGCGTTGGGCGCGGGGAACTTTTTGGTCGTCGACCGCCTCCGCTGGATTTACCCACTCGTTGGACATCAACATTGAGTGCCAAACACAGTCAGCAGATAAAAAATGATAATAATTGCTTTAGAATGGCTTAAAAATCAAATCTGTCTGCTTTATGCAAATACCAAAATGCTTTTTATTCTTATAATAAACGAGCTTGCTGGTATCATATGCCTTCTGGAAAATCATGCCTTAATCTACTCCATCAAAATCCTGCTTTACAGGCCGTCACCAAATTTGCAGCTCCAGCAACTACTCCATCGACGATTCGTACTCTAGAACCCTCAACTGGTCCATATGCCTGAATACAGCCTTCCCGTACAGCCTCCTCCATGCCAGCCATACCTGCACAGCCGAGGCAGACGGCACCAACAGGCCCTGGTGCTTGGAGCAAAAGCCTCTGGGTAGCGGCAATGATTCTTTGCTTCACTTCCTCAGGTGCCGTAGTATGAAGTTCAACAGCCGTCAATCCTGTAGTCTCAGTGCCTGCAAATCGCGAGGACTGTGAACCTGTCCCTACCAGCATTTCCGTGACGGCTGCATTCAATTCATCCTTCCATGCACTTCCTGTAGTTACAATGCCAAAGGTCTCCTTCATCTGCTTCTTTAGCATTGGGCCGGGGATGGAACCGGTGGAGAAAAATTCGAATCCACTAATCAAAGACAGAGCAGCAGTAATGCTACCTTCAAAGATCCCCGTGACATATTTCGGTTTTGTAGACGGGGCAGACTTATTCAAGGTCTGAATTTCCTGGCGAATCATACCCACAAGTGGGTGGGCAGAGTAACACGCCACAAGGAAGGCATCGTATTCAGCTATTTTTTCCATCACTGAGGCGCAATTCAATGCTGACTGGGCGGATTGCTCGCCATTATTGATGCTGGCAATTGGCTCGCAGACGTGATTGTCGAGGGCAAATATCTCATTGGGAGCAGTAAAGTATTCGAATTGAACATCAGAGTAGTTGAGACGATCCAGAATAGGCTTCAGAGCCGCTGTCATATGCGTGGACGTGTTTGGGTTGATAACGAGAATCCTGAAGGGATCCTGGCCTTGAAGGTTGGTCATTGCCAATCGAGTGTGTCGGGTCATATGTCTCTGCAATTGAGGCCAGTACTTCGATGGTGAAGAGCTATTTGCTGGATTCTTCCACAGGAAGAGGAAGCTAAAATAGTTTCTCGTATTCAATGCGGTCGGTTCCGAATTGTCGTGCGCAGAGATGGCCCGGTTTTATCGACGGGCCCGTCCGCAGTTCCATTGAAATTGCGGCATTTGCCCCTCCCCCGCGCTTCCATCATCGCGTCCGATCCTTTGATACAAGAATCATCCACCATGCCTCTTGTTGCACAGAACCCACTTCCTCGAATCATCCTTGGGTTGATGACCTTTGGGCCCAATGAGGCCAAAGGTGCCCGTATCACCTCTCTCGATGAGTATAATCGGTGCCTGGACTACTTCCAGCAGCAGGGATTCAACGAGGTTGACACTGCCCGAATTTATATCGATGGAGAGCAGGAAGCATTCACTGCCAAGGCTAACTGGAAACAACGCGGCCTGACCTTGGCAACAAAATGGTATCCCCAACAGCCCGGTGCCCATAAGCCTGCTGTTTTGCGGGAGAAACTCGAGTTATCCCTGAAGGAGCTTGACACCAATCAGGTTGATATCTTTTATCTTCATGCCGCGGATCGCTCGGTACCCTTTGCTGAGACTCTGGAGGCTGTGAACGAGCTGCACAAAGAGGGCAAGTTCGTCCAGCTTGGTCTGAGCAACTTTACTTCCTTTGAGGTGGCCGAAGTCGTGACTCTTTGCGCCGAGCGTGGTTGGGTTCGCCCAACCATCTTTCAAGCAATGTACAATGCCATCAGTAAGTTTGCTAGCTATACCGGACTTGATAATGGGGCTTTGGCTAATAAGTAATTTAGCCCGTAATATCGAGGTTGAGTTAGTCCATGCTTGCAGACGTTACGGCTTGGACATTGTTATCTACAACCCTCTTGCTGGTGGACTATTCTCAGGCAAATATAAGTCGCAGGATATCCCTCAGGAAGGTCGATTCGCAGACAATAGCTCTACTGGATCCAATTACCGCAAACGCTACTTCAAAGATGCAAACTTCGAGGCCTTGAGCGTTATTGAACCCGTGGTTGCAAAGCATGGCCTCACACTGGTAGAGACTGCTCTGCGTTGGGTTCACCATCACTCGGCGCTGAAAATGGAAAATGGCGGCCGAGACGGCGTGCTGGTTGGTGTTAGCAGCTTCGGCCAACTGGAGACTAATCTTCAGGATCTACAGAAGGGCCCTCTCCCAGAAGAGGTGGTGGAAGCTTTGGATAAGGCTTGGCTAATTGCCAAACCTTATTCTCCTCCCTACTGGCATTTGGATCTGAAGTACACCTATGATACTCAGGAGGCACTGTTCAAGCCTAAGTCTAAGCCTTGAGTCTGGTCAATCGGTGTTTGGAGGTATTTTCCATACATATTCAATCAGTATAAGACCTATGTACTGGCGTAAATAATAACGTTGCCATTGATTTTGATCTATAAGTCCATATGTGACATTATATCTAATGGATGTATCAGTGTAGAATACTATTAAACTCATGGATAAGCTGAGGCCGAAGGAATTCATCCAGCGCGCAGACTGGATTGTGTATAATTACTTCATACAAAGGCTGATCTGTACTTCATCATTTTCCTCTCAGCTGCTCCTTTTGGTCATCTGCGTTGGACGCCTGACGGCCTTGCTTGGCAACTGTCTCAGGCATCAACGCTAAGCTACTTATGGAGACAGAAATATGACGGCCAACGCCCCTGGGCGTGTCACGTGGACCCCACCGGCCCCGAACCGGCGCAGGCCCCCAGCATGACGAAGCCGTCCATTCTTCGGGGTTTTGGATCGTGTGCTTCTCCGGATCCTCAAATTGTTTCCCGTTCACATTGTGTTGGACTTGTATACCTGAACTTTCGAAAGCCATATTATCCCAGGCCCTACAATTTTGTTGTATGCTGTGACTCCCCCGACCTAGCTCGATTTCTATTACGTGGCCGCAGCCGAGACGCCCCCATCAACATCTCCAACGATCTGTGATCGCATGCCTTCAGGCCCGCAGATTTGCATTTTGGTCACAGGATTTACACCCGGGAGCTAGCTTCACTCTGTCAGCTGTCAAATTATCTCTCTGAATGATCTGAATGAGGTGGACCTCAGTAGTGCCTCTAGTTCTTATCTGTTATCATTTGGCGCAAGGGCATCCCATCCAACCCGGGAAAGTAGGTGGTTGAGATCATCTTGATTCCCAGACCCTCCAGGATCTTGTCGATCCGCCCCTTACCCCCAAAAGTGCCTATAATACCCTCTTAGGGACTTCGAAACCAGCGTGGCTTCGGATAATATTGAACTGGGAGGAAGCCGGGCCAAAATAACCCCAGACCCAGAGCGCTATTCCCAGGATTCAGACGACGACATGGTGGTTAACCGCCCCCCCAATGCATCGCCCAACGGATGGCCGGTCACAACAGCCGTTGCTCAAAGATGATCGCGAGGGAAGACCATCCCGATCGAGCTTCGGCAACGATGCTGAGGGCCATTCCATGTTACACCACACCCGTCGACCTACCATCCGGAGTAAAAGCCCGGAATACGACGCCGCCCAAGCGACTCGCAAAAAGTATATGATTGCATCGGGATTCCTTCTCCTCAGCTTGGCCAGCTTTGTTGTCCAGACCGAAACTGCCGTCTATATCCAACATGAGTTGGGATGGGACAAGCCGTATTGCATGCTGTAAGTTTGGACACAAGCACCGTCTGGCAATAAGATCCCCCCCCCCATGCACCACCCAACACCCATTGCTGCACTTCACTGGATCGTAAACTCATACTTACCGCTTCTTTTCACCTGAATGTAGCTACATCACCCACGGATCCTGGGCGTTGCTCTGGCCGGTCCAGCTCGCCATCCTGCGTATCCAAAAGCGAAAAATGTCATGGGAGGCATTTTGGCGACGCCATGTCTTTCTTTTGAAGACAACAGCCCAGATGGTAGAAACACAAGATGTTCATCTTTCCTCCCGATCCTACCACCGCTCGCCAATCCGATATATGTTGAAGACAACTGCCTTTGTGACTACCGCACTCACAATCGCAGGAGGTTCTTGGTATGTAGCAGTCAACTTGACCACAGCCAGTGACTTGACAGCCATCTACAACTGTTCGGCATTTTTCGCATATGCCTTTTCGATT
The DNA here is from genome assembly GCF_028827155.1 of Penicillium citrinum. Taxonomy (NCBI): domain Eukaryota; kingdom Fungi; phylum Ascomycota; class Eurotiomycetes; order Eurotiales; family Aspergillaceae; genus Penicillium; species Penicillium citrinum. The sequence continues at coordinate 1,856,073 of NW_026622692.1, forward strand.
CCTCTACTCAAAGAGAAACTGCGTTTGGATAAAGTCTTTGCTGTTGGTGTCGCAATCATCGGTGTCCTAGTGGTTGCTTACGGAGACCGTCCCGAGAAGAAGGTCTCGAAAGGTGGAACTACAAAGGATGACCAGGAGGCTCAGAATCGTCTTCTGGGTAACATCGTGATTGGCGTCGGAAGTGTTCTATATGGCCTCTACGAGGTATTGTATAAGCGTTTTGCCTGTCCACCGGAGGGCACCAGTCCTGGCCGTGGCACTGTTTTCGCCAATACATTTGGCAGTCTGATTGGATGTTTCACTATTTTGGTCTTGTGGATCCCCCTGCCTATTCTCCATTATCTTGGATGGGAGACTTTCCGCTTTCCTACCGGTGAGGCTGGGTGGATGCTACTCATCTCCATCACTGCGAATGCCAGTAAGTTGACCGCGAAATTTATTTCAATGGATCAGGATAGGAAACTAACTTTCTTCCAGCATTTTCTGGGTCATTCCTGGTCTTGATTTCCCTCACCTCTCCTGTGCTTTCATCAGTCGCGGCCCTTCTGACGATTTTCCTTGTGGCGATTGTCGATTGGTTCCGCACGGGAATACCACTCTCATTTGCAGCCATTATTGGTGGTATTTTGATCATGATCGCCTTCTTCTTACTGAGCTGGAGCACATACCGGGAGATGAACGAGGAGCGCAAAAAACACCTCGAGAACGACCAGGTCGAGTCCGACAGCGACGAATAGATTACTAGCATTGGTTGGCCCGTTGGGCTTATAAATTATCTTGTTATATTAGCGTGTTATTCAAATCTTGTCCTTGTTTTTTGACCTTCCCTTACATGAAGGGTATAGTATTTACAATCAAGTTATATTCCAATAACTTGAGCGCGCACTTCCTGAACATAACCACCATTAGCAAGCAAACTAGTAGCATCCCAGCCATTTTTATTCACCTTGGAAAGCTACCTCATACCAGGGTAGCATAGCAGTCTGATCATTGCTAGTAAAGGCAAAGCCAAGTGTTTATGAGTTGTACCAATAGCACCCACCGCAAGTAAAGTAGAATTTCGAAGGTGGATAGTGAACGTATAAACTCATCCCGCCATACCATAACCATAGCTCCCATCTGTCGGCGGTCTCCATATGGCATGGGTGTTCCTCGTGAGGACGCATTTCGTCAAATCTACCAGCCTTTCCACTTACAAACCCATCAAAAATGAAGTACAACGCGATGCAAGTCTTTTCTCGACACTCGGCCGAAGCACTGAACATATAGACCAAATACTCCGAATCCTTCAGACCATGCCTCATTTGGCATGTACCCGCAAACGTGCATCCAAAGCAGGGCCGAAGATTGTAAGCATGGCTTTGTTTTTCTTTCGAAGTGCATCCACGTGTCTTTGATATCCACAAGCTCGGATGAAATCGGTGACTTTCGGCCTGACAGGTAACACAGCATTCACGATGGCTGTAGTAGAGCCCTAAGCCTGCTTTGCTATGCAGCCACAAATGAAACCGCCCTGCATATGCACTCCGTCACCGTCTTTGGAGCGACTGTCCTTTCTCCGAACGAAGGAGGATTTTACAGTCGTTGATTTTTATGCCCAGTGCTGTTCTTGATATTGGGATTTTGTTGATGTAAATCACTCGTTGCAAAGCCGTCATGGTCAATTGGTCATTTACTAACGAAGAACTTAAGGTATATCGATCAAGGCATAAAATAGTATGGGATATAATGCGATTTTCACGTCATCCATAATGATTCGTACTGTGTTCTGCGGTTGCAGATGCGTTAAATGGGGCCGGGGGATTCCCGGGCGTTGTATCTGCCGAATGACCCCTACTATGGCACATCGGCACGTCGAGTACAGACTTGATTAAGGTACAGGCTACAGTATGTGGCCCATTAAAAGGGGCTTCGTGCATGGCTTGAAACAGGATGACCGGCATCAGCGGATGTATAGCAGTGTCGAATAAGGGCAAGGGTTGTGATAAGTTGGAGCCTTGGCCACGTTCTAGAATCCTCGACTACAGGGGTCTCCAATCCATTACGCCTCACTTAAGTCTAGACGTTTCTATGGTATGTCTTGTTTCCCCTGATGTCCATCATGGCAGCTTATTATGAAGGAGATAGTGACAGTTGAGTAAAGTGCAATGCCAAGAGACCGGCGTTACGAAGGCTGCCCCTAAAACCGCCCTGACCAGATGTTATTTTGTCTGGCGTCTCCACAATCCTTCACCCAGCCACTGGGCATGAAGTCGATAGACATGCAATTCAAAACAGGCCACAAGTGTAGCCATCAGTGAGATGCTTTTGCATTACATCTAGACTTGGATTCTGAACGGGATGTCCGAGCAAAGTTAAAAAGTTTGACATCGATCGCCTTCCTAAATGGGTGAAAGCAGCGCGATTATCTCACGAATACGCAAGGCAGAAAGCCGAATTGAGTATTGTGACTGGCTGGCGTTAGGATACCTTGATCTACCGAATCATGGAAAACAGATTTGACCGCTCGGCCGGTTTGCTGGAGAGACTCCCCACAGAAATGTCCGTGGACCCCCGGAGGACCATCCATGGTCCGATTCGGCATCCCGGAGGATGAACCTTGCGAACTCCGAGATTGTGATTGAATTTTGATTTTGGTTGATTCGAATTTGACAGCGAGGAAAGTAGTGCATTCGGAGCTCGGACGAAGTAATCTGATCTGGTCCGAGTCAATACTAAATGTGTGTCAATGTGAATGGAAATAATGAGTGGCGATTGCATTATAGTCGACGAATCAGATCCACCTGACTTTGACAGTGTACACGTATCGTCTGAGTTTCAACTTTGTATCGTAATCAGTACTACTCCGTACATAGTAGTATGTACATACATAGTATGTTCAAAGTCGGGGCCAGACGATGATGTACAAGGAGGGTGGCTATGTACTCCGTACTTCGTACATATATGTAGGCCCTTGGACGCCAAAATAGGGGGATCTTCCTATCCGGTCTCATCCATCCTTCCAGGTTTATATTATACGGACATCTCCGTAAATGAGCTCACACCGCTAGCACCGAATTCATCGCTTACTATTTACACAACAATGTAACCGGGACAAAGCCATAGGTTCACACCATTGATGAAATAATTGACAAGCCGAGATTGAATATTGAATCGGACCCAGGCTATTTGCTGCAGGCCGGATCTCCCGTTGCCGCCCCAATTGGCCTTATGCCGATCGAGCCCCACGGCTAACTTGGCTGAACGGGCAAACCCACATGCAATTTGCATGGCGGATCCTCCTGTCATTGGCCCCTTATCAATACATGCGTTCCTCCCGGACGCCAGGGGGGATAGTCGAGGGTTTCAGTGTTTCAGTGCCTTGACCCGATGGCGCGCAGGGAGGTTTCTGAGCTCTCCATTGCCCATGAACATGATCTCTCCACTAGCCTCCACCTCTCCCGTACTGTACGGAGTACATTCTATGTATATTCGGCGCTAAATATGGTCGCAACTATTTATATCCGATCCGAATGGGATTCTGCCAAGCCCAGACATCAGGAGTCTGCCTGCGAGAAAAGGCAACCTGGCAATCTCCCGGGTGATGATAGATGGGTCGTTGGTCATTTTGATCCACTCCTATCATTTTGCTGTACCTAAATGTACTGTATGGAGTACCGCTACTGTAGGAATCTCCATTGCAAATCTCCACTTCCTGATCGCAATCAAACAAGGAATACTCTGTCAGAAGAATTCAGTATTCAGCAGAGATGATGAGTTTGTTCGGCACCAGTGACTTGCATGTCTTCCTTGTCTGCATTTCTGCCCCCCCCATCCCCAGCGTGGCGTCCACCTCGACCCACCATACCAAGCGAGATTTGCCCGAGTTTAGACTCATTGGTGCCTTGAAACTCCACTTTTTCTCCGGATGCGTGCGCCTGTTCATTGGGCACGTCAGCTTGGACCCCAGGATCCTCTCTCTGTGTATTGTGTACATACCGTACGGCTCCATCAGGCTCTGTGTGTACGAACTGCTGGACTGTTTTGACCGTCCTAGTGGCAACCAAGTCATGACGTCCGATAATCGAATTGTCCTAAAATTGAGATTAACTGACACCCGCACATTGTAGAACCCAGATAGGACCAGATCGGGGGCCGAGACTGACTCCATTCAACATTCCTAGGAACAATTCCCCATGAAAGTTTTTCCCTGTGCCCTTGTTCTGACAGTGACAGCCCGATCTGGGCCCATCGTGGCTTGCGTGGAATGTTCTGTAGTTCGAGTCTGTAGATTTTGAGTCAAGGGTGCAAATACACTATCAGTGTATAGTATGGAACAAGAGATTTCCCCCTTCAGCTCATCAAGGCATACACACACTCTCTCCGGCTGTCTTGTCTCCTCGTCTCCTGCAGTAGTGGACACTAGAAAGAGTGTAAAGTGTAACCCAAATCTCCCGTAATCGCCCCCCCTCCGCCCCCCTCTCCGCCCGCGTAATTACCGCGTATTCCCCTCCCTCACTCTTTCTGTCTTTCTCGCTCTCTTGTTATTCTCTTCCTTTCACTTTCAACCTCCATCACGACTATCTCGCCCTCCTCCTCCCCTAAACCTCTCCTCATCCACTCCCCCCATCCTCTCCTTGGCCTCCGTCGTGGCCGTCCGTTCCTTTTGAAAATTATTCGACTTGTCAACTCTGTCGCCCTGATTATCCAACGATCTCTGCCTGGCGCGGAAAGATTCGATGTCCCTCGTTCGAGGTAATTAAAAAGAGACCTCCAGATTCCCCTGCACTTTCCAATCTTCGAAAGTCAATCGGTCTGGAGGTCTGTCCATCTGGATCTTGTCGACCGCTTTTTATTTATATTTTTCATTTCTATATCGCCTTCTTCGATTCCCTGTTGAAAGTCCTTTTTTATCTTTTTTTTTTATTGCACAGCATTGATGGCATCGATTTCTCTACCTCCTCAGCCCCAACCAGGCTTTCCACAACACTTCGAATCTTCCTCATCAGATAACAGCGCAAGTCGTCGCTTGACAATGCCGCCTTTACCGAATCCGCCTTTTGTCTTTCCTGCTCGAGATCCGGACGCTGCCGAGGAAGAGACCGAGCACCGGACGCCGCCCGCGCTCCCGTCATTCTCGTTCAATCCGGGTTCTGGTCAATCACTACAACCACCTCCTCCAAATACTCGCGGTGGGGGTCATCGACGTCGACCCAGTGAATTTGTGGGTGGAGATCAATTGGTGACACCAGAAACAGGGGTGACTGGAGAGAAACGGGAAGAGCCTCCTTCTCCGACACATGCAGCTGCTCCAGCTGGCCCTCCTGTTCCTTCTGGTCCTCCCCCGGGCAGAGGCCCTGGAAGACGACATCATGCTCATCGCCGTTCCGCCGCCGTTTCTGGTGTAGACTTGAACGCTATCCAGAAGGCGCTGGGGTCAAACCCGACTGCCCCCAGCGCCCCTACTACCCCTGGCGATCGGACTTTTGATACAGGCAATGAACAAAGTCAACGACCACTCTCTCTTTCGGCTACATCTCTTGGTCGTCCCACACCTCCTGCGTCTCCTCAATTCCCTCCCGATTATTCTGTCCCTCCTGTTCCACCTATTCCTAGCGCCATTCATGTGCAACACGCTCCGACTACTGATAATTTGGATCATGGTAGACCTGTTTCGGCAGTATCCCAGGAACCTTCTCCGGCTCCATCGGCTGCTGACTTCCAATCGTCGGATAATCTTCAACCTATAGCACAGGCCCCAATCCAGAAACGCACTTCGAAGCCGCGGCCTAAAACAGCTGATGCTTCTCTGGCTTTCGATTTGATGCAAACTCAGAATGCCCTGGATGAACCCACTATTAAACGCTCAAAGTCGACCGGTCACTCACGCGCTCGAAAAAGCGTGTCCGCCCGGAAACTTAATGCTCAGGCGCAACATGAAGCTTGCATTGAAGACTCGCATTCAACAGATGCATCTCGTCCTTCTTGCTCTGATGACGGATCAGAATACGGTACCGACTCTGATCATGAAGGGGACGAGTCCCATGTAACCAAAAAATCGCGATCTAAAAAGAAGCAGAAGCGTGTTCGTGGCTGGGCCGGGTCCCTTCTAGGTCGCGGTAAGAGCAAACGCCATCACAAGGGAGAGGCTGAGAAACCGGAAAGCCCCGAGCGCAAAGCAAAGAAACCACCGCCACCTTTTGCGCTCAGTCGAACTAATTCAGACGTTGGCTCGGTTATGGAAGTCGATTTCGACAACGACGACGTCGTTGTCCTCCGAACTCCTACCAACACGGAAGCCCCTGTTTCAGCCGAGGAGCGTGGCGAGGAGATACCGCCTGTACCCGCTGTCTCTCTTGAGTCTGCATGGAAACCGCGAAGCTTTTACGAACAAAATGCCCAAGATGAAGTCTTTAGCAGCCCAATAATCGACCTTGATGCTGCTCTCGGTCCGTTCAATACTCCCGATATGCGACCAGCAAAGGGAGCAGGCCCGAGTAAATTCTCTGTCGCAACGCAACGCATGTATAGTGGTGGACGGCGTGGTGAATTTGTTGGTCCAGAGATGCGGTATCATCGTCGCGCCGAGAGTGCGCCTATTATGCCTCCATTCGATCGAAGTGCATTGGGACCCGCTCGCCTTGGTGGTGCTACTGGAGTGGAAACTCCAGATGTTTTCTACGAAGAGGAGGAGGATGCTTTCCTGGCCGCCAATCAATCGCCTAGGAATGAAGTTGCTTCTAGCCAAAAAGCACCTGCAGTCTTATCTACATCGGAGGATGATGCGAAGTCCGTTATGAGCGATGATACCGGTGACACCCTAACTCGGGCGGCAGAGCCCACCCCGGAGCCTCTCCCAGCACGAGCATCTGAACGTGGTTCGATCTCGACTTCTGAACCTACGTCTGAATCTTCAGTTGAACCTTCACCTCAGTCCACTCCTCCGGTTCATCAGGGCCTTGGGATTCGGGCGCCGGATGAGGTGGAACCTTCGCCTCCAACTACTGCATCTACCGAGCGAAAACCTCGACAACCGTTGCATAATTCCAATCCCTTCGGAAGACCTCCTCGCAGTCCGATTGAGATTCTCAGGTCGGAGGAATCTGTGGCTAGACCACCGTTGCCTCCTAGCCCCGATGTTTCCCCAGGCTTCCTTGCTGTTGATAAGCGACCAGCTACTTCTCCCCACGAACTTCAACCACATATCCCTCCCCTGTCACTCTCTGCTGGAGTTTCGCCTTCTGATTCATCGTTCCCCTCTCCCGATGCCCCACGATTGTTCAATGATCGTTATTTCACAAGTCATTCGTACCATCACTTACCAGCGGATTATTACAATCATGCCTCTGTTGAGGATGTACCATCTTTGACGAGTAGTGCATCAACCATGACCAACACTATGAATCGTTTTTCTGCTTCGTTCTTTCCTCGAGCTCGCTTGTCGACAGACCGCGCTGCATCTTTCTCCGCTGCTGTGAACCGACGTACCAGCCAGGCCAACGCTTCGAAGAGATCTAGTCTTGCTAGTCTCTCTAAGTTGGTCGGTGGCCCGCACTCAGAGCGGAGCAAGCTCTATCAAGAAGAGAAGCCGCCAGGGGATTCACCGGACAAGTCTAAGAAGAAGGGTCGCCGTCTAAGCAGACTGATGCATTTCTGGAAAGTAAAGGAAAAAGAGAAGACAGGCACCGATAAGACGAGCTCCTCTGAGCGTCCTTGACACTTGTCTGCTCTTCGACCTGAATGCATTTATTTTGATTTCATGGCGCAATCTCGGCATAGCGAATATCCTGTCTGAGCTATCTGATTCTTTCCCTTGCATCTCAACCCACTTTCCCTGCTATATCTGGTTGTCTGGGCTTTGTCCCCCAATGCTTTGTATATATTTGACACCGGATTTCTTGTTCATTTTTGATCTCTTCTTTCCCTTGACTTGTCCATTCTTGCTTAGTTCTGCCCCGAATCTCTCTCTCCTTGTGGGAATTTTTCCCATCACGAATCTCTTTATTTCCAGGCCTTTTCCCTGTCGCCTGAGTACGACATGCTGTCATCTTCTCGTCTATCGTTCATGTACCCGTTGTGAGATAACGCACGGCTTCATTGACCTTCTCTACGATCGCTGTCCTATCACGGACGTCACTTGTTTTTTTTTTCCTTTTCTCATTTTACCTACTTTTCTTCTCTATCTATGGCGGTCGCCTGGAATAACATTCTTAATCCCTGATCTTGGAGGGGACTTCTCTTTTTCATGCATTGATCTTCGGTGTGGTGTATTTAGTTCTTTTCGTGTAGTGGCAATTTGACTGATTACCTACCCTGCGATAAGCCAAAATTCCGAGGACTCCAAATGTTCTCAACTTCAGCTTAACTTCACCCACTAAACACTTAAATCCTACCTCTAGGCTTAGTAAAGCCTTTCAAAGAATCTCACAGCCCTTGAATCATAATATACCGAGCAAGAAAAACATCCAAAATGCCGCCGAAACAAACAGACCGCAAAAGACCCAAGCAAAAACCAACCTCAAAACCCCAAAAACCACCCCGCCAACCCTCGAAACAACCCCGTAAACCCAACACCAGCAATCATGACGGCTCCGAATCCCCAATCGACTTTAACACCCCAATTCCACTTCAATTACAACAACTCACCCTAGACATCTTCAAATCCGCCCTTCTCCCTTCCAACCCCGCATCTTCCGCGTCTACATCAAAAGAGACTCCCGAAGAACGAGAATTAGATACAAAAACACTTATTCAAACGATAAAATCCCATCTTTACCAGCGCGACTTTGACTCGGCGTTCACAGATGCAGGCGAGGATTTACTGCGCGCGTATGCGTTGCGATGGAGTGCGGCGCGCGCTTTGGGATATGCGGGTCTTTTTAGAGGGGTGTTACAATGGATGAGAAAGGAGTGTTTGGCCCGGAGGAAGAGTGTATATTCTACGAAGGCCGTTTGTATTGGTGGCGGGGCTGGTGCTGAAATCGTTGCACTTGCTGGTGCATGGAGGGCTCTTGATTTTGGACTTGGCGTTGAAGATGGACTGGGGCAACTTTCGTTGGAGGATGAGGAGGAGGAGAATAAAGATGAGACTGGAAATGAATCTCAAATAGAAGGGCGAGTCAAGTCGGTTCTTTCTGTTGCTGCGGTTGATATTGCGGATTGGTCGGGTGTTGTGAGAAGATTGGAGAAGACTGTTGCTTCTGATGCTGTGCCTACATTAAGGTCTTCCGAGTATCAACCGCCACTTGTGCCCGTAGATGGTGATGGAAGTGGGAATGGGGCATTCTCTGTTTCGTTTCAGAGAGCTGATATCTTGGGAATGTCCGAGGATCAATTGAAGGATGTGTTTTTGGAAGCGAATTCTTCTGAGAACGCACTTCTTGTGACGCTCATGTTTACGCTGAATGAGCTGTTCTCTACATCCATGGCTAAAACTACGGGATTTCTACTTCGTTTGTCGGAGATTCTTCCTTCGAATGCGGTCTTGTTGGTGGTCGATAGTCCTGGTAGCTACTCGACTTTGAAAATGGGGAAGGACAAGGATGGGAATCCGGTGGAGAGGAATTATCCTATGAAGTTTCTTCTTGATCATACATTGCTTTCTGTGGCGGAGGGCAAGTGGGAGAGGATTTATACGCAGGATTCACGATGGTGGAGACGTGATGCTGAGCGATTGCGGTATGAGGTTGGCGAGGGTGCGGGTTTGGAAGATATGCGGTTTCAACTACATTTATACCGTAGATTGTGAAGCTATGTCTGCAGCCCTGGAAAGTTGAAACTACAAGAACTAGTGTATATCAGTGATTATCCCTACATGAACAGTCACAGTAATAGTATCACTTGGAGTAGAGGTATTGGTATTGCTACAGTGCAGAAAATAAATCAAGATGAACAGGTAAAGCCCATCTGCCGTGTCGAGGGAGCATGCCATAGCTCATCGGTACCCTTGGACACGCGGATTGGCGATTAAATGGTACAGCTTCTCGGAATGAATTCGAGAAATAACAACGGGGCGCCGCCAAACACCGCCCTCCTTCAAATCCATATTTCCTTCTCCGTCAAATTCTTTCTTCCTTTTAGCTTCGTAGACCCAGCAACAAGCTAGTGCTCTTGCCGCCTTCCTTGCCCTCGCCACCAGGCAGATATGTGACGTTGGGGTTGTTGGACAGAGTCTGGGCGATTTCACGGCTGGCATCGATACGACGGATCTCAATAAGACCGTTGCCGGCCTTAGCGACGGCCTTGCTGATAATGTCGGCACTCTCGGCTTCACCCTCAGCTCGGATAACGTTGGCTTGACGCTCCTGCTCCGCACGCTCGACGATGAATCGTGCCCGCTCGGCGTCTTGCTGGGCGATCTGCTTTTGCTCAACGGCACGAGTGAACTCCTTGCCGAAGGTCATGTGGGTAATTGACACATCCTCCAGGGCGATGTTAAATTGCGAGGCACGCTTGAGAAGGTCGGTACGGATGCGGTTGGATACGGCCTCACGTTGTGTGATAAGCTCGGCGGCGTCGAATTGGGCGACGATGGCCTTGAGGACTTCATTACCGATGGAGGGGAGAACACGCTCGTCGTAATCGGTACCATATGACTATCCAAGTTGAATATGTGTTAAGTTTGTGGACGTATTTCTTGTTGACTATGGTAATGACCGTCTAGCTCTCTTACCTGGTAGATCTGCGGCAGCTTCGGCACCTCCGGACGGTGTAGCACACGCAGCGTCAAGCTGACCATCTGCAAATCCTTACTTCCGGTTGTTGTCGAAATGTTACGAGGCTTTGTGCGAACATCATAGACAATAGCTCGTTGCAACCAGGGGATCAGGAAGTGGGTGCCTTCGTTGACGACTGACTCCTGCACACCGGACAAACGATCGAAGATGACGGCGCGTGTACCACCCCGAACATCGTAAATCGAGGCATTCCAAAGAATCGCACCGGCGGCCACCGGGCCGGCCAGCCGGTAAATGTTATAGAGAGCGTTGGCCATGGCGATGATGGAGGGGAAGTGAGGGGAGGGGAAGAGATGGACGATGTGAAGTTGAAGCTGCTTAGAAAAGACGAAGTTGGAAGTTGACCCGATTGGGTTTAGTGCGCTAGGCCTCCCCCAACTTCACCCGAACTTCACCTTTTCCAATCTCCTTCAGTCAACCACCAATTCCTTCCACTCTCCTCCCACTTTCTTCGCGCGAGATTCCGATCTTTTCACCATGGGTGGTTCCGTCAATCCTAAGACCGGCCAGTGAGTCTTCCCTTTTCTCACCAATCTGGTTGGTGGCTGGAGGGGACGGATGCGTCGTGATGTCCGAACACACCCGCTCTGATCAGACTTGATCGAGTGTCCCTTCACGACCGGCACCAATGACTAGAAGGAAAGCTGAATAATTATACTAATTCCATGTTCTTAGTTTCATTGGCAACTGGGGCGAGTTCGGTACGTTCGCAATTGTTTTTCCCTGAGGTTTCCGATTTCGCAACTGCACGAGATACGACGACCACGACCACCATTATCCGTCTCGACTCTTGCATTGCGACTATATTGGAATCAGGACGATTATACTGTGAACTGGAAATTCCCATACTAACTGACGGCTCTCTCTCTTTTATAGGCTGCCCTACTCCCCAGCGCATTGCGACCTATGCCCTCTCCTCCAACCGTCAGCGCCCCTTCGCTGGTGCTTTCCACGCCGCCATCTTCAACACTTTCCGTCGTTTCCGTGGCCAGGTCCTTTACGTTGTGCCTCCCTTCGTCATTGCCTACGCTGCTATGAACTGGGCTGTTGAGCGGTAAGATCTCCAATTTCCCACCAGGAGTCCAAGATTCTCCTTATGCTTGATTTCGCCTGTACTGACCATCTTGCAGCAACCACTACCTGCAGTCCAAGCCCGGCCGTATGCTAGAGGGCGGTGAGGAATAAACTCATTGATATCATTTGTTTCAATTGATTTTTTGGAGGGGATGTCTGGGAAATGGAATCTTGGGTATACCAGGAAGTCGGACGATTAAAGGCCGGCGCAGCTGTATCACATGTACAGTAGAAAGCAATTGACTTGTTTGTTCCTTTGTCTTATTTCATTTCCATATATTTGCACATATTTTGAACAGTAATTGATCAAGTAAATCCGGGATTGACTGTCAGCATCATTCGGATTATCTCGATTGGCTGATTCTCTATGCCCTCATATACTGTAGTCCTCAGCACTATACTCCCGTATATGTAGTACAACTGGCCCTCACCAACCGCCCAGAATCCAATCCTTCAATCATTCCTCTGTCTTATTTCCCCAGCTGATTCCGACCTCTTTTTACATCTTCTGCTTTCTCTTCTTCTCTCTTCATCTCTTCTTCTCCTCTCCAACTGGCCGAACAACTTCGAAAAACGCCCCACTCGACCCAACCGCAAGTAAAAAATCTCGCGGCCCAAAACAGCCAAACTTCCGCCGGCCCTCTTTTCTTCTCGCATGCTTCGTTCTCTTCTTTTTCCTTCTCTACGTCCCCCTCGATCTTTATTTTCTCGTCGATTTACTTCTTCCATTATGAGCGAGCTCACTCACCCTACCATCCAGGGTATGTTCAATTGATTTTCCTCCTCCCCTTCCCCTCTCTCAGTCAATGTTTGATTTTTTTTTATACTCCGATTTGATCGGATCTTTCTACTACCCCGCCATCGGATGCAGCATCATCCCACTTGCTCCCCTCAACTTTCACTACGTCTCCCCTCAATTCAAAAGTCCAATTGCTAGCTTGATTTACACTTGATTAATATTCAATTCTTTTCTTTTTTTTTTTAGATGGCTGGTTCTCTGAGAAGTCCGGCATGTGGCCCGGTCAGGCTATGAGCCTCAAGGTCAACCAGATCCTGCACCACGAGAAGTCCAAGTATCAGGATGTCCTCATCTTCGAGAGCAGCGACTACGGCACTGTCCTCGTCCTGGACAATGTCATCCAGTGCACCGAGCGTGATGAGTTCTCTTACCAGGAGATGATCACCCACCTGGCCCTTAACTCCCACCCCAACCCTAAGAAGGTCCTCGTCATCGGTGGTGGTGACGGTGGTGTCCTCCGTGAGGTCGTCAAGCACGAGTCCGTCGAGGAGGCCATCCTCTGTGATATTGATGAGGCTGTCATTCGTCTCTCCAAGAAGTACCTCCCCGGCATGTCCGTTGGCTTCCAGCACCCCAACGCCACCACCCACGTTGGCGATGGCTTCGAGTTCCTCAAGACTCACAAGAACGAGTTCGATGTTATCATCACTGACTCCTCCGACCCTGAGGGTCCTGCCGAGACTCTCTTCCAGAAGCCTTACTTCGAGCTTCTTAACGATGCCCTGCGCGAGGGCGGTGTCATTACTACTCAAGGTTGTTCGTTGCCTTTCCTTTGCATCGTCTCGTTACATCTTGCCCAACTCTTCTCCCCTTATCTCAATTCCCCAATCTTCAATTTCTTTGTAACTTCTTTTCTCTTCTTTCGCTTTTTCTTTCTTTCTTTCTCTCTTTTTTTCTTTTCTTTTTCCCCCCTACTTTTCTCTCTCGTTTTCTGTTCCTAGGCTAACCTTTTCGCACCACCCCGCAACCAACCCGCTTTACGGGCTCGGTTTCGCGGAACTGTGCCTTCTGTCTATACAGCCGAGAACCAATGGCTCCACCTTTCTCTCATCGCCGACCTGAAGAAGTCCTGCAAGGAGGTCTTCCCCGTCGCCGAGTACGCCTACACCACCATCCCCACCTATCCCTCCGGCCAGATTGGCTTCATGGTCTGCTGCAAGGACGCCAACCGCAATGTCAAGGAGCCCCTCCGCTCCTGGACACGCGAGGAGGAGGAGAAGCTGTGCCGTTACTACAACCAGGACATTCACCGCGCCAGCTTTGTCCTGCCCAACTTCGCCCGCAAGGCTCTGGGCAACTAAATGGTTCCTATATATGGGTTCGCTCTGAAAAGTTAGGGTAATGAATTATATCATGATGAATGAATTCGATTCTCGATATTTTGTGCGGTTTTTGTAGAATTTTGAACATAGAAGTACTAATTGGTACATGAAATTAAGTATACGGGATATTATGAAGACGGTTCTACTGCAGCAGTTCAGTGGGTTATGAGCTTGCTTCAATCCAATATATACTTCCTTCATAACATCATACGTGGAACAATTGCGCTGGCACCTTGATAGAATTAGCATCTATCCAAACATTGGAAGTGTTTCGGCTCGTTGATCAATGCATAGGGCTATCCTATGCACTCCGTCCATTATATACACGGAAATGATGGTCTCTCTGCAATACATGATAATCAATTGTGCCCTACGACTAGCTAATGGAATTAATTCCAGCTGTATATATTACATGAAATGCCCGATTGAAGCTTATAGAGTTAATGACTATGTATACACTCTCATAGCGGCCAATTTAACCTCGGAATCCCCGCATGCCCCGCTATCAAACCAATTCCCCATTTTCAGGAACTTCCCTTTCCAATTTATCTCATATCATCTTTCTAGCTCTCACTTTCTCAACCACCTGAATTTAAAGCCAACAACAATGTCAGAATACACTCACCACATCGCCATTCTCGGTGCAGGAACAATTGGCTTGTCAATGGTAGCCCTACACCTCCGAAGACCAGACACACGAGTAACAATCTACGACCCAAGAGAAGACTTCACAACCCAAGTTCACAATCAATTACCCTCATATCTCGAAACCACCCAGGAGACCCAAGAGAAAGACCCAATAACCCATCTCCTATCAACATCCCGACTAAAAATAGCGACTTCCCTCCGCGAAGCCGTCGAAAAAGCAACCATAATCCAAGAACAAAGTCCCGAAAGAACAGACTCGAAACAAGAGCTCTGGAACCAAGTCTCTAAATACGCAGATCCCACTGCTCATCTTTGGAGTAGTTCCTCTGGAATCCCCGTCTCGGCACAATCAGAGAAATCCCCATCTGATATTGCACAAAGACTGGTCGTCGCACACCCATTTAATCCACCACATATAATGCCCCTAGTGGAAATTGTCCCAGGTCCACATACAAAAGCCGAGCGAGTGGAATTTGTAAAAACCTATTTCGAAAATGTCCCAGGTCCGAAGACGAAGAATTCTTCTCAGAATCTAGACCAGACTCGGAGTGAATCCGTGCAACACTGTCGTCCTATCATCTTACGAAAAGAAATCCCCGGGTTCGTGGGAAATAGACTCGCATTCGCACTACTGCGAGAAGCTTCTTACCTTGTTGGTGAAGGAGTTGTATCGGCGCAGGATCTAGATTCAATTGTCACAGCCAGTCTTGGACCGAGGTGGGCGGGAAGTGGTGTTTTCGAGAGTTATCATGCTGGTGGTGGAGAGGGGGGCATTGGGGCGTTTTTGCAGAAGCTTGCGCCGACGGTTCAGGATGTTTGGGGGCAATTGGGACAGATTGATATTTTGACTGATGCGCAGCGTGATGCTGAGGGGGAGAATGTTGGACAAAGGGAGAAATGGAGGGATGAAGTGGTTCGTCAGACGGAGGAGGCGTATGGACCGACGGTGACGGCGAATACACGGGCGAAGAAAGAGAGAATGTTGAGGGATGTGCTTGAGTTGCAGAAACAATCTTAGGTGGTCTTTTCATAGTGTCAGATAAGTCAGGCTGTGATATTCAGTGTGATAGATGCAAAGGATACCAACATACCATACAGTAGTGCTTCACTATCATCTGAGCAGCCTTCACTAATGAGATATCGGAGACGAATCGGCCATTAACTTAAGCATCATCCAGGCTCATCATGCTTGGTCCAATGAATTACGAATATGACAATCATGGACAGTGCTACACTACGTCCCGAACTACTAATTACTGTGCACGCAAAATGTAACAGACATCGCTCTATTGTCTTGAAATATCGAGTATAAGGGCTGTCGCCTCTTACCTAAAAAGCACAAACATTTTGACATATCTCGTTCCTTACAGGATCTGCTGGAAAGCCCGGTTGATGGGGGAGCGCACGCCGTGACCCTTGTAGAAGTCAATGGTGGCAATGGCACGCTTGGAGATACCAGCGGGGGTGAACTCGAATTTCTGGAAAAGATTAGCACTGGACAGCGTTTGAATGTAGATTCGGATATACATACCTCGTACACCTGCTTGTAGGGGCCAGAGGCACCGAAGCGGTTGAGACCGAACTGCTCGTGAGAGTAGCGCTCCCAGCCCATGGTGGAGCAGGCCTCGACGGACAGAACGGGGATGCCGTCGGGGAGAACCTTGAGGCGGTACTCCTTGTCCTGAGCATCGAAGACCTCGAAGCAGGGCACGGAGACAACACGGGCAGCAATGCCGTGGTTCTTCTGGAGGTATTCGGCAGCCTCGATACAGATGCTGACCTCGGAACCGGTGGAGATCAGAGTGACAGCAGCGTTGGGGGTCTCGACGGCAACGTAACCACCGCGGATGGCGTTCTCGATGGTGGAGTTCTCCAGCTGGGGCAGGTTCTGGCGGGTCAGGGCCAGAATGGAGGGAGTGTGCTTGGAGGTCAGAGCCATGTAGTAGGCAGCGCTGGTCTCGTTACCGTCAGCAGGGCGCCAGACCATGCAGTTAGGCAGAGCACGGAAGTGGGCCAGAGTCTCGATAGGCTGGTGAGTAGGGCCGTCCTCACCCAGACCGATGGAGTCGTGGGTAGCGACGTGGATGACACGAACGCGAGACAGAGCAGACAGACGAACGGCACCGGCGGCGTATGAGACGAAGTTCAGGAAAGTACCACCGGCGGGGATGACGGTACCGTAGGCGGCGAGACCGTTCATGACAGCAGCCATGGCGTGCTCACGGACACCGTAGCGGAGATAACGACCAGACCACTCACCAATGCCATACTCGGGGGGCTGGAAGTCAACGGCGTTCTTCCAGCGGGTGTTGTTAGAGCCAGTCAAGTCGGCAGAACCGGACAGCAGCTCGGGGATGACATCGTGGATCTTCTCCAAGACGGCCTCCGACAGCTTACGGGACGCGACAGCGGCGTCAGTGGACTTGTAGGTGGGGAGGCTCTTCTCCCAGCCCTCGGGGAGCTTGCCAGACAGACGACGGGCGAGGTCAGCACCCTCGGTGGGGTGAGACTGCTGGTACTTCTCGAAGAGCTGGTTCCACTCCTGCTCCTTAGCGGCACCTTCGGCAGAGTGCTTCTGGTAGAGGTCGTAGACCTGTTGGGGAACGACGAAGCTCTGGTTGGGGTCGAAACCGAACTGGCTCTTGACGTGCTGAGCGTCATCAGCCTTGAGAGGGTTACCGTGAACACCTCCAGTACCGGCGAGCTTGGAGCCGAAACCGATGGTGGTGGTGAGCTTGATAACGGAGGGCTTGTCAGTGACCTGCTGGCACTTGCGGATGGCAGCCTCGATGCCCTCAAGGTCGTTGTCACCGTCCTTGACCCACTCGGTGTGCCAGCCGTAGGCCTCGAAGCGCTTCATGACGTCCTCGGTGAAAGCACACTTGGTGTCACCATCTAGGGAATAGCGTTAGCTTTGACCGCGTGCTTCACGGGTACATTCGGGTCGATCCTCACCAATGGAAATGTGGTTGTCATCGTAGATGGCGATGAGGTTGCCCAGCTTCAAGTGACCGGCCATGGAGGCGGCCTCACTGGCGATACCCTCCATAGCGCAGCCATCGCCGAAGAAGGTGTAGGTGTAGTTGTTGAAGAGCTCGAAGCCGGGCTTGTTGTAGACACCGGCGGAGTGAGCCTGAGCAATGGCCAGACCAACAGCGTTGGAGAAACCCTGGCCCAGAGGACCAGTGGTGACCTCAATTCCGGGAGTGTCGTGAGCCTCGGGGTGACCGGGGGTGATGCTGTCGAGTTGCTGCGGGGAGAGAATCAGCAAGTCAATTCCGTAGCATGACTGGGTGGCGCAACGCCACAGAGAGATTGATCACATACACGGAAGTTCTTCAGGTCATCCATAGAGAGCTGGTAGCCGAAGAGATGCAGCAGAGCATACTGCAGCATGCAGCCGTGGCCGTTGCTGTATGGATAGAAGAAGTATTAGGCGCTGTTCTGGGCTATCTTGGGAAGCGGGGGAAGCCGCCGGGGAGCTGCGGAGTTGATTTTGCGTCCGCATTGCTTGCAATATCAACGTGGTGAGACATACGAAAGAACGAAACGATCACGGTTGACCCAGTCAGGGTTCTTGGGGTTGAAGTTCATGAACTTGTTGAATAGAACGTGGGAGACAGGGGCCATGCCCATGGGGGCACCGGGGTGACCCGAGTTAGCCTTGGAGGTGGCATCAACCTGATAGGAGGACTCGAGTCAGTTCATGTTTGTCTTTACAGAAACAGCAGTAGATGCGTAAGGATCGCATTGCTTATCGGAGAGAATCCAATTGCACATGAAGAACCTTTTTTTGCTTCATAGAAGAGGGGAATGATAGGGAATGTCAAGACATACCGCGAGAACACGGATGGTGTTGATAGCCAACTGGTCCAGATCAGAGTAACCCATGATGGCGAATTCTGAAATGAAAGAGATTAGCAGACTACCGAGAAGCAGAAAATCAACAAGGAAATACACACAATTCAGTTAAGGGGAGATGGAGAGAGTAAGAGGAAGAGAGAGAGCGAAGAGGAGGGGGGGAGTATTTGTTGGTGGGGTATGATGTCTGTGGTGGGGCACAGAAACAGAAGGTGCAGCAGATGTGCTCCCCTCGTTCCTTCCTCGACAGAGTAACCACTGAGTTTTACCAATGGAATTTCCCTCCAATCTTCAATTTATATTACTCTTTCTCTTCTTCATCTTCTGCTCTATCAAGCTACGTCAGATTATACTCATAACAGCATGTTATATCTTCTATCAATCACTGCAAATCGTTGCATCATCATCTAGCTTACTCAGCGAGGGGCATTCTCAAAAGCTCAACAGATCGGATAAGTAAAAAAAAAAGACACTCAAGTCTTCAGCCATTTGCACGGCAACGCGGGTCAAGATGGACTGAGACTGGGCCTCTATTCTCTCAACCGTTGGTTCTGCTATGTCCACCAGCGTCTACACCGGGAACCACTCGGAGGACCCTGCTCCGGTCTACAGTGGAATTAGCCGTAGCTGACCCCATCGTGAGGCTGGGTGACTAGGCTGGAGTTGCATACATTATGTACAATAACCCAACTTCCACCAACGCGGAGATCGATGATCCCTTTCGGATTTCCCTATTTAGGTCCATCCGAATGCCACGAGAATATCCGCTGCAGCTACCGGGAAAAAAACTCCTGCATCTCCTGCGGGGTTATTGAAGAGTCAGACTGGTCGAAATGCATACATTATTCGGTGTGCCCAAAATAGCGTAGTTTTGCTGACTCAGATCTTAGGTCTATATGTTAGTTATTGAGCAGTCAAAGTAACGAAATACCTTTTTTTAAGGTGGAAGATCGATGCAATTGAGCTAATACTATGCAAGGAACAGCTTAGTACTAAGGCATCATGACACCTGGATCAGCTAATCCCTGTGCAACCACTGGCTCATGTTTTGACTCAGATGGTTCTCGATGTTGGTCGTTGGGTAATCCGAACATCTGCAAGCATTGCATAGACCCGCTATGTTATACAAACGTCTAAAAGAGTAACCATTGCCTCTGTACCTACTCACTCCGTTACTAGTAGACTCCAAACTCCACCCGAGCAACAAAGAAATTCTCCAACTTATTTACATGATTCTTCTGATGTTCTCATGCTCTTTGCGATAATGCTTAATAATGATGATTTAGTGGATCAAGAGTGGGCTCATCTCGGGCTTTGAAACTACCCGTCCGGAAAATAAGATCCTCAGACGGACCAAACTACTCCGGCATGTCTTGATGGATTATCAATTAGTCTCGAGGGTTCCAGGATAAGCATTACAGAGAATAATATCTCCCTGGGCGCCATGTGTCTGACCTACACTACAATTGTAGTATTTTACATCCATGGATATATGAGCAAGTAGCTGGAGTCAGCGTGCATCAATAGGCAGATTGCACACATGACTGCATCAAATACCTGAACTAGGTGACACACTATAATAGATACAGCTATGGCTCCTAATATAAGGGATTGAAGGTCCGATTTCTCGGTTTGAATGCCAAGGATCGTGGATTTCAATTATACTAAATTATACTCGACGTAGATTTCCCTACTCCGTCATGGACCAAGAGGCAGACATTGAACAGACTCAAGATGCGGACTTGGAGTCGCATACAGATGTGTAAGCATCGTAATGATAATCTCAAAGAACCATCTCATGATATTACAGGCTCATTGTTGGTGCCGGGCCGGCGGGCCTGATGGTGGCATACTGGATGGCTGTATACGGAGTACGAGCTCGAATTATTGACAAGAGAGGTACAAAAGTATTTACTGGTCAAGCGGATGGACTACGTCCCAGGACGCTCGAACTATTTGACAGCATGGGGTTTCAGCATCGTGTCATCCACGAAGGTCATGTAGCTGTCGAAGCCAATTTCTGGGTTTGTTCTTCCACTGGCATTCGTAATGGAAGCCTGACTAGGAAGTTTGGCTGATGAAGTATAAGGTACCGGATGAGAATGGGAAACTGACTCGACAAGGACCTCATTGTAGTCCAAAGATCAACGAGTCGAATCATCACAATATGCTCCTAACACAAGGACGTATCGAGAGATTTGTTATAGATGCAATTCGAGAATACTCAGATCTTGAAGTAGAAAGAGGGATCATTGCCGAGTCCTTTGGATATGATGAGAACCTGGAAAATGATCTTGATGCATACCCTATCATGGTGAAACTTCGTACCCTAAGTGACGAAGAGGCAAACCCAGCTCACCTCATCACTAGTACGAATGGGTCTGGACGACAGATGGCCAATGGACAAGGAAGAGGCAGTTTGCTCCCTGATGATTGGGATGAACTGATTCAGAAAAGTCGTCATCGAAAAACCAGGACAGAGACCGTCAAAGCGAAGTTTATCATCGGTTGTGATGGTGCGCACAGCTGGACCAGGAAACAGGTGAATATCCCTCTGGAGGGATCAGTAACAGATCATATATGGTATGTCTAGAACACCACTGTCATTCGAAAGTCCACTGGCAGTGTCAAAATTAAAACAATTGGCAGGGGTGTCATTGATATAGTCCCTCTCTCAAATTTCCGTTAGTGCCTCGCATCCAACAATATCAGTACCTATTGTAATAGGTATTAGCTAACTGAAAACATTTCAGCGGATATGCGTCGCCTAGGAACGATTACCCACTCCTCAGGAACAATCCTCGTCATTCCTCGTGAAAGAAATCTAGTCCGACTATACGTGCCCGTACAAATAGTCAACAACACATCAGACACCCGCTTCGACCGCGCAGCAATAACCCTAGAAATGATCAAAGCCCGAGTTCGAAATATAATGAGCCCTTACACCTTTGACTTCCAAATCTGTGACTGGTGGACCGCATACCAAATCGGACAACGAGTTGCGCCGTCCTTCAATAAAGGGTCTCGCATATATCTCGCGGGTGATGCGGTACATACCCATTCTCCCAAGGTTGGTCTTGGTATGAATATGAGTATGCAGGATGGATTCAATATTGGGTGGAAAGTCGCCATGGTCGCGATTGGTGCGGCAAATCCTGCTATTTTGGAAACTTATACGCCGGAACGACATCCATTGGCGGAGATGTTACTTGAATTCGATAGGCTTTGGTCTGGCGAGTTTACCGAAACAAATGAGGACGGGGTTTCTAATCCCGATAAAGCGGAGCGGATGGTTGATGTTGTAGAGAAGTTTATGGATTTTGCGGATGGTTTGAAGGCTTATTATCCTGCTAGTCCGCTGGTTTGGAAGAATCCAGAAGAAATTCGACCTGCTTCTGCACGCAATTTGATTCCTGGGGAGCGAATCCCCCCTGTCAAACTGCAAAGTCAGGCAGAGGGCAATTCAAGATGGACAACAAGATTATTTGAGAGTGACGGGCTATTTCGAATCATTATTCTCGCGGGTGATGTCCGGGTTGAAGAGCAGAAGAAAAGAGTCGAGACTCTTGGGAGACTGTTAGCTGGGATGGATAAGACTAAAATCTCTCCATTGCACCGGTATGTTCATATCCCAGGGTATAAAGACCAGATTAGGGTGGTCACTATACACAGTGCCCCTTGGAAAGAAGTTGAGTTCTTTGATTTCCCTGAAATTCTGCGTCCATTTGACCCAGTCATGGGTTGGGGTTATGATGATATCTGGTGTGATGGCTTCTGTACCTGGGACCCACACTGTCAAGGGAAAGGGTATGAGAAATGGGGAGTTGATAGAAATCGTGGGGCGATGCTGGTTCTTCGGCCAGACCAATATATCGGATGGGCCGGTGAGTTAGAAGAGTTGGATGATATGACTGCCTATCTAGATGGTGTACTTGTCAAGATGCCAACACCAGAGCTCTAGAACGTGGAAAATGCAGAGAGAAGCAAGGAAAAAGTCATTCATTATCATAAAAATCATAAAAGCATACATCGTGTATCCATCAAATCTCGAAGCAATAGTAAAATGAAAGGAATACAACAAAAACTGAATGAGATAGTGACAGCAAGTCCTAATTACTCCCCAGGACGTGTATCGGGAATAGTAGTCGGCTCTTCACGAACACCACCACTACCAGTTGGCTCGAGATGAGCCGCAGACCCAGTTCCTTCCCCCTTATCGAATGACCCACGCATAATATTCGGATCAGCAGGGAACTCGAATTTAGAGCTCTTCCAGGGCTTAACCTTCATGAGATACATAGTATCGATCTCCTCCAGGGTCCGGCCTTGACCTTCAATAACAGCGAAGTATACCAAGCCAGCAGCAAGGAAGAGACACCCGGCAAATACATACCCAAAACGAAAGTCAATGGCACTGACAATGAATGGCGTGAAGAAAGCCAACAGGAAATTCCAGAGCCAGTTAGATGCAGTGGCGAGTGACATAGCGCGTGCTCGATATTGTGACGGATACAACTCAGCAATAATTGTCCATACCATCGGGCCCCAGGTACTGGCAAATCCCAGAATAAACAGGCAGGCAAAGACGACCATCGCCGTTCCAGCTGGTTTGGTACGCTCCGGGAAATCTCGATCAAGAGAAAAGTGGCCCACAGAGGCGAATATCATAAAGCAAACAAACATCCACAAGGCACCTGCGATGAGAGATCGACGTCGACCATAATGTTCGATCAGGTAGAGACCGAGGAAAGTGGTTCCAAAATTGACAGCACCCAGAATCATCTGCGTGACATAACTATTTGATATACCCGCACCTTTGAAGACGACGGTCCCATAGTAGAAGAAATAGTTTGCGCCAGTCAGCTGTTGCAGAGCTTGAAGAGAAACTCCGACAGCAACGCGGTATCCCATTGTTGGAGCCTTGAAGAGCTGGACCCAACTGACTTGACCATTGCGGACTTCCTCATCGTGCTTCTGTTTGATCTCTTCGAATTCAATTTTCAGCGCCCGGTGATTACGCGGGATGCCATAGATCTTTGAAAGTGTGCTGATGGCTTTGTCTACCTTTCCATGCCGGTAGTCATATCGAGGGCTTTCCGGGAAAAAGGCCATGCCAACGCCGAGGATCAGAGCCCAGATATAGGTGACGCCCATAGGAATACGCCATGAACCGGTATCCGGACGGGCTTCAGTCCCGAAATTAATACAGTTGGCAACGAAGATTCCCAGTGTGATGAAGAGTTGGTATGTACTAAAATTTTGAGCATAATGTCAGACCAGATCAAAAACGAAGTATGCTGTGGTAGCGTAACACATACCTGATGAGAGACCCTCGAATATGTCTGGGGCCAGACTCGGCTTGATACATGGGAACAAGCAGAGATAATGCCCCAACGCCTAATCCTGCTACCCAACGGCCCATAGCGACTTGATACCACTTCCCGACTGGGGAGGATATCTGGACCGTGATACCAACCGAGACCATCACACACCAGCCACTGATGGACCACTTGCGTCCTGTGCGATCAGCAATAGGTGCGGCGATCAAAGCTCCAATCAAAGTACCAATAGAAAGCTATATAGAATGTTAGCAAGTGTGTATCCTCCACGATAATATGATACTAGCAAGTTATTGAAACCAAGGGAAACCTACCAAGCCCACAATAAGACCAGAGCGTGCATTACTGAAATGGTATTTCCCATCATTTCCTAGCTCACCATACCGTTGTAGAAAATTCTCCATCTCTAGAAAACCAGAGATTTGGCCTGTATCATAACCAAACAAGAAACCTCCCATGGACACGAAAAGACCCATCACCGCGGAGCGCCAGGTAAGTAGTGGAATGGCTGTATCGACGACATCGCTAGGAGCTTTTTCACGATCTACCGTAGAAACCGATTCTCCGACGGATTCTCTAGGAGGTTGATTTTCGGCGTATACATCCTCGGGTCGTTTATGGAATATGTTCTTGAACATGGTTGCGGAAGCAGAAGACAAGCTCAGAAGACTTTATCTGATTTATGAATCTCACTGTTCAGTTCAGGAAAATTATAGAGGCAGAAAGCAAAATAGTTCTGGAAAATAATCCAAGGAGTTCCATCAGGGCCTTTAATACCCCGTCCATCTTTTAGCAAGGTCAATTCCAGAGGGTTCCGGTAGACCTCTAGCTTCGTAGAGTTCGACACCATGATTTCCTGGGTCTTCGTCTGTCCCTGGGAGGCTATTGGATAATTCGCGCTCATGAGGAAGATGATGACTCGTTGATTTGTATGGCGCCGAATCGATATCCCCATACGGCCGACGGACATCTCCGTTTAGCAGGGCCTAAAAGCGAAAGTCTGGGGAAGTGGGGAAGCGCATTCGGCAGGTCAGTGACAGGTCAGTGGCATGTTTGCCTATTTGGTGAGCTTCATCCATGGTTTATTTCATGGTTCCAGGTATTCGTTGAACTAGACCCCATAGCCACGAGTAGGGGTGGCGCGGAAGAGTGGGTGTCGCATGATGAGTTCGATTTACCAGTGGCGATAATCTTGAGCAGTTTTATGAAGTCGTGGGACCTGGGCGTCGCTAACAAGTTTTGATTCCAATCTGTCATACTTATACAGGATGTCTGGGATGCATGCAGTTCTTTGGTTGGGATGATCATGGCTGGGTCTACAAATGTGATCAATGTACTAGTAAATATGAAATAAAGTCAAATTCTTAATTAGACAAGAAAACGTGCGGTTGAAATACTAAAAGACGTTATATTGGAAAGAAATCAAGATAGCATCGAACTCCAAATTCCAATAGAAGAACTCGAAACGCCTCCTAGGTATCATCATGTTGCAAAGAGAAAACAAAATCATTCAGCTCTGGACCAGGAGGCCATAATCATTCGAAAGATATTATAGGGACAGTCAGACGGCCAGCCGTCGATCCCAGCCATTGACCAAGGCATATTCATCAATTTCCCCTTTAACCGGCATAATGGTTTGGAAGGGATCAATCAAGCCGAGATCATCCGGATGTGCCGAAGCATCCGCGAAAGAATGCAAGTTGGCATCCTCAGCACTACCCATGCTTTCCCCAGAATAACTTAGAACACTCTGTGCAGCGTGTTCTTGAAATGGGGCGAAATCTCCGCTGCTGGAGGACCATGCCTTGGGAGAAAGATCTTGCATGTCGGTAGTCGGTGGGGGGGATCGATAAATTTGCATCATTCTGTTTTTGCGCATATTCTGCTGTAATTGAAGCAAATGGGCCAGAATCTTCGCCACACTCTTTCCCACCGTAAATACCAGTGAAGATATTGGAGTATCCACGATCCATATCACTGAGCACATACTCCCAGTCCGCCATGGTGATGGCGCCACTCGTGGTATCCGATGGAGTTGATTTCGACATCTCTGGTGGATAATCATAACCCAGTGATGAAGACATAAGCCTTGGGTCCGATCCCAGGTCCAAAGATGCGCGTCCGTAGTCAACGGGATACTGGGAGGCAGCAATATTCTCATGCTGGGAAGGAGGAAGGCTGGCCCAGCTCGGAGATCGAAGGGACTGGGGCACAACTGGAGGGCTAGCGCCGGAGACAGTATTCCGACGAGACGCGGTACTTTTTGGTGACTCTTGGCGATTGTCATTTGGTGTGAGACGAGACTTCAAAGACTGAAGATGCTTTTTCGGGGACTTGGATGGCTTTTGAGTTGGAGGAACCATTCCTTGTGATGATGTTCGGTTCTGTGGTCCTCCTCGTTTGTTCGAGTCTAGGAAGACCAAAGTACTAGCGAGTGACGTGAATTCGGACGCAGCCTCGGGCGAATGTTGCTCCAATTCTTCCACGACATTAGCGAGCAGCTTCTGGCTTTCCTTGACTAATTTGCTGTCTCGCTTTAGGCCGAGGGTTTGCCACAGCAGTCCTAGCCCGGCCAGGAACACCAATTCCTTGCGGTTGATACTGAAGGAGAGGCAGAGGCGTCGCTCATCCAGCAATTGTAAGATTTGAATCATGTGCTTCGACGAGTCGGATACTGCTAGAATAGACGGAGAGCGCAGGTTCTCCTCCGCGAAGCAGACAGCAGGGCGATGGATCAATGATCGAATAAAATAATACACAAGAGACTTGGAGATTGTCAGCACTATGAGATCAAAACAAATGGGGGGCTTAAAAATGTCTGTACTAACCAGAAGTGGAGATCTGCTGCTAGTAACGTTGGTGCTGGGCTTATCTTGAGAGAATTCAAGGCGCAGATGCGCCGGCAACATCTTCAGCCACTCATCCAACTGTTCAGAGATGACGCGCATCTTGGAGACAGATATCTCATAGCTAGACCGCGACGGGTACAGATCCTCGAGAGCCTTTGTGAGAATCCGCGATGCAGAAAAAAGCGCCAGAGCGCTGGAGAGGCGAGTGGACTCTCCAGGTAGAGTAGGTAGGAACCCGGACTCCGTAACATTTTCATCATCCACATCAACAGGATACTCAGTCTGGATATCAGCTTCACGCAATAGAACAGGCATGCCAGTTAGAGCAGAGCAGAATCTGTTACCGTTAGCAAGAATCTAGAAGGATTTGTGTTTAAAGGATCGCCTACCGATCCAGAACATATTGGCACCAGAATACTTTTTTCCTGGTTTCCCCGTCAAGTGGATTAAATGCCGCCTCGTCCTGGGACTCATGTAGCCCCAACTGGTGGCAGATGTCCACTGCCAAAGCACGATATCGAAGCAGACTCTTGTAGTCACTTTTGATCATACAATACATCTGGGCCAAAACATAACATTGCAAGGCACCGATAGAGGATTCACCCAGGAGGTTATCAAGGGTACCAGTCCAATTCTCCTCAAAGAAAGTGGGATCTTGGGTTGTTCTCGACTGTTCTTTGTTAGCCAAAGCCACTTCAAAGCTAGAGAAGGTAGTACATACATTCGATGACAGAGCGGCAACTCCAAAAATCAAATTTAATTGAGCCAGGACAGGCAGATTGTGTTTCAAAGAATCGGGGCTGTTCAAGTATTGCTCATATGCCTTGAGAATAGTCGGGCGGTGCACCACTGGGTAGAGTGGTGCCCATTCTTGGAAGAAGATATTGATGAGTTGGTCAGACAACAGGCGTGGGGGAGTTTTAACAGCCCCGGAAGATCCCCGTGCTACTGCAGGTGAGAGTTTCGTGAGGACCTGAGTGGGAATCTTCGAGGTCGCCTTCTCTTGGCTAACCAGCCTGTTCGTAAATACATCTGTCTCAGGTTAACTCCCGAATCAATTGTACGAAGTACTGTGGATATGGTATTCAACTTACCCGCAAATCCCTGGGTGCTTGAAAGAGCCGTATAAGGGTTTTCGGGAGACGGTTGTGCCTTCGGTCGTGCGACATGAACAATTCCCTCGGAGTGGTTCAAACTGGGTGATTTACTCTGAGCGGATGCAGACGGAGATCGGACCGAGGCGGCTCTCTGCGACGAAGGCGAAAATGAATGTATTCTGGATAATACGTCGATCTTTTCGTCCTTTTCGTCCAATAAATCCTTCAGGTCCTTGACCTCTGTTTCCAAGGCTCGCACACGTTCCTCTAAAGACTCGGTGTAGCCACGGGGGAAAGCCCTGCGGCTAAGTTTATCGCTCGTTCGACATTCAAACCCGACGTTGGCGCATTGTGTACAACAGGGACGAACACCGTCGCAACGGATCTTTTTACTGCGGCATCGATCACAGGCCTGGGCGATCCGACTTTGAGTGCCGGTGCCACCGACCTTGATCACTTTCATGGGTAGGATACCAGGCATATTGAAGAAGCAGACGGGCACATCGGCCGCTGCGGCAAGAAGTTGTCGTGATGAAGCTCGAAAAGAGGCGGTTCAGTGATCGACCGATAAGTCCGAGAATAGTCAAATATCCCGGGTATGCGTGAATATCGTCGTAGGTGAAAATAGAAGAAGAGTGAAGAGTAAGATTGAAGAATGGAGAAGTACTGGAGCAGAAGGCGAACAGGAGAGGAGAGGAGAGGGGATCACAGCTGAGTCAGTGTGGACGTGGAGAAGAAGCCGGCCAATCCAGTGAGATGCGAGGGTCAGAGGATTCGCTCGTTCACAAAGTGGAGAAAACATCTCCAGCCTGGCAAACGTTAATCATCTCTCCTTTTTGTAATATTTCCCCATCGGTAGATTGCCAGGGTTTGCCTTCGGATGTGATCGACCATGGTTTTTAAATAACTAGTGTACATACTGCGAATGCACTTCGTTAGGGTTTGAGGAGAGTTCTCTCCAGGTTGCCCCTATACCCCATACTTGTATGTCTCCAACTTGTCCAATCGACCAGATATTCAGTCTCGGCCTACTCCATAGTGTATCTCCTTTTAAGAATTGCGCGGTCTCCTGCCCCAGACTCCACATTTATGATTTGCCGCGCCATCTTGGCTCTACTGTGTGTACATATTATACGTATAGACTAAATCATCAAAGACGGTCTACATCCCCGGACACGTACGGAGTCAGACGAGAATAAGCAGGACATCCCCAGTCCAGCACTGATGAATATATCCGGGGTCATTCGGACCCGCATGGCATGGCGCTGCCGCATCCGAAAACCTTCCTCGGTTACCCCCAAGGTTGATGTGGTTGGGTCATGTCCAAGTCTGTATCCGAACTTCTTTTCCGATCGACATCGCCCCATGGTTCAGGAATGAACAGATTATGTAGTAGTACACTCCGTACTTCATACACATGCCCTAGCTTTGACTCCAATTTGGGATTGGGAAGAGTAGAGAATCATAGTTCACTGTTCTCGAATCCAAAATAAAGGGGAACGGACGTGATCTGGATACGGAGCTCCGCCGTGTCACACGAGAATGATTATTCTCACAGACCCCTAACACCCCGATTCTCGGCACTTAACACGAATGGTCAATGGTCAAATTCAAAAACTTCTTTAAAGAGGCCGAAACGTTGCGAAACCGCCACTCCCGACCGTTCGCGTCCATGCAATACACACGACACGATACAGTAGTCGAGAAGATCTTTTGTCAGAGGAAATTTCCGGTTTTTCTTGTAAGAGATGCCCAACCGCAGATGTCATGGATCATTGTGGCACTGGGGAACTGGGGAAATGAGAAAACCGGGCGCCAATGGTTTCCGGTTGATTAGGAGATTTCCCCAAGATCTGTCTTTCAGGGTCTCGTTTTCTGATTCGCGAGTAGTTTTGGGCTTGCCACGACGAGTTTTGGCCGAGAGAATTGCGAGGCTAGCACAGTTCCATGGATTGGTGCTGAATAGACTCCACCTCAATACTTACCACTTCCGCGGTAGCCGGCTGCGATTCAGCACCTTTTCGTATACATATACTCCGTACTATGTATGGGATCGATATTCATTTCCTTTCCATGTTCGTCGAAATATTGAGATCCTCAAATGCCGAGGTTTCACCCGATATCGTCCAAGTTCATCAAGAGCCCTGGTCGCCGGAACGTAGATGTTCAAAATCGATCTTGGCCTACCGTGATCCAAAGCGCCCGCTACATCTCGCTCGAATCTGTACTGTAGATAAATTTCGATCATATCCTTAGATGCCCCGCACTGAATATTGGCTGTGGTATCTCTGGGGACTCCGCAAGTCAAGGGTTGGGGTCATTTTCGCAGGTCCCCAATCCTCGTGTAGATCCATCCTCTCAAAAACTCCCCACTGACTATTGATCTGCTTCAATTCATGACTTGGTGGACACGTCATAGTACTACATATTCCCCCCTGATTGGTAGATATGCTTTCAGCTTTTGACCCCCCCCCCCATCAGGATTCCTCGTCTGAAATCCCGTCTACAGCAATGGCGTGGCTCTTGAGAGGAAAATAGTGTTTGGACTAAGTGAAGGCTATTGAGGGAGGAATATCCTTTCTTGGCGATATTTTCGTGACGTTCATGCCTCTGTGTTCATATGTCATGAGAAGTCTTCGACATCCTCCGCTTGAGCCTGCTCGGTCAAATATTGAATGACCGCTTTCGATTCCATTAATTCGGTTTGCTATGCACAGTAGTTAGTGACAATGCCTAGCGAGTTTATTGATATGGGGGTACAAGGAGAAGAGGAGGTTTTGAAAAACAAAGGGTGAGAACTGAGTCACTGACCTGTTTTGTTAGATCTAAAATAGCATTTTCTAGGTGCTTTGTTTCAAGTTGCCTGAGTCGAGATGCCAAACTGAAGATCTCAGGCCGGAAAATTGTCTCGAAAATTGCTTGATTCTCTTGTAAACTTCTCAGCACATCGTCTGTTTCTTTCATGAGAGACAGCTGGGCCTCAAGCCTTTCGAGTAGTAAAACAACTGCTCGAAGCTGGAATACATCCCAGGCGGGGTCTGCAGCAAGAAGTTCTCGCAGCTGATGAGGCGACTCAAGTTTCTCCTCTCTCCAGATAGTTTCAAGCTCCATAGTCCCGTCGTTGGTTTGGGTAACCCCAATATGGAGGCCGTCCTCCTCGTTCACACTTGCCAGCCAGACGAGTGGACTATCCCAAACGATATGAGACGAGGATCCGATATCAGAGACTAATGACAGGCGAATCCCTGGTGCTTCACGACAAATCATGTTCTTGGCAACTCCCAAGGGGTCATCACTTGGCATATTCATATCCAAAAGAACCTGCCTTGCTTCCTTTCTATCACTCTCAAGAAATCCATAGGAGAATACCATTTCTGATGCGGACTTCTCGTCTCCATAGCTGAAGTTGAGACTTGTCAGAGACCATCAATAAGTTCCAGTCATAGTAATCACTATAAGCTGGAAATGACAATGTTGAAGAACTCACGATATCGTCACTTCGTCGCCAGGGTGAATGGCCTTGCCCCAACGAAGCTGCAAAATTGCATTTCCCTCAGAATCCGCATCATACAGCGCTCGCACATCAGGCTCGGAGATATGGTTCGCCATGTCGATACAAGGCACCATTGCATGTCCACTGCCTGGTAGATCCACCATACGTGATCGATATGCAGCATCGATGTATTTCCAATCGTCTTCGGTCAACTTCCCAATTCCTTCCTCCCACCAAGCTTCTCGGCACCACTGAATGTTATCCGTGGATTCACGTAGGTGTAAGAATTCCCGCTCAAGGGAGGAACACTTAGCTTCGACAACAGCAGCAAGCGAAGTTCCTCTCAGAAGTTGTTGTTCTTCATCACTGTAAGATGTAGGAAGAGGAAATGATGGTGGGAAGAACTTGATATACTCGGTCCATGGGCTAGATACTCCTACCTGGCGTTTCATGTCAGGACTAGAATGAGTGATTTGAACCAGGAGGAATATCATAATGGCCCCTCTTGCAGTCTGATTGGTTGTCAGTGCATATAATATCTATTTGTGAGAGGATTTAGGTCGAACAAACCCTTCCAAAGTCACCAACAGCTTCAAGGACTTCTCGAAGATCCCGATCGGATTTAGAGTGATCTTGTACCGCCTCCAAAGACAATACTAGCTCTCGCGGGATTTGAAGTAAAACTTGGGGACTGGAATCTGTTTCACAGCTGGATTTCTCTTCGGTAGCCACAATTGCATTTCCTTTGTCAGTTTCACTCTCGGTGGAGCTTAGATTTTGGAAAGCGACTCCATTTGTGGAAATCCCATTGAGCTTGGCCCAGACTGGGAGGGATTGAAGTGGAAGATATTCCCGCCTCATCACGTTGAGGACAAATTTGATGAGACCTTTTCGAAATGAGTATTCAAGGTAATGCGACGGTTGGATTTCCGTGAAAATTGATTGATTTTTAGCAGCAAGTCTTTCTCAGTCGTCGCTTTGTGATGATCAACTTTGAAGTTCAAATTGGCCCGCCAGTTGCACGCGGGCAGGTGCACGACACTAGTCCTAATTAGGAACAGTCCTTCAATATACAATCAATTCATCAATTCATGCAAGAGTTAATAGATTCATGATATTCAATAGTCATAAAAGTAAACTGAAAGAAAGTGTACTCGGTTCTGAGGTCCCCTTATGTTCTACTGCATTTGAAGTCCAGACCCAGTCAGCGCAGCCTACATAACGCATAGAAACCATGTCTTATAGAAAGGTCCACCGTATCTAACGACTACTTCCATTAACAAAACTGATCTATTACCCTTGACCGGATCCTCTCTCGGTTCAATCGTTCCATGTTATTGTGATTCCCATCAATATATCCTCGCTATATTCTCGTAGTATCTCCTTAGTCATTGAGGTAGCCATCTGCGATTCTATTACAGCATTTGACGTCATAACCAGATATTGTCATCAGTCAAGCGTTCTAACATCATTCCAAGTTCGAACTTTGAACGTTTTGACTACCTATCGGACCATAACTCTCAAATCACCTAGGTACTTTGTACAATTCAAGAAATAAATCCTCAGTATGTTGCGATTACGAAACACATATCTTCAAAGCGGCCGAGTCTCCATTTATCCAATTCGTTCGCAAACGCCATCGAAATTCATCCCAATCCACTTGCAAAACAGAGATCATTCCTCGCAGTCCAGCGGACGAAGTGACGAGAATGAAGAACATGCAATCAAGCGGGCCGAGAGAGGAGAAAAGGAAGATCCAGCCGCAGCAGCGGTGGCGTCCGGGATAGAGGAAAGGAGAAGAAATGAAGGAATTGCAGACGACACGAAATCTGGAGCAACAACAGAGCGAGGAGGTAGCAAACATGCGGCAAAGGCCAAAAAGGAACACCCTGCGGCTCCAGAGCCTATCATTGGAATGAATGATGAGCGGGCCAAGGTGAGTTTTCTGCTTCTTTGTCCAAGTCTGAGGTCGTTAGCATTGACCTGATTTCTCTTCACAGAAAGGTGGTTAGTCATCAGATTTATTCTCATGCATAGTTGATTATTCCTTGAAGGGTCGCAGGCTGGTTAACATTATATTCTGAAATTGGTATTCTCAATGTCGCATGGTGAAGTGCATGTTCGTGACTCAAATGTATTGTTATTGTATTTTAGGCCTATGTATAGCATTCACATTTCACCGACCAACCTTGAAGGATAGGATCTGTGAGAGAGTCAATTAGTATAAGACACAATCTCTGTGTGCTATAAGTTGTTAGATAAAAACTTACATCGTGCTTCCCAACAGCCACAATGTCATCCTCTGACACTCGAGTGCCCCCGATTCCTTCAATGTAGGAAATCGGCACATCGCCCATGACCTTGCGGGCCACGTCGCCCACTGTGCTGTTTCTGCTAATTGTCAGAAATTTCTCAGGCTGAGATCGGTAGTTTAGCAAGCACTCACCTCTTGACTAAGACGCAGTCACGGAATGCCGCTGTACCGGATCCAGAACTGAATGTCTGCAAGTTTCTCACGGGGAAGATTGGCACGAGACCCAACAGTTCAGCGGCACGTGAAAGGCATTGCACAACGCCGGTTGAACCGAATCGGTACAGAACCATATCTTTTAAGTTCTCGACTCGTCTTTATTCGCATCAGTTAGCGGGGTGCGTCGCTTGTGATTCGATATGCAAACTCACGTCTTCAGCTTTTCATCCATTTCCTTGAGACCTCCACCATCTGGCTCGCCCATCTCAATCAGATCTTCTCGGGTATCTACAAATTCGCTTCCTTCGACATATCTGACATATTCTTGTTTTGCCAAGCGTCGGAGGAATACTTCTGATATGGCTGAACAAAGCACAATGCTCTGTGGATCTTGCATCTTGGCGATCTTGCTCACGTTCTATAGCTTTGGTTAGCATAAACATGTCACAAGGACACTGGAAATTTTAAAACGCACCTTGTCCGCATCTGGATGATCAATCTTGTTCAAGGCATATACTGTGGGAAACTTCTCGTTGATAAATGTCTTGACCACAAGCTCCACAGTCTCGTCGGACCAATGCTCGAGAGGTTCCTTCAGGGCAAGCTTGTCCAAACAACGCGCAACAACGGAATGAGTACTTCCATATCCTGAGAATTGTCCTTGTAATGTGTCCACGGGGTTCGCCTCTGTATATATTGTAAGCAATCGAGACATGGCGAAGATCAGTCGAAGACAATCTACTAACTCGTTGCGGTATGTCTTCGCTTGATAGATCCCCTTATTTTGTAAGTCAGAATGGATTGATTAGATAGGTAGATGCATAGATAAACACCTACCATTTCTCCATCAAATTTCCCAGGACCCAGCGCACAATCTCAGAGTATAGCCACTCAATGTCCACGGAAGGGTCGTATCCCCGAGTAGCCTTTCCTTCTGCATCGGTCGTACCACTCACATCCACAACATGAATCAGCGCATCTGCATGTCGCAAGTCATCCAAAAACTTGTTTCCCAGTCCCCGCCCTTGGTGCGCGCCAGGCACAAGTCCAGCAACGTCTAACAATTCGATCGGAACGGAACGTCGTCCCTCGTGACAACCACCATAATTCGGTTGGCATCGGTCGGATACGCCATGTCGTTGGCAGGCGCAGTCAATCTGAAGATATCCAATGGCTCGCTGGGGATCAATGGTCGTGAAACTTCCGGTTGTAAAACGTTAGCGCAAGGTCTGTTCGATAAGGCGGGTTGCTCGAGATGAGCGATAGAAGGTAAACAAACGGGAAATTGCCTATCAAACAAAAAACATATCAGTCATTGCAAATGAATCAAAGCCTCAAGGGAATTCACATACCAACTTTGGAAGTAGCATCGGTCAAACTATTCAATGTCGTAGATTTCCCACTTGACGGCTATGCCCCTCCATGGTCAGCGGGGTTGCGATTTGGGGATGGAACAACAAACCTTTCCCACCAGTCCAATCAATGGGTCACGAGGCATTTTGAGATAATCCTCCGGGCGTAAACACCAAAGTAACGAAGCAATACAAGCTCTTGTTTGCCTGTACAATTTGAGCGATTCGAAACCCTCGGATTTGCGATAAGAATCATTTTCTGCCGTTTGAAAGTAGAAGGCGGTATGAATGCCCTCTTTTAACATACACAAATTTAGAAACCGGCTGGTGCCCTGAATGAATTGAGAATGGAAATTAGCTGGAAATTCATTTATCAAGATAGTTTCAAGTTGGTACCACAAGAGATATATAATCCATGAGCTGTCCTTCAACTTGATAAAGCATTTTGTAAAATCAGGTCTACTCGGACTCTAACAGGGCCATCATCACTGCCTGGCAGTGGTAGTGTAGCAAATATATAGTACGCTAGTTGGTGCGCATTGCTGCTAATGACAGAACCGAGGACAAGTTTCAACATTCAAACCCCATAAGGGCTTCGATTAAAGCTTCCAAGTAGTAGTTTACTATCTCGAGATTTTTTTTATGAACTCTTGGAGGCGTTCACAGTTGTAGAATACTAGTACATATAGATAGATCCTTTTGTACTGGCGGTATAGCCGCATAACTAATCTTATAAACTCAATTGAATAAATAGCTCAAATAGCTCCAAGGGGAGTAGTATACACCCTGCCAGCAATACTCAATTGGCGATCTAAGCAAGTCGAACCTCATGTTCTTTCTTTTCCATATGGGACTCTGGTACACTACAAATGTGACATCCACTCGGCCCTCGTTACCAGACATCTCACCGCGCATGTCGCAAGTTCAATGACAAGGAGAAGATCAGAGTCCACTGCTGTGGAGAATTTGCATCAGCATAAATGATAGAAACTTAGATTCTTGGAAGTGGAAGCATTCCATGTAATCGATGGTGTCCATGGTTAATACCGGCTCCTATGTCGTCATAATGGCAAACGTCATTACTACAGCCGAAGATGCTCCATGGAAATACTATAAGAATACTAGGTTTCTCGGCCATTTCATCGATTTCATATTCTACAATTCAATTATTTCTTTCCCTACATCACCAAAACGCTTTCCTACAAACTTCAAACTAGTTCCCCACCAAATACCCTTCACATTCTCCCAAAATGTCCGACGCTACCTACCACACCACCCGCCAGGATCTCCGCAAGGAGGAGACTCGCACCGCTCAGCAGCACGGTGGAAAGATCCCTGCCGACTCTGATGTCTCTCAGATGAAGGTGAGCTTCTATCTTCCAAGAAGTTCATAAAATTGATCCAATGATTTACTAAAATTCTTTATTATCAGTCTATCATCGACCAGAACACAGACAAGTCCAAGGAAATTGATCAGACCAAGGCCAACTTGCCTCTGCCCAAGGACCCCCCCAGTCGCTAGTGACTGGAACTCCTCCGACCAGCGCACCGTTAACGTCGGCTCTGGTCGCTTCGAGGGACCTACCTCCCTCGCTACCGACGGTGGCGATGATGCCCTGCGCGGCCCCGCCACTGCTAGCAGCAGCGTCCGTGTCTCTGGTGAACAGCTGCACAAGAACACCAAGCCCGAGTAAATTTGTGGCTATATGAATCATGGTATTAAAGGGGTCTTGAAAAGTCGTTCACCTGGCGTTGTTAGCATTGAATGATCTTGATGGACAATTTCGCGATGGACTACATCATCCATCCTCTCTCATGTACGATATCCTTTATTGCACCGAATTACGAGCGAACGAATTAAATTAAATTTGCATACAACTACATAAATTCCACAAATAGTATGAACGTAAAAAATATTAGATTGTAAAGACAAGAGACAAGGCACCTGTCAATGGAAGGTACATCAATCATAGCTTCGTTGCTAGCTCTAGAATGAGTGACATGGCTATGATTACGCGGCTCTAAACACCAATTTGTGACCGGGTCATAATCGAGAGGACATCAAATTAAAAGATACACTATTTGATTCAAAATAAATTGTAATCAACTCACAATTTCCGCACTTGAGGTCGTGTGACTCTTAACTGTACACAGCACTGCAAAGGAATAAAGTATTGCCTATTTGGGGAAGGGTACATGTTTGCAGTGTTTGGCATAATCCGTGACGTCAAGGCGACATAATCCTCCAACTTCTCAAATCTGCCCAGTTTTCAAGCTCGTGTCGACCCCAGAAACCCTTGGAAATAAAGACTCATGAACTCATGGATCCACGAATCCACGATAAGCAATGTACAGGATATGGAGAGTCGCATTCTCTGGAAGCCAATTTGCACCAAAACGTGAGGGATAAGGTCCCCACCAAAGACGTAGGAGTTCCACTGCCTCTTCGATCAGATGCCTCTAGATTGCCACCGAGAACGCCTCGATCTTGAGGCTAGTTGACGTGACTACTGTTACTTGCTGGTGCATTGGACATCTTCTTGGAATCTTTGCTATCAATGTCTGACAGTCGTAAGTGTGACATCACCTGCCGTGATATCAAGCTATGCTTGTCTCTCATACCAGTTCATAGTTATGTGTTCATAGATATTTGATCCTCTAGAGAAAGACTATTTAGGAGTGCCATCGCATGTTGGATTTCATTTCGAAATAAACTCAATTCTATTCACGAAGCATTTTCTACACTTCTCTGTAATACACAGAAGCAACCATTCCTAAGTCCCTTTTTTATACTACTATCACAACGAACAATATCAACATGGATCTCCAAGGCACTCCTCTCCCTCACGGCCCCCGCAGCACCAAGGTCACCACCGATCCCAAGGCCTACCAGCAAC
Organism: Penicillium citrinum; assembly: GCF_028827155.1. Lineage (NCBI taxonomy): Eukaryota > Fungi > Ascomycota > Eurotiomycetes > Eurotiales > Aspergillaceae > Penicillium > Penicillium citrinum. The sequence continues at coordinate 1,893,989 of NW_026622692.1, forward strand.
CCATTGAAGAGCCCTCTGGCCCCGTTGCCAACGACTCCCTCGCCGCTGAGTCCGTTCGCGGCGGCGGCGGTTTCTCTGAGAACCGCGGCGCTCAGCCCGCCTCTCACAACCAGTCTTCCTTGAAGAACTCTTCCGGATCTACCGAGCTCCCCTCTGTCCCTGTGGGCGGCCTTCGTGACGACCGTGAGCGTGCCGAGAAGTACCCCGAGGGTCTCGGCGGCCAGGGTAACTTCCCCGGTGCTCACCACTCCGGTTACGCCGGTGGTCCTACTGCTGCTAAGCAGGAGATGGGCATTGGCGGCCAGACTACCGCCAGCGGCAGCAGCCAGTACAATGCTGGTCAGGCCCCTTCATACGTTGCCGATGTCACTGATGGCTACCAGGGCACTAAGCCCGATGGCCGTAACATCCACGAGGGCGGCTTCAACTCCAATGATGCTAAGAATGCCAGTCTCAACTCTGAGCCTGGCTCCATTAACGACCCTGGCCGTGCTGCTGTCAACAAGTTCCAGCAGTCTACTTCCAAGAGTGCTCTTAACTCCGGTGTTCCTACCCAGACACACGTTGGTGACCAGGGATCTTTCGATGCTCTGGAACGTGACCAGCGCGCTTAAAAAGCAAGAGGGCTTCGAATTTACCCTCGATGATTTTGCAATTTCATCTAAGCGAGCAAGCGTTTTGATAATCTAGTTGGCTCATGCCTGGAGCTGGGTCTTTGATCGATTATGAGTGCACGTCTTTATACGATGTACAATAGACAAACAATACCAAAATATTTATGAGTGAACAGTTTCGCCGGATTTTCGTAGCTGTAGCATTGAACTCCCATTATAACTGTATATTCAGCTAGGAATGCTATTAAAAGTGACCTGTCTCTCAAACAAGAGATTCATCAATGTCTGTCTCCGAGTCTGAATCAGAATGATCTGTCAAAAAACTGGAATCCTCATAGTTGGCTTCACCTGACGCTAGTCTTGGGATACCAATCACTTCTAGCTCTACCTTGGACACCCTTCCAAGCCTTTCGACATTGTCATCCTCATTACTAGAATTCTCACTGCGACTCCTGCGTTGTCCCACCGGCCCTGTTGATTCACCATTATTCCAGAGGTAATTCCCAAACTCGACCAATCCAACTGTTAAAATCGCGATCCAAACCAGAGCGAGAAGTACAATGACAGTCGTAAAGATTCCTGGAAGCGGGAAAGAAGGAAAAGCCGCAGGGGCAAATTTCAAGAAAGGAAAAGACACTCGATAAGATAAGAATGAAATATAATGTCCTGATGAGAATTGGAGTGTCGGGAATTCAGATTCAACCTTTTGACTCGTAACATAGTTTGGTTTGGATTTTCCCAACATCTGTCCGTATTGCTTTTCTGACAATTTTGCTGTAGAAGAGGACTCGTTTTCAAAGGTATCTTCTTGGTAGACGTGGGGTGGTTTGACGGAGACAGGCGAAACTGGAATCAAGACTGATATAATTGATTTTTTGGGTACTGGCAGTTCTTCTTGGGTATGCACAGCGTGGATTATCTTAGATTCACCATTGCTAGATAGTTGTGGCTTCACATCACGTCAGAATGATAGACTTTTCTGGAGGCATAAACAACGAGACAATGGTGACTGACCAATTCCAATTCAGCATGTGCTGACTCCGAAGATGAGAAGTTTTCTTCCTTGTCTTTTGCGTTCCACGAGTTCTGAGTCTTCGCGTTGCCAACTTCAACTTCGTGGCTACTACCTAGTACCCATTCTGATGCTTGAATAGGTAATGATATGACCGGATGTACAATGGCCAACAAGAGCACAGTCACGGTCCAGTGTAGAGACCGAATGAATATCATCTTCGATATAGCGAGTGCGGTATGTATGTTATTAATGAGAGTACAGTTTGAGTTGATTATGTAGTGAACGTCGGGTGGCGCATGATATGTACGAAGTATGCAGGCAATTAAAAGCAAAACACGCGAGAGATAGCTTCCTCTTGTCGGGTCGGGGGCCACGGCCGTTTTTTATATGAATGCCTGGGGTAGGGCAAGTGGGAAACGCCCCGCAAGGGTCTCATTTCTAGACAAGAACCCTCTTGTAAACCTTGGAAGAGACCGCGTACAACCTACCAGATACTCACATTTGTGATGAGAAACGAGATCTTGAATCTAGGAGGGCCGACTCCATAAAAAGATATGGACCAAGCGAGGCCAATCTCCGGCAAAGATGGCTTTTCTCATTGGTTCTTTCTGGTATCATCTGTTCTCCGGCATGCAACTTCCCCCCTTGTTGGACATTTCAAAGAAAAGAAGGGATTGATCAGACTGATCAACTTGGAATGATAGCGCCACTAGTCCAATATCAACTCTGGGTCGGATGCAAGGCTAATCGGCTAGATTCGAAGCTAGTTACGAGCGGTACAAGTCCAAGTCCAAGCACTCTGCATCTGTTTTTCGCTTTCTTCACTATGGTCGTGAGACTAATGAACTACTTCGCATTATTTTCTAGGATTTCATTTGAAAAATTCTAAAGATCAACAGATAAGCTAAAGTGCAACTCATCGACCTCAGTGGCTGTGTAACCGTCCTGTCCTGCCCGGGGAAGGCCAACTTATCTCGACAAAATGTCAATCTGTGTGACTGATTTGAACTTGTTCTGTAGTATCGCGATAGCTCTGAAAGCGTTGATTCGGAGATCGATTACAGTGAAACTCCTGAATAATCCAGGCACGGACAGGGCCGCGGATTGCGCACATGGAATGCCGGTCACATTGACAAGGCAGATCGCATGGAGGCCCACTTACTAAAATTGTTCACGTACGATATTAAATGAATGATGGATGCATGGGGTTATTTCTTATTGGGAATTCTTGTTGCCTTTTTTCATACACCGTTGATATAACGCCGAACTGCAGAAAAGCAAAGATGGTAAAAGAAATGATATAGGAACCCAAAGGCCGAACCCCCAAAGACATGCACAGTCCTATCAACCAAGAACCATAACCTGTACACAATACGTGAACCCACTAGCAACCGGGAAAGTGGGAACAAAAGCAAAAAAAGGAACAAAGCAAGCAAGTAACCATTTTAAACGGTCAGCTTCTCGCACTCCTTCTTAGCGAGCTTGGCCAATTCCTCGAAGACCTTGCTGAAGTCCTCGCCATCGGCATCGTCGTCGATCTTCTTGTTCTTGCCAGCGGACTTGGGGGTCACCATAACGACACTGGTCGGACGCTTGGTGGCAGCGGAGGCACCGAGCTCAGCGCGGGAAGTGACGAAAAGGTAGGGAATACCGTGGTCCTCGCACAAGACGGGGATGTGAGAGATGACATCCATAGGGGAGATGTCAGCGGCGAGAATGACAACAGCGGAGGGGATATCGATGGAGGCGTTGGCAGCCGGGATAGCGGACTTGCGGAGCGCCTTGACGACTTCCTTGACACCGCGCTTGAGAGACTTGTTGACAGCAGCTAAAAAGAAGGAAATAGATATCAGCAACTAGATCAATTGGATAGAAATTCCCGGAGTAAAATTTATGCATCCAATTTGCAATGCCAGCGCAACAAGTTGCGAGCGTAGCAGAATTAATTGTCGAAGCACAAATGAATGGAGAACAGGCGCAAAGAATCGAAACTTTTCGGGGAATTGGTCAACGTACCCTTCTTGACGGTCTTAAGAACCTTCTTGGCCTGCTTGTCCTCGACCAGAGGGTTGGCGAAAGGCACGACGGCACCAACGGGGCGGTCGATGGCCATGGCATCGACTTCAACGTCGGCGGTACCAGCAGCAACAGCCTGGTCCAGACCCTCAAGGACTTGGGAGGTGATCTCCTTCTCTACCGCATCGGCGAGAGCGGTCTTGTCCTTCTTTTCCTTCTTGTCCTTCTTGCCGGCCTTGTGCACACCGTCCTTCTCGGCACGCTTCTCCTTCTTCTCAGCGCGCTTCTTATCCTTCTCGACCTTGTCCTTGCCCATGATGTCGATTGCGAAAGATAAAAACGGGAAGACGGGGGTGGGGTGAGTTTGGTGGTGCGTAGAGAAAAAGTGCGCTGCGCAACTCCGAAATAATTTCTGAAGACGCTAGTCCCGATCCGGTAGCTCTGGGTGGATGACTAATGCCCAAACATTGCCCGCGGGTCTGCGCTGGTTGGAAAGGAATGGAGAGCTTTCACCTCGAAGCACTCTTAGTCGTTTAATTCCAGAGGCGAATTGAAGCGTCTTAGGGGCCAGAGACTTTTGGCCTGTTGCTTTGTCTCGTCCACTTACGCTTTTTGTGTGGATCGCCCCTCAACCATCGTGAAAGGGCACAATGGATTCAAGCCAGTCGACGCGACCAGCATCCCAGCTAATTGCTGGTTTTGCGTCGCCTTCGACTCCAACAAATGCCCGGAGATCACTGCGACAATCTGTGCAAGTCCCTCAAACTTTATCCATGCACCAGCAGCCTTTACACGGTTAGTAGATGCCCTTGATTCAATGAACATGAGACGCGAGCACACATTGACAGTTGAGATACAGATGCGGAGAAGGATGAGTTGCGAGTGCAAGTCAGTACGCTGAAATACGAGATCGAAAATATCAAGCAGGAGCAAGAGCTACAAACCCTACAACATGAAAAGGAGACACGGGAGATGCAAGTGAAAGCTGATGCGGACTTCAGAAAGGCACAGGTCCGTTACCGCTATAGTAACTTGAAAATAAATGTTTACTAATTTGTCTCATTCAATAGGCAGCTGAATCCGCATCGAACCGTGCTATTCACAAGAGCGACGCCCTAGCCAAAGAATTAAAAGAAGCACAAGAACAAGCACTTATAGAGAAGACCGGCCTTGAACGCAAAATCCGAACACTCCAGGATGAAAGACAAAACCTCCAGGAAGAGCTGGATGATTCACAGGCACGATTGTCCGACCAGGGACGACACTCTAAATACCAGATAAATGAATTGGAATCCGTCCGTGCGTCACTTCAAAGGACTATTGAAGAGCTTCAGAATGATCTTCAAGCAGCTCGCGACTCCCAACAGACAACTCAGGAACGGTTGACCCAGCGTGAAGGCGAGGTTGCGGAGCTCGAGTCGGAAAACATTCGTCTGAAATCAGAGGGTACTGATGCCGAAGAATTGGCTGTCTTAAAAAGAGAACTGTCTGACCAAGTCGCTCACATTCGAGAATTGGAGACAACAAATCGAGAACAGGGCGCAGAGCTACAATATTTGCGGAAAGTTCAGAAAAATGTTGATGTCGTTCAGGAGCAAAAGAGATCGCTCGAGAATCAATTAACGATGATGAAAGACTTGGAGGCGGAGGTTGGTACCCTGCAAATCCAAAAACGGATTCTCGAAGATGAACGACAGTCTTGGACCAGTCTGCTCGAAGACAATGACCAATCTTCTGAACTTGACACCCCCGAGGCGGTTGTCAAAGCCCTAGCACAGAAGCAAATTGAAATCGCATCTCTAGTTGATCGACTTGGCAATGTTGATGCTCAGTTCCTGGAGAAAGATGAAACAATTACCAGTCTTGAGAAAGAAAAGTCAACCCTTCGCCAGGAACTGGAAAAACTGCGTACCTCCTCGACTGCAAGTGCCAGTGCCGTTGCGCCTGCAGCAGTTGAGGCTCGAGCTAAGTCACGGCTGGAACGACAACGTGCTCTGGCAGTGAAGGAGGTCGAATATCTTCGTGCTCAACTCAAGACATTTGACGAGGAAGAGCTTACGATGAACGAAGAAAAAACATACGATGAGCAAAAAGCCGAGCAGATTGCACAACTACAAAAGATCGTGGACGAATACCGCACTGAGCTTCATACGGTACACGAAGAACTATCCAAGAGAGAGGCAGCACCGCCGCCAGCCCTGGATGAGAATCAGGTCCGGGGCACTAAACGTCCTTTGTCTCCCGCAGAGAGTGATGCAGAGAGTGAACGTCTTTCAGTGCTTACCCGCAAGAACCGGAAGCTGCAGGAATCACTGTCCAAATCGGAGCAAGCCATGACACTTGCACGCCGGGAATTGGATGCAGCGAAATCCCAAATCAAGTCCCTCAAGTCTAAATCTCGCACTCGTGTTCTTGAACTACGCGAGAACCCCACTGCTGAGGTCGAGAAGATCAAAATGTCTACATTGACAACACTCCGTTCAGAGAACCAAGCCCTTCTCGCTCAACTCCGTGGCGAGAATGCGGGTGTCAAAGTTGTTCCTGTCGATACACTCGACAGTCTCAAACTTGAAATGCAAGAAATGGACCGCGTCGTCGCTGACAAGGAGAAGCGCATGCGTCGTCTCAAGGAGATCTGGACCGCCAAAAGCTCTGAATTCCGTGAGGCGGTTGCTTCTCTCCTCGGGTTCAAACTTGATTTCCTTCCGAATGGCCGTGTTCGAGTGACATCCATGTTCCATTTATCCTCTGCCTATCGTCATGGCGATGGTGATGACCCTTCCAACTCTCGTGGCGCCGGCAGCATGGGCAATGGTGAGGAGAATTCGATCGTTTTCGATGGTGAGAATGGTACAATGAAAATCTCCGGAGGTCCCAACAGTCTTTTTGCCATGGAAATCAAGCATCTCATCAAGTTTTGGGTTGAGGAAAGAAAAGACATTCCCTGCTTCTTAGCCGCCATGACCTTGGACTTTTATGACAAGACCACTCGTGCGGCCCGGATGTGATTCTCTGTATTGCTTCCGGGTGACATTTATCTCACCTTATATCCGTATGCATCTTCGGCGCATTGCTTTTTCTCTTTTCTGTCAAAATCTCTCTTTTGTGTATGATTCCCCGGCACTTTGACATCTTGTGCCATGCTTTCCCATGCGAAGTAATATGTCTATCTGTCTTACTGAGATGGAACCAATTACATCGCTTCTATAAAAGAAAACTTTCATCCTATAAGAGTAATATCCTGTAGACTATTCAATAATTCCACCCACAACACCCACAATTTGTTTGTTGACTCGCTTTGTTTTGTCAAAAAGTCGGCGATCTCCCGCAGATCGGCAAATTGTACCTCCGCCTTACAAATCAACTTTGCTTCAAGTGCACTTTTATCCATCTCAATTTATTCTGCGTTCAATCAATTGTACACACCCCAAATTTATTCTGACCATGTCCTCTGGCCAATATATTCTTTACGACATCGCGAGCAGGGAGCCCTGCTCGACTTGGACTCCGAATCCTTGGAAAAGTGAGTCACCAGCTTTGACTCGGAGGAATCGCTGTTTAGTTACGAAGCAATTGATTGACATCGCCACATAGCTCGCTTGCTTTTCAATTTCAAAGGCATTGACTTCAAGACTAAATGGGTAAACCAATTTTTGATTTGCAGCGGCTATGGATCACTGCTAATAGCTTCTCTAGCTGCACTACCCCGAGATAAAGCCAACATTGGAGAGCCAGTACGTTCATCTCTAAAAAGCTGGCATCACTTAAATATATTATTATAAGTATGATCATGATCATGCTCATGCTTGCCTTCACAGCGTCACACCAAATGAGCACGGAATTCCATACTCAATCCCGACTATCATTACCCCTGATGGGGAATACATCATGGATTCACGCGCAATCACAGAATATGTCGAGAGTCAACGTGCACAGCCCTCACTCCACCTTGACAACAACATCGTCGAGGAAGTCGAATTCCTATGGGCTAGCTATATGGGTGCTATCAAGCCTATATTCCTGAACCAGGTTCCAAAGCGGATTCTCCCTGACGAAAGTCTGGAATACTGGTACGCAACTCGCAAGGAAATGGCCGGCATGCCTGTAGAAGAACTCGAAGAGAAGAAAGGTGGAGAGAGTGCCTGGGATGAAGCTGAGATGGCTCTTCGTGAGGTCTCGGCTTTATTGAAGAAGAATAAGAAGGGGCCTTTCTTCTTGGGAGATGTTGTTAGCTATGCTGATTTGGTATGGGGTAGTGTCTTGCTTTTCAGTGAGCGTATTGGACCGGATTTCTTTGGAGAAGCGTTGAAAAGGTCTGGCGATGGACAGTCTCATTTGGATCTGCTTAATGCCATTCGTCCTTGGTCTGTCTGAAGGGCTCGGTGGATGCAGGGGGAATGTCAATCTTGGTCAAAATGTATATAGCATCCATGGACCAGGTCATACTCTTTTATCCAGTAGTCCTTCTCGTACTAGTACTTGTGCACTGGTAGCACTAGCTGGACTTGAAATGCTGCCTACTGCATTGATACCTAGAGCTACTAATAGGTATTGGTAGCTCTTCTAGCAGTAGTGTAGTTGCATTGAATCCTGAACATGAGCATATTCAAGTTCTCCATAACGGCAAATCTGGACATGAGCGCTCGAGATCACTAAGTTTTGACTCCGACGTAACGTCGAAAGCTTTAGCATCCATGTTAAAGTTGTGCCATGGATGGCATAGGTATGATATAATGAAGTATCCATTCGAAACCAACAAGACCGAGGTCTTCAAAACGTACATACGCAAGTTAAATGCCTAAGTACAGATCCAAAATCCAACAAAAGAAAATAAGGGAGGCGCTATTTGCAAGGAACGGAAGGCCGGTATCGAGGCCGCCATAGACAAGAAAGGCGATAGAAGAAACAAAAACAAGACAAGACAGACAGACATTAACAATCATCCTCGACCTTTTCTGTCCATCGTCCCCTTCATCCTTTGCCGCAGCAGACAGATGGAAAGAACAACAAGACTCGAGACAGGGTATATATGTGAAAAAGAATAGGGCATGCAAAACACGATCAAGTTGAAACGTACTTTCCACCGACAAGCTTACGAACTGTTGGGAGCTCACGCCACTCAGTAGAGACAGCCGGACTCTGGGGCTCGGCATCGGAGAATGGATCAGCCTCCTTTGCGGCAACATCGGAGACAGCTTGACTGATACCCAATCGAGAGCCGGTCTCAGTAGTGCGGAGTTCAAACTTCGCTTCAACATTGCCCTTACGAGGTCCAGGGGTAGATGTGGCAAAGCGAACAAGGAACTTGCCTTCCTCGCCGGCACCGGGTGGCTTCACTTCCAGCTCAGGGATTCTCCAGGTGACACTCGAAGTCTTGCGACGGAAGGTGGCACCGGAGTTGGGGTGCATGACTGCACTGGTGGCATGTGCAACGGACTCGCGTGGCTGCTTGGTTGTCTCGTCTTCAGAGGAAATATCCAAGCCCACTGTCAAGACCAGGTTCTTCAGAACGATGGGTTCGGCAGACTGCGAGATGAATGCAGGGTTGAGAGAGTAGAAGATGATGGCGCTAGCTTGGAGCTCCTGTAGATTCCATGCTGGCCTGAAAATAACAGGACAGTAAGCTGATGGATTGCTAGGGTCCAGATGCACCTGATATTTGAAAGCGACCGTTGGAATTGGTCGAGATATGCTGCCAAGCTGAATTTCGTACTCGCCGCGCTTCTCGTCCGTTGTATCTTTGCCTCCTTCGTGAACAAAGTTGGGGTTAGCAGCGACCTTCTCTAACACAGGGAAATTGTCCAGACGGATTTTAGCACTGTCTGCTGGGGTTCCTGGGCTGGGGTTGTTGGCCAAGGCTAGTTCTCCAACAACCGTAGACTTGGTCACGTTGCCTTCGGAGAACCATGCGCTGACTGTTTCAATGACTGAAGCATTCAAACCAGACTCGTAGAGCTCAGGATGAACGGTAGGGACAGCGCCCTGGGTAGTATGCCCTGAGCGAATAGACGTCGTGTCCGACATGGCGTGTTCCTCTGTCACATTGCTAGGAGACGGAGCATGCTTGATTGGCGAAGACGGGGCGTATATCTCTGGTGCGGCTTGGCCCATTGCCGTTTCAGCTCCAGCATTGGGAACAAATACTGTATTTCGCACGTCTCGTCGGCCCCGAATGGTACCTGCGTTTCGTCTCATGGGAGCTCGCTAGAGAGAAGATGAGCATCATGACTGCCGCTACTATTGGGGATTTAGGGGTCATACTCACCATGCGTAGAGTGTTCGCCATGTCATCCATCGCCTGCTGTGCTTGGCTTTCATCCTCGAAGATGGGTTGGTCCCGAATGGTCAAGTTCATACCAGAATCCTCGAACCTGTTTATATTCTCATCAGTTATCCCCTATCCCCCTCTTGTAGTTTAATACAGAATCTTCCACTTACCCTGAGGCTTCACGCTGAGCGCGCGTTATCTCGTCCACAGTCGATGGCCGTTCACTGAACCCTTCAGAATCGATATGGCCCTAGGAGTGAGGTTAGTATAGATTCTACGCCAGTAAGAAGAGCTTGCTACATACCTGACCAGTGCCATTACTGGTGAATCCGGCCTGGGCATTCGCTGTTGTACCATTCGTAGCTGTTGGCTCTGGCTGAGATACCGGAGCAGGCGTGATGGCATCTGCCGCGGTATGATCATGCGAAACACTTGGATTTCGCGCTGATTCCTCGGTGAAGGAGGTTCCAGGCCGATCTGATGCGGTTTGTGGTGGAGATTCCGGGATTTGCATATCCCTGGCAGACTCGCTTCTCTTGAAAGCTCCAAATGGGCTTCGGTATTTCTTCTCTGATTTCCTCTCATTGCCGCCACCCGACGGTACGATCACACTCTTGCGGCGGTTCATAACAGTACCAAGCCGCCTAAGGCCTCCCATGGGAGTGTTCCTGGGTTGTGGCTCAGGGGCTAAGGTTTGAAAGAGATTTTAGATTAGTTATGTCTAAGAGGTGAGCGGCTCAATACAAGGGCTTACCAGGGGGCGTCTGGAAGGCAGCAGGAACAGTGTCTGCTCTCGGGACAGGACTCTGCACAGATTCTGACCGCTGGCTGGCCGCATCATCCTGGTTACCCGAGGGAGGCTCAAGTGGTTCGGCGACAGAGGTTGAGACCGCTGCTGGGGTCGATGGAGCCACTTGAGGAGTTTCGGCCTGGGAAGTCTGTCTTCGCGACATCACTGGCGAGACAGGCGTCCGATCACCAGTGTGTTTGGCAGCAAAAGTCTTGATTTCATCAGCAGTTTCGACGTTGAGAAGAACATTTAGACAGCTTTCCGCCGCTTGCCGACCACGCTCAACTTGGTCGACCTCATGTGTTTCAAGTTGGGTAAGTACGTCACGAAGGTGGTTGAGTCGGCCCTCATCAGCTGCCTGAAGCTGCTCGTAGACAAAAGGCGCACGGGATTCCCATTGCTGGTTGATCTCATCCGCCTCGGCCACTGCACTGGCTAGTTTGTCCGCACCTTTCGTGCCTTTGCCCTTGGCCTTGTCCACTTTTTTCTGCGCATTTTCGACGTTTTTAGCCAGACCGGCGAGATTGCTCTGGATACCGGGCATTGACTGCATGTCGCGATTTTTGCTACTGTACTCCCTGAGAGGTCGTTCCACATCCTCCTCAATCTTGTTCGCAAGGGTCTCGTGAGACACAGCTAGGGCCTCGGTAGCGTTGATGATGCGTTGCCAAGGGATTTGGAAGATACTTTTATATTGTCAGTATGCACGATAGCTGCTTACCAGGCGACAATGCCCATTCGCAATTGATTGTACTTACCCAAGTGCAGCTCCATTATCAAGCTGAGGTCGATGCGCCAGCTTCCGCAAGCTCTGGGCGTATACCTCTTCCACCCGCCGGCGTTCCTGGTCATTCGCAAGTCAGTCTGACACCCCGCATATCTCCAAGAATGTGAAATCGAATGGGATGTCGCAGAAAAGAGATGTCGACCGTCATACCTGGAGGAAGTCCGCGATATCCGAATGGATCTTGTTAATCACTCTAATACGATCATTGAGGATGTTGGTAGCTTGATTGGGTTGTAGAGTAGCCTATATCAATCAAAGGTCATTCCACAGTTAGCGGGCAATCACTTCAGACCGAGTTTAAGCTCAGCAAGCTTTCGAGGAGACACGCATACCAGCAGCGCCGGGTACTCTTGCCGAGATAGTTCCATGGTGATTCCGATCAAATTTCCGTACAATCCACCAAGCGCATAATCAGATGAAAGGTAGCGCACAGGAGAAAAGAAGATGCGGGGGAATCAATGAATGCGGGAATCACAGGGTGTCGCCGAGGGCGGCCATGGGGATGGAATGACGATGGTCGGGAAGGGCGACGTCGCGGGTAGCCCGTCCAATCAGCAACGACAGCAGCGTGACTCCCCCGGTTTCTGCAGTCACATGACATCATTGCATACTGGCTTGGCGTGTTTGTCTGTTTTGCATGGTACATCTAATCTACTGAGTACAATCTGTTTGATCTTGACACTCCGCTGGGACTCAAAACATATACAGATCCCACGATGGAGTGGAAGGAAGCCCTTGGTTTCTCGGGCCGGTTAAGGACCATCCAGTCCCTGTCAGTTAACTGAACTTTGTCAATGCTTATTTCTTTGATTTTTCCCAGTTCTAATATTCCATTCGTAGCACAATTGCGTATCAAAGAAGTTCCTCATCGGCCGCCTTCACCGAGGCTCAAGCACAGGCCAGGCAATATGAATCGACCTTCTACGACCAGGCTACCTCCAAGGTCCGTTGGCTTGTATTGAGAGAGTATTCAAACTTCATTCGCTCATGCTCTATCCCAGGAAGAGTATGACCAACTGTGCCAGCAGGCCATTGACGAGGCTGAGATTACCAAGGTCTCAGCGCCGGCCACTATCAGCTCAAATCAATCCCTGAATGACGAGACCAAAGGTCAAGATGTACCATCTGTAAACTCAACAGAAGGTGAAACATTTGGTCGATATATTTCATGTTTCCACCATTTCGATGGGCTTCATTCTACTATCTACAAATCCACCGGAAAGGATGGTACGGTACGAGCCATCAAAATCACCACCCCACATCTCATGACAGCTCCGCATGATGCACCACGGGAAGTGCGACTGCTTCGTGCAGCAAGCGGTGATAAAGTCATTCCTTTAATCGAAACCTTTTCTTTGGATGGCGGTCGACTAGTTCTGGTCTTTCCTTTCTTACGATATGATTTCGAGCACCTGCTACGACGTGACATGGTCACTGCGAGCCAGACACGGAACATCTTAAGCGATTTGTTTCATGCCCTTGTCCACATTCACAAACTCGGCATTATCCATCGAGATATCAAACCGTCCAATATTCTGATGGATTCTCCCGAGGGCCCAGCCTACCTTGCCGACTTTGGGATTTCGTGGCAAGAAGGAGACCCAGCATCCGAGCCAGCCGACCAGAAGATCACGGATGTGGGTACTACTTGCTATCGTGCCCCTGAAATACTATTTGGCTATAAGGGATATGGCTTTGCGTTGGATCAATGGGCCGCAGGATGTGTAGTGGCAGAGGCTATCGCGGTCGATCACGGACCACTATTTGATTCCGGGCCTGTAGGTAGTGACTTGTCACTCATCTTTTCTATTTTCAAGACGTTGGGAACTCCAAATGAGCAGAATTGGCCGGTAAGTGTAGGCCGCCAATGTCATTTCACCAACAGAAAGTCGAGACTGAACCATCACTATAGGAGATTAGTCGATTGCCTGATTGGGGCAAGGTGGAATTCCACCCATTGCCTGCCCAATCCTGGGACAAAGTCCTACCAGGCACTTCGTCCAACGGTCGGGATCTGGTACGTCATCTAATTTGTTATGACTCCCGCCAACGATTTTCTGCTGAAGAGGTAAGTGACTGCGAGAGAACAATGGCCCCTGACGACGGAAATTAATGCGAGCAGGTCCTCCGACATCCTTATTTCTCCACACATTAATATACAACGACTTCATGAAACGTACTCTCAGCCACAAATGATGGGATGCGGCCGTGCGTCAGCCTCGACCAGAAGCTCCACAAAGGTGGCTTTTGGAAATGACTGCGGAGTAAACGATTAACGAGACAAGGCACCGTCTTTGGCTCTTCCAGGTTGCTATTATATTTTGCAGATACACCGTGGCTAATGCAAGAGAGCGCCTCATAGCAATATCAGAATTGAAACAGATATAATATTCATTGCATACTGGTGTTGACCAATAGGAAATAGTCATTGAATCCCGGAAATAATCCAACTGGCCATTTTCAAGGATAGAATACCTCTGTATATTACAAGGTAGTTATAGGGAAAGAGCTTCAAACTCCCTTCTAGCCACACTCCAAGCATATCAATATCTCATGGTCTACATGGGAATATTCATTAGAATTCTAGGGTTTTCCAATGACCGCAGCATCCCAGGATTCTAGAATCCCGCCAGCCTATCAATATAGACAGCATTGCAGGCTATACATTTGAGTAAACAAGCTAAACAAGCCTGACGAAGTCAAGAAAAAAGCCTGGGAAGTCGAACAATTGTGAAAGAGTCTAAAAGGGGGACTATATGAGGCCGAGAGTCATTCAAGTCCTCGTACATACTCAAGAAAGTCCATAAGGATTCCTTTTCCGCATTTCAAAGGCTATACTACATAGTATGTTGAGCGATCAGTCTTCAATTTGAAGTTCCGGGAATCAAAACGGACTAGCCTAAACCTAGCGGTATTGGCCACAATTTTTCAATGTCCGATATGCTGGGTATCAAGCAATGGCAAAGCGGACAGCCATTGAAGAGTCGAGTCAGATGATAACTATGCTGAATCGCTTCCTTACAGGGCTGAGGGGGGCTGGCCACAACAGTATGTAAATAGGAATGGTGTGGCTAGGGGATCTCAAGGGATAACCAAATTAAAAATAACGACCATGCGAGCAAAACCAGGAATGGAATGGAATGGATAAGCAGCACGAGATGGAGAATGAGGATCGAATGTGATCTGAGATATGATTCGGTCGCACACTCAGGAACCGAGGGAAAGCCGGGAGCACCGGAGATTAGGCGTGCAGGGGACGGGGCAAATAAGAAGATGGTGAAACCGAAATGGAGTCTGTGCCCCGCGCATTTTAGCGAAGACACGAGATTGGGGGCGGAGTAGGACAACATTGATTGATCTCTACGATTATGTATGTACTGTACTATATCCATGGGCAAATGTAATTCTAGAATTTGAGGGATGATCTGGGAAAATCAGTGATATATACAATTCAACCAGAATATTCCCAGATCATCCCTCTTCTATACCCATTTGAGACCATTTGATATCCAATTTTCAGACTGGATGAACCCTGGAAAACAAAACAGAGGAACGCCCAACCGGCGGGTCTCGCCCATTTCGTATTGTGACCCTCATTTGATGTATGATAATTACCAGGTACCGTAATATATTCAACCACCCCCGATGCTTGTTGGCCCCGATCTTCTCCCGATATGGCTAGATTTTGTAACTTATGTACAGCCCAATACCGGACCAGGGTCTCCTTCCCCCATCACATTTGGTCATCCGCAGTTCCTCAGGGCTACCGGGGCTGACTTCTCTCTCTCTCTCTCTCTCTTCTTCTGCCTTGTTCTTTTCTTCTTTTCTCTCAATCTTCACTCATTCCTTTTACGGCCTGGAAGTCGTTGTCCCTTCTTTTTTTCTATTCTCTTGAGATTGGTTGTATCGGGCCGTGCTCGATCTCCCAGTTGTCCATTCTTTCTATCCACATTCCACATAACGCGATTGTGGGCTTAGTTACTTTGACTTACCAAGGACGCGCTATTCGGAATCGCCCGACTCGCGTTGGAATTCTGGCTAGGTCCCAGGTTCCTTTATTGTCTTTAGAAGCAACCTATTGCTTCAACAACACCCGGTTGCTTCTAGATTACTCCGGCGATATCAAGAAGAACCAAATCCTTCATCATGGTGCACGGGCATGCACATCATAACATCCACCGGCCCGCGCAGCTCCTGGCGGACCGGGACCTGGAAGGACGAGACTTAGGAGATGATATCGTCTACGTCTACAAGACCGTGGCGCAGGACTTTGAAGGGGCCATAGGCGGTTTTAAGACTATGATGAACGGCGGCGGCAACAACGACAATAACGACAAGGATACGGCAACTGCCACAAACGACAAGCCTCATATGGGTGTTGGTGCTGCTGTAGCCGCCACTAAGTCTAGTGACTCCGACGATGAAAAAACTACTGAAACAGTCAAGCCAACCGCAAAGGAGACCAAGCATACCGAGAATGACAATACCACCAAGGAAACCGAAAAGACTACCGAGGAAAAGACAACCGCTAAGGAGCCTAAAACCACCAAGGCAGAGGTCACTAAAACAGAACCCACCAAGGCAGAAGTTACCAAGACCACTGAGCAGGAATCTGCTACCAAGACTAATGCCGAGCACAAGACGGCCTCTTCCTTTATCACTTCAGCTAGCACCACAGCAGACTCGAGTAAGGATCTCAATGCCTTGGCTGCTACATCAACCAGCTCGCCTACCAACTCCGTCGCGTCTGCTTCATCTACTGCCAGTGCTGCATCCTCCAGTATGTCCTCTGGTGCCAAAGCAGGTGTGGCCATTGGTGTCATCTTAGGTGTTGGTGTCATTGCTGCCCTGATCTTCTTCTTTATCCGCAAGAAGAAGAATCAGAACAAGCAGTTGGCTGAAGACATGGACGAAAAGGCATTCAGCCTCCCTCCTCCGCCTCCTGTCAAGCCATCAACTCCTTCAACACCTCCGGTCCTGAATGTTCGACCTGTTACTCAATTCGCACCTGATCTGAGCAACGGTGCCTCCTTCAACCCAGCTACTGCCGCCGCAGCCGGTGCAGCTGTCGGTGCTGGTGCTGGTGCAGGTGCAGGCGCGGCTAACTCGCGTAACTTGACTGGCAACTCGCCTCCTCCCACTCCACCCAAGTCTGCTGCTAGCAGTGGCCAAAATCCCTTTCAGGACCCTGTAAATCCTTTCAGCCCCGTGGATCAATCCCCTACTGCTGGTCCATCTGGCCCTGCTCCTATTGGGGCTGAAGGTGCCGCGGCCGCCGGTACTGTCGGTGCGATTGGTGCTGCCGGTGCCGTTGCATCACAAGGATCTTCTGAGCAGCAGGCAAATCGACACGTTTCGGCTGATTCAGACACTCACTCGGTCCCTGGTTCCTCTCCAAGCCCAGTGAGTGCTACTGGGGAGTCAATCTCACCGGCTGCCGCCATGGCAGCCGGTGGAGCTGCCGTGGCCGGTGCTGCTGCTGCGGCAGGCTCAGAAGCCGGTCCTGGGCCAAACAATGTTCACCGTGTGCAGATGGACTTCAATCCTTCGGCAGAAGACGAGCTCCCGCTCCGGGTTGGTACTCTGGTCCGTATGCTTCATGAATATGATGATGGATGGGTGAGTATCCCCTATTTTTGATACCGATTCTGAGAAAAAGGCAGATTACTGACATATTCCGCAGGCTCTCTGCGTGCGTCTTGATCGCTCTCAGCAAGGAGTGGCACCGCGGTCCTGCCTTTCGGCACACCCTGTGAAGCCACGCCCACGACCCCCACCGGGTGCGGGACCTGGTGCTCGTGGCCCACCGATGGGTCCCAACGGCCGTATGCCACCCCCGGGTCGATTCTACCCCGGAGATGCACGCCCTAGATCTCCTGGTGGCCCTGGAATGGCTGGACCACCTCCGCGTCCCTACCCAGGTCGCCCCATGTCTCCAGCCGGATTTCCCGGACCTCGCTCAATGTCCCCAGGCCCACGAGCAATGTCCCCGGGCCCGCGATCAATGTCTCCTGGACCTGGACGTCCCGACCCACGTTCCATGTCACCTGGCCCTGCAGGCCGACCAGTACCTCGTTCTATGAGCCCCGGCCCTTATGGCCCTCCGGGTATGCAGCGTCCAGCCATGCCTGCCGCTCAACGTCAGCGAAGCAACAGTGCCGGTAACATTTCTCCTCCTAATATGGGTGCTACCCTCCCTCCAAAGCCCAGTCCACTCGCTGCTGAGCCTCCCGCCCCAGCCCCAACGGGTCAACTCCCTGCTATTCCAACCTCCCAACCTCCCTCGAGCTCGCCCCCTCCAAGCTCGCCCCAGGGGTCCATCAGCAGAAAGCCCGTTGCTGCTCAAGACGCTTAGACGTGCACCTCGTGAATGAGCACTCCCTACAGAACATAGACATCGCCCTGTCTTGACAATTCTCCCCTCTGGATAGAAACAAGACTACCCAGTACGACTCCGTGACGAACAACTTCCTATCCTTTACATACCACTGTCGGTTTCCCGTTTCTCAATATCCCTCGATGCTTTCACATTTGTCTTTTAATCCGCTGCTTACGCCTTTTGGACACTGTTCAATTACGTCTGGGCCGATTTCACCTACCAAGCGCGATTGTTATATTTACTTACCCTGATCCCCTTTCATTTCTACCACGGAAGAAACTAATCATCTTCCCATTTTTTACGGATGGACCGTTGCGAACGACTCGGTGATGAGTTTAAATACCCTGGAACCTGTAACATTTATATGGAGGATCTGCAAGTCTATATCTACTAGATACTTATCTAAATCCCACTATTTATTTGTGAAAAGCGAGTTCATGCTGCTCCAAATAGTATCATGAGAAATTGATATTGAGATTGAGTGATCTATGCATAATGTAGTATTCTATGACTGAGTAAATCCCGAAACAACCCATGGCGGGTGCATGTACATTTTTGCAGGCGATTCGATCGCCCATGCTTCATAAAATGCCGTTTCATCGCTAGTATTTAGAGTTAAAGATGAGGCACCTTGCCGCTTGCCAGAAGCAGGTTCACAATGCTCATAATTCCTTCACCGAGAATCAAACCCGATGCCAAAACAACAATAGTCGAAGAGGCCGCATCCGCCTTCTCGGCAGCTTGTTCAGGGGAATCTGTCTGACCTTGCGCGGATTCTCGCCCATGCGCAGCCGATGTGCCAGCACCAACTGCAGATGCATTGGAGGGACGATTATCTGGTGCTGAGTTCTTTCTTGCCCACCACCAGGCAATGATGCCGCCGATGGCTCGCGCAAGAGTGAAAGAGGGCACATTGAATATGCCTACAGCAACGGCGATACCGCCTGGAATCCAAGATTTCCAAGCGGGTGGTTGGCCATTTCTTGCGAAAGAAGGGGAACCGGCGGCAATACGTATGCCGGTGAGGATCACCCAGATAAATCCTGCTATAAAAGATGCCTGCCATGCCATATCAGGAAGACCTTGGCCTGTCACGAGACGCGCAGTGAAGATCCATACGTAGGCCGTAGGAACTTGGAACATTTCTCCCGGGATCTCGTAGACATTAACGTACATTTTGTACACGGCGGCGGATAGGACGGCACCGATAAGGCTGCCGATCATTTGGCCGTAGAATTGGGCTTTGGGACTCGCACCGAGGAGGTGGCCTGTCTTGAGGTCTTGCATCATGTCACCGGCTTGGAGGGCGCCGGACTCGGAGACAGCACCAGCGAGTAGGTTTGTTACTAGTGCAGTTCGCCGGGAGAAGTGGGATGCGGGTGTGACGAGGGAGAAAAGAAGTTGGGTTAGTTTGCTGATGCCGGATACTGGGTTTAGGTCTGTTTCTCCGAGGGCTCGGACGCCCATTATAGATAGGAGAACAGCGAGGAGGGTGGCTAGAGTTGATAGCCACGGGGAAATGATGTCGCCGAAAACGTAGTGCATGCATACCACGTTCAAGATTAGGGTAAGTGGAAGTAGGGTCATGGCCGTACGATTGGAAATTAACTGCGAGGGAGGTGCGTCCTGATCTTCTATAAGGAAGTGATTGTGGATATCGGGGTCCATTTCATGATCTTCCAATCGTAGTGGCTCCGAGTCATCTGAATTCACCGAGGAGTAATCGATGTAAGAATGCTGACCTGAGCTCGAAAGTCGAAGGGCAATCCATCGAGCGAGACGAGTTGAGCGGAGCTTGGCCAGCCATTCGGGGGCACGATTGATCAAGGGTTTCGCAACAAGCCACCCAAGACTTACTAGAGAATCGGCAAGCATGATAGCCAAAGAGACCCAAACGATCCAGGCTTTACTTCCGTCTTCCCAGCTATCTACAGGGCCAGGTGCCCACCCACGAGCCTTGGCCAATGGTGAGAGAACTCCCCAGCCAAGAACAGCTCCAAATAGCATGTGCATGCATGTTGAGGGTCCCATGATTATACCCTGGCCAATGTAGGCCGGTGATGGGTTGAGGGTCCATAACCAAGTATGCGCGATGCCCACCCCGAATATTGGTAGATCATGTACCAGGGGAACGAAATAAGAGAATAATGTCTGGCTTAGTTAGCTTCAAGAATCTCAGATCAATACAGTTAGATCTCACATAGACACCAGATACAACAAATGCGCCGATCAAGAGGCGCATCTTGGATCGCCAATCCTTTTTATCCTCTGTTTGGTCCTCCGTGTCGGTATTCTTCAGTAAAAGACCCTGCTCCTCTTCTCCTTGTTGTTGTCCATTCACTCTTCTTTGTCCGTCTAACCCATCGCTGCGATATGTGTCCGGCGTAGGGGTCTTCTCATCCTTCCCCGCACCGTGAAGGACCCGAAGCATCAGAGCCGAGGCGGTACCACTAGGAAAACGCAGCTTCTCTTTAACTATAACCTCCTTTCGAAGTGGAACGGCAAATACTACACCAAATAGACACACGCCGAGACTCCATATGACCAATTTCCAGAACCCTAGCTTTAAGGGTCCGCCTTCGCCTTCCCCGCCATCTCCGGCCGGTCCGTCTTCGCCATCTTTCAGCAGGAATTCAAGGGCAGGAATCACACCCACAAATCCACAGCCTAAAGGCATAGTTCCTACTGCACCCGCCACAGTCTGAATTAGGACGTTCTCGACCGGCGTGAACGGGAAAGATAGGTACTTGGTCAAGACCTTGAAAACCGAGAATCCGATCAATGCCGAGGGCATGGCCATCGTACTGATCCATCCTGTCTGTAGACCAAAATATGTGTTCGAGAATGTAATCAGAGCACCGATTATAATGCCGACGAGTAATGAGCGGGGTGTGAAGCTCTGCGCAGTTGGAGCTGGAGATCCTGGACTCGGTGGTACGTCGTCGAAGGGTTCCTCTGGTCGGTCTGGAAATGACGATCGACCATATGTGCGATGCCCGGGCTCGGAGGCATCGCCTGCCATTTTGAGTGTCTGGTAATTCATCGGTCGAGCAGGCGTGTCATAGAGGATGTTCTGATGTCGGGGGAAATGGGGAATATCCGCTTGGGTAAGCTTTTGTGGTCGACCAATGGGAGTCGTCGATGATTGAAAGTCAGCGATAAGATCACCTGACGTCATTCTAGGTACGGCAGACCATAATTATTCTATGTGGAATATTGCCATTTATACTTGTCAGTATAGAGACTGGTGGGTCAACATGTTACACTTGCTATTACTATGATGAAGATAACTATTTCAAAGCGACTCATATCCTAATACTCGATTTGCCGTGGATCGTCTTTCGAATGGCGGCCTTGGATAAACCAAAGATCTTGATACTATTGTTGCTTTGCAGAAGTCCATGTATTCGACGCATGGACATAATATTCTAAAAAGGCACAAATCCCCCCTGGCTTAACTAGTACCATAAAGGACCCGTATGCTTTAAATTGGTATGTCTTAGTTACCTACAGTGTTGTAACATTAGTTTGAAACTACTATTCTTTCTGCCGTTCTTTCTACTACCTCCGAGCCCTCGGAATGATAGTAGAAATGAGAAGCCGTAGGTCAAAGCGGTCAGCAGGTAGTCTCAAACTTATGTTATGCCACTGAGTGAAAGATGTATTGTTTTTTTTTTTTTCGCCCTCTCTTTCTTTTTTCCTTCCCTCGTCGCCTTAGATTATTGATCAGCAAATAGCTTCAAATACCTCCCTGGTCTGGCGAATATATCTTCGCCTGAACCACCTCCATATACGGCGCTTCTGAATGGCTTCATGTGCGATTGAATACTTTCCATCTGGCAGGCCCCACTTGGTTTTTACTTTGGATGCGCCAGGCAAATCCAGCAAGTCCTTCCCGAACCACCGAAATGAGTCAATAACAAAAAAATGTTACTAACTGATACAACTTTTAGGGGCCCCCGCAACAAATTTTGATGAGAAGTCAGGTGTCTTACTTCCCTAAGGCTCCTGTCCCTTGTATATTGCCTCTTGAACAAGTCTAACTACTCTTCTTCGAGACTCATACCAACACTGTCAAATCATGACCATCGAAAGCAGTGGGCCCACAATTCAGACGGCGCTTTTCACATCTGCCGAACTACTTTCACAGCCATGGATTTCTGGCCTAACTCAAATGGTCAACGCCAGTTACTTGGTAATGGACAAAGAAAAAATTAAGTTCTCAGAGAACAAAATCCGACTGCGCTCTGATTCTGAGCTCACTGAAGAGCTAGGCCCAAACGGATTTACAGCAGTTGCGTTCGTGTCTAGTGAGCCCGGATGTCTCGAGATAGTCGGCACAGCCAGCATGAAGCCCTGGAAAGACGATGGGCTATGGCGACCCTACGATGAAGAAGAATCAAGTGATAGTTCGGGCGAGGACACTCTCAATGAAAAAGTGGACCGCATTTTCCAAAAACATGCTTGTCCTGGAGATTATGAGCTTGCTGTCGTCGCTCTTCCGCCAGGCCCTCGATTCCGCGGGAAAGGATTGGCGGGACGTCTGATTCAAATTTGCGAGGACGAACTTCTACGACGTCACAGCCAAGGCCTCAAGAAGGGCTTACCAGCTCGAATTATGATCCGAGTAGCAAAGGAAAATGCCGGCGAATATTGGTTAAAGCAGGGATTCAAGGTGGTTGGAAGCCAACGCTGCCCAAAGGGATTCTGGGATGCAGCGGAAGAATTTACCATGTGGGCAATGCTCCGTGAATTGAGTCCAAAGTGATTCATGTACATTAACGTCATGACTATATGAAATGTGACCATTTGATATATAAAAGATATATAATAGAACACTGCGAGCACGAGCTGAATTTCCTACTACGTTGAACGATGTACTTCATTTAGAACCATTCTGCTTGGCAGCCCTCGGAGTCCCTACCACATTGCCTCCAGGCTCTAGAACTCCGGTCCGATCAATAAGTGCCCGCGCCCGAATATACGGGTCCAATCTCCAGTAGTTCTGTCTGAACTCCTCGATGACTTTATTCCGGCGATCCTTTAATTCTGCCACGTTGTTGGCGTCCTGTTTACCTTGGGCATACGTAGTTGCCGAGATCCATGCAGCCGTTGCTGCGAGCATTTTGATACCGATCATCAATCTCTCATACAAGATCTCGTCACCAGCTGATTTATCTTTCATTATCTCGTTCTCATCCTCTTTGGGCTCAACATATTTATATTCCCAGTTTTCATCGCCCGCAAGTTCCTTGGGGATCTGATCACGGGAGATATACTTGTCCAGGTCCTTAACGGACTTTGTGAAGTGCACTTTAGAGGCAACGACTGGATCCATCCAGCCGTGGATGAGTTTCCAGATTCCTTGAAGTTGGTTATGTGAGCCTTTGGCCATGATCTGATTCCAAGAAAAACGTTTAACTTACCAGAGAATATCCAGGGAGCATTATGAATTAACAGCTGGCCTAGTGATTCCGGATAGTTTGCTTCAAAGCACTTGATAATGAACTTCACGGGTTGATACTCCTGCCGAGAACGGTCAGTCCAGCACATTCTGCCTTTGCCATACTAGGAGATCAAACCATGTTTGACAAGCCAAATCCTGTCATATCGAACACGATCGTCTAAAATGTGTCAGAAATGGGTCATACGGACTTGGATCTGCTGAAATCATACCCCTGTTTCAACTGGAGGAGTCACAATAAGTCGAGTTGACTCAATTACATGAACAATGTATCTTTCTAAAACCTCTTCGCTTTGAGCTCCGGGCTTATGAATCTTGACTCGAACATAGTTGATCGGCCTTCCTTGTCGGTCGAAGCCATGTAAAAAGCTTTTACCAGTCTTCAACTGCGCAATGAAGTCATTGCCTTCTTTCTTCTCTTTTGCAGAAAGCTTGTTGTTCCGAGATTGCTCTAAGGCATATAATTCGCCCTTGGGAAGGATATCATCATCGACCTCCATTTGTTTTCTCCAAAGGATGTTGGTTGCCAGCATTGTGAAAGCCTTACCAACATCCCATTTCCTGGCTCGCAAGAATCGAAGCAGTAAGCTGTCGGGATTCTCTTGTTTGGCCATCTTTAGGATAGCAAAGCACATCTCCTCGGGAGTCATTTTTGCCAGTATACTCTCCATCGACTTGATTTCCGAGTCGGTGACACCTGACTTGCGTAGTTGATCAAATACAACAGAAAAATGCTCTGGTGTGACTTTTCGGCTAGCTAGCTCTTTTCTGACATTCTTTTCAGCGTCGCCGTTGCTCATGAGATCATCCACCTTATCGAGTGACTGCTTCTCTTTGTTTCCACCATCACCATTTGTCTCTTCTGGAGCACTGGAACCATTAGTTGCTCCATTGGTATGCTTAGCATCCTCAGCAGTATTTTTCTCGTTTGACTGGTGCGTATCGACAGTATCCTCTCCTTTAAGGGCACTGAGAATTGAATCGACCGTTGGCTCCTTGATCTTTTCGAAGACTTCAAATATCTTGCTTGGTGAGCCCTTGGGAAGTGGCACGTCGTATATCTTCGAAAGGACGGATGAGATAGAAGTGAAAAGAATAATCCATAGTTCACGCAATTTGGTTTCCTGTTCGGGTGTCAGGTTTCCGACATACCCGGTCGACAAATCGGGCACGGTCATGGTGAATATCTGATATAGGTCGGTGAGAAATGTAGGAATTCCGTCTCGAATTTTTTGATTGTCATCAAAAAAAAAGTTATATACGCCCTCGAGTGCCCCAAATTTGAGTTAAAATTGGACTTTGTTTCATACTTGAGTGCCCGGCCCACATGAACAAGATGGCCTCAAATTAGGGCTGCCTCGGTCAGCCCCTCTTGGTCAAGATCACAGGGGTGCGGGACCTTGCTACCTCGGTGACGGCGCCGGCAGATCATCTGTCAGTAACGTGGAATTGTTCAAACAGGCCTCGCTGGAACCAGTGAATACGAATCCAATGATATTGTCGACCCCTTGTGGTTCCCCAGGGTGGAGAGCCCCATTGTTTGGGTGCGGGGATGGCGAGGAAATTATGATGTTGTGACGATGATCTCTCAACATCAAACAAGTGCACTGACTCCATTGCACGTGGATTGAATATTCTTGGAATTGAAGTTTTCTGTATGATGATTATTGGAAATAATGTCTCAGTGTTGGATAGAGGTCCTAACGATACCGAGGCCAGGCCAAAAAGCATGGCTGGCTTTTGTAAGGCGACAGCGGACGATGTGATTTCGCACTTCTAAGGACTTCTTTTTCGTCAATGTTTCAGAGGCTAGCCTGTGGTCAAATAACCTTGAATTCATGTGCGATCCCCTGAAACTGAGTGCTCAGATAAGAAGAACTCACATAGCGGACCTTTAATCGCAACTGAATCGGGGTAGGTTGTAGTTAAAAAATCGCACAAAAGCATCAAGAGTATTTATCTACAAGAAGAGCGTCGGTAGTTTGAGTCCCTATTGAACTGCCTCGATGACATTATCACGGTCAAGCCTGGGGGCAGAGAATTGTAAGTCCAAAGTCCTCGATTATGTTGCTGATAGACATGGGGACCAGAGCAAAGTGATGATAGTCTTGTTTTACACGTCTAACGACAACAAGGAAAGATGTCTCAGATGAAGTGATACTATCTATATCGAATTTTGATCTTCTTGAATCAAGGTAGCTTTGAAATGTTGAATATCTTAACCATCATGAACACCAAATCTTGTATTTTTCCAGAAGTGCCAGTAACTCAAACCATATGCCCCATGAGGAATCGTATAATAAGCAGATTAGTAGTTAGAGAAGGAAAGTTTGGGCCTTAGTCTCAAGGGACTGTCGAAACATACAGTAAGCACTCATAGTCTGAAATCAGTTGTTTCTCCCCAATTGCAAAGTAGTCATCCACGGGTTTTAAAGGGCATAATTCTGATACAATGTGCAATGCTGGTAAATATTGATATATTGCTGGGATACTGCTTATCCATACTTGAAGGTGATACACACAAGTACTGTTCGTAGGTACGAACAGTGCTTGTATGTCCATTGGCATAGATATGCCACTGGCTACTATCAATAAGACGATTTTATTCCCAGCTGGGAACAGCTGTAATTGATCTTTTTGCTGCTAAATTATAAGAATTATGATACTTCGTATCCACTGAATATGGCTAGCTGAGTAGAAAGTATTATCTAGATCCTAACTCAGTCCATGTGGGTAGTATTCTGTTCCATATAGAGAAAAAGAAGTTTAATATCTTGTATACATGGATGGAATGGAGATGGAAGTTTCAGTAATTACTATTAGCAGGATAAAGAAGCAATACCATAGGATATATACTTGCTAAACTTATAATCGACCTCGATTATTCTAGGGTAGGATCTCATCCCGATGAGGATCCCACACTAGTATATATGGAGGGCTAGTGGCCGTTACTAAATCTACTACAAGTACCTGATCCTTAGATCGACACCTGCTTCCCAACTAGGGAAGTCCACACGCTATGGACTACTCGACAGACAGACTCGCCCTCCATACCCAAAATGGTAAGCTGTACGCAACTTCGGGGCATGTGAATGCTCTCTTGTCCCGCTTCGCGTATTTTAGGTTATAACATTATTACCAACCGCGATTGGATCTGAATCTGTTGGGACACGCTAATGATATTCCCCGCATTTTGGATCGACCATTCAAGATGTTCTTCATGTGAGTCTGAGGTTATTAGTCTGTTCAATCTATATACTGACAATCAGTGACACATCGATTTCCAACCTTGAACGGTTCAAAATTTTGTAGGATAGCATCTCCAGGCAGAATCTATATCTCTTCTATTCGAAAACTCAAAATGCAGAAAACATCATAACGTTGTAGTGGCATGTGAGCGAGACAGATATATGTACAATTTTAAGTATATGTTTCCTCGCCGTGACTGTTATAAATAACTTCATTTTCAATTTACTCCAAATACCTATTTGGCATTCAATTTGGCCTCAGTACAGTTTGAAATATACTTGAACTCCCAATCTGGGCAAATAAGAAATCACATTCTACTACAACCTAGGGTACTATAATCCCCAACCTGGGAAGCCCGAACTTGAAGTTTGCAGTCTCATCATGTATTCTTCAAAAGAGCTCCTGGCTCTCCTTATTCCTTCTACCGTCGTCGAGACACTCCTCGTAATGGCCACTGGTATTACCACGGAGCGACCAGCTACCATTTTTCTTTGGGCATTGTCGGTGAACTTTGCATTGATGTTCATATGGAATGTCTTCATATGGCCATTCTTTTTCAATCCATTGAGACACTTGCCAACCGTGCACGTATGTCAAGAAACAGAAAAGCATAACTCCTAGTCCTCGATATGACAGCTTACGATTGTTTCCCAGGGCCCATTGATAGGTGCGAAAGTGTTTTTGCGTCACCCGCGTGGCAAGATAGCAGTTGACTGGCTCCGAACTATACCAAACGAGGGCCTTATACATTTTCGGGAAGTCTTGAATCTTAGTTTCCTGGTAGCCACAAACCACAGAGCACTTATGGACGTCCTACATACGAATAGCTACGATTTTGTGAAACCCCCGGGCGGCCGGGCTTTCCTTGCTCGCGGTCTTGGATACGGCCTTATTCTTTCTGAGGGAGATGCCCACCGCGCACAGCGCAAGGCTGTTACCCCGGCTTTTACTATCAAAAACATTCGCAGCATGTACCCGTTGATGTGGAGTAAGACTCAGCTTTTCCTCACCCAGTTGGAAAAGGCAATCAAGTTTGACCCTGCTCCCGGCGAGAAGTCAGGACAGGCTGGGTTTATTGAAATTGGAGGATGGGCTAAGTAAGTAGATTCCAATCTTGTCCAGAAAAGTGCCTCGCTAACAAGTATATCGCTTCAATCTAGCCGCTTGACTTTGGACATCATTGGCCCTGCAGCTATTGGGCGAGACTTTCAGTCACTTGAAAATGAGAACGATCCTGTTTCACAGAACTATACAGCCATTTTGAAGCCTTCGGCCGACTTGCTGCTTCTATTCGCATTCTCTCTTATACTCCCCCAATGGCTTGTGAAAAGTATTCCATGCAAAGCCAATATCGTGCTTCCGCGCAAGGTGGGCTATCTAAGAGCAGTATTCCATGATATTCTTCACGAGAAGAGAAAGCAGCTTGCCTCGGAAAAGGATCAAGACAAGAATATTGAAGGTGACATCTTGGGCACAATGATGCGAGGAGGGGAGTTTACTGATGACGAATTGGTTGACCAAATGCTTACCATTCTGGCAGCTGGGGTAAGTCGTACATGGGACTTCTGAGCCCCATGCTGTTCATTGGTTGAGATAATTCGAGTAACTAATGTCTCCCTCACAGCATGAAACAACAGCTGGCGCTCTCACTTGGTGCTGCTATCACCTTAGTATAGAGCCGCAAATTCAGGACAAGCTCCGACAAGAGATACATGAAACAATCCCTTCTCCCGACGCTTCTATCTCCTGGCAAGATCTTGAAGCAATGCCTTATCTCAATGGCGTGTGTCAAGAAGTCCTACGTCTCTACCCAACAGTCCCCATGACCGGTCGTGAAGCTATCAGAGAGACCACTATCGCCGGCAAGAAAATACCAAAGGGTACTACAGTCGCTCTATGCCCCCAAGCCGTCAACCGTAGCTACGAGTTTTGGGGAGAAAACGCAGATCAATTCCTCCCAGAGCGATGGATCGACACAGACCCCGAGACTGGAAAGCGATCGCCCAATAAACACGGTGGTGCATCTACGAACTTCGCCCAAATTACATTCCTTCATGGGCCACGCGCGTGCATCGGGAAGGATTTTGCCAAGGCAGAATTCCGATGTGCGGTTGCTGGTCTTTTTGGCAAGTTCGAGCTTCAATTGAAGGATCCTGAACAGAAAATTACCTTTGGAGGAACACTGACGAGTCAGCCAATCGAGGGTATGCATTTGAAGCTAAACAAGATTGAAGGCTGGGGAGTATAATGTTATGACTTCACGGTTAATTAGATGGGCGTGGATTGATATGCAATTCTGGCATTGTCCATGCGATTTAGCTTACTACAGTCATACCCATGACTGCATAGCAGGTGCTAGTTAGTAGTGTAATCGAATTTGGAACATTTCCACTTCAGTTTGGTCTATTTTCCTTGATACCGACCTACTCGATCGGTATCAAGGAAGATAGAAGTAGATCTACCAAAAATTAAGGAAATGTTTGTTCAAAGAATTGTAGCGATCTTGGAGTCTATAAGCAGTGACATTCACTTGAGCCTATGAAACATACTACCTAGTACGTTGACATAGATAGTATTTATGCATTGACTGTTCGAAGCTTCCAAGCTTCAGGTTGAATTTTGGGATGAAGACTCTAGTCGGAGATATTGTATCACCAGCTTCATCTTGGAAAGAAAGACCCCCCCCCTCTTCCCGAGAGCTTTTAGAAATTTCCTTTTCTTAAAATTGTTAATCAATTTCGAAAGTCAGTACGACTGTATGGAATCAACAGTGGAAATATTGGATCATGGAATGGTTTATTCAAAACAGAGGCAGAGGACTGGCAATGGTCGACAAGAACTGGAGAATCCTAGTGCTAAGCCGCAAGTCCGTTTATCACGACCGTTTTGAAACCTAAACTGTAGATTATTGAACATTTAGTCCAACTTGTTTGAAAAAGAAACACCCTTTCATTGTTCCGAAGATCGAAAAGCAATTTCAAATTGCTTTTATGCCATTCACATAAATTTGGGAATAGTCATACTCTTATTTGATCCTCGAATCTATGTCAGACTAGCCTGAAGCAGTAATATTGTTGACGGTGTGATGCAAGGGGTTTCTACATCTGTAGTATATCACATCCAGCACCTGCGCTTCCTCAAGTTCAAAGACAACTCCCAGTCTGACTGGTCCCTTTGCTTTGACCAATAATTACGGTTACTGTATTCTTGAAATATTCACCAGGGGAGGGCTATTTGATGGACAAATTGCCCAAAGGAGTATGATGAGCAGGGCAGAGTATGCCCACTGCGACCCTGGCCAGTCCTGCATTGGCTGTCCCTTGATGAAGTTCCATTCCACAACCTTGAAAGACTGGCTTGACTGCTTCTCCGAGGCTCGAGCATTCCAAGCCTTTGCTAACCTCCCTATCTAACGCCTACATTCCAAGCTCCCGCCAAGCGGATGTCCCTTGTGTTTACTTCGAGCGCATGTCTTCGCGTGCCAGAATGCGTTGAAGGAGTTTACTCCAGAGACTACTTAAATTCCGTGGGCTTGGGGGAGCTTTCGAAACATCTTTTCCGACGCCATCCACTCTTTTGACACCAACCAAGTGCCGGTCCTTTCAACGCCTCCGCAGGAGCTGTCATTCATTCTCTCAATTTTCAATAATGTTCTTCTCCAAGGTCAGCAACAAGGAACACTTTGGATAAATTTTGACCGATTCTAACTCAAAATAGACTATCGCCTCCGTGGCTGCCCTGGCCATCGGTGCCCAAGCTGCTATGCCAGTTGCAAGCGTTGAATTCCAGTCTTGGGAGACCTGCGATGTTGGCGCCCCAGCTATCGGCGAGCCCAAGTTCACGGAAGCCGTGACTGCTACCCCGGTCACTTGTGACAAGGCCACTGTCAACCGCCAGTGGGATATCGACAACTACTCCTTCAAGGCCCATCTCGACACCAAGGATGCTCTGCTCTGCAGTGGTGTGACCATCTGGAACAACGATGACTGCTCTGGCCGACCCGTCACTTTCTTGCCCTTCGAGGGCGGGCCTATTGCCCAAGGCCAATGCTTGCCTGACATCCTGGACCCCGGATATGTTTCCTTCAAGCTGGAATGCTTCGGTGGATTCGGTGGCCCCGAGGGAGGTCCTTAAACTTTTTTTTGCTTTCCCTTTCCAGGCAGATCAGAGACATGACTCCTTTCGTATCCTGTTCCATGAATATCATGTAATCATACCATCAATTTTAATCCCAGAGACGGGTATTCTCTCGACGTTGAGTGGTGCAAGTTGTGATTGGCATGATGTTTCATGTCAGTAGTTATCTATAGTCACCTACATTGAAGTATATTGAAGATGATATGAAGCGTGCACGAATGTAGATTGCAGTTCGCTTCTTGTTTCCTCCATGTAACTTCAATTGCTCAACTTGAGGTAAAGGCTAAAACATTGGAGGAGTTTAATGGGTACATCATATTATGCATAATCTAATCTGTGTAGATAAGACGCGTGACTCGGATCTACGACACCATCTAAGTTGGTCTTCATGTCTCATGTAGAAAGGCCAATATTGTGAGAAAGCATACAAGCACTGATTTACTCTTACGCGCTTTTGATGATAGTTGTTTAGTAGGAGTACTCGAGCATTCAAAAGTTAGTACTAGATTGGGTGATTCATTGGCTAGTAATCAAAACGTAGTATAGTATGCATGTTGGATAACTCGTGATTGGTTAGGGAATTGATAAGCTGGGCGATGATTTCTATGAGAATTGGAAACATATCAATACCAACTGACAAACTCTTATTATCCTTTATCTCTATCTCTAATCTAATTATAGATCGCATTTCTATATTCGCAGAAGCAGGTAATCCTTGGCTTTTTCTCCGCCTCTCCGCTCCGCCCCGCACCTTCTTTTCTCCCCGCAAGCTCGACGTGTCACGCAAGCAAAACGTCTTTCTCGCATCGATCCTCCTCCACCCCACCACACCGCAGTATCTCCACTGGATGATCATCGTTGATTCTGCAGCTTTCAAGGTTATTGCAACTTTACTTCCATCTTCCCGGTGATCATGGCGGGTCAGTCGGATACCCCCAGACGGATGATCCCGTGGTTGTATGATATGGTCTTATGGTTGTTCACCTGGGCCCTCGATCTCTTCTTCCGGGAGATCTACCCTCGTGGTGCCTGGCGGATTCCAGAAAAAGGCCCTGTCCTTATTGTTGCCGCCCCTCATGCAAATCAATTCGTCGATTCGGCGATTCTGATGCATTTGCTCAAATCGCAGGCGAAGCGACGTGTATCATTTTTGATTGCGCAAAAATCCATGAATGAACCTTATATCGGAACCCTCGCATCATTCATGGGAGCTCTTCCTGTTGTTAGATCTATGGATCTCGCTAAACCGGGAAAGGGGATGATCTCTCTTGCAAACCCGGACATCGACCCGACTCTGGTTACTGGAATTGATACGGATTTCACTCAGCCCGAGTATATGCCTGGTGGTCAAATCACCATCAAAGGCCCCGATGGACCTCAGACTGCCTCAATTGAGGAAATTCTGGGACCAACTTCACTCCGACTCAAAAAGGCTTTCGCCTCCCCGCCTATTAATGAGAAGTCCGGCCAGGGCGCGACATTCAAGATCGCCCCTCATGTTGACCAAAGCCAGATGTTTGACGCCGTCTACAAAGAGCTTCACCAAGGTGGCTGTATCGGTATCTTCCCGGAAGGTGGTAGCCACGATCGCTCCAACTTGCTACCCTTGAAAGCAGGCGCTGCACTTATGTCTCTTGGCGCATTGGCTCAGGATCCCAACTGTGGCTTATCGATTGTCCCATGTGGAATGAATTACTTCCATGCACACAAATTCCGCTCACGTGGTGTCATTGAATTCGGCCGTCCGATTCATGTGCATCCCGACCAGGTGGAGGCTTTCAAGGCTGGAGGGAATAGCAAGCGAAATGCCGTGGGTTCCTTGCTGGAGACCATCTACGAAGGCTTGGAAGCTGTCACTCAAATTAGTCCTGACCATGAAACACTGATCTTGGTTCAATCTACCCGAAAACTTTACAATCCAATCAGCAAGAAAATCCCTCTTCCTCTAGTCATTGAATTCAACCGACGACTGCTGAAGGGGTATGAAAAGTATCATGACGATCCCAGGATCCAAGGACTGAGAAAAGCAGTGAAAGACTACAACAGACGTCTAGAATCGCTTGGAATCAAGGATCATCAGGTTGAGTGGGGTAATGTGGAAGAGAAGCCATGGTGGCTCACCTTCATCACCCTTATCTATCGTCTATGCAAACTAGTAATCTTGAGCGTCGGTGTCCTTCCTGGAGTGCTGCTTTTCTGGCCTGTATTTGTTACAACAAAAGTTATCTCGGAGAAAAAGCGAAGAAAAGCACTGGCTGCTTCAGTTGTCAAGTTGCAAGGTCGTGATGTTGTGGGAACTTGGAAGATCCTCGTCGCTATGGGACTGGCGCCCACTCTGTACGCTTATTACACGATAATCGTTACCTTCTGGCTTCGCTACAATCGCCTTGACGGCTACTATACACATGCAGTGCCGTGGTGGACGGTAGCGAGAACGTATGTTCCTGATTTCGTCCCCCTGTGGGCATTTGCAGTGGGTTTCTTTGTGCAGATGATCTTTGTCAGTTTTGCAGCGCTTCGTTTCGGGGAAATTGGCATGGATATCATTAAATCGCTGATGCCACTGCTCGTGGCTCTGGATCCTCTTGCTTCCTCGTCGCTGGCAGACTTGAGAAACCATCGAGAAGCACTCTCAGAGCAAGTGACTCAGACTATCAACGACCTCGGATTCGGTATACTCCCGGATGTTGATGCTGAAATTCCAACCGATCCCTACAAGGCCGATGCCTATCAGTCTTTCCTCAAGAGCATGCCACCCAGCGAGGCTACAAGTCGGGATCGCAGTCGTAGCAGGTCAACTGGCCCTGGTGCTGCGCCTTTGCTGCAGGGGCTAAGCACCATTAACTCGGAGGGCGACTTGGAAGAGATCGACCGAAAGATCCATACCATCAGAAACAGAGGAAGGCGCTCGAATACGCTCAGTGGGTTTGAGACAGGGGAGTCTATTCTGAAGTATAAGCCTCGGTCTAGGGAAAATTCCGATGCAAAGAAGATGAAATGAGACAGTCCCCTATGGAAATACCAGAAACCTCTCAACAACCTTGTCAATATACCAATGACCTCAGATGATCTTCGATCATTACAATCAGTGACATAACATCTTCATACTTTCTTCTCTTCGGTCGTAGAGACAACAAAATTCAGATAGGCGGTGTCCACCAGCCAACTGACACAATTGCCCCACGATCTGCTTTCCATCTAGTCATCTTAGAGGCGCGCAGCCATGCTCAGGAATGCTCATAACGCGCTTGCATGCCACTTCAAGCAAGCAGAACTCATTCTGCGGATCTCGATCGACATTAAATCGACTATTCAGGCACTGGAATGTACGATCTGGCCTCCCACTGGCGCTTGGACTGATTTTATGACATCCCCCGCCACCAAATATGACGAAAAAGGCCATTCTTACTGTGTTGAGCGTGCTAAACGCGTTTCATCTCCCCACTAACCTCCATGTCTGTCATTCTTACCTGCCATCCGATTATCTCGATCTCAATCAGGGTGGAATGACGGCGTATATAAGGGAAGCAAGAACCGTCTAAGCCGGGACATCATCTCTATCATCAACGATACTATCAATCAATTGATCGGGACCTTCCGACTATAAACCCCACCCTTCAAAGAGGTCGATAAAGTATCTGAATTCTTCGCCATGCATTCCTCCTTGGCAACCCTCTTTCTCCTCTCCACCCCTATCTCAGCCAATACTATTGCTCGGGTCTGGACGCACTTCTATCCCAATTGCCCCGGCGAACCCTTCTCCAACCTCGATACATACGAAAACTATGAAGAAACAGCCCCATCTCAGGATATCACCGTCGGCCGCTGTGCCAATATCGGTGTTCCATCATACGAACACAACCTCGTCAGCGCCATCTCAGTAGATTCAGAACTGATCTCACATGAGAAAGGCCACCCTTACCCACCAGAGGGCGGGCCAAAGTGCAATATCACCGTCCACGAGGTACCCGAATGCATTGATCCACCACTGATCACCCAAGAGCTTCGAAACGGCGTTGAAGTAAGCGACTGCAAGCCTCGACAATTCGCTGCATACAGCGAGGTGTGGCTGAAACTAGTCTGTGAGAGTCAAGGCGCTGAGTCCTTGCAAGAACAAGAAGACGATATCCCCCGTCTTGAAAACACAAATTCAGCTCAAGCTGCGAATAATATCCAAACCCCCGGCTCGAACTCCAACTCGTGGTCTGTTGCGCAGGAGCAACACTCCGAGCGCCGACCTGAAGACGAAAGCCGTGTTAATGAGGCCGGTCATTCTCAGAGTGATCAGGTCGTCCATGATATCATGGAGTTGATGAGGAAGAAGAACCATACGAATATTGTTAATGGGAAGCACAACTCCACGAAGCATTACTTGAATGCTAAGCTGCATCAAAAGAATGCCACCGCCCCTGCGAACCAGACTGTTATGTCGAGGAGGAAGCTTTCTGTGCTGCGCAACCGTAGCACAAAGTTGTATTAAACAGTCTGTGATTATTTGTGAGCGATTTCTTGGACATGGAAAAAAAAAATTGGCTAGTTAGCCCTTATGTAGTATACGAAATGAAAATTGATACCATTCATTCATCCCTTGGAAATTTAGAGAAACCTAGATCCAAAATAACATACAATGTATATTTCCTACTCGCTGTGTAAATGCAAATATACCAGTGACTTGAATACATCAAAAAGAGAAAGCTTTGCACGCTGAGTACAGTATCAAAAACTGATCTCCCCACTGGTCGCCCCTAGAATCCAAAGCTATCCAGCAGCGAATTCGAATCTGGTTCATGAAACATTGTTGGCGGGGGCTTCGGTTTCTGTGCAGCTTTCGGCTGGGAATCATCAATGGCAGAAGAATCTTTCTTATCCGCCGAGCCATCCGCGTTAGAAAGACGGACCGGCATATCAGCGACGACTAAACTACTCCGCCGGCGAAGCAGTTTCCGATAATCAACACCATTCTCATCGGTCTCCGGAGATGGTTGTGAATCTGAGGCGGGAGGTGTGCACAGGAACTCCCAATGGCGTACTAGGTCCAGGGCAAGAAAGTCGCAGCCCATACGGACGTATAACCGGGCATTGCGAAGCACGAATTCCCATTCTTCGCGGGGTCGGACTTGTGAGGCGCCCTTGAGAGTTTGGAGAGTCTTTGCACGAAGCTGATGGTACAAGACTACTAAGGCAGGGTCGTTGGAAAGGTAAGACTTCGACTGAAGTGTGCCTCGGCCGGGACTCCCTGGGGAGGTCTGACTGGATGCGAAAAGTGTTTCTACCGGGGACTGCATGGATATTAGCTAGTGTAAGAACAAAGTATCCGGTGGGTGAGAACTCACAATCAGTGCTCGTACTGCTTTATCTCTCCGTCCGAGCATCCAGAAAGCCCAGGAGGCCATCCAGCGATTACCTTCTGAAGCAGCTTGAGGCAGAAGTTTCTCTTCTAGCAATTCGCGCAGCACAGGCCCATCATCTCCCTCATATGCTCTGGTGATGGCAATGGCAAGTTGGAGATCGCCCATTTGATTTGCGACAACATTAGCAGCATCACGCAGATGATCCGCGAGTAGGAAAAATGACGCCGCGTATTCTAGTACAGTTATTAGCTGAGTAGATATATGCACTAGATTCATAGAGACTTACCAAATCTCCGTTTGCCAAGCAGCGCATATGCATTCTTGAGTGCGGAAGTTTTCCAACGAGCTTCCTTGAAATCATTCGCCAATAAACGGGCTGTAGGCCGCTGCTCGCGGTGCCAATGGGCAATGCGCCACAGGCCTTGAAGAATGTTCTTCTTTCCGAGGGCAAGATAGTAGAGTGTACAATCAACTGGATTCTTTTCCTCGGTTTTAGTATACTCATTACGAGCAACAGCTTCAAGTTGACGTTTCTAAATCAAATATTAGTCTGTGTTCAGCCCAGAGAAAGGATGCCAGACATACCAATGCTGTTGAGTCGGAAAGCCACATGAAGATCCCGCTTTCTCGCGCAGCCTTCCACGTCATTTTTCCGTTGAATTGACGTGAGACAAGATCCGTCAGGATATCCTGGCTCCCGCTGTGGAAGGCCCAGACAATCTCTCTCCAAGATACTCTGTCTTTATTTGCTACACCTTGGCTCTTCCTCAGCATATGCTGGCGGAAAAAGAGGAGGTACCGGGCCGCATTATCATCCATTGATCGCCTATGCTTTTCAACGGTTGCCACGCACTCGATTGTATCAAGGAGGCGGAACTGTTCATGGCTAGACAGTCGAGGTAACGCAATACGTGAGAGATTCTCATTCAGAATAGCCGCAATATTTTCATCAACGACAGAAGAGACCTCTTCTTCCACTGTGGTGTCAACGTAAGAAGATCGCATTTCCTTTGAAATGACTTGCTCAATTGGCTTATTTTATTAGCATCTCCAATGACATTATCGTTGAATATAAAGACTTACGTTATTTTCGCTGTAGAAAGCCTCCAATGGCATCTCTAGGAAACCGTCTAAATCATCACCCTCAGTGTAAAACTTCAGTGCTCGGTGAAGATTCATCAGAATAGAGTGTACTAATCCAGTCTTTCCAGAAAGAATACACTGCGCAAGGAATTGCGGGTGGAATATGGGCAATGGCCCATTCAGTCGACCAACAACATCGTACAGGTCAACAACTGGCAGCCCCTTCGATGGGATGCGAAGCTCAGAAATCAACCGATCTGCTCCATCAAACTCTTTATCATAAACGAACAGCTGATTACCCGCACCGATAACAAGGTTTCCATTCGTGAGCCAGCAAGAGTCACCAATGGGATGAGGTGTGAGGTCGCGGATCCAGATCTCACGGATCTGCGTCCAGGATGGTCGTGAATCCAAATAATCGTAGCGAAGCTGAGACAGTAAAACAACTTTGTGTGGAAATCCTACAGCGAGTATAGATTGCCTATCGGGGGTGGAAGTCCAATCCAGATCTCGGATAATATCATGCTGGGCAAAATGCTCCTCAAATTCGAGCTGGGCATTGTTCGTATCCCAGATTGTCAGGTGAGTTCGGTCTTGGTCCACAAGTGCTGTCTTCCGAATCGAGCTTCCACTGGCCAGTGATGGATTCTCGATGCCAGTTTCTGTTGTCGACTTTAATAGCCATTCGACCTTGATCTTTTCCCGGTCTACTTTAGCTGTCCACGTTTGTACAACACCTCGTTGGGTGTAGGAGAGTGCAATATCAGGAGAGAAGGCGTCGAAGAAACCAGAATATTCAGTCTTGAGTCCGGCCGGATCAACGGGCTGGATGTAAGCCAAGTCTTCTTTTAATCCCATATCAAATGTGCAGAATTTCCGTATTTCGCAGGTTGGGCTTCCTTCGCCTCTGCTTTCCCGATCTCCAAGTCCACCCCATTGGATTTCCCAGACTATACCATGTGAATCTGCGGCGACAGTTGCTACATAAGCCCTATCCGGGCTTGAATCTGGGGTCGGCAATGGTAGCACACAAAGAGGCTTGCTTGGCAGTGTAAAGGGCAAAGAGGCAACGTTTTTGGCATGGTACGTGCTGAAATCCCATAATGATACTGCATTATGGTGAAGGTTGACTAGAAAATGTCCGTTCTCGATAAGACATGTGCGGTGAATGTGATCTTCTGAGAACAATGTACTCTTGTGCACAATCATGGATCCCTTATCTCTTCGTCTTTGTTTCCAAATCATAGCCGTGTTCTCATCAGTGCGTGAAATAAGTGTATCGCCGAGGGCGTTACGGACTATCTTCTTGACAGGAGCAGTATGTCCTGACCAAGACGATTTTGGAACTATGCGTTTCTTTCGGGGCGCTGGATCGAATAAGATATCAACTTGGGAGTCATACCATTCGATGCGGCCGTCGAAATGGTGTAGAACAATACTGAGTTTGTCGTCCGAAGGATTACATTGGAAGACACGTATCTGGGCATAATCCTCTTCCGGAGTGAGATTCGGTAAAAAACCAAATTCAAGACCTTCCACATGAAGGATATTGAAGACGCTCATGGTAGATTTGACCTTGCTGCCAACATCTTCCAGGGCCCACGCAGACATGTGGCCTTGGCCATCAATAACCACGCAGATCTCAGGACTGTTTTTGGCGACTTCGATGAGATGTTCCAAGGCATGGTTTTCGGTGTTGCCCGTATTCCGTTCAACGGCACGCTCCGTCACGGCACAGAAATCTCGACTATCCAGAATAAAGCCATATCGTCGCTGCGGACCTGGATCGATACTTGACGCATCACGAGGTTGCACAGAAAGGTTCATATCGATATCTGCCCAGAACCCCAACGGTGAAAGAGCATGATGGTCGATGACAGCCCATACTCGGATTTTGTTGTCGGCGCACAGAGTATATAGTACATTATCCATAGACTGGCCTCGATGATGAGGCAGTCGCCAATGAACTCCAGTAATCACATTCGGATGTGGAAGATATGAGACCTCAAATCGTACCTCGTCACCGAACGCCAGTCGTTTCCACACCTTTGCCAATCGATCGTATAATCCAACAGTGACAACAAGTCCTGCATCGGGAGAGAACTGCGCAAACTTCACGGGCGATGCCAGTTTCTTCTTCCAAGCTAGACGGGGTTCATCGTTTAGAAACCATAAGGCAAGGCGAGAATTTCCTAGCAGCAGTTCGTTCTCAGAACCCCACGATAGAGTGTAGATCGGCTCGTCGTCATCATCGGCGCGGAAAGTGCAAGCAAGAGACCACTGTAAAAGAGTCGACTGTTAACATATCTATTCTTGGTCCAATGCGACAATGTCCAATGGGGGGGATAGAGCTACACCTTAGCTCTATTCTCGGTATGCGCACCTTAAGAGTCTCGCCCGGGATTCCATATGGTTGGTAAACAAAGACATCCGGACCTCCGCATACAGCAATATTTCCTGACTCCTCATCAAAGGCTACTGCCTGTAGTGTATCGGTATCATCGACGTAGATCGTTTGTAGGAGCGTCTGTGGACCGCTGAGGATGACAAGAGCGTGGCCGGAGATATATGCCTGTTGAATGAGTGCACGAGCTTAGATCAGCATATAGAAAACACAAAGAGAGGATCTCGAGCTGGTTGGAAGCTCCAGGGTTCCGGGACTTACAATCACACGCAGTCCATCCCAAAGCGCCGTGCTAAATGACTGGAGATTCGCCGGGGGTTTCCCCGGCAGTACCGCTCGCATAAAGGCGGGTGTAAAGGGGAGAGGGAGTGGACGCTCGTTGCGCACGAAGCTTTACACCATTGCCGAGTCGAGTGTCTGAGTACCTAGGACTATATGTGACCAAAGGGATAAGGGGAGACAGCGGACAATTCCAGTGGTTTAGGTACGGTCGTGATGGATGGTGGTGACGGTGATGATGCGCGCAGGGGATCCAAGCGGGCGGTCGATTACGCCCGCCGCTCCACTTGGCTGCGACCTCAAATCAACTCTGTATCTACATAGTACAGTATTAATGGCCCATTCAGGTGGAAGTTGTGCAACAAATATTGGAGAATATTTCTTTCTTTTTGGTTGAAAGATTTGCAAGAATTGAATGTCATTTTTGCTAAAATACCCCTGCGCTGATACAACTTGTATTGGATCTACCATGACGCAGATGTATAGTTATATAATTAATACCTCAGGGTAATTAGGGCTAGTATCATGTACACACAACTCGTTGTATGCACTTCTTACTCTTAAAGAGTATGACTCACGGAATCCATATGGTCCTCCAATCCTTCCTGGAGGTCACCTACATTGATGGTGACTGCCCAGTCATGCTGTTATTTTCTAGTAAAGTTCGATCTTCGATTTAATGCGTGTCATAGACTAGTGTAGAAATATCACGAGTAAAGTCTTATAATCATTCATCACAATGTACGTATGTACAGGAGGTGCATACAAAGAGTATGGCTTGCTACTCAACACGCAATCCACATGTTCCTCCAGTCCTTTCCATATGCTACGCCGGGAATGCATGGTATGAAACACAGAGAAAAAAAGGGAAAAAAAAAAGACAAACAGAAAAGGCTTGAACGCAAGTATCATAGAGACAAAAATATAATAGTCGTTGATCTACAGATGTTTCGAGAGGGTCTTTCCATGAAGGTGTCGTCATATAGTTACCGGAGAAAG
The DNA here is from genome assembly GCF_028827155.1 of Penicillium citrinum. Classification (NCBI taxonomy): domain Eukaryota; kingdom Fungi; phylum Ascomycota; class Eurotiomycetes; order Eurotiales; family Aspergillaceae; genus Penicillium; species Penicillium citrinum. Next base: position 1,934,824 of record NW_026622692.1, read on the forward strand.
AAGATGACTAGGGCCGTCGACTTCCAGATCTGCGACCGTCGGTTGGAGATTCAGGAAGTTCGTCATCTACAAAACGAACGCTGGTTCCGATAGAACCTCGACGGCCTGTACGAGGACGCAAGGAGGAGGCGGTTTGGTTGGCGGTATTGGAAGCACGGAGGAGGCGACTGGCGAAAGGTGTGTGGAGCGGTGTAGCTGGGGTAGTGGACATCTGCGCAAGAGCTCGAGCTCGGGCTGCTCGTTTAGACGGGGATGTCATATAGTTCGGTGTGGCTAGTGGACTTGAGGCGGCAGAGACCGCAGAGGGCGGCTCATGAGCAGTTGTCGTGAAATCACTCATCTTGAATGGTGTTTCGGATGTACTTTGATACCATGGATCAAACAAAGCAGATCCCGGCCTACTGCCTGGCTCGAAGCTTGAGAATCGAGCGGGCGTCATGGCAGGGCCTGCTGAATCACGGGCTTCCAGTTTCACGCGAGCCTCGTCCACCCAATCACGGAATAGGTTTCTGGAATGCTTTCGAAGGTTTCGTTCTCGCATTGCCTCGGCAGTTTCAACCGTGTTCCTTATTTGGAAAATACGGAGGCTCAGTCTACGAAGAGAGGCGCCTGCTTGGCGAAGGACATGGGACCTGTAGAACGAGTCCGCCTGATCCTCCATCTCGCGACGAATGACGAACGTCTCTGACATTTGAATCAGCTGATGGAAAGCGATTTCACGGAAATAGTGCATATCTGCCTCCTGATAATCAGAGAAACGTTTGATCATTTGGCCATGCCATCGGGAGAATATCCCAGACACCACACGAAGTAATTTCGTCCTGTTCACTCTGTCGGCTTGTACTTCCAAATCTACAATGTCCCGTGTCTTGGATGACCAAGCTGCCAATGCCTTCGAAGCCATGTTGACCTTCGTTTTTCGCCTCACCTTGGCATATGCTTCTTTTCTTCGGCGCTTGGAGGATTCCAACATTGCCTGGTGCCAACGCTTCACGGATCGTTTCATCAAAAAGTAAAACTCTGCGTCGGAAGCCCAGGTCTCCATCTTAACAATCTGCTGATGTTTCGATTTCCAAGCCATAAGGGATTCCTGAGCCAGACGAGGCGCATAGAATTCGAAGGCTGCATATTCCCGTTCACGTTGAACCGATAATTGATCTCGCCAGACAGCAAACTTGGATCTTACCAAGTCCTCGGCACGATGATCCTCATGGCTCTCGGCATGGAACAATAATCGCGTATATGTATCTCTCGTATTAGTCACAAACCGAGAGAATATCTCTCGTTTGATCCGCTGTTCGTGTATCCTGCGCATGAGTTGGAATCTCTCCATCAGGATCCACTTGTAAATAACCTCCATTTTTAAACGCTCATCGATCCGAGCCTTCAGAGCAAGACAGCGTAATGTATCGTTCCAGTCGGTCCATGCGTTGCGCTGGAGTCGATATTGGTTCATCTCATCCGCCTGATCTGCCAAACGCGCCTTGGAAACCCACAGCGAGAGGGCATTTCGAGCAATTCTTGAGTCTACCATATCACAAACTCGAGAAGCAGCCGGAGCAAGCCGAGCTTGTATTGTCCACTCGTCAAATGTTACTCTGAGGGCTTCTCGGCGCTGAATGGTTTCAGCTTGTTCGTTGGCCGTGACGAAAAGTTTTGACTTTTGAGACCATGTCTGGAAAACAGATGATAGTACCGACCGTCTGTTATGAACATCGATTTCATGGTCTCGCTCACGATTGGTTCGAAAATTGCGAAGCCAGTAGAGAAGCGAGCGACGTTTTAGACGATTTTCATACCATTCGGGAGCACGGCGATCGCAGAAGGCCCAGAACCATTGCCAATAAGAAGAATGGCGGATGTTGTCATTGTGCATTGTCACAGCTTGGGCTTCGGCAACTTTGAGGTCTGTGATTTTCTTCCGCCATGCATTGAAAGGCTTGCGCAAAGCAAAACGTTGTGCTTTGAGTTCATTGACTGCAGTTATCTCTCGCCAAGCATTGAAGTACTTGATGCTCAAGACATGCCGCCGTGCTGCCGAAGTCCGGGCAACTTCTTCAGATGTCAATTGAGCCCAATGCGTGAAAGCCTTTGTCATAAGGTATAGATCGCGGGCCCGGTTGGCGCGCTCATCTAAATGTTTAAAGAAGCGCTCGGTTCTGGCTGTGTGGCGCTTATCTTGAATGATCGTTCGCCATGGCTCGAATGCTTGCTTAAGCAGAGTAACCCGGTCTCGGCTAATAGCAATAGCCTCCCTCTTTTCGCGAATCTGTCGATTTCGCAAAGCTCCTTTCAGCCATTGTGTTAGAATTCGACGGCATATAGACCGCTGTCTGTACATGTTGAAAGTAGACGCATCCCGGAGTAAGTCAGAGAGCTGCGGGCGATATAACAGCTCAGGCGGTGGCTCCACTTTCTCAAAAATATCATGCTCTGTTGGTTGTGAAACAACAGATTTTAATTCATCCGAGCCAAAACTTGCCGCTGAACTTGCTGAAGGTGATCTTCGGGGCCTCGAAGCCGCTGCAACTCTCTTTGAACGGTCCTGATTGACAGCCGAACGCGCGGCTACGCCGTTGGTCAGCTGCTTTTCAGCCTTCTCTATCTTCTCATCGCTTTTTTTCTGAGCGGAATCAAGCCGGCTGATGAGCCCCCTGCCAACTTCCAGAAACTGCGCAATCAGGTCCGTCCGATCTGGCGATTTGTTTACCGAAGGTCGGGGTTTGGGTTTCGGTGATAGTTTCGGCGTAGCAAACTCGGGCTTGCCGGTTTGAAGTCGGGACATAGATGAACGAGAGCTCGGCCGCTCAATGAAGCTTTTCTGAGTCGCATCTTCTCCAATATCAACAGTTGTATTAAAGGAGGCCCGTCTCTTGGGAGTTATGGGAACTCCATTTGGTTTAGGAGGGTAATCCTCTCGGCCAGTTTGACTGCGCGTGCCATCAACCGAATATTGCCCAGTATCAAAGGTTTCATTCACTCCAGTCGTAGAGAGATCCTCTCCGAGTTCAATGACAATTCCCATTCTTTGGAGTGTATTCTCGAATTTGTCGAAGAGGGTTGCTCCCTCGACATCCTTGCTGCCCATTTTGAACAAGAACCGCATACAGGCATGGCCTGGATCGGTATTGGGACCATGTTCAAGGATGACTTCATCGTACGCTTTAAATAGTGCTCGAAATGGAAGACGTTCGACCTCGGGATGGCCCTCGGCGCGAATGACGACTTGGTACAGGAACCCGACATCTAAATTGAAGCCGTTAGCGTCTAATACTCGGATTGAAACAGAAAGAGGAATCGCATACCATCATCTGAGAGGGACGAATTCTCATCGGTTGAGGCACGTCGTTGCGAGGATATCGGAGGCATCGAAAAATCGCGATTCAAGGCGCGCTTGTCGCATCTGGGTCACAAAGACAACGGACTAAACAAATCATCGCGAATGCGGGTAAGTCCCGACCAGGAAAGACATGCGCAGAAATCAATCCGCGACAAACCCAAAAATGTAAAGCAAATAAATGGGATATCAACCAGGCGCCATGGACAATGACTCCGCCGGAGGATTGTTTTGGCCGTCGCGACAGAAACATGCCTAGAGTCACGTGGTGCTTAGGTAACATTCCTGACGTTGGCGGAAGATCGCAACGGACTGGGGCACTTTTGATATCTTAAAACTTAGCTCAATCTACAAGACTTTGATTAAGACTTAGTCTCCCTGGTCAAGATGCCGGCAAAGACCCGTCCAGTTGAGAAATTTGCCAAGGCCACCGCCCAGTGCTCAACACAAGTACGTATCAGTGACTCCGAACTTTCTTTCACTAAAAGCTAACAATTTGAGATAGGCTGCGGCATATGGCAAGTGTGTAGTCGCCGATTACAACTCCGTCCACAAAGATATGTGTGCTAAAGAGTTCATGAAACTGAAGGATTGTGTTATGGTAAGTGCACGAGAGATAGTATCATTCATCAAGGTACTAACTAATATCTATAGGCTGCATCCAAGAAAGGTTGAACCTTGTAATGCAGCAAGCTTTCTCTTGGGACCTAATACTCTACCATCATGCTTCCTGTACTATACTTGTCTGACTTGTCTCATTATTCAAATTTTACATGATATCCTTACTACGTCTCTAAAAATTCAAAACGGTTCATAACATAAATAATGATGCATTTCTCACGTTCAAAAACGTTGCAGATATCTATCTATCTACAGCAATTGATCTTTTTCATAACTTCCGTTTGGCACTTTAAAGCTTGACCAGTCGCAGCAGGAAAGTGGCGTTCTGCACCTCCTGCTCTTCCTGGGCAATGGTTCCCTCTTCATCGGCGCTGGGGACCTTGCCGTCGACGGCCAAGCGCTCATCAAGCGGACGACGCACGGCCTTTTCGATGGCCTGAGACTGAGACTTGAAAGCCTCGGCGAGACCAATGGAATCCCGATCCTCAAGGATGGTGTATTCCATCTTGACATCATCCGTGGGGACTAACCCAGCAGCCTTACGCAGACGTTGGAGACGGTTGATGATCTCACGACCAAGACCCTGCTCGGCCAGCTCGGGGTATAGGTTCGCGTCAAGAATGATCATGACATCGGCATCAGTGTTGGTTTCCATGTTGGAAGCACCAGAGTCCTCCTTGATGCCTCTCTTGACAACCAGATCTCCCTCTACAAGCTCGATGCCGTCAACGACAATCTTCTTTTCGGTGACATAGCCCTTCACGTCATCACTTGTCAGGTTGGGGAGAGCCTTCTTGACCTTCTGCACGTCCTTCTTCAGCTTCTTACCCAATGTGGGCCAGTCGGCGTTGGCACTGTATTGGACATTGTACTTAGCCTCATCAGAGGTGAGAACAATTTCCAAAACGTTCAATTCCTCCTGGATGTATCCTTCCAAGGACTTCACATCATCCAGGTACTGCTGGTCCTGGTGAATGACCACAAGGCTCTTCAGAGGAGTCTTGAGACCAATGGCTCGGCGCTCACGAGAGACACGGCCAAGCTCAATGACCTTTTGCATGCGAGCGACTCGGCGCTCAACAGCCTCGTCGAAAAGCTCCTGTCGTACCTCAGGGAAAGAAAGGAAGTGAACGGAGCGGCTGTCCTCAGCACGAAGAGATTCGGGAATGTGGGGAAGGAGACGCTGGTAAATGTTATCGGTCAAGAAGGGAGTGAAGGGAGCGAGACCTCGGACCAAAGTGTAGAGGACTTCGAAAAGGGTGTTGAGGGCATGCAGGGTATCATCAACGCCATTCTCTCCCTTGAGGCGCTTGCGATTGAACCGAATGTACCAGTTTGTGGTGTTCTCGATGAGCTCCAGCAGACGAGGAACAACAGTGTACAGACGGTAGCCTGCCATTTCCTGGTTAACAAACAACAGAAGACTCTGGCAGCTGGCAAGGATCCAACGGTCCATAACGTTGGTGTTGGTGGATTCTGCCTTAGGGTCAAAAACAAAATCGACGTTGGAAGCCTTCTTCAAAAGTTTCACTTGGTCTTCAAGGAATCGGTAGCTGTTCCAAAGGGGCAGCAGAACCTTGCTGACAATCTCCTTGACGCCAGACTCCTTGAAGCGCAGAGGCTCAGCTCGGACAACAGGTGAGTTGATCAAGTAAAGACGCAGAGCGTCGGAACCATAGCGGTCCATGATCAAAGAAGGATCAGGATAGTTCTGAAGTCTCTTGGACATCTTCTTACCATCCTCTGCCAGAACAATTCCGTTCACGATGCAGTTCTTGAAGGGCAATTTGCCAAACAGATGAACTCCAAGGACAGTCAAAGTATAGAACCAACCACGGGTCTGGTCCAGACCCTCAGCGATGAAATCAGCAGGGAAACTATTCTCAAATTGCTCCTTGTTCTCGAAGGGGTAGTGCTGGGAGGCATAAGGCATGCTGCCAGATTCGAACCAGCAGTCGAAGATCTCAGGCACACGGCGAAGGACACCCTTGCCCTGCTTGCTGGGAATAGTAATGTGGTCCACCTTGTCACGGTGGATATCGTTAAGCTCACCCTCATAACCACTCAGTTTCTTGAGCTCTTCGACTGAGCCGACTGCCACAACCTCCTTGTAGTCATCAGATACCCAAAGAGGCAGAGGTGTGCTTTGGAAAGTTAGCCTTCGTCTAAAGTATGAGAAAGGAAGATAATGGGAGCTTACCCCCAGAAACGGTTTCGAGAAATGTTCCAGTCACGGGCATTCTTGATCCAACTGGCGAATCTGCGATCCTTCACGAATGAGGGGACCCAGTGGGACTCTTCAATGCCTGCCAGCATTTGAGGGATAATAGGAGTGACCTTCACAAACCACGAGGGCACAGCACGGTAGATCAAGGGAGTGTCAGATCGCCAGCAGTATGGGTAACTGTGAGTAATCTGGCTATCGACCAGTAGGCGGCCAGTACCCTTCAGGTGCTTGATGATAGCCTTGTCGGCAGCCTTGACATGTTGACCAGCGAAGTCGCGGACCTCCGCAGTATAGCAACCGTTGGCGTCGACGGGGTTAGGAGGCAGACGCTTGTCGCTGATCACATCATGCTCCATACCAACCCGGTAATCGTCCTCACCAAAAGCAGGAGCCTGGTGAACCAATCCAACACCATCTTCGGCAGTGACATAGGTGTCATTCAGGATACGGAAACCGTGGTCCTTGAATTCCTCGTAGAAGTAGTCGAAGAGGGGCTCATATTTCCAGCCCAGCATGGCAGAACCCTTGATACGGTCCACGATCTTGAACTTTGCCTTCTTGGGATCCTTGTAAATAGTTCGGAGCAAAGACTCGAGCAGAATATAGTTCTTGCCAGTTGCTTCATCGAAGATCTTGACGTATTCGAAATCGGGGTGAACACAAATAGCAATGTTGGAGACGAGACTATCATTCATGTAAGCATTATGCGCCTTAAACCGCGGGAAGAAATCACGAACGTCCATGGAGTAGTAGACCAGATCAATGCATATGTGTTGTCTTGTCCAACTAGAGGGAAGTTCACCACAATAGCTGGATCCTGCACGTCCTTGTAGTTTTGGGAGGCTTCAAAGTTGGACAGAGCTAGACGAAAACAAGACATAAGTCGGTGCACCACATTTATATGCTATTCGAAATACTCACAAGTTGCAAGAGCAGTTGAGTAAGGCATGACTCTGTATCCTCGGTATACCAAGTCTTTGTCGAAGAGCTTGGGACACACGTTAGTCCTGGGCCGGATCCCTTTGATCGGATATATTTTGTAATTGACGTACTTGCTTGAAGACCCACCAAACGGATTCCATGAAGGTTGGGTCCATAGTCTAAAATAAAAATCAGAGTCAATAAGAGGTACCAAAAGCTGGCCACATTTTATAAAGCGCTGACGTACCTTATAAGGCTTATCCTCCATGTCAATCCAACGGCCTAGTCGGTCGATGGTGACCTTCCAGTCGCCAGCGAACTTCATGACAATGGACTTGCACTCCTCGTTGTACTTCTCAATTCCAATCTTCTCAACGGCCTGGAGACCGGACATGCCGAGTTTCTTGTCGATTTCGTACTCAATAGGAACTCCGTGGGTGTCCCAGCCGAATCGTCGCTCGACATGGTAACCTTTCATTGCCCAATACCGGGGAACTAGATACACGATATTAGCATTTTTAGTCTCGATTTGAAATTAAAAGCCACGAACCGATATCTTTAATAGTTGACGCCAGAAGATGGCCATAGTGAGGCTTTCCAGTTGCGAATGGTGGGCCATCATAAAAGGACCATGGCTTGTTATTCTTTGAGAGCTCGACCTGGCGTCTGAAGGCATCAATCTCCTTCCACCGTTGAAGGATGATCTCCTCCTCGGCCGGGAAGTCCATCGACATTGTGTTTGTTGGTATTACCAAGTGGAGAGAATGATAATCTTAGGAGAGAAAGAAGAAGCGTGAGTCACCCCCACTATCGGACATTTTTTGCCAGTGCGGCCTACACTCGTGGGACTTTAGTTCGCAATTAATCTCTTACCGCTTTCAAATACCGCTCACCAAATTCGGCACACCGCCCACCCGGGCATGATTATTTGGAAACTAAAATGAAAGCCCTACAAAGTCTTATTAATATATCGCGATATCCATGATCAAAAAGCCAAGTATTTCCTCTTACGAAAACTTATAGCGTACAGCAGATTGAAACCAATGATCGATGCTTTACTATATATCAAGTTGGTGTTTTTTTGGGCGGTTTTAGTGGGGCAGAAAGGAACGGCAGAATTAAGAGGGGCACATTTCAAATCCAGGTCCGTGGGATATATATTCACGTGACCTTCATACATCGGGTGACAAATGTTTGAGTCGCATTATTGACCGCTTTTACGTGGGATACGAGGCAAAATGGGCGACAGGAAGAAGGGGTGGGTTTCAAACTAATGTGACCGCACTGTAACATCAAACCTTAGAAGGCTGGAACTATTATGTAGACGTAATTATAGTATCAGCTGTTTTTCCTTTCCTACTTCTTCTTCTCTATTCGATTTTTCCTTTTACGCCTTCTCGTGCCCTGACTCTCTATATCTTTACCATGTTTAACTATAGTATAAACCTCTCCCAATCTTTCTCAAGGACTGTTATTTCAGCAGATATTTCAGGACAGAGCTTGAGTTCAGGACAGCTATTTGCTGCCATATTCTTCAGCAAGCCGATGAGCACCATGAGCTGGTAATCAATAATATTCCATTAGGATGGGAGGAATTTGTATGGAAATCGAGGAAGAGCGGAGCTACCACTGTTCTCATAGGTCATACGCTCCAGCTATCTGCTCGCTTCGACTCCGAATCATGTCACCTTATGCCTATTGCTGTATTCGCTCATGGATCAACAGGTCACTTAGCTTAGCTGCTCACAATAGAATATTGGAAATTGATGACCTAAGGAATATAGACGTCCATGGGACCAGTGAGTCAATTCAGGGATCTTTATCGTCTTTCTACTTCCAATAAGGGTTATTGTGAATCGGTGCTTTAGCGATAACCTTCTCCGCGGGCCCATATCGTGGACTCAAGAAAGATCCAGATGGCCAAATCTCGCCGGCTGATGATCCACGATTATTACCATCACTGGTGTTCGAAATCGGATAGAGTGAATCCTACGAAGATATGCTGAGTGATATGCGCCGTCTCTTCATCGGGGCCAATGGAGCAATTAATGTTGTCATCCTGGTCAAATGAACAGAACATTTGGGGCATATTCTTAGTGGAATTCTGGAAGTTTACAAGAATAACCGCCAAGGAATGCCAACTTGTGTCCAGTCCGAGACAATCTTTCCAGCGCCACCGGACGATCCAGTCCAGCAACTAGAAATTGGAATGGGCGAAATATTTCCAGCTACATCTCCAAGCGCGGTCAACAAACCTAACGCATATTTTCCGTTAACAATTCAACATTTCCGAGCTCGATATGAGCGGACTTTTGAAAATATGGGATACACTCGCGCCGTTAGTAGTGAGTAGCTCTGTTACTGAAGTCAACTCAAGCTTGCTCTGTGCGTTGTGGAAAGAATTGATATAGCAATTCATAGCTAAACATGGGTTTTCGATATACAAATGTTGAACACAGAATCCTCTACTCTTCTTCTTCATCTTCATCATCCTCATCCTCGTCCTCTGAGATCTCTTGACCAAGGTCTTTGAGTCGTTTCTAAATAGTGTTAGACGATACTTCAAGTAAAATTGAGACAGTAACCATACCTTATCTTCAGCCCGCTTGGCTTCTAAGTCACCAAATACAATCAGCAGATCATCTAATTCTGACTGAGTGGCTTGCCGGGCCCCTTCCTTCTCCTTTGCCTCAGATTGCGCTTTTTCAAGGCTGGATTTGGCATCCTTGAGATCCTGAGCGGCCTTCTGGGCTTGTAATTCAGCTTCTTGTGCTTTGCGCTCGGCCTCTGCGGTACGTGTCTCAAGTGCAGACAACTTCGACGAGAAGCCCTCATTAGCGGTCTCAAGTTCTCGGGCTGATTTCTGCTGCGCCTTTTCAAGATCTGCCCGTAAGGCCTCGATGGTTTTCTTGAGCTTTCCAGTCTCAGACTCCTGCTGACCCTTTGCAGACTCGATGTCTTTATCAGACTTTTGCTGCGCATTGCCAAGATCTAATCGCAAAGTTTCGATAACCTTGTTGAGTTCGGCGGCTTCGGATACCTGCTTCTTTTTGGCAGTCTCTAGGGCTTGCGCTGTATTTTGCTTCTCTTTATCCAAGTCTGCTTCAAGCGATTTGATTTTCTTCTTCTGATCCGTCGCCTCAGAGTCTTGTTTTTTCTTTGTCTCTTGGAGATCCTTTGCAGTGCCCTGTGCTGTCTCCAAGTCTGACCGTAATGTCTCAATAGTTTTCTTGAGATCGGCAATCTCCGCGTCCTGCTGGCCCTTGGCTGCTTCGAGGATCTCAGTAGACTTTTGGACTCTGTCAAGATCCGACTTCAGCATTTGTCGGGCCTTCTTGAGATCAGCAGTCTCGGCGTCATGCTCGGATTTGATGGTGGCCAGTTGCGACTCCAGAATTTCAATCGTGGCCTTGAGGCCGGCAGATTCGGTCTGATGCTGTTCCTTCACCGAAGAAAGATTGGACTCAAGCTTCTGCGCCTTTTGGCGCATTTCGAAAATCTGGGCGGCATGACTGTCTTTAGACTGACTGATCGTCGATTCTAACTGCTGAATGACCTTCTTCAGCTGGCTCACTTCGTTTGAATGCTGTTCACGAAGCTTTGAGAGCTCTCCTTCCAAGCCGCGGATTGTCTTTTGGAAACCAGCGACCTCTTCGTCGTGATGCGATTTCACCTTAGCACTTTTTCTTTCGTATTCCGCCGAAGCTTGTTTCAGCTGGTTGTCGATTGCTCGAAGCTGTTCGCCATGTTGCTTGAGCAGTTCATTCTTCGATTGCTTATACTGCTCTTCTACCCTCGATAACTCTTCGGCATGCGAGTATCGGAGGGACTGTTGAGATTGCTGCGCCTTTGACGCTTCCAGAGATCCCGACTCCTTCGATTTGCGGTGGTCCGACTGCTCTTGCTCAAGCATCCGTTGAACATTAACAAGGTCGGATTCCAATTTCTGAACAGTCTGGCTCCGGTCTTCCAATTCTGCACGGAGGCTATCAACAAGTTCACGAGAAACGCCCTTTTCAACGCCGTTGGCGACAACCGATATCTCAAACCCGGGTTCGCGATCTATGGCACGAAGCAGTCGACTGAAGTTGTCCTTGAGGAATTCGACGAAAGACCGATCAAAGAATACCTCAGGAAGCCCACCATCAATTTGCCCAGCAGCAGTCTGTGGTAGAACTTCAAAGTCACGGACCAAAGGACATTCCCGTAACTTGGTGATTTTGTCGATGTATGGCTCTCTCCCGAGCTGTTCAAGCAACAATTTATGTAGCGTGACTCGGGGAATAGGGGAATCCTTGGTAGAGAATTCGTATATAATACCCAGAAGAACCGTACAGAGACCAGGGATTAGCTTACTAGGAGCTCTCTGGTGTTTGATCTCTTGCAGAAGAGTCTGAATACTGCTTCCCTCTACTAGTAGATCATTCACAACATCTGGATCCTCGAATAGCCAGCCACAGAGTAGCATCAGATATCCGACAGTGATTCGTTCATCGTCTCCGCGTTGCAAACCCGTTATCAAATTGCCAATCACGGTTTGAACGCTAGTGACAACTTCTTCACCACTTTCGGCATCTCCCTCGGTCACTTTCATTGCAGTGGCCTTTGCCTCGTTGTCATCGAAAATCAAATGGAACATCAAGACAGAAGCCATCCAAACTTGATATGGGTCTGCATTTCCTCTTGATTCTGGTGCTGTGAGCAATACCGATAAAATGTTGGGGATTCGATCCTGTCCACTTATATGTCCTTCGATAGCACGTCTCAGCACATGCATGCGGATTCCCGGGTGGTGAGCGAAGAAAGCTTTCATGCATTCGCAAGCAGCGAGACGCGCATCCAGCATGTTATTAGGCGATGGCTGGAGGCTGAGCTTCAGGAAAGCTTCAATCACATTAATACGCTCTGGTTCTGCATGGCCATTGGTTGCTTGATTGTCTTGTGTTCGAGATCCCCAAGATACCTCGATGTCTCCAAATCTTTCCTGGAGAGGTGAATTACCTCGAATGAGATCGGCGCACGTCGACAGGGCCTGTAAATCAAGTTAGCAGGGCATAGAAAGAAAGGAAAAATGGCCATGGAATATTTACCTTAGACGTAACGCTCACGCTGAACTTCTGTCCGAACGCGATGCTGAGAACCTGCTCTGTCACGCCATTCTGCCAGAACGCCGTTTGGTTGGCAGGCGTCCCCACACCACCACGGACCAGGAATAACTGAATGATAGCTAGCAAACCCCAAACATTCTTGTCACGGTGAATGAGGGCCCAGGGTGGCGCCTGTTCGTCGCCTTCTGTTTCCTGTTCGCAATCGGACAGAAGTTTTGTCACTTTCTTCACACAGCCAGTCTCACGGAAGAATGACTGGTTCGAAACATTGAACCTCAGTAGATGAGCCAATAGAGAGAGACAGTCCTCAACCACTTCCGTTCCATGTGTCAATGTGCCCTCCGCTTCAATCAACGAGAAGAGTATCTCGAACGCATTTTCAAATGCCACCAGCTTTTGCAATTCTTCCGAGGCGGGTGTGAGGGCGATAAGGAGAACGAGAGCCTCTGTGTAATATGATTGTTAGCTTGCTGATAATAGTATAAAATTAAGCATCAATTGAGCAGAGGGTGACACAAACCGTTTCGTACAGGTTCTCTTGTGTCTGTGAGTACATTGACGAGTCTAGAAATACCCAATGGCGCCGTAAATATACACTCCTGAGTACGCTCCGGCCTAGCGCTGCTGATGTGGGACATCAATTGTAGGGAGTATAGTCGAGAATAGAAATCGCGGGTCTCAAGAAGGTCCAGTAGAATCGTTATATTATCTTGTCGCTAAAACGTTATTAGCGCGAGGTAAGAGAGATGATGTGTACTCGGAAACCACCTACTTGAGTGAACTCATCTGCCAACCAAAGAGCTATTTCGTCTGATGCCTCTGGCTATACAAATAATTAGAATAACATAGTCAAGTCATATTGCATGAAAAACACTCACACTAGACTCATCGGGGGTAAATAGCATCAATAAGGTCTCGAGGACCACTTTAGTAGTGTCAACATCCTCACCGTCATTGCGAAGGCTACTGATTAATGATCGTAGACCTCCAGAGGCAACAGAAGCTGGATAAAGCTTTGCAAAGCTTCTCAATCCTTGGATTGCCGCTCTTCGATCCTCCAGTAAGGTTGCGCTCTGCAGTCTACTGCTGAGCACATCGATTGTGTCCGTGGCCGTTTGTTTGGCCGGAGCTTGCGATTCAAGAATTCGGAACATCGCAGCTAATTCGTAATCTCATGGTCACCGCTGCCCGATGATACACAAATTGACGGGCATCGAAAAGCTAAATCACAAAGGTTGTCAAAATGGTCGAGAGGTCCCCCAAGGGCTAAGTTTAACTGATTGCAGTAAAGTTGTCCTCCCGACTTGTTCCAAAGGGGGAAAAGACCGGAAATCGCCCAAAGCTGCCGACCGCCCGGGAATGGTCGACCTTCGCCGCAGAGACTTTTTTTGGTCTCTTTACAACTCCCTCAACCTGCACCCGATTTTCAAGGTCCGATCTTGTGAGTTTGTCGAAGCTCACTTTGATCGCGGCATCCGATTCGCAGGCCTTGCGTGATCTGCAGACAAAATCAAAGTGCGCGACACTTTACTTATCGCGTCTGTAAGATACCGCCGCATTCGATTCTAGCGCCGCGCCAATTTCGAGTGACGGTTTGACAAGGTCTTAACGCTCCCTACGGCAGTCGCATAGCCAATATGGGTGTCCCAGCGCTGTTCCGATGGCTTTCCAATAAGTATCCCAAGATCATCTCCGCGGTGATTGAGGAGCTTCCACAGGAGGTAGATGGAGAACCGATTCCAGTCGATACCACGCGCCCGAACCCCAATGGAGAGGAGATGGATAACCTATATCTTGACATGAACGGCATTGTCCATCCATGTACCCACCCGGAAGGACGTCCACCTCCTGCGAATGAGCAGGAGATGATGCTGGAGGTCTTCAAATATACTGACCGAGTCGTCAATATGGTTCGTCCGAGAAAGCTCCTCATGATTGCTATCGGTATGCATAAATCTCGAACTCGCACGAGCACGCTTTGCTAGAATCTTACATTCCCTTTGTACTAATATGTTGCTTCTTTATCTAGATGGTGTTGCTCCGCGAGCCAAGATGAACCAGCAACGTGCGCGTCGTTTCCGCTCTGCGCAAGAAGCCAGAGAAAACGATGAGAAGAAGGAGGAGCTTCAGAAGTTGCTTGCCAAGCAAAACGCCAAAAACGGCGGAGACGAAGTTATGAAAGAGGAGGTCATTCAGAAGACATGGGATAGCAACGTGATTACGCCGGGAACCCCATTTATGAACATTCTTGCTGCATCATTACGGTACTGGATTGCCTATAAGCTCAATACTGATCCAGCCTGGGAGAAGGTGAGACTAGCCCGTTACATCTCTTTATTACGAGGCATACTGACAACTTTAGATGAAAATTATTATCTCCGATGCCACTGTTCCAGGAGAAGGTGAGCACAAGATCATGGAGTTTGTGCGCTCACAACGCGCATCGCCTGAACATGACCCCAACACTCGCCACGTCTTTTATGGTTTGGTAAGCTTTCACATATCATCAAGAAAACGTCGAGTTTATCATGTACTGACATTCAATCACTAGGATGCCGATCTGATCATGTTGGGTCTGGCAACCCATGAACCTCACTTTCGGATTCTGCGTGAAGATGTCTTTTTCCAAGAGTCAAAGCCTCGGACATGTAGACTATGTGGTCAGCCTGGACACAAGGCTGAGGAGTGCACCGGTAAAGCAAAGGAAAAGAGCGGAGAGTTCGATGAAAAGCAACACGCAGCACCGCTTAAGCCATTCATCTGGCTTCATGTTGCAGTTTTGAGAGAATATCTGGCTGCTGAAATGCATGTTCCACAGCAGCCGTTTCCTTTCGACCTTGAGCGCGCACTCGATGATTGGGTGTTCATGTGTTTCTTCGTCGGAAACGATTTCCTCCCGCATTTACCCTCCCTGGATATCCGTGAAAACGGTATCGATACCCTCATCGCTATCTGGCGTGACAACATCCCTGCGATGGGCGGTTATCTAACCCAAGATGGACATGTCGATCTCAAGAGAGCTCAGCTCATCCTACAGGGGCTGGCCAAGCAGGAGGGCGCAATCTTCTCTCGCCGTAGGCAGGCAGAAGAAAGAAAGCAAGCCAATGAAAGGAGACGCAAAGAACAAGATCAAGCTCGTAACGAAGAACGCGCTCGCAAGCGCAGACGAAGCTCGCCAAGTTATGATAATGCACCAAACCCTCGTTCTCGCGGTGCCGGTGGCAGTGATGCAGCACCCCCAGCAGGGTTGGAATTGATCACCCCTGGCAGAGGCCATCTGACCAAAGAAAACAGAGAGTTGACCCACAGTATGGTTGTTAACCGTGGAAACGTTTATCGTGCCAACATGGAGAACAAGAGTGCCGCTGCTGTCTTGAAGAGTAAACTCATGAAAGGCTCTCAAGACGAGCCCACTTCCGAAGAGGCTTCATCTACTCCGCAAACAGAAGAAACCTCGAATGGCAATGAAGACCCAACGTCACCATCGGTCCTAGGCAAAAGAAAGGCTGATACTACCGAGGAGCAGAATGGAGAAGCCGGTACTCCTGGCAGAGACTCGCCTCCTCCGCCTCCCCCTAAGAAGAAGGAGGATGAAATGCCGGAAGATACCGTTCGTCTTTGGGAACCCGGATATGCCGATCGTTACTACGAGCAGAAATTCGGAGTCGACCCTGAAGATCATGAGTTCCGCCACAAGGTTGCTCGCGCTTACGCGGAAGGTCTCGCTTGGGTGCTACTTTATTACTTCCAGGGATGCCCCTCCTGGACTTGGTACTATCCTTATCATTATGCGCCTTTTGCTTCGGATTTCGTGGACATTGGTGATATGGAACTCAGCTTCGACAAGGGCAAACCATTCAAGCCCTTTGAGCAGCTGATGGGTGTCTTGCCTGCATCTTCCAACCATGCCCTACCTGAGGTCTTCCACGATCTTATGAGCGATCCTAACAGTGAGATCATTGATTTCTATCCTGAAGATTTCCCGTTGGATCTGAATGGCAAGAAGTTCGCTTGGCAGGGTGTGATTTTGCTTCCGTTCATTGATGAGAAACGTCTTCTTGCTGCTATGGAGAAGAAATACCCCTTACTATCCGAAGACGAACGAAACCGGAACACTCACGGCACCGAAGTTCTCTTGCTCTCAGATCAGCACCCGCTCTATCAAGATCTAGTCGGCAATTTCTATTCTAAGAAGCCCGGTCCCCCCGAATACAAACTAAATATGCGAGTCAGTGAAGGCTTGGCCGGTCTAGTCGAACGGAGTGAGACTTATATTCCCCATGGGTCACTTGTGTCTGATCTGGAGGAATATGGCATGCCAAGTCTTGATGATGATCGATCACTCACGTTAGTACCTTTTCCCAATGTAGATATGTCATTTTGCTAATAACTCAATAGGGTCAATTATACTATCCCGAAGTCTTCTCACGTTCACAAGTCTATGCTCCTTCGGGGAGTAAAGTTTCCAACTCCGATGCTGAATTCGGCGGATGTTCGTGCGGTGAAAGGCCGAGCGCAACACTCCGGACGTTCATTCGGCGGTGCACCCTTCCGGGGAGGAGGTCGCGGGGGACGTATGGACTATGGAGCTGACCGTGGTGGGAGTGACAGAAATTCAGGTCGTCCCAATCCCTTTGCTGCGCATCTCGATCCTCGTTTCATGCCCGGCCCGCAAGGTGGCATGCCAGCGGTACCTCCAGGCTGGGTTCCTCCGGGACCTGGCTCTGGCGACTATTCCAGAGGGCCACCTCCACCCCCACGTGGTGGTATGTCCAACCAGTACCCTCCTCATAATCAAGGTTACCATCAAGGCCAATACGGTCACCGAGGTGGATATGGCCCTTACGATAACCGGGGTCGGGGAGGCTACCGTGGTGGCCGACGAGGAGGCGGTCCCGGACATTACTAGCAGTCATCAACGATTCCGCAATAATGAATTCGTCTCATTACCATGGGACATAGGGTTCATTACTATATCATGCTATGTACCACATAACATCATGACTGGATAGGAGTTTAAAGGGAATGGGCATTTACTTTTGTATCACAAGATGTACAAAAAATTTTTCAATCAATGAGATTTTTTTTTTCCTCCTTGAGGTAATTTGTATTTCTTATTTCTACGGAGTGCTTCGAACTATTTTTATTATCTGCAAGCCATAACTACCGGATTGTGATGGTCTCGATTGTAGTTCCGACGAGACAGCCCTAAATATCCAATGAGATGCCCGGGAAGTACATGTATTTTTATGTACGTGGTGACTTAGTTCGAATAGCGTCAGATTCATCAACAGCGGTCAAGTGAGGGGCGGTCAATAGTATATGAAGATCAGCTGGCACCCAGCTGAGCTATCACATAATGAACCTAAGAAGCAGAGCAACAAAATCAAACAAAAAAACAAAACAAAAAAACAAAACAAAAAAAATCAAAAGTAAATCAAAATGACAGGAAATAATATTGACGCGCTAGTTGGTCCAACGACTTGACTGACTCACCGAAGGCGGTGAGACTGAACTGCCGCGAGATCGGAGGGGAAAGAATTATTGAGTCAACTGATTGTTTCCAAGCATCTTCCTGGCTGGTGATTTTTGCCAGGTCTTACGCTGACTCTCGGTGCAGGATTCCCAGGTACGTCATTCACTTCATCGGAGACGAGAATTGGCTTTCAATTCCTACCCAGCATACCCTGCATAGAATCGCTAGCTTCGATTGTGGGGGAGGAATCAGTCAAACTCCCCGAGTCCCCCCCCTCCACAAGGTGACAAACAATATTAATAGATACAGAATGAATTGAGTAGGACACTGGAATTGCACAGACCGAACTCATACACCTCCTGTCCACCAGAATGACTGAACCCACCAAGATCAGTATCTTGGGTCGGGAGAGCATCGTCGCCGATTTTGGTCTCTGGCGCAACTATGTGGCCCAGGACCTGATCACCGGCCTGCCCTCCACCACCTACGTTCTTGTCACCGATACCAACCTTGGATCGATCTATACCCCCTAGCTTTCAAAAAGCATTCGAAACCGCCGCCGCCTCTATCACCCCTTCACCACGCCTCTTGGTCTACCATGCCGCTCCCGGCGAGAGCTCGAAGTCTCGCCAGACAAAAGCCGACATTGAAGATTGGATGTTGAGTCAAAGCCCACCATGTGGTCGCGACACTGTCGTCATTGCACTGGGCGGCGGGGTGATTGGTGATTTGACTGGGTTCATTGCAGCAACCTACATGCGTGGTGTTCGCTATGTACAAGTCCCTACAACACTGCTCGCCATGGTGGATTCTTCAATTGGAGGAAAGACAGCTATCGATACGCCACTGGGTAAGAACTTGATTGGTTCTATCTGGCAACCGTCAAGGATCTATATTGATCTCGAATTTTTGGAGACCTTGCCCGTGCGCGAGTTCATCAACGGTATGGCTGAGGTTATCAAGACCGCCGCTATTTCGAGCGAGGATGAATTCACCGCGCTTGAGGATAATGCTGATGCAATCCTTAAGGCTGTGCGCAGCGAAGCTCAGCCTGGAAAGGGTCGCTTTGACGACATCCGTGATATTTTGAAGGCTCGAATTCTTGCATCTGCGCGCCATAAGGCTTTTGTTGTCTCTGCTGATGAGCGCGAGGGTGGACTTCGCAACTTACTAAACTGGGGACACTCTATTGGCCACGCTATTGAGGCTATTCTGACACCCCAAATCCTTCATGGCGAGTGTGTCGCCATTGGTATGGTGAAGGAAGCCGAGCTGGCCCGACACCTGGGCATCCTGAAGGGCGTTGCCGTGGCTCGTGTTGTCAAATGTATTTCCGCCTATGGCCTGCCCACTTCATTGAAGGACTCTCGCGTCAGGAAATTGACTGCCGGTAAGCATTGCTCTGTCGAGCAATTGCTGTTCAATATGGCTCTGGACAAGAAGAACGATGGCCCCAAAAAGAAGATCGTTCTTCTTCTCTCCGCAATTGGACGCA
Source organism: Penicillium citrinum (assembly GCF_028827155.1). NCBI lineage: Eukaryota > Fungi > Ascomycota > Eurotiomycetes > Eurotiales > Aspergillaceae > Penicillium > Penicillium citrinum. The sequence goes on from NW_026622692.1 coordinate 1,954,009, forward strand.
CCTATGAACCTAAGGCTAGCGTTGTCTCGAACGAGGATATCGGTGTTGTCCTTGCACCTAGCGTTGAGGTCCACCCTGGTGTCCCCAACACGCTCAATGTGACCTGCGCTCCTCCAGGATCCAAGAGTATCTCCAACCGTGCTCTTGTTCTCGCTGCTCTGGGCTCCGGTGTCTGCCGTATCAAGAATTTGCTTCACTCTGATGACACCGAAGTTATGCTTAATGCATTGGAACGATTAGGAGCTGCAACCTTCTCATGGGAAGAGGAGGGCGAAGTTCTTGTTGTTAATGGTATGGGTGGTAATATCACCGCTAGTCCATCACCTTTGTATTTGGGTAACGCTGGAACTGCTTCTCGCTTCCTGACAACTGTTGCCACCTTTGCGACCCCGAGCAGTGTCGATTCAAGTGTTCTGACTGGTAACAACCGAATGAAGCAAAGACCTATCGGTGATCTCGTTGATGCCCTGACCGTCAATGGCGCCAGTGTCGAGTACATGGAGAGTAAGGGCAGCCTGCCTCTGCGAATTGGAGCTTCTGGTGGCTTCGCCGGAGGTAACATCAACCTCGCTGCCAAGGTGTCTTCGCAGTATGTCTCCTCGCTGCTGATGTGTGCTCCCTATGCCAAGGAGCCTGTCACCCTCAGATTGGTAGGAGGAAAGCCCATCTCCCAGCCGTATATTGACATGACCACTGCCATGATGCGTTCTTTCGGTATCGACGTGCAAAAGTCTACCACCGAGGAGCACACCTACCATATCCCCCAGGGCCATTACGTCAACCCTGCTGAATACGTAGTTGAGAGTGATGCGAGCTCTGCAACCTACCCTCTGGCCATTGCGGCAATCAGCGGTACAAAGTGTACCGTCCCTAACATCGGTTCCAAGTCTCTTCAAGGTGATGCTCGTTTCGCCGTCGATGTCCTGAGACCCATGGGCTGCACCGTCGAACAGACCGATTTCTCCACCACAGTTACTGGTCCCGCTAGTGGCATTCTTCGACCCCTGCCCAACGTGGACATGGAACCCATGACAGATGCTTTCCTGACTGCTTCGGTCCTCGCCGCAGTCGCTCGCGGGGATGGCCCAAACCATACCACCCGCATTTATGGAATTGCCAACCAGCGTGTCAAGGAGTGTAACCGAATTAAGGCTATGAAGGATGAGCTCGCGAAGTATGGTGTTGTTTGCCGTGAGCATGACGACGGTCTCGAGATCGATGGTATTGAGCGATCTACCCTGCGTCAGCCTTCCGGTGGTGTCTACTGTTACGATGATCACCGTGTCGCCTTCAGCTTCAGTGTTCTGTCGCTTGTGGCTCCCAAGCCCACTCTCATTCTCGAAAAGGAATGCGTTGGAAAGACATGGCCCGGCTGGTGGGATACTCTGAAGCAACTCTTTGGTGTTAAGCTTGATGGCAAGGAGCTGAGTGAAGAAGAACATGCCGTCTCTTCCCAAGAGGAGAGAGCTAATGCTTCCGTCTTCATCATCGGTATGCGCGGAGCTGGAAAGACCACAACTGGGAACTGGGTTGCATCCAGCCTCGACCGTCCATTCGTCGACCTTGATACCGAGTTAGAGCAGAGCGAGGGAATCACTATTCCCGAGATGATCAAGCAGCGTGGCTGGCAAGGATTCCGTGATGCCGAGTTAGCTGTGCTTCAACGTTGTATGAAGGATCGGCCTACGGGCTATGTTTTCGCTTGTGGTGGTGGTGTTGTTGAGATCCCTGAGGCCCGCAAGCTTCTCACAGACTATCACAAGACAAAGGGCAATGTTCTCCTTATCATGCGGGACATCAAGCAAGTGATGGATTTCTTGCAGATTGATAAGCTTCGTCCTGCCTATGTGGAGGATATGATGGGAGTGTGGCTGCGCCGAAAGCCCTGGTTCCAAGAATGTAGCAATATCCAGTACTACAGCCAGCACTCCAACAACTCAGAGCTTGCCTTGGCTTCGGAGGATTTCCAGCGCTTCATGCAGGTTGTCACCGGCCGAAAAGACAACTTGAGTATCATCAAGAAGAAGAAGCACTCCTTCTTCGTCTCATTGACGCCTCCCGATTTGCGTGAATGTGCTGACATTCTGAACGAAGCCTGCATCGGCTCTGATGCTGTGGAATTGCGGGTTGACCTTCTGAAAGACCCTGCCTCGGACAGCGAAATTCCTACAGTTGACTTTGTTGCGGAGCAAATTTCTTTCCTTCGTCGCCGCGTCTCACTCCCTCTCATTTTCACAATTCGAACAAAGAGCCAGGGTGGTCGTTTCCCTGACGATGCCCATGAAGCTGCCGCACAACTCTACCGTCTTGCTTTCCGCTCGGGATGCGAGTTTGTTGATCTCGAGATCGCCTTCCCCGAGGAGCTTCTCCGCTCCGTCTCTGAGATGAAGGGTCATTCAAAGATCATTGCCTCCCACCACGACCCCCAGGGTAAGCTGTCGTGGGCCAACATGTCTTGGATCCCATCTTACAACCGTGCTCTCGAATATGGTGATATCATCAAACTGGTGGGTGTCGCCAATAGCTTGGATGATAACACTGCCTTGCGGAAATTCAAGAACTGGGCCGAGGAAGCCCACGACACACCGTTGATTGCTATCAACATGGGTGACACTGGACAGCTGAGCCGTATCTTGAACGGATTCATGACACCAGTCTCCCACCCAAGCCTCCCCTTCAAGGCCGCTCCTGGTCAGCTCTCAGCAACCGAAATCCGCAGAGGTCTTTCACTGATGGGAGAAATCAAGGCCAAGAAGTTTGCCATCTTTGGTTCTCCCGTCTCCGGCTCTCGTTCTCCTGCCCTTCATAACACTCTCTTCGGTGAGATGGGCCTGCCCCACGAGTATGGACGACTTGAGACCACCAATGTTGAGGATGTCAAGGATTTCATCCACTCTCCTGACTTTGGCGGTGCCTCCGTGACTATTCCTTTGAAGCTGGACATCATGCCCCTTCTAGATGAGATTGCTCAAGAGGCCGAGATCATCGGTGCCGTGAACACTATCGTGCCTGTCGCCAACGGCGATAAGCCTCGTCTTGTTGGATATAACACTGACTGGCAAGGAATGGTCCATTCCCTACGCAATGAGGGCGTCTATGGCTCCAATGGTACTGAGAGTGCTGTCGTCGTCGGTGGAGGTGGTACTGCTCGCGCGGCCATCTTCGCCCTTCACCACATGGGCTTTTCTCCCATTTACGTGGTCGGCCGTACCGCCAGCAAGCTCGAGGGAATGGTTTCGACTTTCCCTACCAACTACAACATCCGAGTTGTAGATAATCAAAGCCAGCTCGACACTGTGCCTCGAGTCGCCATCGGCACTATCCCTGCCGATAAGCCAATTGACCCCTCCATGCGTGAAACTCTTTGCCGCATGTTCGAGCAAGCTCAACAGGCCGACGGCACTGTCATTGGCAAGTCTGTCGATGAAAAGAACCCTCGTGTTCTCCTTGAGATGGCCTACAAGCCTTCTGTCACCGCTTTGATGCAGCTCGCTTCCGACGCAGGCTGGAAGACCATCCCCGGATTGGAGGTTCTCACTGGCCAGGGTGTAAACCAGGTATGTAACCAAAGGTATGATCATTTCATGTGAACAGATTACTAACTCGAAGCAGTTCATCCACTGGACCGGCATCACCCCTCTGTACCACGTCGCTAGAGTAAGTCTTCCTCTTTCAATAGTTTGATGCACGTACTAACTTGGCCTCTAGAATGCTGTCATGGGCAACGAGTCTAATTAATAGGACTATGTTCTATCGACTTCACAGCAATTTCATCCCTGGTGAATGGCCTTCAAAAGGATTTGAGAAAAGTTGCTTGTCTCGGTTTACTCCGTATTTCATGCTTGGATGATTTGCAGAATTTATTTTATACATATTCGCGATAAATAGCATTCATTTTGGTTTTTATTTCCGGTCTTCATGCTTGTAGTGGAATTGTTCTTTCACGTTTCAGTGATTGAAGATTCTAGCCAATATCTTTCTCTACGCTTCGAGGATTTAAGCCAGAACTTGGCGTCCAACGTGAACTCCCTCGAGGTTGAAAGTCAGTACCCTCATCAGCCTGAACAAGACCACCAAGATTCCCCTTTCTTCACAATTTTGTAATAAATCAGGTCATCATTCTCAACGTCTTTCCTTTGGAGATAGCAACAAATGACCTTAGGACACTGAATTACTATTTTGAGCAGCTTCTCAATATTCCCTTCCAAGGGTCTTCTAATTTCAAACTAACTGTACAATTTTAAAAAATACCACTGAGGTAGACGTGTCTGATCAGAGTTAACCAACATCTATCTATTTCTCACGCTTAGAGATTGTCAACCACACATCACGCCAGTAACCAATTCCACCTTTCACGACGAATTTAGCAGCAGGCTTATCCTTTACCGGCACAGGCTTGTATTGACGGAAGAACTATTCATGATTAGTGATCCAAATTTATTCAAAAAAGCCTTGGGGCCATTATATAGGGTGTACTCACCTGCAATGGGCCCTTGAACAGCTCCATCATAGCAATGTCACGGCCAAGGCACACCCGCGAACCATATCCGAAGGCAAAGTTGTATTTGTTATACAGCTTGGCCTTCTCTGCATCCAACCAGCGCTCAGGGCGGAATTCATCAGCATCGTTACCATACAAAGTCGGATCCCGATGAACCAGGTATGGGTTACAAGTAATCTCAGTACCAGCTGGAGCGAATTTGCCATACAGTTCCAGACCAGGCTCGGACACATAGCGGGGAAAGATGTTCGGGGCCGAGGGACAAAGACGCATCGTTTCTTTAACGCAGCCCACGAAGAATGGCAGATGTTCAATAACCTCGTCATATTTAGGCATATCAGAGATCAGACCCTTACGTGAAGCATTGTCGATTTCCTCCATCATGCGCTCATAGGATCTCGGGTTGGACATGAGGAATTGAATTAGAGCCTGGAAAGCAGTACCGGTGGTGTCGGCTCCAGCAAGCAAAACGAGAAGAACCTCTGCACGAATATATTCCAGGTCCAGGGGCTTGCCTTCTTCAGTGCGAGCTTCGATAAGCTTTTGGAGTAGGTCGACTCGGTTCATTGGTTTTCCGCTCTGGATATCTTCCACACGCTCCTTTATAAGACGATCACGGAAGCGCATGAGAACTCCGATACCCGAGTTGTCTTGAGGAGTAGCGACGAGATACTTCTTCATGAAGGTTGTCTTCATCCAGGAAGTGAAAGGGTGTAAACGAGCGAGTAAGCCAAAAGCAGCAAGGCCGTCGTGGAACCCTTGAATAAGACCACCGATATCCTCACCCTTTTCGATGAAACCGAATGGAGCACCGAATCCAATTTCACTGATGATATCGTAGGCCATGTAGCTGTTTTCGCGATGATTAGCCGAGTTCCATATTACGATATAGTTCATGAGTCAGACTAACACTGCCCACCAGGAGAAGTCGAAGGCATCACCAGACTTCACAAAAGTTTCATCGAGCTTTTTGCTCCATTCTTCGATGCGCGCATCAATCAGCGGCTCCATTTTCTTGATGTTTGTGAAACTATACTGCGATTTCGGTTAGCATCGTACCATCATACAATACGAACTCGGCTGGCTTACAGGTCCCGCAACATGCTTTCGGAATACAGCGTGAGTCTTATGAGACCTCATATTGAAAAGACTCTCATTTTCGCCAAAGCTACCCGTGATATAGTGACCGGTTTTATCGGCATTGCGGTGGTAGACTTCTGGGAGTTTGGAGTGATCGTTGACCAGTAGTAATGTGGGAGTGATACGGACGACAGGCCCTAAAGCAGAAACAGCAATTAGTCAACCACTTCACTCTCTTCTTACACACCATGGATAGATTTACCATATTTCTTAGCGAGCTCGTAAGAGGTAAGATACTCTGTCTCGGCCAGGTTTTGCTTCGCAATCCAAAGGCGAGTAACGGAAGCCCAGAAAGGACCAGGAAATTTAGACAGCGGGTGGAAGAATCGATAGTAGATAATTTGGTATGCAAATTTCAAGACGACATAGAGGAAAAAAGCAAGAAAAATATTAGTGACTGTCACCAATGACAGAACACCTTCTGCGAGACCCATGATGCTTGTTTAGAAAGATTCAAATGCACCGCATCAGGCGATTGGAAACTTTTGGACGCAAGAGGGGCAGAAACGGCTCCCAAAATAACCGCGGGGAGTCCCTCATCCCTTTCGAATGCAATCCCTCTAAATGATAAAAGAAACAGAGTCATTGGTTAAGCAGGTAGTGTCGAGCCACTATGGAGAGGATGGGTAATTGGACCATCCACCCGCGACGGAAGTCCAGATGCCTTTTAGCTTCGGGTCTGTCTAGACCTGACTGGGTCGAATAGCACACTAAGCCCCCGAAATGACTCGTTTGGCAGATTTCTATTGTTCCCTACGGAGTAAACACGCCCACTCTGACATTTAGCTCCAGCGCTATACTTTTGGTGCCGTATGGGGTGGAGATCAAAATTCCGTGAGCCGTTATACATTGTGTACGGAGTACGGAGTAAATAGTACAGGAATAGCTTGTGTACAAATGCCTTGGAAATCATGGAAAAGGCAACAAGGAATGTCGCATAAATCACTTTCGAGAAGAGAAATGATTTTCACTGGACTTGGTCCACGTTGTCACAAGTGATCGAAATTATAATTGCAGGAGAGACACGGCGCAATCTCCAGGATCGTTTATGAACGCCGTTATATCTTCCACAATGATCAACCTTTTGTCTAGGTTGCGTTCCATGGTTAAGATCAACTTGACACAACAGGGATTCCCCGTATTCGGTACTCATGGCCCTACTTCATTTGTACAAGGCTTGACTGGAACAACCCAGTTGTATCAAGTGTCAAGCTAGCAAGCAGTGGACCCAGCTACCGCTACGGCCTCGGGCTCCACCGTGAAGGACGGCATTGTGGATTTGAATGAACAAATACGGAGTATGCAGGATTTTGGAGGGAAATATGATGAATCCACCTGTCTTCAAAGCCACGTTGTGGACAGGATACTCTCACGAACGTGTTCTTCTACTTTATTCATTTAATCAAATATAATCTGGAGAAGGCGAAACTTGACCCGCTAACTCTTGCGCGTTTGAGGATGAATAGGAAGTTGGAACTACAGTACTCCGTACATAGTCGTAGTAAGATCGATCAATTGGTTTTTGCGGACTCGATAACTGGGCCTTGAGGCTGGTCTATGCACGATGGGCGTACTCTCGGACCTGGCGCTCCTGGCCACAAACCCGGCTACACGGAAGAATCGTATCTCCTCGATGAGCATGGGTCTCCACTACGGAGGTTGTACATACGGAGTTGGGGTCACTTCCAAGTTATCAAGACTTCAAAGCAGCCCTGTTGTCGCCACCCAGGGACCTGTCTAGCTGCCTCATTGAGAACATCATGGCAAAAAAAAAAAGTACTGTACCCGCATACTGATGCATATTGACCTGACATGTACATTTTACTGGTGTTCATAGACGAATCAGACCTTCACCCTTTGTTTAGGTATACAGTAGTCGGCATAAGTTAGTATCTGTTGTCGTACTCCGTATTCGCCTCCTGAATTGAGGCGCAGAATGTTTGAAAAGGCAGACATTTTGATTTGTCGCCGTGCGTGTCCTTTATTTAGCGGATGTAGATCAATAACGGTCATCGACAGGGCGAGCTCCGTCCCGGATCATCGCCAATATCCGTAAAAGGTTGTTGCTGGCGATTAGTGGACCTCGGAGGTCAAAGTATGTAAGTGCTTCGTGCTGTCCTCCTGAATCAGTTTCAAGTCGGAACTATCTCGGCATGTGCTTTCGAGATGGGATAAAGGAGGCCTGTCTGTACGTGTCTCATCTGGTACTCCGCTATCCACGACGCTAGAATGTAGCTGCATACGTGAGCCCACGTTCCGGCACGTTTGACCCCTGGGCTCTCCGTACTTTGTAACCGCCACATACGTTAGAATTGTCCATCTAAGTGAAGATCACATGTAGCTAAAGTCACAAGAAGCTGTATTCAACGTCTTCCCTTATTCTTTCGTGTCTCGGATGAAGAGATGGCGCTAAATAGCCCATCTTTCTCCCCAATCTCGCTTAGAACTGACGCGGCTGAATGGCGGCGAGCATCGGAAGTTCCCACAAGTGGACCTCGTGGGCCTCAGACGGACGGCTCGGGGAGGATGAGGCTTGCAGATCAGGGCTGAATGAAGAATAGCATCCTTAGTGGACCATCTGGGCACTCCGGTGCATTTGGCTGGTTTTTACGCCTCCCCCGTCGGCACCTTGCGAATCCTGTTGTACTATGTAGAGATCCCGGGCCCATCTGAAACGCTGGCCGGGATGATCATAGACCTCCTCACAAGATCCCTGTGGAATATGAAAGGTAAACCTTGAGGGCCACTTTTGCGAGACACAAAGCGCATTAAACTCGCCGCGGCGCCTGTCAACTTGAAGTTTAAGGACGCGCGGAAATTGTCGATTAAAATCAACGTCTTGGGATTAAAAAAAAAAAGTCCAAACAACAGGAATTGAATTATAATCGGATAATGAGAAATACAAATAAAAATATCCAAAAAGAAAAAAAAATTCATCAGCCGATCGGAATTTTCCTATTCGGAAAGATCTTTCGATGCCCCACGTTCCCAGCATTTTCCGATTGCTAGTTCACACTGTTTACTCCATTTGGAGCAGCACGACTACAAGCATTGTACCGAGTGCTAGCTGCCTATGTATTTGTATTTTTGAGAATTCATATCCTTTTACTTGTCTGGTCATGAAGTGGCAAGTAAGAGAATTCTATCCAGGCAAAGTCAAAAGTTAAATATCAGAATCGCTAGAGAGGTATTCTAAGTAGTGCCAAACAGCCTAGACTTCTTGATCGACAGTAGACGAGACATTCGACTTCCGAATGACCCACGTATCTCTTTTTTTTTCTCTTGCTTATTGCCGAAGCTTCATCTTCATTCATGAGTTCCATTAAATAGGAGAATCTAATAACCGAGTACACAATAATATGGAGTTCCATAATGAAGCGAGAACGAGAACTCCTGCCTAACCCTAACTCTTCACAGTGGATATATGAACAGGCCCATCTTGCTCAACACGGGGGATATCGGTGCCACACCTCCGCATCTAGCTCGCAAATCACACGTCTCAGAAGTATGGCTGGTCTCCTCGACCCTCGGCTGGACATGCAGGAGAATGTCAAAGTTCCTCGAATGGCAACCGGATATTAGCCATGTCGATCCGCGGCTTGAGTACTTCGTAGAGAGGCTTGTAACGCCTCTGGGTCATCTGCTTGCTTTCTTTCTTGGGCGAACCCTTGTCCATCCCCACAGGCTTAACCAGTGTCTGGCGGCGACTCTATTGGAACTGGTGGATCTAGAAACAGTGAGGAATCTGCACTATGCTGTCGCTAGCATGCAGCGGGCGATTTCTCTATTTTATTCTTTTTTTGTTTTAGCTTGCCTTCTTTTTCTGGGTTAGATTCAAGTTCCCGAACCATCTGTCGTCTCGAATAAAAGCAAAGGTACATTCTCATGTATCTTTTTCTATCCCGTTCCTTCTTTTGAATTTTCTTTCGACCTTATCTTATACCATTTGCTGTCTTTCTTTCTGTCCTGGTGACATATCGATGAAGGACAAGAATAGAAACCATTCTTAATTCACTATTCATCATCTTGAACAGGCATCATTTATTTGATTTGCTGGTTCCTTTTCCTCATTCATTCGTTTTCTCGCTCCCGATGGCCATCTCAAGTGACCATGGCTCTCAAGGGCCCGTGGTCGTCGGAATTTGCCTGGCATTTGCCATCCTAACTTTCATCGTATTGGCATTGCGATTGTTTGCCCGTATCTATGTGCTGGGAAAAATGGGCGTCGATGATTGTCAGTTTGCCCCATCACGATTTGATGAGATTTAGATTTTGCTAACTAAGATCCAGATCTCATTATCGGAGCTAGTGTAAGATTTGATTGATCACCTCGATCGATAGCATGTGCTGACAACTGCAGATACTCTCATGGGCCTTTATTGCTGTCACTATCGTTGGTGAGTATCACAATATGACCTATCAACTGGTAATTTACGAACATGAATCTAACTTGTGTCAGCGGTTGAAAATGGACTTGGCCAACATATTGAATACGCCGGTGCTGACCCGAACAAGCTCGTTACTTACTCATTTGTATGGCCACCAATAATAGTAGCCCATGTTTATACAGTGACTTTACTTCTTGTTGCTAACTTATCTCGTCTCTAGGCCGTCTGGCTGAGCTCAATGTTCTATCTTGCCACCCTTGGCTTTGTGAAAACATCCGTCTTATGGTTTTACACTCGCCTGGGTGACCGTACCCTTTACTCGAGCTTCATGGATCATGATGGCTGTTATCACAGCCCAGGCAGGATCATTTGTTCTTGTCGCCGCTTTCCAGTGTCAAACGATCAGCAAGGCTTGGACCGCCACTGGGCCAGGTAAATGCGTCAATATCAATGTATTCTACCTGGCTAATGCTGCGTTGAACATCTTTACCGATCTCTTGACATACACCCTTCCCATTCGTGTCATCTTCAAGCTGCAGATGCCTCGCAAACAAAAGATTGCCCTGGGCTTAATTCTTTGCCTTGGTCTATTGTGAGTGCTCCCATTCCCTGTCTTCGTGTCGAATCTTGCCCTAATGCATTATAACTATAGCGCCTGCGTCTCCTCTATTATCCGAATCACCTATATTCCTGCCATGCTCACCTCAGCCGACTATACCTATGCTATCAGTGGAGCCATGTATTGGTCCGTCATCGAAACCAACGTCGGAATCTTCGCTGCGTCTATCCCGTCTTTCAAGGCCATTGCCTCTCGCTTCGTTCCACGATTCATTGGTGAATACAGCAGTGGTAGAAAGTACGGACCTTGGTCTGGCAATACAGATGCTCGCAAGTACGGCTCAGGTTTCACCAAGGTCACCGATCCGAATCAGATTACGATGGGCACGATGAACGGCCGGGAAGACACCAGAGCAGGCACACAGATCGGTGCTACTTTGAATGATAACTCGAGTGAAGAGAGAATCATCATTCCCGATGGCAAAATCTTTACTCAGACTGAGATTGAAACTACAGTCGAGACAAGCGACATCTTTGATTCATCCAACGAGCGGGCTCGTCGGACCAAGCGTGGATATTAATTCCTAGAGCATTCGTTTCCTTTCTATTCGTTCTTTTTATCTGGGGACTAATTTGTTTCCTTTGAAAGAAAACCAAAAAAGCAAAGCGAGATTATGAGGTAAAATGGATGATCTCATATACGAAAATCATCTCTATGTATACAATTGCTTTGATAGTACAGATACCCTTCTTAGCGACTGGCGTCGCAATGCATCATACTAAATGATATTTAGTCTGAGCTTTAATGAATCTTTACAATTTCTATACCAAATGTTGCATAAGCATAGTACTAGAAGGGGATCAGATAGTTGCCGCAATATTTACCTTGCTAAGTCCATCTTACTGGTGCTGGGAGAGATCATGTAATGTTACGCGTAGTAGAGTCTTTGAAGCTTCCAAATGGGTGGTGATATCTTGAAAATCTTAGTAAAATTCGGAGAATGAGAAAGCACCAACTTGACTTATTTAGCACCGCCATCAGCCAGCTATATCCTCAATCCACCGATTCTCATATTGCTCCGAGCTCAGTAACATTCAATGCAGTCATCAATTACCTTTGTTTTCCGATGCGTACTAAGGAGTACCGAGCTGTACTAATTTGCCGCTGGCCCACTTGGACTGCATTGCATCTAGGTTTCTTCATCATTGGCGATAGCCCTCTCATGTCCTAACAAGCGAAATGCCTCGATGATGAATTGTGCATTGCACCGTGAGAAGCAACGTGACCTTGGTCGATTTCAAGGGGTTGGCAGATGGGTATCCCTGGACTAGATTATCATGAGGTATCGAAATGAAGTAAGTAAGCCTCTTTTTCTTCTTCCAACTGCACATCCTTCGAAATTTTGAAAAAGTTGAACCGAGGAGAGATGAGATGAGAAAAGTACCGCAACAATATGGTGACATCTATTCGAAGAAGACAACATCTATATCAGATTTTTCAAACCTTTGATCTCCTGGATTGGAATCCAGGAGATCACCATGAATATTAAAGATAATCCAATCATTCTCTTGGTGTTGCCCTGCTAAAATTCCATCGAAACAAGGAAAACCCCGTCGAGCATTTTCGCTGATCTACTAATAATCAGTTTATTTTCTATGCTTTTATGAATTTATTTGCTGTTCGAATGGTCTAGTATTCCTATTTTGATTGACCCCGAAATAATGCAAACCTTTGCATATCGGAATATCTTCTCGGGATCCGGGTGTGATACATTGCACTTTTTTTTTCTGCATTGATAACCTCACTATATTGCGGTTTTCTTCTGAAAACCCGAATAAAACACTTATAATACATTGAAAATATCGTTAGGGCCAGCAGGGACAAGCCAGCAGATTATATCACATATACCTGGATTAGACATGACATCTCTAGACATTTATAATTCCGACAGAACACCCCCAGCTTCAGCGAACTTCTGCTGATACTCCTTCAAACTTGCCCACTGACTAAGTTCTTCCTGGTCACGCTCATAATCACTGAGGTAACTCATGGCTCGCCCATTAGCACGTGGGCTCACGCCTTCGACTAGACTGCCGGGGTCCGTGGCAGCAGATGAATACCCTTCTAATCGGATAAGAGTGTCGATGAAGGCATGTAAGTATGATTCTGCTTCCGCAGGTGTGAGTATTGGAACGTTAGGGGTGATGTGATCAGATTGGTGTGGCCATTCTCTTGTTTGTGATTCTGTAGGTGCGTTGTTGGGTGTGAAAGTGGGATTTTGGGATGGGACGTGGGATTTAGGATAGTAAGGCATGTTGAGGAGAGTAGATGCTATTTGGCGGATTTTTCCAGTCTGTTTTTTTGGTTTTGTTAGTGAAAGTAAGAATATTAAAGAAGAACAGGAGGTAAACGATAGACATACAATGCTGGCACCATTAGGCTCCATATTGACTTCATTGACTGTTCGCAAAAGGACGAAAAGATCTTTGATGACTAGTTTCCGCTCTTCGGCCATCATCTGGCCGATGTAATCGGTTTGCGCCTTGGTTGACATTTGAGCAGGTGAAGTGGACGAGAGATTTGAGTTATCGGTCGTTTGCCTTTCTGGGCCACTCTCGGCCTTGACTTGCGGACTGACAGCGGCGAGATTTGGAACAGACGGTTTTGCTAGATTACCGTATTTCGCGTAGATCTCAAATAGGTTCCAATACTTCTCGACAAGCCATGACCTGGTACATAGCTGACTAGCGTAGATATTTGCTTTCTGAATTTCGTATTGGATGGATCGTCGTTCTTGTTGGATGTGGTCTACCGGATAGTTGAACACCGAGCCAACTCCATCATTTCCAGAAATTCCACGAAAAGACGTTTGTTTCGGATGATATAGCGAGAGTTCGACTGGGACATTGAGTAAAGCAGATTTGACTGTTTGAAGGCATTCCCACAGCGAAGAGCTTTGGTGCTCCCAGTCGAAAATTTGACCGCTACCAAACGCGGTTTCCCAGGCCAGAAGAGAATTGTATGAGCTATAGACACGAACATTGGCATTGAATCCGGCCATGATTGATACTCGATCCGCGGGCTGAGGATTCACATGAGTCGAAAATAGAAACTCGTCATCAACTTCAAGTGGGAGCGGCGGGTATCGATCTGCTGGAGTTTCCGGCGGAACATGCATTTTGATATCTGATGAGCCAAGTTGAAGCAGACTTTGGTATCCGACCAGCGAGACGAAGAAGAGTCGACGACCAAGTTCTTGGGAGATAAGATCAGCCGGTTTCTCATCCGTCAGATACTGTACAGAATGATCTTGTGACATTGGACTGGGCGCGTTCATGGCAGGCTTTGACAGAATATTAGAAGGGGCGCGGCAGAGATCGTAAACCTGTATCATAGTTCGGCATTCCGCTAGGTATATGCGACAGCGGCGCATGCTGTATATATAGCCGGCGCAGACACCCAAAAAGTAACTGATTGCTGCGTCGTAGACCGTCGCATTTCGATCGAGGTACCCAACGCCTCGCGCCTGAATGGCAACATCATGGCAGCGTTTGACAAGGGCGATGGAGTTTGGAAACGCGGAACGTTCCGCCTCTGTGTTGAGGCGTAGTTTTGGCCTCCGCGGGAAAGATGCCACGAGGAAGCCAATCATAGAAGCAAGAAGGGCCAGAAATGTACCACTAGATGCATCCTCTCGGCGCTCAAACGCTGCACGAAACGTGGGTTCATGAGGGATTGGGACCAAGGGATGGATGAAAGTGAAGAAATCATCGAGGAGAAGTTGCACTGTGTGCAAAGAGCAGATTGATTCTGCCGAAGCATGAGCCGAAGGTCCGGGTGTTGGTAATACAGGAACTGGCACAGACACAGGTGCAAATGTAAGCACTGGCGTAGGTGCCGGCTGAGACTGGGGAGTGCTCGCCTGCGGATAGTCCGATGGGCTCGATGGGGATACTGCCCTCTCCAGCTTCTGTTTTTTCAGCGCCTCCGCATGGCGGTTAGGAGGTCCCCGGCGTCTACTGGGCCTTTCATATGTACAGGGAATATCAAGAGTAGCACATGAACGACATGGCGGACCCCCGGTATCACACTGAATCAGAAAATTAGCGTCTGCACAAAGCTGGGTTTGACGTGAGCAAAGATTTGACGACTAACCTTCACTTTCCGGATGCTGCAGGCATCGCAGGCCTTGCGAAGCCTTGTTTTTGGGTCCATAAGTGAGCTCGATACCCAAACTTACCACTCATATTCCACCGACTCGGCCATGGTCATGACAGTAGACTTGTGAGATTTGCTGCGGTTAAAGTCCCGTACATCCACGCGTTGCGGGGGACCCTGAATTGACCCACTCGCTCGCAGGAGTTGCTATGTGGGATTTCGGGCCGATGTCCCCCAGATTTGTGCGATGCGTTTCCTCCACAACTGTTTGTGCAGTAGTTTTCGGGCTTTTCCTCCACTGAAGGAATATAGCCCGCCAGGAACAATAAGGCCCAGCCAAGAGTGGGCAGCTGTCTCAGCACCTGACTCGAATGGAAAGGTGTGAATGGATATTTCCAAGGAACAGGCCTTGCAGCAAGGTTGCAACAGCTACTAAGATAACGGGAAGTCCAACCCCTTCGCGCTCTTTGCTTCGTAGAAGTAGCTTGTTCAATTGCAGACCGGAGCAATGGAGAATCACAGCTTGCCGGTCAGTTCTTGCCTCGGTCGGAGTCACGTGCAGCACGTAATCCGGAAGGTTACTCGGCGTGGGCAGACTGCTTTTCTATGGGATCTACCAATTTTATGTCCTTTTATGCTACGACTAAGTTTGAAGACAGTAGCATATCAGAGTACTGAATAAAGGTCTGTATTGACGTTTGGGACATGCTGATCGCTGAGTATGTAAATGGGGGGAAAAAATCAAACATTATGCCGTAATTTCATCATAGTAATTATCGCCGAGTCTGTTGGGTCGCTGTGATGCAAGCTGCCGTTTAGTCTCGAGATCTGCGGCCCACAACGCAGCACCGGCTGCTGTAGTCATTAAGAAGAGCATTGAAAAAGGTGGAATCAACTGCAGGAAGAGAGCAATTGTGCCAAACCTGTCGAATGTTAGGTAAAGACCAGTTCGGGTTCAAGCACGGGTAACATACGTGGTATATTGAAGCTGGCGCCTGCTGATACTGTCTTTCCGTTGCTGTTTGGAATAGTCTAGTAGTTGATAATAGCGCCAATGATGGAAAGGCCCTCCTCGGTAACCTGTCAGAATCAGGAACATGGGAGTTCCGGCCACGGGAATAAAGTTCAGTGGGAGCAACACGATGAATTCGAGGATCTGTCGAAGCGAAAACGGCGCATAGACGGCGCTGGTAGTCGGCGTACCGAGACGCTGTACTGGATCGTCACCTGCAGGGTAGATAACCCGTGAAGCTAGTACAAGCTCTTCCTGGCCCTCATTGACTAGAACCGAGTCAAATATATCCACAAGAGTCTCGTCCACGAAGAATGCTTCAAACAAAGCAGCGACAATGGCGGCTCCTTCACCAAGTACCAAGAATGCACCGTTGACCCAGGCTCCAGCACCTTGGAAGAGGGCTAGAAATGCGACTTGAGGAAGATAGGCGAAGAAGAAGAGTAAGAAGTATACAAAGCTCGAGAGAAGGACGATCGGAAGTAGGCGGGCTTTAAATAAGGGCCAGAGAAAACGATGGGTCGCAAAGTAGTGGATACCCTGAGAGGCGTTAGTTATTGATGAAAAGAGAGAGGCATATAGATGGAAGAGAAGTGCGGGAGGGAAAATACCCTCAAGGGATACAGCCACGCCGAGCGAGTGTGATCAAATAAGCGTGGCATCGTCGCAGAAAGTAGAAGGTGCGAACGTGTGAAAGTCTCAGTTGTGAATCGCACCTGCCTGGAATTATTTGAATCGCAGCCGGAAGAGACGCGCTTTCCTCTTTCGGAGCTCTGTCTTATCGATAACAGATCACGTGCAGGACACTATTTCAATCGAGAATTTTCGCAACGCGCGCCCCGATTTCTTTTCTTCTTCAAAACTGAACATCCTCCTTTATTCACTCAGGAAACCACATCTCACAATGGGTTCTTCGAGGGGAAATAGGAGGAAAGACTGATTTTCTGCTGGCTTACCCCAAATTCTCCTTTGTGACGTGGAGCGTTTGGAAATATTTTCAGCGGTACATTCATTACTTTTTTTTCGTCGCTGCTCCGTGGTTGTGATGATTTGACATTGGACTACCCTAACACTGTCCTGCAATGGTATTTCACTATCTGCGGCCTTGGATCTCCTTCATGATCTGTTCGAGACTGTGGACAATTGCTGTTGGTCGTAGCTCCGGTACCGCAGCATCCTGCCATCCCCGTCTCGCTCGATCAACCCAGATTGCCTGCATCCCAACACTCCGGGCCCCAACTATGTCGAACGGGTTACCGCTGATGAGCCAAATTTGGTCTATCTGTGATTTCTGTTTTCCCGTTTTACGGGCGAGGTATTCGTAACTTGCTGGCGTGGGCTTGTAGCGTTGGATCTCGTCAACTGTGATGAGATCTTGGAAGATGCTGGCGTGCGGGGCGAGATCCTTTGATCGCAAGACGGAATTCGAGACCATGGTCTTGGATCCGTTGGAGAATACTACAGCGTGGATATTCTCGTCGGCGGCCAGTCGGATCAAAGATGGGTTGACGTCCGGAAACGTAGATAAATGATCGTAGGCCTCCATGATCCTGGCAATGTTATTGTCGCTTAATTGCTCGCCATGCTCGGTCAAAGCATGGACGAGGGCGTTCTTCGTCACGATGGAGAAGTCTTCGTATTTCTCTGTGGAGTGCCCAGGTGGTCAATAAACAATTTTTGATGCCTTTGGGACTTGCCTAGTCTTACCCATGCTGTTGAGTCTCCATGTGTACTCCAGCTGGTATCGTCTCCAAAGTGCGGAGACAGACTGCGCCTTTGCTCCGATATGTTTCTCCAGCTGTTGCGCAATGGATTCTGTAGACAGCAGTGTGCCATAAAGATCAAATGCCACGATAGTCTTATCTGCCATGGTCAATGCCGTCGTTCAAGGCTGAGTAGGTATATACGAAATGCAACGAGGACAAGTAGTATTTTAGGAAGCAAGACTCGGCAAAATGGAGAGGCGTGGATGATGTCAAGGTTTAGTGTTCACCCGCGGGGCAAAAACCTCCTCCAAATGATCTTCAACCACAACAGCTTCTAATTTTGACGAGCGAGGAGTACTTTCTCAAACATCATGAGAGATAGACATACTCAATGACCTCCGATGAAAACTATTCCGTCTTCCGGGAGTGTCTTTCCAGCGTAATCGTCGCTCGTTCCAAAGGACAACCCAAGACCTCCAAGCGACGTGGAAAAGCAAAGCGCAATGAACGCAAGGAGGCGAGGAGCTCAGAAACAATCATAACACATGAACGAGCAGACCCAGAAGAACTGGCGGAATTCATTGATGTAAATATTTCCAACCCAAGCTACTAGTAATTCGACGAGGCCAAGCTAACCTTCTTCTCTAGTTCATAGCCAGTGAAACCTTCAACACACTACCAGAAGACCTAAGAACTCTCTCCTACTCGGCTATACAACATGATGCCACTTTACAAGCCCGCTATGTACCAGAAGACCGCGACGCCCCAATGAACCGTACACTTCTGGAAAGCCTCTGCTCCCCGATCCCAGTAGAGGTAACAGATACCCTCTCCGTCTACGGGCTAATACCGGAAGCAAATGATTTACCAGACTTCATTTCCTCGGTGCTGAGCGAGTATATAGCAAGTGTGACAACAGGACCACCAGCGTGGGCGAATACGCGGACGGATGCATGTGAGATCTGCGAACGGGACTGGATTCCTTTATCGTATCATCATCTTATTCCGCGCGGTGTGCATGCTAAAGTGGTGAAGAGAGGATGGCATGATGAGTGGGTGTTGAATAGTGTTGCATGGCTTTGTCGGGCTTGTCATAGCTTTGTGCATCGTATGGCTAGTAATGAGGAGTTGGCAAGAGAGTGGTTTACGGTTGATAGGATTCTGGAGAGGGAGGATGTGCAGGATTGGGCTAAATGGGTTGGTAGAGTCCGCTGGAAGGCGAAGTAGACAGAACCTACGATTTCGGGATAAAAGAGGTATTTGATTGTGATGGTTTGGTCAATGCCGAGGTCTAACTAGCTGCCTACTAAGCTGGAGTATATAATGAACTTAGATCAATATTCACAAGTGACCATTTATATGATATCCATGATGTTGGTGATTGCAACAAACTCCACGAGATGCAAGCACTAGAAATGACAATATAGTACAAAAGTATAGTTACAGCACACTCCCACATAATGGCGAGAGTATGCAAGTCTAAAGATAACGCTTTTCGAAAATTTCTTCGTAGCACTGTACGTGGTCACCGACTGCGAAATCAGCCCATCCCTCAAATCCAATACCACACTCGGTATCTTTGCGCATCTCTGTGACGTCCTTCTTGACATTCTTGAGAGAGTTCATGGTACCTGTTAATTGTTAGCTGAAGGATTCGAAACCTTGTTGCTGCATAGAAGCTCTTACCGTCATAGATGATCTTGTCACCGCGAGTCACTCGGACCTTGCGCGACTTCTGAATCATACCGTTACGAACGCGGCATCCCGCAATTGAAGTCTTCTCACGACCCTTAAGGGTGATTTCGAAAATCTGCCCAATTTCGGCTTCACCAGTCACCCGTTGGGTCACTGTAGGTGGAAGGTGTTCACTGAGATTGGCCTTGACCTCGTCAATGAGCTTATAGATAATGTTGTGGTCCATGATTTTGACCCCTTCCAATTCAGCCATACGCATCATGTTAGGATCGATAGCCATGTTGAATGAAATGACCATACCCTTAGCGCTGGCCGCATGTTCAATATCAAACTCACCCACAGGACCAACCCCGGAGCGGATGATATTGGCGTATACCTCGTTATTACCGATGGCGGCAATGGAATTCAAAACTGCCTCGGCAGAACCGTCGACATCGGCCTTGATGATAAAGTTCACGGGCTTGGGCCCAGAGGGCTCTGATGGTCTGCTGGTTGACTCATCGGACTCCACTTCTTCGAGTCTGCGTTTCTCAAGAGCTTCGCGGCGCGCCACATTGATGGCCTCCATATCTTCACCGAGCTTCTTATTGTCGGTACGATCCTGGCGATACTCCACAACCTCCTTGGCCTTTTGCTCAGTTGGGGCCTGTAGAATCTCAGTACCAGCGACTGGCTGGTCTCTCCAGCCATCAATTTCAACAGGCATACCGGGTGTGGCTTCTGAAATAGCAAGACCAGCTTCATTGCGAAGAGTACGGACACGAGCCCAAGTTTCACCAGCAACGATCACATCACCAGTACGCAGAGTACCGCGACGGATAAGAGCAGATGCCACACGGCCGTAACTCTTTGTAGTCGCCTCGAGAACCCAACCCTCTGCATTACCAGTTGTGTCGGCACGATGATCAAGCATCTCAGATAAGGCGCCAATAGCCTCTTCAAGTTCGATCATTCCTTCTCCAGTCTTACCACTGACCCCAATGGCCTGGACATCGCCGCCATAGTCTTCAACGTGAACACCATGAATGGAGAGATCCTGTTTGACCTTGTCTGGGTTGCAACCCTCCTTGTCAATCTTACTCATTGCGACGATAATGGGAACATTGGCTTGGGTCGCGTGCTTGATAGCTTCAATGGTTTGCGGTTTGACACTATCATCCGCAGCTACAACAAGAACCACAATGTCGGTGACATCAGCGCCACGACGGCGCATTTCGAGGAACGCAGAGTGCCCAGGGGTATCGAGGAAGGTGATCATCTTGCCTGAAGGCATGGCAACTGAGAAGGCACCAATATGTTGGGTGATACCACCATGTTCAGTAGCCGCAACCGAAGACTTGCGTAGCCAATCCAATATAGTGGTTTTTCCATGATCGACGTGTCCCATGATAGTGACGACAGGAGGGCGCGACGGAAGCAAGGATGGATCCTCCGGCAGTGGTGCAGCCTCAAGATCAGGGTTCTCCGAGTCGAAGATAGCCTCGAAGTTATACTCCGCAGCCACCAGGCCAGCTGTCTCCGCATCCAACACGTGGTTATACATGACGTCCTCAAAGCCCATTTCTTCCATGCGCTGCACAAACTGGTTAGGTCGCACACCAACAACGTCGGCCAGATTGCTAACGCTGATGAATTCAGGCAGGTAGATCGGGGTGGGAGCAGCTTCAACCTTTGCAGCTCTCCCCTTTTTCTTTTCTGCTTTCTCCTTCTTCAGACGTTTACGTTCCTCGCGAAGTCTTTCATGCTCCTCTGGATCGAAATCATCCCCATCAGACCGATCCTGACGTTGATTCCGACGTGCTGGCTTCTTGAAGGAGCTCGCCTGTTCCTGGGCCTCCGTAGCTTCCAGTTGATCTAACGCAGACATATCCCAAGACCACTGGTCGTTCTTTGCCTTCAATCTCTCTTCCTTCCTCTTTTGTTTTTCCAGTTTGGCCTCTTCCGGTGAAAGGGTAGCCTCGGGCTGTTGCCGATCTTTTTTGATGACGTCCTCATTTTTCGAAAATCGACCTCGCTGCTTTCTCTCATCCATAGTTGAGTCCTCCAATTCCTGCCTTAGCCTTTGATATTTCTTGGATGTTGCATCTCGAGAAGCCTCTTCACTGGAGTCTTGCTGGGTTTGCGGTTGGCGCTTGCGAGCAGCATCCGGTCGAGGCGCATTGCAGAACGGACAGGAGGAATGTTTAGCAAAAACATGTCTGCTACATGACTTGCACGTCCAGTCATTCTCTTTCCTTTCTTGTGTTTTCGGATTTCGTGCTTGGCCTTGCTCGCGCTCCCGGCGCTCACGGACACGATCTCGTCGGAATGTCGTCGGCTTATCGTGTGATCTCAATGCGTGATCTGCTGGTGTCTTTCTCGTAGTAGCTCCCGGATGTCTCTCGAACGGTTTGCGTTCTCGCACTGGCTGTTTTGGCTGCTCTGGTTGGGGTGGTGGTTGACTTGCGGCCTTGAGGGAATCGCGTAACGCCTGCTCTGCCGCACTCAGCCCAGTCTGCCTTGTCGTTTGTCTCGTACCCCAACGATTCCCAAATTTGGGAGTCGCTGCCGACGAGCTCGACGCAGCTCCATCCCCATCGCCAGAATTGGTCGCATTCAATCGGATAGCGGACGACCCAAAAGTCCGACAAATGAAACTGGGTGAGGGAGTCGATTGTAGAAAGACATGGCGTGGTAGCTAAACAGTCCAGAACGACATGGTCAGTATCGGGATATATAGTACATATATCCTAGAGAAAGACAAACTCAACTCACCCGTAAAACCGCGCGCCTGTGCATGCTTGCGCTGCTCAACGACAAGCTCCACCTTGGGAAGTTCCAGTTTGGAAATGCACAAATGCTGACATAATACTTTCCCGACGGCAAACCCGTTTCCCTCGGCGGCTTCAACCAATCAGAAAGAGGATTGCGCCATTTCGATAAGAAACTCGGTGTTCCTGATATAAAGTCCGGAGTCCGGGGAATGCATTGCTCTTCTTCTCTTCTTCACCCAGTGGATACTACCCCCAGTACGGAGAGTACTGTGAATTACAATGGAGTCCGAGGCTTTCGAAGATATCGAGAAAGGTGCTGATGCCTTGCGCACCGTCAAGGATCTGGCCGCGGGCGCTGCTGGTGGTATTGCTCAGGTCCTGCTGGGTATGTGTGCGACGAGGAAGCTCACCTCTCCAATTCCTTCAGTTTTTCCGATTTTGTGAGATTAATTGCTAATATAGTTATAATATAGGTCAACCTTTTGGTTAGTAATCGATGTTCTTCGTCTCTTCTTCATC
Source organism: Penicillium citrinum (assembly GCF_028827155.1). Lineage (NCBI taxonomy): Eukaryota > Fungi > Ascomycota > Eurotiomycetes > Eurotiales > Aspergillaceae > Penicillium > Penicillium citrinum. The sequence continues at coordinate 1,976,440 of NW_026622692.1, forward strand.
CCGTTCGTCGTAATCGTGCCCTTTTAACCCCCCGCAGATATCGTCAAGGTCCGCCTTCAAACCACCACCCAATACTCCGGCGCTGCGGAGTGCGCCAAGCAGATTTTCAAGAATGAAGGACCGTCTGCTTTTTATAAAGGAACTCTGACCCCTCTTATTGGTATTGGTGCTTGTGTAAGTCATCAATTGCAGCTATAACCTTTTGCCCCGCTCCCCACCGTTAACTAACAGGTCTCGTAGGTGAGTGTCCAATTCGGTGCATTCCACGAGGCCCGCCGTCGCTTGGAAGCCTTGAACCAGAAGAAGTATGCCGACGGTGCTCTTTCTTATGGCCAGTATTATATGGCTGGTTCGTTCGCCGGTGTCACCAACTCTGTCCTGTCCGGCCCAATCGAGCACATCCGTATTCGTCTGCAAGCCCAACCTCACGGCGCCGGTCGCCTCTATGATGGCCCTATTGACTGCATTCGCAAATTGTCCGCACACAACGGTGCCATGCGCGGTCTGTACCGCGGTCAGGCCGTCACTATTCTGCGTGAGGCCCAGGCTTACGGATCTTGGTTTATGGCTTTCGAGTACATGATGAACCAAGATGCCAAGCGCAACAACATCAACCGTGAGGACATTTCGGCTGTCAAGGTTGCCACCTATGGTGGTCTGGCCGGTGAGGCTTTGTGGCTGTCCAGCTACCCCTTCGATGTGATCAAGAGCAAAATGCAGACCGATGGATTCGGTGCCAACCAGAAGTTCACCAGCATGCGGGACTGCTTCGCCAAGACCTATGCTGTCGAGGGCTTTGGTGGTTTCTGGAAGGGTATTGGACCTACCCTCCTCAGGGCCATGCCTGTCTCCGCTGGAACTTTCGTTGTGTATGTTTTTTTCCCTGTCCTCATTGGATTGCAATGTTTTCATTTACTAACGATCACATAGTGTCGAGCTAGCCATGAAGGCTCTTGCATAGACTTGTTCATGATGACTTAATGTGCTTTCTTGTTTGGGGTTTAGGTATGATATCCAGCACTCGATTCACCAGGAAATTGACGGGTGCCGCACAAAAGTTAGAACAGCTTTCTAGAGGTTACACTGGCTTGTCTCTACGATATATAGGTTATGTTCGGGATTTATACCCAATTAGAGATCCGTTTTGGAATTTCATCACTCGCAATGAATCAACCATTAATATACCTGTATAGGTTACATGGCCAAGGAGAAGTCTCCAAAGAAATCCTGCCATGCAGTAGGAAAATAAAACAAGTTCAATCCCGGAAAATCCCATTCGGATACGAATTGCTCTGGTACAAACCACTGCAGGTCTGCTTGTGCGTCGAATAGTTCCCAGAATGGAGATGTGGCTGTAGAACCGCCCGTACTGGGATGCTGAGATTCTTGCAACGCTCGGCCATACTTCTCAATACTGACTTTCAAGATTTGGAGATAGATATTGCCGGCCCCAGACTGGCTATTATTGGATCCAGCTTTATTCAATTCATCCACCAAACGATTGCCATGCTCGAGTAATTCCTGATGCTCTTCGTCGCGTTCCGGGAGCAACCGTGAGAGTTTGAGAAGGAGTAAGAATGAAAAGGCGCACTTTGCCCAAACAAAGTCCATTGCATATTTAAGCTTTGCAAGGTAATAATCTGGTTCAAGCATGATGAGCCGGAGGTGTCGACGTGCACTGGTTTTGGCCGTGAGAAGAATATTTCGTTCAGTTGATGACATGGCCGCTACATTCTCGACTCCCATCGCTCGTAGGGCTTTGCAGTTGAGCATCATCTCCGCCCAGCATTTTTGTACCCGTAGTGCAACCAGAAGAAACGGTTTTTCTTCTTGTGCAGACTTTGAGCCTTCAATTATTCTAAGCCAGTCGTCGAACCATAGGTCTAGGTCGATCTTCATTTCGTGCACAAAGTCTGAGATTCCAGTTCTATCAAGGGTTGTTCCCAGCCCCAACGTGTCGTTTATTGTTGCTTCAGAAAAGGTGTTAGATCATTTTTTTCACCAGTTAGGTGTCAACGATTATTACCTCGCAAGATATTCAGCTTTATAAATGTTAGTTAAGCCGTACGGTCATCACTATTCTCAATTGATTATTGAACCCACCTCGACTTGGGAGAACAAGCGAAGATCAAGGACTGTAGAGGAAGGATGACTGAGAAGAATCCGACATCTTCGAGGATTTCCTACCAATCTAATTCCAGGAGGTTTCCCTCCGTCAACTCGGAAACTATACCCTGGTATTAGTATTCAAGTGAGCATAGCTTTCCATGTTATAGCGTTTCACCCACATATGTTCGAGTACCAACAGCCCGAACCAAGTTCGAGATCTCCTCATGAGATCCTGTTCTCGCTCGAAGTCATGACCTGAAATTTCGAATGTATCTTCATCGTTCTTCACAGCCAGTCGCTCAGTCAGCTCTTCAAAGGCCTCATGTAACCGTAGGTCCATTGCCATTCGAGTCGCAAATGAGAGGATCAACAGTCGCTCTGCTGAATAACAAGCAACTACTAACATGGCTTGTACCGACTCGAGACTATTGAGAGCTTCATTTTGGATTATCACGTTGATCCATTTTTTCAGCTCAGCGTGAAGTATATCAGACATTTGATCGCCCGCTCCTGAGAAAGTCAACATTGTACTAAATTAGGATTTTTTTTTTTGAAACTGTTCGATGCAACGCACCGGTTTCAGCCATACTTCCGATCGTGCAGATGGCATTCAAGAGAATACTGCTTCTGGATCGTATCGACTCGAAAGTATCATGCCGTGGGTCGAAGATTGGAATATATCGATCCTTTTGCAACAGTCAACATTGCTCAATATAACGGCAAGCTTGCTGCTAGTGGTGCTTCATACGCAGCCTTGGAAAAATCTATAGGCTCATGTTAGTTTACTTTGTACCAGAGACCATGTCTGGGTATACAGACGTTCGAAAGCAAGAAATTGCACAGTCTGTTGTTATTAGACCTTTATCAATAAAGCCCGCAACGGAGCTCTCGCTAATCTCAAAGCAAGATCGTTTGCGTTTTAGTGAAGGAGATCTGATACTCGATGCTTCATACTGCGAAAGAGCTACGGTCTCACGCGGGGATGAACCTGGTTGCCTCGGTCCATAATTCGACGCCTTTTGCTGGGAATTTATGTAGGTCATCTTGTCTTGCACCGGAAGTCTTACCATTTCACCCTCTGTATTCAGGTTGGCGTTCTGTGAGTCACATGTAAGGCAGCTGTTATCCCCGGGCTCATCCTGCTGCTGTCTCTCGAGAACCTGCCGTGGAGAAATGTTTTCTTGAGAGTAGTTTTGAGATTGAAGATTGTTCATTCGGAGTGACTGCCGTATATCATCAAGCTGATCTCTGAGATATTGGATCTCACATTGAATGCTTTCCATTCGCCTGAAAATATTGATTAAACACATAGCCCATTCGGAAGCTGAAAAATGATATTAGGCTTTCATACTCTGACACTGGGTCTTTTGGAATGTCGAAAAAGACACATGACTTTTCTAATCTTTGGCATCTAAGTCGTGTCAATATGATTCTTGCAAATGACTGTTTCTGGCTTCACCTTCCACATGGTCTGTCTCCGTCGCATCGGACCTGGTATAGCGTCAATTTAGAGCTTTTATCAATGTTCTGACCGTCCAAACAGATGACCTCTTACCTTGGACAATCTGCATGCGCTGCATGCCTTCTATATAATGACAAAAGAACCCATTAAACAGTGATCAAAATATTGATCTTGCAACCAGGTCAGAAGCTTACCGGGATGCGCTTCTTCCCGATTGGCGGAGGGATGACGTGCAAGGAATCTCCTTCCTGCATGATGCTACACAAATTGCCTACAACAGGCTTAATGGACGTTGGGGGTTGCTGCTAGAATCCGGGGAAGAGAGGAAACGCGGGGTTCGGTAATTGCCCCGAGCATCGGTTATTGATAACGGGCCCCGATACCCCGGAGTACCGAAACTAGCAGCTCGATGGATCCGTTCTGCCATTAGGGAATGAGTTTATATTTGGGAGGACTACATGGCTCTTGAACCTTCTTTGAAAAACAAAGTGCTTCGAAAAAATAAATTACTTGCATTGCGCAAAAATAAAACTCCCTCCAATAGTCGACTCCTGGTCCTGGGCCGATGTACCTAGTAAACATACACAAAGTCCTCGTTCTTCCAATCGGTGAGATCCTTGAAGGCATTGTCGTTGACCACTTGCTGGACAGGTGTATCCTCTTTGTCGGTGACTACGGCTCCGACTTCTTGCATTGAATGATCTACTACTTTTGCGTCTTTCCCGGCGGCCACGCGTTGCTGCTCGTGCTTTTTATTGAGGAGGTAAAGATATGCCATGTTCGTCCTAGAGAGTGTTAGCTTCGATATGGGGTATCAACGCATCAGCCTTACAAGACGAGAGCAATTAAGACACAGAATAATGCCAGGCTGTAACTGAATTAGCGTTATATCATGGCCTTGGGATCTATCGTTTCATACTTGGAAGTAAGTCCTCGTGTGTATAACGGGGCTTCTTCTGTGGTGTATAGCGTTGGTCCGATAATCTAGGAATGTATTAGCGTCAGAAGGTTCAGGAATCTTCGCCTTGGAAAAAGCTACATACATTGCCGACGCATTGTCCAACGATCAAAATTCCGGTAGTAACCTTTTTCTTTGTTTCACCGGCTGTATTGGCCGCAGACCACGAATAAATCAAAGGTGCTACGAATGTCAGTCAATGTTATCCTTTAAGGTTGTGTTTAACGACTTACTAATGCCAGGGTATACAGAGATCTGATTTTCAAGTTAGAGTAAATTGCCTCAAATAATACCGCCAAGGGACTAGAGATTCTCACAATGTAGTATCCAACTAAAAGAGGCCCCTTGTGCGCATCATCGTGGGGAATCTTCAAGAGCATACAGCATCCTGCGATAGGCGGGAGGCAAAGTAATGCTAGAACTGGCCCCTTCATTTTCCAAGCAGTTGCAAGCCAAGCACCGCCCATGGTGGCAATCAGCTGCACTGCTCCGAAGGGAACGTTCAATAAAATAGTGTTGAGTTGATCGAATCCAAATGATTCTACAATCAAGGGGCCGAAGGTCGTGATACCGCCACTTGGGATACTGTTTCCAATTAATGAAGCCCTCCATTATCCGTTAGGTCGGATCTAACTCACGAGATAGTAAACATCAGTGAGAACCAGAGCCATGATTTAATGTCAAGAGCGGCTTCTTTCACATGGTCCCACTTCCATTCGTGGGTCTCCATACCCTGCTGGTTCATACGAAGTCTGAACATTCATCAGTATACACCGGAATCCCATACTTGGAGAGTGAATGCACCTTTCTATAGCCACAAGCTTGTCATCTTCAGGGAGGAACTTCGCAGTTATGGGAGAGTCAGGCATGAAAAGTCTATCGCAGCAGACTGTTAGCCTTTGCTAAAGGTACTAGGTGTCGAGCCAAACCTACAGGACTGCAGCAGACACCCCAACCGTGATCAATCCGAAGAAGAGAAAGATAATCTATGATTCAATGAGCTAGGACTCTCTCAATAATTTCACAATCAACAGTTGGTGTTACCTGGTATGGCTCAAATATAGAAGAGCTGATGTGCCCTAGACCATAAGTGATGAGACTTCCAAACTGTATCACGGTTAGGGTTTATCCTCGTAACGAATATTTCCGACTTGAAGCACGAACCATATTCACGACACCATTCATGGCATACCATGAGCCCAGTCTGACTGGCTGTTCACGACGTCGATACCACATCTGTGTGACAGCAATGAAAGCAGGAGCTAATAAGATAAGCAATCAGCTAAAGAAACCGACTCTCATAGTGGGGAGAGCTTACCAATACCGGCTTCAAAGATACCCAAGAACAGCCGACAGACCAATAAACCGGCAAACCCATTGGCAGCAGTCATACAAGATAGCGCAATGCCCCAGAGCAGACATGAGGCAGCCAAGAATTTCCCGAGGGGTACTTTGACCAACAGGTAGGAAACCAAGGGCTGGAAGACCAACTGGGCCACATACACGACTGATCCTAGCCAGGAGTACATTTGACCATGGAGATTGGCCTTCTCAATCAGGCCGAAGACAGATGCGTATGAGAGGGTCGATTTGTCGAGCTGCTGGAGAAAGTAGATTGCTAAGAGAATAGGGAGAAGACGCAAATCTATCTTGCGTAGCACCCTCTTGTTATTCTCGGGAGTAAGGATAGTTGAATATCCCATATCCTCGATTAGCTGCAAAGCATCATCCTTCTTTGGATCCACGCCGTCCTGTGTTGTTTCGGAGAGCTTTACGGACCGCTCAGCTTCGATGGACTCAACATGCTCATCTTGTTGGCTTTTCGGGTCTGGGTTCTTTGCCTGTGACATTGCTAGGTGACAAAGTAAGTCACTAACAAAGGGCGATACGTGGGATCAGGATAGACTTGAAAAGACGAGCAGATATAGAGGTAGAAAGGATTGCCAGTCTTGAGTGCAATTAAACAGGATTTAGATACTGGTCTCATACGACTTCCCTCACCCCGTGGGGGAAAGCGAGTTTTTGATCTCCCCCGAACTCACCCCAGATTCGTCCAATGCCCAGCACAGATAGACCTTGATAGTTTTGTTTAGCCGGCATTATCCCGTCTCATACCACTCGCGCCACTTTCATGATCAGTCGACTTGGCAAAAGACGGTATTTGGCTTGACGACGGGCAAGTTCCGACGCATAAGGACCAATCAATTTCTGAATATGAGGGGGGTCGGGAGATTCGAGCGAGAGCTTGCAAGACGGAGATGCCTGTTTAAGGTTAGTAATCGGTTTTCGGCATAAAAAACCGAACTGAACGAGAGATCTGAGTCTGGGGAAATGCGGGGGTGGACAGACGAAGAGGGAGAAAAGACGGGTCGAGTCTGGGGAAGGCGGAGTAGTCTTTGATGGTCATCGGTGATAATCCCCGATCTCCGCTTCTAAACATCTCCATATTGCCCCACGCTTGCAGAATTGACGACCGACGCGGGGTTTCTGCTCAAGATTGCGAGATGTTCATGGTATACTACAAATATGGAGGACCGCCGAGATTCTTCTCGTTTGTCTTTGGAGATACTCCATTCAAAATTTAAAGCACAATGCCTCAGAAAGAAGTTTGTCCGCGCGGGTACCAACAGGTCCCATCAAAATCTCAGCAGGATGCTTCTGTGAATTTGCGAAGCAGCTCCAGTAGCAAGACTGCCTTTGACTTCTCCTTCGAAGTTGTTCGTCAAAACCTCTTCCGGGTGACCTTCACCTCCCCCGAACACCACCTTCCACCTTTTCCTAGTGTCAAGAGGCCCGATACTAGCCTCCAGGGAGTCAATGTCTTCGCAAAGGATGACTCTAGCTCCAAGATAATTGATGTTGGGGGTGTCACGGCAAAGATCGAGTGGGAACACACGCCCGTCGTCTCTCTTTCTTGGACCGGGTCCGAGAAGCCTCTGCATAAAGACCTGCCTCTTCGCTCTTATGTCGCCGACTCCACTGGTGTTGCGAGCTATTCGGTCCATGATCGAAACGCTCTGCACGTTGGCTTGGGTGAAAAGAGTGCTCCGATGGATCTGAGCGGCCGCAGTTTCCAGCTTTCCGCAACAGACTGCTTCGGTTACGATGTTTATAACTCCGACCCTCTCTACAAGCATATTCCACTGTTGATCAAAGCTACGCCTGAAGGTTGCGTGGCTCTTTTCTCAACAACCCATGGTCGAGGATCGTGGTCTGTTGGATCGGAGATCGATGGTCTTTGGGGTCACTTCAAAGTCTACCGCCAGGACTACGGTGGTCTGGAACAATATATGATTGTTGGAAAGACTATTCAAGAAGTTGTACGATCGTATGCCGAGCTAGTAGGATTCCCTCTGCTTGTACCTCGCTGGGCTTACGGTTATATCTCGGGAGGATACAAGTACTCGAGTCTGGACTCACCACCTGCCCATCAAGCCCTCGTCGAGTTTGCCGAGAAGCTGGAGGAGCATGGTATTCCCGTCTCGGCTCATCAAATGAGCTCCGGATACTCTATCGCAGCTACTGAGCCCAAGGTCCGTAACGTCTTCAACTGGAACTATAGCCGCTTCCCCAATCCAGAAGAATACGTTTCCAAGATGCATGCCCATGGAATTCGACTCTTGACTAATATCAAGCCCTTCTTACTGGAATCTCATCCTGACTTTCAACGCCTGATTGATGCTCGTGGCTTTTTCAAAGACCCCGAGACTGACAAGCCCGGTTATATGCGTCTATGGAGCTCGGGTGGTGCCACTGGTGGCGATGGCTGCCACATTGACTTTACATCTGAAGAAGCGTTCAAATGGTGGTACAACGGTGTGCAGAGCCTAAAGAAGGTTGGAATCGATGGCATGTGGAATGACAATAATGAGTATACATTGCCTAATGACGATTGGACTCTAGCCCTAGACGAGGCAATGGTCGACCCTACAGCAAAGAAAAACGTCCCCAACAACGTAGGAGAATGGGGTCGTGCGATACATACCGAGTTAATGGGTAAATCTTCCCATGATGCTCTTCTCAACATGGAACCCAAGTATCGGCCTTTCGTCCTGACTCGCAGCGCCACTGCCGGTACCATGCGCTACTCTGCTAGTACCTGGAGCGGAGACAATGTTACTAGCTGGGAGAATATGAAGGGGGCAAATGCGCTATCACTCAATGCTGGAATTTCTCTCTTGCAATGCGAAGGCCATGATATTGGTGGATTTGAGGGGCCACAGCCATCACCCGAGCTTCTACTTCGCTGGATCCAGCTGGGCTGCCACTCTCCCCGTTTTGCCATCAACTGCTTCAAAACTTCACCTGATAACAATGATGTCGGCGATGTTATCGAGCCTTTCATGTATCCGGAGATTACTCCACTCGTCCGTGATACCATAAAGCGTCGCTATGAAATGCTGCCATATATCTATTCTCTTGGTTTGGAGAGTCATATGAAGGCAACTCCACCGCAGCGTTGGATTGGCTGGGGATACGAGTCTGACCCCGAAGTCTGGACGAGCACTCTCAAGGCTGGGGAGGAACAGTTCTGGTTCGGTGATACCGTTCTGGTGGGAGGTGTTTACAAGGCTGGCGTTGACACAGCTGATATTTATCTGCCGCGCAAGTCAGGCGATGGTTTCGATTACGGTTACGTTAACATGAACGCCCCGTACAACTATCTTGCTTCAGGGCAATGGGCCTCCATATCATCTGAATGGAAGGAGAGTATTCCTCTCATTGCTCGTATTGGCGGTGCAATTCCCGTCGGCAAGAGCGTGCACACTCGGGTTCCTGGCGATGATACGGCTGCTTCGCAGGGTGTCAAGGAAGTTGATGACTATCGCGGTGTTGAAGTCTTCCCGCCGAAGCGTAGCTCGCATGAGGTTACTTTTGAAAATATTTGGTATGAGGATGATGGTATTTCGCAAGATCCTAAGACTTCGATTTATACTCTACGCTACAGCTCTACTGAGGAGAAAGTTTTGGTCGACTTTATTCGCGATGAAAATAGTGGTTTCATTCCCGCCTGGAAGGACTTGGATATCATCTTGCACAATGGGGATTCTCGACGTGTGGTGTCGAGCTCTGGGCAGGAAGTACTTCTCAAAGGTACTGATTCTCGGGGCCGGGTTGTGTATACTATCAAGGCTTGAGTGGAGTTAGATTTGGGGTCCTGATATTAAGGATTAGTAGTAAGCAGTCGTTTCGATATACGTAGGACGGGGCCAGTGAAATAGAGTCTAAGATAGAATTGGATGTATTGAATCATATGCTTTTAACATGAAGACAATTGAACCATTACCAATATGTAATTTCAATACTCAAATATCAAAACAATTGTTAATACACGATGAGATAACACCTTCAGACCTGGAATCATCTATACAGTACAAAAAGGCCCGACACTCATGCAAGTCGCCCGGATGCCAGAAATACAGAAAAAAAGGATTGGTCCAAACCTACTGCTTCGATTGAGCCTTAGCTTGCTCAGCACCAGGCAACACTCCCGTGAACGGATCCAGACGCAACTCATTCGCCGTAATAGGCTTATACAGAGTCTTCCCTTCCCTCGCCATCTCAAGACGTCTCTTCTGACCCGCCTCACCAGCCCGGCCCAAAATACCAGCAATCAGATTCGTACCACGCAGCGAATCATCATTAGCAGGAATCGGGTAAGTGACGCGAGTGGGATCGGCATCAGTATCAATGATACCGATAGTAGGAACGTTATTCAATCCACACTCATGAAGCAAAACGACGTTCTCGAGCGGATTCAAACAAATAACCAGATCAGGTTTGACGGAAGGACGATCCGCCAAATCAGCCTTGAACTCGGGTAATTCTTCATCCAATGCATTGACAACTTTAGTCTCACAGTGACCGAGAATTTGCTCGCCATTCGTCAACGAGCCTGGAATCCATCGCTCGAAAATGTGATAGCCGCCCGCGAGTTCGGCGGCTCGGACGACGGATCGCTTTTGACCTTTTCGTGTACCGGCGAAGAGAATGATTCCACCGCGAGCAGCGACTTCTTCGACAACCTTTGCTGCGCGACGGAGGTATGCGGCTGTCGCGTCGAGAGAGATGATGTGTACGCCTTCACGAATACCAAAAATGTAGCGGGAGTTCTGGGGGTTCCAGCGGGAGGTCGAGTGACCGAGGTGAGTTCCTGAAGCGAGGAGGAGCTCGAGGGTGATGTCGGAGGGACGGGGAGGGTTTTTAAGGAGTCCTTCAGGATCGTGGGATTCTGTGACGGCACTGCCGAGTTTATTGAATTTTGATCCTGTGAGAGAAACCATGACTCGTTAGATTTTATTTTCATTCTACTTTTTTTTTTTCGTCGGTGTCAATATTTGCGGAGGTACAGGGTGTGTGCTCACGTTGTTGCTCCTGTTTCTTGAACTGCTTCTGCGCGAGGGTTCGAGGGTTTTGTGTAGCTTCGACAACTTCGTGCAGAGGATTAGTCGATGGAGCAGTCGTCTCCCTCTGTGCAATATCGACTGGAATTTGGGTCTCGGTAGATAAAAAGCGACTTGAGATCGGAGACCGGCGACTCAGGGCAAGAAGTTGGCGGCCTGAATGAATAGATGTAAGGTTAGTTGGAGGATTGACTATAAGTAGATGCGATCAATTGAGTTCACTCACTCTGCCGCACACCGAATCTCCGGACAATCATCATGGGCTGTGGAAGGAAATGACCGAAGCAGTTGCTACGTTGTCGAAGAGTCGATCCGCGCGAACTTTTGTCGGGCTTGGCGTGGCCTGAGGCAGTGAGCACGCTAGTCCCGATTGGGAGTGTGGCAAATGTTGAGCAAACACAATCCGGGGAAAAAGTGCATTTACATACAAAATTATCAGATGGAAAGATAGAAAGATAGAAAGATAGAAAGATGAGAAGAGCTCTAATTAAAGATATTACCTGCTACTATGATTGAATATCGACTCGAACTTGCTTGATTTATGAGAACTCCGAGGCTACATTGATGTACGAGGGAACTTTTGAGATTCAAAACAACTTCATTCCCATCATTATAGTCACCATAATTTCAGCGGTATTGATGCAAAATCCATGTCATGATACATTCCTCTTCCCGAGGCTATGAAGAGAAAGAAAGAAAGAAAAGCAATATGTAAAAATGAACTAGAGCGATCTGAGGCACACGCAAGCCGTTCCCATAATAATCAATCAAAAAACACGGCAAGGAGATTCATGATGGAAGGTCGTCACGTTGAAAAAGGAATCAGAGGCAAAGAAGAGATATGCAAGGAATGAGCCCTCTATTTCTTGAAGAAGCCACCAAGCTGATCCATCATGCTACCACCACTGCCACTGTTGGAGGGGGGACCACCGTAGCCACCACCGTAGCCGGGGGGGAGGGGGGCCACCGGGGCTCTCGTCACGGTGCTTGTGCTTCTTGATGGCATCTTCGGCAATGCTACCCATGATGGCTCCACCGATTGTTCCGAGGAAGCCGTGGTTGGCCTTGTGGCCGGCGAAACCACCGGCGGCACCACCGGCGAGAGCGCCAGCGAGACCACGCTCACCCTCTTGAGCTTCACCAGGTGCACCTTGCTGTTGTTGATCGTAGCCACTAATCAGAGAGAAAAAAAGAAGGGGTAAGTTTTTGACACTATGAACATTCGATATTGTAAAGTGGGGGCGAAATTCTGTAACCTACCCTTGGCGGTTGTAGTCTTGGCCTTGGCCGTACTGTGATTCGCCATATTGGCCGTGTTGCTGGCCATACTGGCCTTGGCCTTGATTATATTGTTGATCATAGGGTTGCTGGTTGTAACCACCGTGCTGTTGGTGTTGGCCATAGTAATCGCCGGACTGGCCACCCTGTTGGTAACCCTGTTGACCGTACGGTTGCTGGCCATAAGGCTGCTGCCCATAGCCTTGCTGACCATAACCCTGAGGGGGGGTAACCACCCTGCTGGCCGTAGCCCTGGTTGTATTGATCGTAGCCGGACATATCTAATGTGTACTGTAATGGAAGTAAGGTAGAGTGAAGAGAGTTGAAAATCAAATGAAGATGATGAGTGATGAAAGATGGAAGAGATGGAGGGGGAGGGGAAGCTTCTTATACGCAAAGAGTAAATGACCGACAGCCACAGGGCTGACGGAAGCACCCCACATCCGCAATATTTCGGACTGCGCCCACCTTTCTTCCACATTACATACAGTACTAACTATGTACATTTTTCTTGGTGAAAGGCGCACGTTGAATGGACTGCACCGCCACAACTGCGAACAGGCATCCACTCTGCCATCTTCAGATCGCGCGGCATTTCCACTATTTGGCGTGCCTCACTGCGTGTGGCGATGCATGCACATCAGTACTCATCGTACTGCATGTATATAACATGATGCTGTACACGGTTAGTACGATGTGTGTAATCCACAGGGCTGAGCCACCAAATACCGCTAATTCGCGCGCTACTTGATCACTGCGCCCATCCCCGAACGCGTACTTTTACTAGATGGAATTTGTATAGCCGGCAGTCCCGAAAATAGAACAGTTCCAAGTATTCTTCGCATGTTCCATGACTACCTCTAGTACAGTAAACTATACAGCTGTATACAGTATTACGGTTCTTTTTCGGTCTTCTTCATTTGCCCCATTCAACTTTCAACAAATAATATAAAAACAAATCAGATACGAAATTCATGGCGCCAAGCTTGAATCCCCCCTCCATCTTCCGAGAATTTATTTTGGCTGCCTAGTGACTGATTGACCGACCAACCCAAGCCCCCCTCCTCTTCATTTTTTCATTCTTTTTCGGTGCAACCAACTTCCGCGGGCCCCATTCTCCCCACTGTACCATCGCTGTTAAATTACGCCTCCTTTTCTTACTCTGCTCTGCCCTATTCTCTTATTTTCGCACTTTATTCTAGATAAGTACAGTCCTGCTCGGTCGCTGAAGTCAAGAAGTGCGAGTGCGAAATTGCGAAGCCACCACGGAATAGAATAGTTCATCGGGTCCTCCGATTCATATGACGCAAATTTCCATCTTCTGAGCATTCCCCATCAGCCAAATCAGGAGACTTCAGGCGATCGCATATGGCAGCTTAACTCGTCATTCCCACCGACCGCGAGATTCATTAACTGAAAACTGAAACCAGAGAAATGACAGCTGAGCTGATGCCGATGATGCCGACCATATACATTGACGATTTGACGTCCCTACCCGTGCACAAGGCACGAGTCCAGGCCGATCAGCCGTGGCCTGTCACAGGGCTGACCATCGCGTCTGCCAGATTGACTATCCTCCTATGGTTAATTAGTACAGTTAACTAGTACAATATGATACAATGTAGTCTGGTGACAGCAAAGGTGTCCCATGGTGGGTCGAGTTTGAAGTAAGGACTCTGATCCATGTACACAGTCAGATACATCCTATTTTGCTGTTGTGTATTCCCCTAGTTCTTGATGACTACAAAACATATGTATTTTAGCCTCGAATTAAAGGAAGACTAGACGAGGATCTTTTGGGCCGGCTGAGAATAGCATAGATTGTCCACTCTTCACCGTCCATATTGAACACTTCATCTGCAGAGATACCCAATACAACCTTGTATTCAATAAGACTGAAATGATCTCAACCTGTCCCACATCAGTCCTTTTTTTTTTCCTGTCAACCGCTACAGAACGAATAGAATAATAATTAAACAAGTCTTCGGGACTAGACCCGGACCTTGAGATGGCAATTCCGCTCGATTCTATCACCATAGTAGTAACCACTGTATCACCATCTCCCACAAGTACAAACATCCAATACTGTAATCTTGCATCACATTGAGATAATGCCGCCACCCCTAGTTGGATCCATCATGGCGATCTGCACGGCTAACAAACCCGATCGTCGTGAAGAAGGTGGCAGATTTAAGTGGATGCAGCAAATAGTTCATCCTCTCCGATCCAATCACATTCCCTGATCGCACGAATATCGTCACTCGAACCATGCACCTTCAGCCCGAATGGTCTATATATCACTCATTCCTTGATCAGACTGACCTTGCAGATCCACCCTGCAGAACAATTTCTTTTCTTTTCTTCTTTTTCCTAAACAAACAATCAATTAATCAATACGGAGTACATACCTAGTTCATGCACTTCAAAAGGGGTCTGATATAAAAGAGCAAGCTAGACCGATCGGCGCGAAACTCCTGTTTCGCCCTTTTTTGTTTTAAGCTTATTCCATCTCTCAGTATCTTCGCGTACTCTAGCGGTTCTTTTCCAAGGTCTAGATTTCGGGTGTTCACTATGTATCTACCTTCGGCATTGCTCTTCTTTTGTTTCTTGTGGTCGACTCTCGTATCTGCCTGGGAACCACCAACTGTCTATCTTATTCGTCATGGCGAGAAACCCGACGACCCAAAGGACCCTCGCCTTACCAAGGATGGATTGAAACGAGCACAATGTTTGCGGACTGTCTTTGGCGCCGAGTCAGGCTACAATATATCTTATATTATTGCGCCCAAAGTGAAGAAACGTAAGTCGCAAATCATACCTAATACTTCCGGCGTGTATACCGTGGCTGGGGAATGTCTGCAGTATTACTGCAGGATTTCAAGAAGTACCATATGTCAAGACCTGAACATCTGGACAATTAACTAACAGCAATTTTCAATAGACCACCTCAGAGCCTATGAAACAGTCCACCCATTAGCCGAAGATCTCGGCCTCGAAATCGACACCCACTGTTCTCGCAAAAAGGCCAAATGCGTAGCCAAGACGATCCGCAAGTACGATGGACCAGGAAATATCCTCGTCTCTTGGCGACACGGCACTTTCACTGATATCGAAAAATACCTTGGCGTGAAAGATGTTTTGGAATATCCCGATGACCGGTAAGCGAGATTTGTTTACTCTTTTTTCTCTCCCCTCTGCTACTAAAGAAGGATCGGCATCCCTGGTTTCTTGGCGTGATCCGATCCTCCCGGTCATTTCTAGGGCTTCAGCTAGGGTGTTTTGTTTGAAGTTGCCGATTTATGAATTTGGATAAAATGCTGATGTTGTGTTTAGTTTTGATTTGATTTGGACTTTACCATGGCCCTATGATACTGTGACGGATATCAAAAGCGAAGACTGTCCTGATTTGGATGCCAGTGTCAGCCCGGGATTGGTGGCACAGCACTACTGAAAATGTAGATTTTACGCTTGATCGACTCAACGACTTCGACTCGAACACAATTCGAAGTCAAGTGTGCCATGAATTTGTTACAATCAATATTTGGCTTCATGACAATATTTGGTTTGAGTTCTGTATGTTAGCTGGGGATATATCAAAACCTTTTGATATAAGTCCTCCCTTGGAAGGGATTTAATAAGTAGTGATGAACTTAGTATTTGTAGCCTTATTCATGCTTCTTTATTAAGCGAATTATCCTTCTCATGAGACTAAGTCCTCAACTATGTCAACTGAGAATTGAAACAAACCATCATTCATCTGGTAGTGCTAGTCACAAAGACACAAAACAAGTATCAAATCATACAGACTAGAAACTTCAACATATTAACAAATCCAGGCGAATACAGAATACACTAGCCCAGTGGCTCCCTTTTAAACAACTTCAAGACGGGCTCGTTTCCACAAGCGGCGGCAATATCCAAACTCGTTCGCTGCCGCATATCCTCGACCATTGGATCTAATCCCCAACTCATAAGTAACTTGAAACGTTTAACAACCTTCTGTGAAGTGCCTGCTTGCGAATGCGGATCTGAATTCGTCAAGGACGCCAGAACGTGGAGCAACGTGGAGCCTTGTTTACTTTGCGCAAAAAAGTCCGCTCCGGCCTGTTGGAAGAAATTGAAGATAGGTTCTTCGTGTTCAGGATTCGGGCGTTCTTCATTCCAGGGGGGAAAATATCCGCTAACCACAGATCTAGCAACGTATCGAAATAAAGGTGTTTCACCATCATTGTTCCGAGAATTGATATCGACTCCTGCTTCGAGGAATTTTTGGAAACTATCCTTCCAGCAATCTTTTCGCATTACTTCAGCAAGGTGATGAAGTGCTGTGTTTCCTTCGCAGTCAGGACCCAGCATGTCTGCGCCACTTTCAATAGCCAAGTTGATATAGTGAATTGAATGGGCTTTGAGGGCATAATGGAGGGGTGTGTTGCCGGCCTGGTCCCGTACATGAATGAGATTTGGCTTGCGGCGGATAATAGATCTCACAACCTCGACATGGATGTCGGTTCTCTCAGTTCGATGGAATATATGGTGGAGAATGGTTTTCCCTTCATTGTCTTGCGCCGCAATATTTGCCCCACGATCGACGAGTTCGTCTATAATGAGCTTTCCCTGCCCTTCCTGTCCTTGCAAGTTATCAAGCCTTGTGTGGAGGATTTTCCGGCTTTTTGATGCTGCAAGGAGCAATGTGCACCCACTTCCATCTTGATGCTCAAGTTCTAAGGATGGAAGTTGTAAAAATGGCTCCAATGTCTTTCCGTTTTCGAGAACATGATGAATAATTGGTCGTCTCTGATGACCACTTACGTCGTTGTCCATCTGCACCGGATGGGGATCTCCGAATAGACTGTATTTAGGCTGGGCAGTGGGAATGTATGTTGCGTATGGATTGGCGCCATACTCCAGTAGAACATTAATAATCCGGGTTTGCGTGATCTTGAAATCTTCCGGGTTCTCAGAAAGTTCTGTTTGCAGGTTGAAAGTTGCAATGAGGATTCTCATCTGAGGATCTATCTCTTCGAGAAATTTTCTGTCAGACAGGGGGGTTTCCTTTACTCTCGTGTTGCCTAGCCCAGAAATTGTAGCTGTGTGAGAGTAGAGTCTCCACAATTTCAACCTGTCTGAACATAACGGCAGAGCGGATGTCATCTTTGTCGACTTCAGCCCCATGAGACAGAAGCAATTTCACCATTTCCAGATCAGTACCCGCGCGGGACAAACAACTATTTCCTTTAGCGTCGCGGACATTTACATTTGCCCCGTGCTTGACCAAGACACGTGCAGCCTGTCTCTGAAACGGGCCTGAATTGAATGATCGAGTGAAAGCAATCTGGAGTGGTGTTTTTCCTTCGTGATCTCGAAGTTCCATATCCCCTCCTCGCTCGACTAGATATGGCAGGGCACTCTCAACATGCCACCAGCAGGTGCCATGGGCTAATTCATGAATCACACCTGTGGCGAAATGTGTTTCGTTTGTGCGTTTCTCATAATTCCTCACGCTGCGTCTGCTTCTCGTGTCGATGTTGACTCTCATCTCATCAACTAGGAATTTCACCACATCCATATTTGGGAGTACTCGACTACATGCGGTCATCAACAATGGTTTGATTGTACTTCCGTGTGTTTCGGCCTGATTCTCTGCTAGAGAGCACCAATCCGGGTCGTCGAAGCGTAATGCCATATCACGTGTGCAAAGCTTCGCGAGCAAGTCTCTGTATCCCCATAGAGACAGGAGGTGTAGCACCGATTTCGCCTCACTATTGATACATGCTGGGCTGTCTGGTGCTTGTAAGGTTGTGCTAGAACCAAAATTTGTCGACAGTTTTTCCAGAAACAAATCGTAGTGTCTCATGGAAAGTAGCTTTTCAGAGACTGTATACGACATGTTCATTTTTGCACAGAGTGACTTTCCTTCATCTGCAGAAAATCTGAAGCCCCGACTCTGTCTGATGCCAATTTTCACTCCTTCCCAGCGATACTTGGATATAAGATAGCTCTCATTAGTCTCTAGATGACCAGATAGACTTTCATATCCGATCTTCTTTGCAAAACGCACAATACAATCAACTGTGTAATCGAGTCCATTTGCAGCGGCGTATTGGAAAGCTCGTAGAAGACAGTGGTCGTCTGCTGTCAGTTCTGCACCATGTATGAGCAACATTTCGAAAATCTCTTCAATTCGAGCCGTGCCATGATCTGTCGTGATTTTTGTGACGAGAGGGGAATCATAATCATCATCTGGTCGTCGGGCACGCCACAGGTGTTTTTCATCGTTCAGCAAAAATCCCCCGGCATTCAGCTCTTCGGCAAAGGGAGAATGGCTGTGACTTTTCCACAATACTTGCTCGGTTTCGAACTGTGCTGCATATTCAAAGGGTGACTTATTCTTTCCGTCCTTTAAATTAGGTGTAGCACCGAATTCTAGTAATAATTTCACACTTTCGGGGCGACCAGATCGACAAGCATAATGGAGAGCAGACCTCCCTGATCCATCTTGTTTATTGACAAACCAGCTCTTGAAAGATTCTGCAGCACGATGTAATTTTGATAAAGCAAATGCTACAATGTCGGATTGGCGTGTTCGAGCGGCAATATGGAGAATTGTCATGCCTTCATTGGTGACACCGAAGACATCGGCTCCTGCTTCCACGAGCTTCAGGACATACTCAGCTGATATTGTTGCGGCGATATGGATAGGCTGAACTCCCTTGTTATCACGGGGGGCTCGGATTTTTACAAACACCGAGAATGTACTCAAGGGGACACTTGTCACCCATTCTGTGAGAAATATGCGACTTGGAGCAATATTCATGCAAGACTGTCCTTCCAAAATTGTTTGGCTGATCAATATCCAGTCCCAGGTCCCGCAAATTCTTCATCGTATCAATAGGATCGCGAACTTTCAGAGCCTCAAACAGAAGGGAGTTGTTTTGGTAATCTGTTGTCTTCGGGTCCAGACCGAGACGAAGTAGGTAATTGAACATCTTCTTCTCTTGGACGCACAGGTAAAGGAGAGTCCGGCCTTGGAAGTCACGCGTATCGAGACGAGCACCAGATTCAATGAGACATCGTACAGCTGGGCTAGCTTCATCCGAGTAATATTTGGTAGCTATATTTGCGGAAAGAGGGGTTCGGCCCTGGTGATTACAAGCCTCGATATCCGCACCAGCCAGCAAAAATTTCGAAAGTTGATCATTCTTGAGCCCTGTACAGTCTATCCGGTGCAACGGCGTGTCTCCATCGTGATTCTTGACATTGAGGTCTGCCCCAGTGGCTATGAGAGCATCAATAACCTCTGAAGAACATGATTCCTGCACCGCTAAATGGAGCACAGTATTGCCTTTAGAGTCTACCGCATTCACATTGGGCTTATACTCAAGGAACTTTTGGGGTCTTAAGACGTAGCCTTCAAGACGACAATGTAAAGGGGTCTGGCCATCTTGGTGTCTCGCTTTGTTAATGTCTAGAAGTCCTTTGCCTAGAACGAGAGGCAGGATGTCCTTGTCGGTTGCGCCGTCAGTATGAAGGATTGTTGACCCCGAATCGTCCTCGGCTGTTGGATCAGCACCAGCTTCTAATAATGGCTTGACCAAGTCTCCATTCTTTCTACAGGCCATGTGCAATGCAGTCGATCCACCTGGAGCTCTGAAATGAACATTTGCCCCGGCATCTATCAGAAGTTTTACGCAGTCCGGCGCATCTGGATGTCTGGAGTTTCTCAGGTGGCAAAGAGCATGCAAGGCTGTGTATCCATTTAACAATTCACCTCGTTTCTCGCCGCTTGTTCCAATTGGCGTGAATCTGAAGGCACCTCCTCTGCGAGATGCGCCTGGAGAGGATGTGCAAATTATGTTTGGGTCAGCACCAGCCTGTAAAAGCTCTACGATTGTGCTTCGGTCACCGGATTGGCAGGCCTTGAAGAGAGCCGTATCTCCAAAGTGTTTCTCATTGACATTAACTTCTGGCCGTTGGAGTAAAAGTCTCACTGTCTTTGAGTGACCACCCTTTGCCGACCAAAAAAGTGCACGTTGGAAATCGGAGCGATCCTTCAAGAAGGGCAAAAACTCTGCAACCGCCTCGGTATGACCACCAGTGCAAGCATACATGAAGGGCGTATCTCCAACGCTGCTTGGTGCATTTCCGCACATCCTTCCGGGTGTCTCTTTCGTCTTAGGAGTCAAGGGATTTACTCCCGCAGTAAGCAAGTGTCTGACAACATCGGCATGATTGTGACTGGCAGCCACGTGTAGTGCCCTATGTCCCTCGTTTTGCTCTGCATCGGGCTCTGCGCCGTGATCAAGGAGGACGAGGACTGCTTTTCCTGATCCAGACCTTGCACCCCAATACAAAGCGGTGTTGCCGTTGGCATCATGGCTTTCCATGTTTATTTCGCCCTTTAGGAGCAAATGTTTGACATACAGATCCAGACCTGCCCAGGCAGCTATGTGAAGCAAGTTTGGCTCCTCCAGCTTTGGCTGGAAACCACCCATTTGCTGCCAAGCTTTGATACGGGAATGTTCAGCGAATACCTTGTCCATCCTTTCGTGGAACATAGACATCTCTTGCCCAGCATCTGATGCGCGGCCAGCATGCGTGTGCCAGTTGGCTGCGGCATACTCTAGAAACGGATACTTCAATCTCATCTCGCTGTAGGCCTTGTTTGTAGGCAGGGTCGGAACACTGGTAATAGCATAGCTTTTTTGAAGCTCAACCTCGTCATCTAGACAACCAGATTCAAGGTAATTAAGACAGGCGATTGCGAGACGCTGATTTGTTGGTCCCTGGTAAAGAATCGGATATGCCCCTCCATCTGAGGTTGCTGAACGAGTATAGCCTTTGAGAAATTCTGTGAATGAGTGGTGCACTACTGATATAGTCTCATCGGGTAGAATTTCGAGTAAAGGACCACAAGTGGCTCTGACTAAATCTTTGGTCTCTTTAAGAGTGGGCTCCCCCAATAGCACATTCAGGTTCTTCACCATTTCGGCCATCTCAAGGAGACGAAGGGGGCGTGTTGCATGAGTGACAAACTGTAAGACAAGCAATTGTAGATCATCAGGCACATTTGTTCGCTTTGAGTGCTCATGCAAGAGATTCTCATACATGATATTCAAGTCGGCCGGCAACTCTCTTAGTACTGCATCTGGATCAGCACTCGATTCAATAAATGCATCCATCGACAGTTTGGCATAAAGGAACAATCCATTTGCTCTTCCCGGAATCGCTTCCTTGATAGCATCCCAATGACTTTCTGGAATGGATGAGCTCTGGAGTCTGCACTGCACGTAAGCCACAATATCGGCATCTACCAGATGCTCTTCTAGTCGAATTTCAGGCATGGAAATCGAGCGTAGGCAATTCTCTATTGTTGCCACCGGGCGGGAGGTGATCAGGACTTTGATCTTTGAGGGCCGCCATTGTCCCAGCTCTGCTAGTGAAAGCAGAAACTCATCATTTCCGCGGTCCATTTCGTCTAGGGCATCTGTCACACAATAGACCTTTGAAAGTGAGGCCATTCCCAGTTTAAGGTCTCGCCAAAAGTCATTAGCGGATAGACTTTCTAGGGCTCTGCGGTCCCGAACGTATCCTTTCAATTTGACTTGTAAGGGTGGGCTATAATTTAATAGCTGGCATAACCAGTCACGTAAAGCAGCGATGGGCTGATGATTAGCATCGATGATTTGTCGAAAAAAGAAACAAATCACTGGGCAGTCCTCTTTTTGCAACTGATCGATGATCGAAGCCGCTATAACAGACTTTCCAGATCCTGGTATGCCTTTGATCCACAACAGCCCGTGATCAGCGCCTTGGCGCCACTGCTGAAAAGTAGATGTAGACGTGAGCCATTCTCCCGTTCCTGGTAGATGAGAGGCGAGATGTCTGGAGTATTCACTTCTCTCTAGATCATAGGGGGGTCGGTTGTAACCAAGCTCGAATTTCTTGTATTTCTGCGACCGGAAGGGGAAGGATATTCGCAGAGTTGAAGTCCTCCACATCTTCTGGGCCAACAACTATAAGATCGTTCTCCTCGGAGTCTGAAGTATTGTTCATTTTGCACTCCCTGGTTCATTCATGGAGAAGTTTAAAAAGAGTTGACAGAATCCGAGTTTTCTTTTGGGGCGAGAAGATTTAGTCAATGCGGGGCCAGTTGAGCCTCATGGGCGTGTGCCTGTTCGCTAATTAGCGTACTTCGCTAGTAACCTCTCATGTCATTCTCTCGGCCAGTGAATACGCAATATAGATGCTTCATATTATGTTGCCATTTATGACTCTCAAGTCTTTGCCCTGTAAAAGCAGACATTCTGAGATTTTGACCGGGGTTTAGAGCCATTACTGAGTAGTATCAATAGTGTATGTTCTACAGCGTTGTCGGATTCTACACGGGCACACTACTCATGTTAGTACAAAAACACACAGTTTAAAACAATCTATAGCTGAGGTCAGCTATAAACTGTTATTTGATATCCATGATTGCTCATGTATATATATATATATATATATAAATCCATGGATCGTTTGGTTGGTTCCGTTGGTCAACCACCTACAGTGAGATCATGTGATTGGCCCCGGTGTGTCATCTGTCCGCGGCGCGTAGACCTCCAAACACCTGGATGACTGACTAGAATTGACAGGAAAATCATTGTGGATCTAATTTAATGGCTGTTTCCACGTCTGTCTGGATACTGTCAAGGCGTAGTATCTCTTTGAGGAGCATTTCACGTCTGTCCATGGTCTCCAAATCCATGTCCACCCATTCAAACTCCAGCCAACCGAATCAATTACTTCATATTTCTACAGTCGATGCTGAGCCACTTAATCGCTATGAACGAGGCGGATACTGTCCACTCACTCTGGGAGAAAATCTAAAATCTGGGCGATATAAGATACTGCATAAGCTTGGATGGGGTGGCTACCTAGCCACCCCATCCAAGCAGTAGGTACTCGACAGTCTGGGCAGCAAAAGGTCAAAGGTCGTAAAGATTCATATTTTGCGAAGGATTTTGCTAATATATGATGGGTATATATAGTAATTGACTTTGTACACTCCAGTCTTGGTGGCATATTGCTGGGAGCCGGTATTGCAACGGTAATCATCACTTGAGTAACCGCCTTTAAAGGG
Organism: Penicillium citrinum; assembly: GCF_028827155.1. Classification (NCBI taxonomy): domain Eukaryota; kingdom Fungi; phylum Ascomycota; class Eurotiomycetes; order Eurotiales; family Aspergillaceae; genus Penicillium; species Penicillium citrinum. Next base: position 1,999,773 of record NW_026622692.1, read on the forward strand.
CATGTAGCCTTGAGTACCTTCACGGAAGTATTCGTAATAATCCGTGAAATTTCCATCGGCGATAAAATGAGGGAGGAAGTAGTGAGCGGAGACGTTGGGAATAGCCGCCAGGGCTGCCTCAAGAAGGATTCCGAAGTTCTTTATAATGAATGACGAATAGTGAAAGAGAACTTGCAGAAAACTTGAAACAAAGAAAAAGAATGGTAAGTGCCGTCAAGACAGATAGAAAAAAAAAAAACTGCGAAGTGGACAACGAAGAATTCAGAGTAGTCTTCTTGTGCAGCTTTTATATCTTGGAGCTTTCTTTCAGTTGTCTGTGGAAACTACCGCTCGATCCACCTGACCACGATAGGTGGATCGAGCTACTTCGTCAATGTGTAACAGGCTATTAAGCTAGAGCTGCCATGATGTTGCTTCGAAAATGTGGAGCACAAAGCCTCCTGGCGATGTCTTATCCAGAAAGCACATAGCATAACAAACCTTATGTAGAAAAGGGCTTGAATATTTGGGCTGTGTCTTTCCCAGTCTACTGTATCCTTTCCAGGGGCTAGTAAATCCCGAATATTTTACAGTCTCTGGCATAAATTGGGGCTCGGGGGCTAATTTAATTGTTCTACTAGCTGTAGTGCACCCCAATAATTTACCACCGAACAACACACTACATACCTTCTCCTATATAAATGTTTCTGTCCGGATGAACGAAATTATCCACCATCCATTCAGAACTAAAAGTCTGATACTAAATGAACTCTAGGCGCCTGAGCTCGTTTCTGGGTTTGGAATAGATTGTCTCGAAACCCAGGCAATTCCGCAAGAGTCCCTCCGAGGCGTTTCATTTTAAAGCCCCACCGGAGGGCCAAGGGATCATCAGCCTTACGACGACTATTTAGCCGATCAAAAAGCCTGAATCCCTCCATACGAACGAGTCATGTCATCACTGAAAAACGGTTACTTGATTTTAATCAAGCATGTTTCTTACAGTCAACAGTGAGCCGTCATGGCTACACAAAACCCCCCTTGTCAATCACCGCTCGAAATCATGCTGTTGTCATACGACAAAGCCGATCATACCCCAATTGCTAGTCTTCATAGCAGTACTTGATATTTAGCCATTATTTATCTCCCCTGCGGAGTGGATGTGTTTGGTTGTCGATCATTCCCTTAGATGGATTTGCTTCGCTTTTTGCCATGGGTTGTGCGGAGAAATCGAGAAAGACAAGAACATCCATATTCCACGGATAGAATTGCATACTATGCAAATAGTATTTATATCACTTCGTCTTTCACCCACTAAGTATTTTAGATCACTCAGGTTCCTAAATCTTCATACATACGTCAGAATATCCTCAACGGTCTATGATCATGTATCCATCAACGCTTTGGTTTATTCTACTGGCTTACGCCGAGTTTATCATGATATCACTCGGATCATCCGTAATCCAAAATATTGATGACAAGGACGTCATCGATAGGAGGACATCGATTGTTCCTATGAGCTCATCAACTATCAGCCAGCCAGTTCTGTGGGAAGACCTTGCCGACATCGAGATCATTCGCGTGAATGAAACATTCTACTATAGTGCAAGCACTATGGCCTATTCACCCGGTGCCCCAATATTGCAATCCACCGATTTGCAAAACTGGGAATACATTGGCCATTCAGTTCCAAGTCTTGACTTTGGTCCATCATATAACATGGAAGGGGGAAATACTTCATATGTGAAAGGAATCTGGGCAAGCAGCTTCAGATACCGCCCGAGCAACGGGCAATGGTATTGGATTGGCTGCATTAAGTTCTCCGATACATATGTATACACTTCTAGCAGTGTAACCGGGCCGTGGACTAAGCACGCCGTTTTTGAAGGAACATGCTTTTATGACTGCGGGCTTGTTTTTGACGAAAATGACACGCCACGGGTTGCGTATGGGACCACAACTATTCAGGTTGCTACCCTCTCATCAGACTTGACTAGCCAAGTCTCCAACGCAGAAGTGTACGTCTACAATGAGTACGTCGAAGGCTCACGCTTCTATTACATCAATGGCTTCTATTATATCCTTGGCGTCTCCCCAGGTACAAAAGTCGAATATGTGATCAAATCTTCGTCTCCGACTGAAGGGTACACTGGAGGTAATGTTCTCGCAAATGCCCCCGCATGCCCAGTCACAAATGGCGGATCTCCACACCAGGGTGGAATCGTCGACGACCCTCAGGGTAATTGGTATTATATGGCCTTTTGCGATGCGTATCCCGGTGGCCGAATCCCAGTGCTTGCTTCCATTACCTTCGACGACAATGGCTTCCCTGTCTTGAATGATGTCAATTCTTGGCCATCTAGCTTGGAAGTACCCCTAGAGCAAAATGTTCTTTCCGAGCCAACTGGTACAGATGATTTCTCCGGTACATCATTGGGACCAGAATGGGAATGGAATCATAATCCAGACGAAACTGCATTCAGTGTCAATAACGGATTAACACTGCGAACTGCAACTGTTACAGATAGCCTCTATCAAGCGAGAAACACTTTGACCCATCGTATTCTCGGTCCTGCAAGTGCCGCGACAATTCAGATCGATGTTTCCGAAATGAAGTCAGGAGATCGAGCAGGATTGGCTTTGTTCCGAGATGTATCAGCTTGGATTGGCATTATAAAAACAGACGAAAGTTTACAGATCGCTGTATGGAAAAATATCACAATGAACTCCGATTGGACAACCAATTCCATTGGCGCGCTAGAAGTTTCAAGAGATATCTCTGAAACATCCTTGCACTTACGTGCTTCAGCCAATATACGCCCAGGAAGTGATGGAGCTGTGCAGTTCAGCTATTCTACAGATGGCTCTAGCTTTACCGATTTGGGTACTAAATTCACTATGAACACAACGTGGGAGTTTTTCATGGGCTATCGGTTTGGAATTTTCAATTTCGCGACACAGACACTTGGGGGCTCGGTTAAAGTTGATAGTTTTGATCTGAGCCTCGTCGATTGAGATGCTGTAAATTCGACGGAATTTCTTATTTTCGTCGACTGGCTTTAGAAGTTCTGCAATTATTTTAGGAGCCATCAATAATTGAATAGAAAATCCTCTTGTAGCTAAGAGGAAGTTCTACAAGGTTCGTATGCCATAGAGTGTAAAGAACGGATTTTATATCCGAGCGGCCACCAGAGTTCTTTGCCGGAAGGAGAAGCAAATACGAATACTATAAGCTAATAGCAGATTACAATTCATAGATAGAGATAAAGACTCGCAGGAATAGATTCCATCTCAGAAGTCATCTGGAAATTATCAAGCTCGAAATATAATCCCATGCTCCGAAGAGACAAGTCATCTGAAATCAGATTGTATCGACAATCTCCGGCCCTTTGGAGAGCGAGAGCGGGAGGAACAACAGTTGCCTATTTTTGTTTTTATATCTTTTCCGGTGCTAACCAATAAAATGGGTTGCGCAGACAGATCTGATAATGATGAACAACAAAGTTTTCTTGTCCGTTGACAAATAGGAAGAGCAAGACTTCTTATTTCTTATGATCACTTATAAGAGGCGCATCTCATCCTGTGGCTAAAATTTGTACTTGATTCAAGTCCCTGAATACTTCCTATGTCAATATATTTGAGGCTGAAATACGAGTGAAAGCTGGCAACAACATAAACATGCCATCTCTGTGTTGTCTCCATTTTGATCCAAAGAATTTATTTGCCATCAGCTGAAGGCAAGGCACAGGAGGAAACAGTACATTGCACCAGCAGATATCAACAGAGGTCATCGTCCTGTTATATCCAATAATATAATACCAATGGCGCATCCCACAAAACCAACAACCTGTCCAATCATAGAGTATGTGAATTGCATCACGCCTAGACCTTGCTCTACATAAAAAGTTGCGGCGTAAGCATGGAAAAATTGATGATCATTCATCTGTACAGAAACAAAAAGAGTAGCTGAAATCTGCACGCCGGTATTAGCTTGTTACATTCGAATTCTATTGACCCGACACAATTTCACCCAAGTTCTACGAAGAGAATTCCTCTAGAATAGCTCTAGCCAAGACCCTTCTTTTAAAGCCAAAGATTCTGCGAGCAACGTCTCCATCACGGTACAGTCAAACTGGCATTAGGCGTATCCATCCAACAATCCACACATCGCTGGTCCGCGGCCGACAAGGCATCACAAGAAGGTGTCACAAACAAAACTGTTGAAAATACGAGGGGGATTGTCATATTGGAAGACGAACTGCCCAGCCTCATCGACTCTGGTGCTTAATCAAGCCCTGCTCCTGAGGTCCGATTGAGTTTTGGACAAACTGAGTCCCGAGATCGTGTTATTATTCTGCATTGATCCACCGCGTCAGCAACAAGACTGTGACTGCTTCGACACCGCAATCAATTATTGACAAGAGTGCCTTATGCAAATGCCACGACACACATTTTTAACATATTTTAGCTGGCAAACATGGAGCACGGTTTATGTTGCTCGATCAGGTCAGGTTCCACAATCATCTTGAGCCTCAACAGTCCAACGTACTCCACCTGTGATCGCCATACGGCGCCAACTTATATGCGGCAATTGGGCTAGTGTATAATGTTTTACTGGGTCTGATATGGAGCCATGCCTAATTCTACCTTACTCGTCGTGAACAGAAACGATGAGCGAGGGAACACTCACACAGCACTTTTCATGAGAGCGCCAGGCATTTCCAGGCATTTCCAGGCATTATCCAGCATATATAGTACGCACATCCATTGTGCAGAGTACTACACACATACAGTATGATCTGGTCTTGGTGGAGTCATCGATAAGAGGCTGAACAGGACCCTGGCCCCATGTCATGCTCCAGAACAGGGCAGTCAATACATTCCATTATTGGTTCGATTGTTAAAAAGTACCCACTTCAGCTATGTTCAGTTCTCGTTGCACAGAATCAAGTTTGCATTTCATATGCAGTTGGGTCCATGGGGGCCATTTTTACTTCATTCACAATTTGTCATTCAGCATTAAACATACAGCCCCCTTGCTACAATGATGCTCATGGCTTTTTCATGTACCCTCCATTTAACCACTTAGCCTCAAAGGGAGCGGTCGCCAAAAATGTGGAGATCTATTTATTCCTTTGGTTTGACTCCTAGAAGGTTAATATTTGGTTTTTCAACGATTCTTCTTGCTCTATTTTCATATTTGACTCTTCGTGCCCAATTACCAATATGGCAAGATTACTATAAAGGTCCGATCTTCATCTCCAAATGCAAGGTTTTATAGCTTCACTGACTTTGATATTGAGCAACGCAGATCGACCCGATGGGCCTCGCTATCCTATCGTTCAGGAACTCGTTGGCCTTAGAGAGCAATATACTTCACATACGCTCAATTCCACGGTCGCGCTGGTTCTTGCTACCCAGCGCAGTGACGACTTGACATGGGTGCTTGATTACTGCAAGGAAACGTGCGTTTACCTCTTCTCTATACAGCATACTAGAGGACATTCCAACTGACCACATTCTCTCATCAGCGGCTTTGCGCCTTTCATCTTCACAACAGAGCAGACACCCGAACCGGGCTTTCTAAGACCACCGACTCTTCGGGGTCGGGAAGCACCAGCCTATTTGTCCTACGTTATCGAGTTCTACGACAAATTACCAGATTACTCGCTTTTTATCCATGCCTACCCCGAACAGTGGCATAACGATCTATTCGGTCCATTTACACATAAAACCTTGAGGAATATTCGATATGAAGCCGTTGATGCCCATGGATACGTTAACCTCCGCTGTCAACTGGACCCGGGTTGTCCGATAGCTGCCTATCCTTTAAACCCGACGCAGACTGATATTGACGTCCATGATATCCGCGCGTATTTTGCCCAGGCATACCAAGAGATTTTTGATGTACCAAGGGAAAAGGTCCCTGGGGAAATAGGAAACGTATGCTGTGGTCAATTTGCCGTTAGTCGGGATCGCATTCGAGCCCGGTCCAAGGAAGACTACCAGCGAATATTATATTGGGTCAGGACTACCGAGTTGACGAATGACTTTGGAGTTGGTTGGGTATTGGAAAAACTGTGGCACATAATATTTGGGATGGACTCTGTTTAGTAAGTTGGACTCAAAGGATTTGGATAGTCCCCGATTATGGAACTTGTCAGTTGCTAACGTTCACCCCAGTTGTCCCCGATTTGAACAATGTCGATGTGATAATTATGGCTGGTGTGGGCCACTGCCATCGGGAGAAGTGTTGACGGCCGCGAAGAAAGGCGATCCTTGATTATCTTCCAGGTGTTAGAATAAAAATAATACCACCGGCCTCGTGCTCTCCGACGGTCTGTTTTTTAATATAACGAAGATTCTGAAATTGGCAGATACAGCCTTCCTGTCATGGAGACATGGTACGTAGAATCATACGCAATCTGCCATCAGTATCCGATTCAAGGAAGCTCCATTATCGCCTTTGCTGGTTCAAAGAAACTGCCTGGTTATTACTAGGTTTAGGTTGCTATTAAGGCGCGGTCATGCTAGGTATTTAGGGCTCGAATTAGGCCAGGGCTATCAGTGGCTCTTCACCTGGTTAATTTGTTGAGAACTCGAACCTTCAACTTCTCCGACTCTTCGGCTCATGCCTAGTGATAGAAAACAAAGGGTATTCATCTGGCGGAGAACCCGAACTAGGAATAAAGATATTTTTAACTTTAACTTCCACATTGTTTTGTGCATTTCCATATCTATCTTATGTCTTCCAAAGCTAGAGTGACTTCACGCAGCCTTGGAAGTTGGTGGTGAGTTTGTTACTTTTCACAATTGATTGATATGATTGGTGATACAAGAGTAAGAACAAGTGAACGAATTATCATGAATCTCATAATATTGGCGATATCATCATCCGTTATCGTCATCAAAGCAGTAAAATATAACATCTATACTGATCTAGGTCATTTAATAAAATGACAGTCACACTAGGCATTTTCTTTCTGTTCAATCGCGCCCTTTTCCTCTGCGTGTTTCCAAACCTCGACCTCGGCAGCCTCTCCCTGGGGCAGGTTGCGGGCCATCGAAACAATGTGCCATGGTGTCGGGGCATCGCGGAAGACATGATTGATGGCCTCCAAGTTGCGGTTCATGGTCTCGGGGTAGAAGAAATAGACGGAGAAGGGAATACAGGCGGAGATAACCGCATACACAATGTAGTATTGGTATCCAATAGTATCCAGAGCGACAGGAGTGATCATGACGACCACAAAGTTCCACAGCCAGTGATTTCCGGTGGAAATTGCAGCCATGGCGACACGCAGACGCATAGGAGCAACCTCGGTACAGTAAAGGAAGTTGCCACCTAGGAAGCCAACGGGGTAGAAGGAGTTGAAAAGGAAGATGAAGACGGCCGAAACAATGGACGCAGTGTGATTTGTGCCGAAGCTGTTTGTGATAGCGAGCACGATCATGCACACAGACATACCAGCACCACTGATCATGAAAATCTTGCGACGACCGAGGCGGTCAATGGCGAAGAATGCAATGAAACTGCAAAGGAACTTCCATGTCATGGCACAAGAGGACAGGATACGGGCCAGGTCACTCGTCATGTGGAGGTTCTCTTCAAAGATGGTAGAAACGTATGTGGAAATAAGGTTTCCACCACACATTTGCTGGAAGAACTGCAAGGCAACGCAGAGACAGAATCGGTATAGTAGACGCTCTTCATCGGGTTTCTTTGGGTTGAAGATATCCATAAGCGAGGCGCTGTCGACAGAGATCTCGAGAGAGGTTTCGATACTAGAGATCTCAATGCTGACGGCCATATCATCATCCGGCACACCCTTATACGCGGCAAGGGCTTGTGTAGCTTCTTCAATGCGGCCAACCGAGACGAGCCATCGAGGGGATTCGGGAAGGAAGAAGACCGAGACTAAAACAACAAGGGAGAAGAACAAAGAGATGGCGACAGGGATACGCCATTGGAGGTTTCCATCGATCTTGCTCAGACCAAAGTCAATCCAATTGCAAAGGACATAACCCAAGCAGATACAAATGCCGTCTACGACGACGTGCTGTCCTCGATGCTTGGCTGATGTGCATTCAGACTGCCACACGGGGACAGCAACACTGAACTGACCAACGCCGAAACCCAGAATAACACGACCGACGACAAATTGCGGGAGACCATAAGCAGCTGTTTGGAGAACAGAGCCAATAATTGTAAGGATTGCACCTAAGAAGATTGTCTTCCGGCGGCCCAATCTATCACCAAGGGCTGTACAGGATAGAGCACCGATCAAGGCACCGATTTGGTAGGATGCAATGACAGCACCCTTGCTAGTAGAGTTTTTTGCACGCTCGGCACCCTCGGTATTAACAGTATCAATCTCCGGGAAGATACCAACCCAGCTCTGCAAAGTGGCCAGAGGGCCCAGCCCTGACTGGTTGTAACCGAAGACAATAAATGCAGGAGCGACAATAAGAAGCGCCTGGGCCAGGCGCAAGGCCTTGCCTCGGAATAAGGATCCCGGCATGACTGGCAAGAACCGTAATAATAAATGGCAAGGATTCTTTGAGGGACGAAACAGAAAGAGGGAGAAAAGAAATCAAGGAGCAGGTTGGGGGTTTAAATCCAACAGTGTGGCCCGGTTTCGGTTGGAGAAACCCCAGTGATATTCGTGGAGACCCCGCAGAAAGAGAGAAAAAATCGCATTTCAGAAACGGGCTGGTTAATTACGTGCCAGTGGAGAATGTTTGAACAGAATCGAATGAGGCGCTTTTGCACGGAATCCTACTGGCGCATAACACCGACTTCATTTCACTACATAGTCTGGGTTTCACCTCCCCAGGAAAGCATTCATCGATTGAGTTTTGGCCCCTTTCGGGACGTCTGCCAAGGTGGCTCGGGGGGCGAGACACTCGCAGTGATACCCGGCATAGAGCCGTAGGGCATAGTTATGGTGGAAGGAGTGCCGACTATCGGAAGAATCCCGTGAAGTTGTATGATCTGCGGGGCGTGGTTTTTCGGTCGGGGCTTGCTTTCCCCGGCGGAGATCACGCGCGAGTAGCCCACTCGGCCCGACTACCTAATTTGCATTTGGGTGTGTCGGTATCGAGTTGAAGACTCACCGAGACGGTGAACCAAAAGGAAGGAGAATCCTAGATACAAACACATATTTTTTCTTGTTCGAAAGAAGTTTTCCCCAGATGTGATAACGGCAATGGGAAGGTTTAACGCAGCCAAGACTCGGTTTGATCCGGGAAGCGTGTTTGTTTTAACCTTGGGGTGCGTCAGGGCCCCGATCAGTTCGGTCCGGGTGGCCTATAAGCAGGCGTATGATTGCTGGTGTAAGGCGAGACACAGAGGCTTGTCTGAGCTTTTCGCGTGCGCCAAGGGTTTCGTGAAGCCCTGCCAAGTCTCGGAGAAAACATCTGGATCCAATCCGGGGAGGTAGTCTGGGGGGAAGTGGATCGCCAAGGGGTTGAGAGGGCCGTGAGATAGCGGGTTGGTGGGGAGTGAAAAGGTGTGGTCCATGGGTAGACGAATGGATCGGCGATGGGCAAAGAAGAGGCAAATACGAGCCGTCGCAATTCAGTGGAGGACCCACCGAGCGTCGGCCGTCTTCCGTGCTGCCCAGTTAGAGCGTGTCACCCAGCTACAGATGTATATCTTGGTCTAGCTATCACGTAATTTTTAGCATAAAATGGTGAGCTGGTCCCCGTACTGTTGCTTTGTATGGGAAAAGATCCGATGTGTCGTTCTTATCACATCAGAGAAACTCATGTCAAGTTCAAACAGCTGATCTCAACATACTATTATGTACCGAAACCAAGCTACAAATCTGCCACTTATCCACACGGAAAGACATATGCTTAATTCAGATGTGAAAGTATAATATAAAGTTAATGCTCCATTATAACAACCTTCAGAGGATTCCGAAAGAACCCGGTGTCAATGCAATATACTGAATAGTAGCATAGACATCAACCTGTTGGCCATTCCAGGACCGCGTCATTTCCCCAAACAAGGCTCGCTCTGGAGACCCCGCAAATTAACTCCAACTTTTGATTTAGTCCTCGGACTTTTGCGTATGCAAGGGAATTTCCGGGTGCGTGGTCACCACCAGAAATTGAAACAGCAATATAGTCTTTAACAGGGGCATAACAAAGAGCCTCTTGACTAGAGAACTTTGTCTTACAAGTTCTGGTCCAGAATTAAGAGCATTTATTATGTACCCCCACGCTGCTCTCCTAGGTTAGAGGCCCTGTGGATCTCTTGCAGCTATATTTCCGTATAAAGAAGGTATTTCGAAGGCTCACTCAGTCTCTGAATTCTGCTTGTGGCTCCAAGCTGTTATGGAAAATTTAAAGTACCTACTTCCCAGTCCTTTACGATCAGACATCGTTGCTTTTGCATTCTTTGAATCATATTGCTTATGCCACAAATCAAGGAAATCATGTCTCATCAATATTTGATTTCATCGATACTATTCCGTACATAATTCAGTGGGCCCGGAGGCCCGGACAAGTCTGATGATGTCTTACAGATGTGGCTTGGCTAATCTTTGCTGGTGTTTCCACCGGTGGTTTGGAGCGCATTGGTTTTGATTAACTAGGGCTAGCCCCAGCGAAATCCTTCGAGGGGTTTACAGTTGTGGCATTTTCATTATGCTAAGCATAAAAATTTCTCATTTACGGAGTACCGAATACATATCTTCCTGGCTCTCTAGGGCAACTGGGCCGCCTTCCATCGTCACCGAATAAGATTTCAATATGAGTAAACAGTTCGAAGCTTTTTGGGAAGTGAAGCTGTGACCGCCGCCGATAAAGGTCAGCTCGCCAGACTTCCTAATTAGGAAAACTAGCGGTCTTTAAAAGTAGTATCATTCTAGCTAGTTTTGATGAAGTGAAATAGCTAGAGACTGGCTTATCTTTCATCGGAATCGTGCTACGGTATAAAATGTTGATTGGATGGTCTTAGCTGACGACTTTGGATGAAAAGCATCTCTGCCCAGGCGAAGGGCGAGGGAGGATCCAGAATAGTACTAGCAAAATGTCGAATTTGAGAGCTTATTCGAGTCAAGAAAAAATATAAACTGTGGACTCTGCGATTTCCAAGGAAATCTTCAGGTTCAAACTAGCCAGCACGCCGTTTAAGACGGATTAGCCTGGTTGAGAATTTGATATTGAAGAAGCCAGAATGAATATCCGAACCTGGTAGATTGAGTGTCTCTCCATTTGGAGAGACACAGTTCTATCTCCTTATAGTGAAGAATAGGAAGCTTCATTGTCGGCCTACCATCGCTATATACATGCGGGTTTGTATAGTTGCTCACTCCGATAACTACGATGATACATTTCCGATACGGTAGTCTATTAGCTCAAATATCTGGTATGGCGACTGCCATGCAACTTTCTAGTGTATTTCAACCAGCAGAATGGCCATTTTACCAATTTTTGAACTCCAAGCAATGGTCCCCCTTCATCAGTGATATTTGGCATCAAAACATTCCTCATCCAGACTTTCCGGGACCGTCACTCAGCTATTTGTAACACATGTCCAAATGTCCAGAGGCATCTGATGGAAGACGCCCACTTCGAATCGCCGGCAGAACCGATCACTAGCCTCATGCAAGCCCTGTCGAAAAGGAAAGTTGCGCTGTGATCATCAACAGCCAATATGTGCGTCTTGTCGACGCCGAGGGCGAGAGTCACGATGCTGGTACCATCCGGCGCCACTCACAAAATAACAAAATATTCAGAATCAAGCTGGACATATACCTCATGATCGAAATCATACAACAAATAGCTTTGGCGTAGACTCCATTCGCTGTCGCGGCATTCGCAGCCGCACTACTTCCATGAGAGCCCCAAGCTTCCAGACATGGCCTTTTATGTCTGATCTCAAATTCTCACCATATCGAGGCTCAGTTGTAAAATCACGGAACGAGAAAGCTCATAATGAGCGACTAACTTCTTTGGTGGAAATACTACACTCTTTCCGGTTTCTTCATGTTATCGAAAAATTGCTACAGGACTACTTCACGTTTATCAACACGGCGATAGTCTCAAAGCTCATCATCTTACAGCTATTGGATATGACTCGGAATGTCCTGACTGATTCCGGATACCTGGAAATAAATTCGATATCTACGGTCAACCTTCATAAGGTTCACCAGCTAGCCCAGGACATACTCGATGCTACCTCGTTGGAAGTAATTATCTCACCGACAATGGATATCGAAGGACTTTCTACAGTTTTCAGTGGGCGGAATTTACGCGTTGGAACATTGGGCATGTTATATACACAATGGCTACACGAGCTATCCTCAGTAGTCACTACTACGATGAAGTGTGTAGTGCAGAGTTTATGCGGGAAATGTGCGGGCGCAGCGATTCTAGTCTACGACTTGCCCACGAGATTCCGCCTCAAACAACGTATCCAGTAATATGGCTGGCCCATGAGAACCTGCAATTAATGTCAATCATTGAAGGGGACGCAAGTGAGTCTAAAACACACGAGACTCTTAATTAAGTATTAATAACACCCAGGCTTGGGTGTTTGGCGTCGAGTCAGCGACCTTGCAACCGATCTCTTTGCGTTAGGCCTCAATCGGGAAGCAACATACTCACCGGAACTCATCCCGCTTTTTCTCGCTGAGTGTCGGCGAAAGATATTTGCTAGAGATTACTATCTAGATAAATATTCTCGGCGGTCTTCAATCGCCCCGCCCAGGATCTCTTCCCGGCAAACCGACTGCAAGTTACCTCTTGATATACCACATGATGCGCCATTGACCACATCGTTGGAAACATTGAGCGAAATCCAACATAATCTATCACACAATGACTGGGATGCGGACGGAATTATTAGCACAGTGACATGGGCTCGACTACGTTGTATTCTTGGCGAATTTCGTGTGGAAATCGCAGAATATCAGATCCGATCGACTCCAGCCGTTGATGCTGACAAGCTTCGGTGCTTCCTACAACCCTGTTTCAAATATCCAGCGCTATAGCACTAATACGCCCCCAAGTTTACTGAAAGTGTCCGCAACCATGTTAGAAATATTTCGTACTAGTGGCAAATTCGTCGAGTCGTCCGACCAGGTACCCCCGCGATCTACCAGGGCTTGTGAGTCCCATCATTTCATACCCCGATGAAACTAAACATCATACTTAAACAAAGGCCTCAGATTCTAATTTATGGGCTCCATCCGCAATCATCCTCACGACAGCATTGGAGACTAACATCCACGATCCAACACAACTTCTTCCGTCCGGTATAAAACCGACATTTCTGATTCGCAATATCTCCGTCCTAGTATCTCAGCTTGAAAGCGTTTGTAGTCCTGATGTTACAAATTATGAATTCTGCGTTCAAGCTTCAACGGCCATTGCACGCGATTTAGACTCTATACTGGACTCTTCGACGCCCCTTGCTCTCGGCTCTAAAACCCTCAGTTGCCCTGAAAGGGTGCCTGGAAGCGCTACCAATACATCCCAATCGGAGGGATTCGACTCTGGATCTGATGCAATTGAATTTTTTCGAGCTGTATAATCTTGATTTTACGGCCTGGGTAGTTGATATTGATTTTGTCACGGGTGATGGTACATGGAATACTGTTTCGGGGATGAGATAGTGCTAGCAGACCACCACATCCCTTTTTTTATGGCATACTATTAGATGGATGGCTTCTATGGCCTCGTGCTTCCATTCATACCTTGCGATGAAACCATGTCATGAAAATGATCATGGCAACTGCAACGGCTTTGGTCTATCGCAAACCTGTCACGTTTCAGCCAACTTGAAAGTCTTTCGGCTTGTAAAAAGGCAATTCGATCAATCAAAGCCTCCATGTTATCGAATTATCGCCATTGAAGAGATCTTCCATAGTCTATGGCATAAAAAACAAGGCATAGTACTGAACAGGGCCAGACTCTTCGTTAGAAGAAGGCGAATTTCAGACTCTTTACATGACGAGACGTCAGAGGTCATCACTTTATGAAGGAACGATCTGAACTAAAGCATCTGGCATTGAATAAAGCGCTATCCGAACGTTCAAGCACATGAATAAATGCTCGCATATTTCATCATAGCGTCATGTCTCACTCTCGAGCCTTGAGACAATTTTTACGACATTAATGGATCGGACAGTCAACCAAATCCCGAGAATCAGAGAAAGAAAAAGAAAAATTGGAATCATTCGAAAAGAAATTGAGTTAAACAGGAAAAAGGGCCCATGAGGGGGCAAATAATATCCCATACAAGAATGAATTTTGACCCGATTCAGATATCAAGACGCTCTGCCCAATTTCCAATCCACATAATGACAAACTACATGAATGAACTGAAGAAAAAGAGACTCCCCAGTCCCCTTGAAAGAATCCATTGCACGAGAAATGGCGTCGCAGGTAGGAGTGGGAGAGAAAGGTATAGGCGGGTGACGAGATGGAGAAAGCAGAATAGAAAGGACGATGTATTAGGATCAAATGCGGTACCTCCGCTTAGAGAAGAGAATCAAGTCTGGTGAAAACACTCAAGCATGCGGCAACAATCTGGAACGAATCAGTATCTTCGGAATAATATTCTCAAGAGCGTATAGGTAGGAGTCAAGACTTACCTCCATTTGGAGCTCCCGATCCTTGCTATTAACTTCGTCGTTGATGGCCTGGGCCAGATTGGCACCAATTGCCTGAGAACCACCTGCTCTGCGCGCAAATGGCCATTGAGAGTATTCTGCAAGGAGTTCATCGACTTGGGCAAACGCTCTCTCGCGCGCCTCGTGGCTCATTGTGACCAAGGCATTCTCTAACACATTAGCCGCATACGCGGCGCAGACCATTACGACCGTACGCAGATAGCGGAATTCAGCATCTTCGGGTAACCAGGTGTTCGGAGGAATAATAACGGTACGGTTGGTGCAGATGTTGCGCACTCGTCGGTGCAGGTCGTCTTTGGCGCCACCGTCGGCCACGGGATGTGTTGCCATATCGAAGAGGAGGAAGTTTCGTTTCTCAGTTCGCAGAATACCCTTATCCACGAGTCCTTTGGCCAATCTCTCACGCACTTGTTTCAATTGGTAGCCAATTTTCATCAAATTCCAGGTCTCACCTATTATGGATTAGCGTTTGGGGTGTTTTGCTTCCTGGGCAATATTGATATCCATGATCGCTAGGGTTCAGACGTACCACTCATCAAGTCAATCCACGAGTTGACACTCATCTTCTCGCTTGACTTCATCATCTTTAGTGCCTCGTCCAGCAAGACTTCCCCGGTTAATGTGTCGTCAATAACCTCGATCACGCGGTCGGCCAGGGGGAAACGTCGGCGCGAAGAATCTTTCTGCATGCTTATACGGCCACGGAGCGCAAGCTCAATGACGATGCATCCTCGTAGGGCATAAGAAATGTTCTCATTCCAGAAGGACAGGTAACCCTATCGTAACACCATGGGTCAGCATTTCGAGTCCGATCGGGTAACATGCACCATTTGAGGCTCTCCCTCTCTTCCTCCTTCTGAAGAATCCATCATTTGGCAACTCACCTGCTTATCCTTGAGTCCCAGTAGCAACACTTCTTCCATTAGGGTCAACTTCGGTTGCTTGCTCCGCTCCTCGGTTTCGCTCAGGTCGCGGGGATCGAATGCGATCTTATGACCATTCTCTCCGCTGGTGAATGAAGTCTCCGGTCCACGCTGATCCATCGCAGAGCCATTCCTCGACACAGGGGACGACACTCGACTGTCATCTTGTTCGTCTGCGCCAGCGGCTCGACCGCCGCCTCGTCGGCGAGTCAAGCCCCCGGCTGAGGACATGAGGATGAGGGTAGGGTTTAGGAGGGGCGGAAAAAGAAGACGTAGGGAAAGTCTCAGCGACGAGAGACGAGCAGATTCGATCGATTAAAGCCGAACTGCGTGCCGGTCGCAGAAAGGGAGGAGAGGGGGCGTATCTAATTGTCCGTGTTGAAGAGAGATGTCAGAGATACCGCGTAGACCGAAAGTCTGCCCGCTACCGCTGCCGCTTTCTGAAGTGGGACTTTCTCGGCGTCAGGGGAAAACCAAAAGGACTGGGATTAAAGAAAATTCCTCAAGACAAAGCGGAATCAATATAGTTGATAAAGAAAGATGTAGGTTGTCAAGACCAAAGAATGCTGTGGAGGAAGTTCCTGGCAAAAAAGATGATTTGGGGTCGAGATTAGTTTTGGGACCAGAGTGGCTCGACCTGCTGCGCCCGCGAAGCGACAACGGGCGGTTTATACTTAATATACTTGGGGAGGCTTGTCCTATTTACTTCAATCAATCACACGATTATATATATATATATATATATATTCATTTGATATAGGCGAAAGCTGCTATTGTTTTATACCAATGTTCTATCTGTTTTTCCCTTTTCTCTTTAATTACAGTCGATATAAATGAGCAAGTAGAATGGTAGGACAACTGGCTACAACATAGGATTGCCAGTGTTTATGCATGGAATAACTTCAAATAAATCTGGAGATGCTACGGCTAGTTAGTATGTGGAAGGAGACTGTATCACACTATACACATAATTGGTAGATGTCAAGGCAAGTCAATGGATTCCAATAGCCGGCTGTCAAATTTATAAAGAAGTGGAACAAAGCCCGCAATCTGTCAAATGTTTCAAAACTGCATTCAAGATGATGTACACGATATAGAAGGAGGAGAATAAAAAAGCCACTGGCATGTATTCAGCATACAAAGCGGCGCTTCAAGTCATAGAAATCCACCCGCGAGTGAACGCTCCGACTCGCACCGACATCCCGATTCTTTTTCTATCCAATCACCAAAACGAAGCCCCAGGGTTTCAATTAAATATTTACTGGGCTGAACAGTTGGTCAGTATTATATTCTCGTCTGACAATTGCAATCAACGGGGAAAGGACAAACATACCATCGGGCTGGGCCAGGATATACTCGACGGCCTTCTCAACTGTTGCCGCAATCATACACGTTAGTCCATGCGACGCATTCATCTCACATCCCTATCTCCATCACGGTCAAAACTTACCACTGTGGATCTGGTCGGCCTCCTTGTCGGGGATCTCAAGGCTGAACTCCTGTAGGTGTGGTCGTTAGATATTTGCAATTGTTCGCGGTGGGTTTTTTTTCCCGAGGGAAACAGTATGAGCGCGTACCTCCTCAATAGCCATCACAACCTCGACGGTATCCAGGCTGTCCAGGCCAAGGTCGTTGGAGAAGTGGGAAACGCCGTTGATCTGATGGGGAAAAAAATGAAGGATTAGTAGGTTGATTGGAAAGCACAGAGCCCACCGGTGCTAGAGCTTCGGAGCTGTGCGACTCTGGATGGCCATGGAGCTCTTGTCATCACATGGAATGACGCAAACTAACCTTGCTAGCATCGGAGACCTATATTTAAAGATTGAAGTTAGTATGATTGGCGCTCAAATTTATTGCCGGGTTCACGCGAATCCACCCGGGCACGAATTCTGACGCACCTTGTCGAAGTTCTTCAGCAGGTTGACTATCCGGCCCTCAACCTCGCTCTTGTTCAAGCCGGCGGGAGCGGAGTAAGCGCGGATGGACTGAGAGACAAAGCAGGGAGTGAATTGGGGGACACGAGCAGCGATGGGAGAGCTGCGGATCTGGAAGGGAGCCGGGGTCTTAACGGCGACACGGGGGGCGGAAGCCCTCAGAGAACGGACAATGGCGGAGCGGAACATTATGAAATCGGAAAACAGCGCGAAGCTAGTCTAGCTCGAAAAGAAATGGTGATGGTAGATGGTGGTGGTGGGGGAAGAAGATAAAAAGCGACGGAGATCAAACGAAGAGAAGGGAAAGGGAAGAAGGGCGGAAGTGCTGCACCGACGCAAAATCCTGCCGCCGGCCAATCAGAAATCGGCAGAAAGGAATGACCTAAGCCCAAACCTGCAACGCCTGCGAGACCTCCAAGTGCGACTCTCCTTCTAAACCTCCATTTCTGTGCTAATTCGCCCACCCCCCCACACTACATCTCCCCTCTCTCATTCCCTCCCCTCCCTCCTCACCTGCCAACGATGGCATCAACACGCCAGATCGCTAGGCTGGTCGCCTCTCGTCGTTCCCCCTTCACGCCACTGGGTTCGACCGCAAACTTCTCTTCCTCGGCCATTCGCGCAGCTACTCCCGCCGGTCCCCCTCAGCCCGGTTTCCGTCTCCCTCCTCAAAAAACCTGGGAGAATGATGGCAAGAGTGCCATTAACCGTGCTTCCGAGTACTTCCTGCTGATGGAGATGTTCCGCGGCATGTACGTCGTCATTGAGCAGTTTTTCCGCCCACCGTGAGTAAACACCCTTCGATATCCGTGGCGATGCCTCAAATCAGGATATCAACCCTCAATTGCTCTGAGATCTTCTAATTGATCTTTTCTCTGCGTTATAGTTACACTATCCTCTACCCCTTCGAGAAGGGTCCCATCTCCCCCGTTTCCGAGGAGAGCACGCTCTGCGTCGTTATCCCACCGGTGAGGAGCGCTGCATTGCCTGCAAGCTTTGCGAGGCTATCTGCCCGGCCCAGGCTATCACTATTGAGGCGGAAGAGCGTGAGGATGGAAGCCGCCGGACGACCCGTTACGATATCGATATGACCAAGTGCATCTACTGTGGCTACTGCCAAGAGTCCTGCCCTGTGGACGCCATCGTTGAGAGTAAGCACCCAACTTCCAACCCGAATCCCGCCAACCAGATCAATATTAACACAGTCCTTCTTTTCTCTAGCCTCCAACGCTGAGTACGCCACTGAGACCCGCGAAGAGCTTCTCTACAACAAGGAGAAGCTGCTCGCTAATGGTGACAAGTGGGAGCCCGAGATTGCTGCCGCTGCCCGTGCTGATGCTCCCTACCGATAAATTCTTCTCAATGTTGTCTCTGAGCATGCATTTCCAGCAGATTGAAGTTGAAACGTTCGGTCTAGTGGTGGAGACTCGAACCTCTCACAACAATCGCCTATAGGCGTATCAAAAAGGAAAAACTCAGCAAAAGCCCTGGTCTTCTTTCCCGCGGCTCTCTCCTCTTCCCCTCACACTTTGTACATAAATTACCCTCGACCTTTTGTTATCAACTCTGTACTAGTCGATTCCCAAAGGAAGTCTTCGTTTAGAACTTTGGCTCCTTTGTTCTTTGGTTCACTTATTTCTTTTGTCATGGAATACAGCAGGTTCTTCTGTTTCATTAAGTTTTAAACCAATGCCACATTATTCATATATGTGACTTGTCTGTAACTCGATTTAGTTACTCGGGTTAGCTGGCCACGCTCTAAGAACGTACGTAGCTCTAGTAGACCATAGTAAGATACTGTCCGAGCAAAACGGAAAGCCCGGATTTCACCAAGCCGGACTTTGAATCTAATAGATTTACAATTGGCATATACCAGTAATCCTAATAGTTCTAGAACAATATCTGTTGTCCATCTCAAGAAAATACGAGAAAATGCATACAGAATGATGTATTCACAGAACGAAGATAAATCGCTACCCATGCTGACATACATACAAGACATAACGGACAACACATGCCGCTGAAACAGCGCAAACACCAAACTCCGTAATCCCCGGATGGATATTTCCCAGTCGATGTCTCAAAACACTTTTCTTTTTTAGGGGTGTATTTCGTGCGCTCCAGCTCGTGGTCGAGGGAGGGTCCCGAGCCCAATAGGCCCCGGGTATAAGCATGGGTTCGGGCCATGAAAAATTGGAAAGGAAAGCAGAAGAATGAAAAGGAGATAGAGGTAAGAGAATGAATGGAGGCGAGGGAAGAAGAGAGAGGGAGAGAGAAAAAGAAAGCCTAAGCTAGGCTATCCAAGTTTATTTCTTCTTGCCTCCCACCTTAGTCTTGAAGCTGCCCTCAAAGCCAGGGCGAGCCTTCTTCTTGCCACCGCCAGCGGACTTCTTACTCTTGCCCTTGTTGCCCTTCTCCTCTCTCCGCTTGCGAAGGTTCTCCTCACGCTTACTTTGACGCTGGTCCTTCATGCGAGAGACAGTATCAAGACGGTCCTTCCATTCACGCTCAGACTTCTTCTTAGCGGTCTCTTTGCGCTTGAGAGCTTTCTTGAGGAGAGAAGTATCATCACGAACACGTTCGCCGTGAGCACGCTTCTTGGCATTCAACCAGCGATCCTTCTCCTCGAGTTCGGCACGTTGTTCGGCACTCATGCCCTCGAGACGAGCTTTCTTGGCCTCAGCGACCTTAAGCTGGGCGGCGGCGTCAGTAGGGCCACGGGACTTGTGCTGTTCACGTGCGCTTGTCAGGGAAGCATCTGTGTGTTGACCATCCGAGAAGATGACACGACCGAAGGAGAAGTTGTTGTTGGAACCAACGGACTCTGCAGGGGAACGTGGGGAGGCTAGAAGAGATCCGGAGCCACCAGGGGAAAATCGACGGGCCATGGCCTCGTCCTTCTTCAGTTGATCCTCTTCCCTGGCCTTTTGCCGTAACTCTTTCTTGTGCGCCTTACGCTGCTCGGCCTTTTGACGTCGGGCCTCAATGAGCTCTTGGCGGTTGCGGGCAGGCTTTCCGTTGAGGCCATCCGCATGGCGCTTGGCTCGGAGTTCGTCAAGACGCTTTTGCAAGCGTTGCTTGAGATCTTCTGGCGTAGGCTTGAGGGCCTTGGGTTCAGAAGATTTGGCATCTGTGTCGGCGGAGGGGGGGACAATGGAGGAGATAGAGGAGCTACCGGACTGAGGATTGGAAGCATCAAATCCGGGGGAGTTGCGGGTGGAGGAGGCAGAGGAAGCGTTTTCGGGCTCTTCGTGGAATTCGAGTGAGAAACCCTCGTCGACACCCTCATCGAGATCCTCGTCATCTCCATTGGTAGCCTTCTCGGACTTTTCGGAAACATCGTTGACCTTTGAGGAAGGTTTCTTCTCTGATGACTTGGCGGGAGTCTCTGTTGACTTTTCTTCCTGGTTTTGCTTCTCTTTCCTGGCGGTCTCCTTGGCCTTCTTCTTTTCTTTTTGGGCAGCCTTCTTCTTTTCTTTCTTCTCCTCCTTCTGCTTCTTTCGAGCCTCAGCCTCCTCTGACTTAGCAGCGGAAGCAGCCTTCTCGGTCTGTTTTTGCTTCTTGCCGTTGGTGTCGCCTCGCTTCAACCCCTCCTTGGGATTTTCAGAGCCCAACTCTCCGTCAGACCCATCAGACTCGAGGGTGCCATCCTCCCGCTTGCGCTTGCGAGCATTCTCTTCCATTACCTCCTTTGCGGTCTTAGCATCCGCTGCCTCGGGGTCTAGTTTTGCCCGCTTCGCCTCGCGGGCTTGCTCTTTCGTCTGCTTTTTCCGTTGCCATTGGTCATCCTGTAATTTCATACGGCTGTTAGCCGTAAGATCTCAGACATGATGGAGGGATAAAAAGTCCAAATTATCTAGCATTCAGCTGAAAAATTGAGCCAGCGTAAGAAAAGAGCGCACGTACGGTATTATCATCGCCGTAGTAGTATTTGGCGGGGATCAAGGACAGCAGCCCATCGAATGCTTGCGCATGGCTGCGGAGCCGATCCTAAATCGAGTAAGTATGGATGAATAGAATATAGCGCATTGCAGACATACCTCAATATCATCCATCCTGCCTAAGTATTGGGCCGTTTGGATCTTGAGTACAGAGGCAGAAGTCGGCGAAAAATTTGGGGGTGAGGAAATCTTGGCAGATCTCCACTTGCTCTTCACCGCCCGCGCACATTCGATTTTGATGTAGTGGCCCGTGCTTTTATACTCCGTCCACTTCATCAGTACAACTACAAAATCATAGTCTTGATATTTCAATTCAAAATGCACGAAAAGATAATCTCAAATTATGGCCCCATACCTAGTCCTCTCGTTATTTGCATACTACTAAATCGGCTAATTAACCCTCACAACCATCATTGATCCCCGTCGATAACCAGCTGTGGCAGATGCCCTCCCTTCTAGGAGCTTACTAGCTTGCACAAGATCAACTACTTGCTCTTCGTTACCCCGGACCGAGTTATCATCAACTAGCTCTATCATGCGTGCCAAAGCTGCAGCATCTGGATTGACTGGAACAAAACGACTTCGAATTCCACGCTTCCTGCGCCGAGAAGCTTCTTGTCCTTCTATAGCAGTCGGCTGCTTGGCTGGTTGTGGATCCACCGCCGTTAGAACGGTTCCTTGATCCTTGATAACAGCAGGAGAATGTGCTTCTTGGAATACCTCTCCACCTGTGCAGTCCAGCACAATGTCTACTGGGCTAAGTCGACGAGACCGGAACATGGCACCAAGATCACACTCGTCTCTGGTAGGTAGATGGGGTATGACGAAGACTTCATCTACATCCCAAACCTGACGAATGGACTGTTCTTCAGCAGGGGTGCAGGTCACACAGATCCATGGCCGTATAGCTGAAGAAAAGAGTTTCTCTGCGCGAAGAAGCTGCACAGAGATCCGGCCGACTTCACTGTCTCGAGCATTGGTCACTAACACACGCAAAGTCGAATCCTTCTTCTTTCTAAACCCGCCATTGTTATTGAATGCCTGGCCGCTGATGAAGTCGATACTCTTTTTCCGCCAATTTGAACTGCTGTCACTGCCTCCATTTGAATAGTTGCTGCTGCTACTTCCATTCTTTTCATTTCCATTTCCACTTTTGCGGTTTCCGAACCCATGCGCATTCATAAAGTCGATGCTTTTTCTTCGCCAGCCATATCCATACCCACGACCGCTGCCGCGTCCACTCATGCCGCTTCCACTGCCACTACCACTTCCGCTGCCGCTGCTGCCGCTATCTTTTCCACTGCCTTTGCTGCTGCCACGACCAATATTGATACCGCTGCTGCCGCCGCTATTGTAACCACTGGCAGTCCCTTTCCAATAATTTTGAGGGTTGTCGGAATCAAGCCCCGCATATCGGAATAATGCCTGCCATGCTGTCAAAGCCGGCAAGGCCAAAGCCGCTGCCTCGGAAGCTTTGATACTTCTTGGCTTCATCGTCAGCTCGCCTTCCGTTGCCACGACATAGTCAGCTGCGCCTCCATCTCTAGTATAGCTCAAGACGCCGAAGACCACATCTCCAATCCTGTACCTCGGACCAAACGGCCGGCCTTCGTCCTGTGGCGGAGTACTAATGACAGTTCCGCAGATGCTGTGAAGTGGAATTTGCGGAGTTGTCCTCGGTGGATTGAGTTCGGATGCGAGGCGCAGCTCATCCTGACAGAATGCTGCCGTTTGGACTTTGAGAAGATATTGGTTAGAGGAAGGCTGTGGAGTGGGGAATCCCGTATCAAGTATCAGCCCTGTTTGCGGCGCTGGCGCTGCTTGGAGATCAGCCTCGGAAGTATCAACGCCTTCCGGGAGACCGCTGGCGATTCCACTATCAACTGCGGGGGCGACGGCGTAATAAAGCGCTCGCATAGAAGCGGGAACCCAGCTTTCTGCATCATTGTTCCCAGACAGTTGCTTGGGTGTATCTGATCCCCCCCATAGATGAGAGGTACTGCCTCGCGGGGTTGGGCTCATCCGTAGCAGTCGGAGATTGGTCAGCGGTTGGAGCTAAGTCTCCCACTGCTGGTGAGAAACCCGATCCAGTCGGATTCGAAGTTGCTCCCGGGGACACTGGCTCGCTAGGCCTTCTGTCCCTAGTCACAGGCGAGGATTGTTCTGGGGTATCTTGAGCTGGTCGTGGTGAGAGTTGCCTCAGGTCCTTTTGACCCTTTCCTGGGGAGACCTGCTCTGGGCTGAACTGACACTTTCGCGGCGAGAGCTTTTCCGGGGGATCCGAACGCATTCGTGGCGAAAGAGGCTTTGAGGTAGGCTTACTCTCTGTCTTGGGAGAGAATGGTTGGACAGTCGTCCAGGACTGCTCTCCTGCTCTCGAGACAAATGGTTCTTCGTTCGGCTGCCCTTCCATTCCCGGTGGGGGTTTCTCATGCAGTATTCTTGGAAACGGCTTTGATGAGACCGGTCTATTCATCATAGCAGGCGAGGGCTCCCTGGACGTTTCAAAAGTCGGGGAGAAAGGGTCCATTGGCGTTTCATCCTGCTCTCCCACGGGGTAACTCTGCCTCTTCTCTTCTTGCTCTAGTGTTGGGGAAAGCCTATTAAAAGCTGGTTGCTGCTGTTCAGGAATCCACCTGTCATTCAGTGGTCTGGAGAAAGACCTTGCTCGCTGAGAATGTATTGGGGAAAAGGGCTCCGTTGGCCCCATGGTACTTTCAAATGCATACATCTTGCGTTGTTCTGGATTTCGAGTATGAAATTCTGATCTAGCAATGGGACTTAGCAAGATATAGGTAGGATGTTTTTTTCTTTTGCCCCTCCCTTTCTTCCTCCCACACGCCATATTTCAGGAAGTTGATGCCGGCGCATTTGTTCACGTTGACGTAAGGTAGCTCTTAGGTCAGTACAGTGTCACTATATTTCTTTCATTGTTCTTTGATATCTAAATGCCAAGAAGTGCCAGGCACTTGATTATTGGATGGCTGTGTCAGCCTCTTTGGTATTGATGTTGTACATATTGTGAATATCCAGACTATCGTGATAGTGGGACACGTCTTTCGTACAGTAAGAGGTCTAGTTAAACAGTTCGATTGAGTTTTCTCTTCTTAGCACAGAATGGACCCTTCTTCTGCATTTTTCATGAGCAAAATCAGTTGGCGGAGTTGAGTTACCATGGATTCTTGTTTTTGCTTGACAACTTGGTCGGATACATCTATGGATATAGATATCTTCAGTCCGTTTAAATTAACTGCATTGAAGCAATCCTTCTTTCTCTTCTCAATTATATTCTCTCTGTTAGATTCAACTCAGCTTGGGCTCCTTTTAATGTATTGCGCAAAGCACCTCACTCTCTCCTGGACTGACCTTCACGCCAGAAGTCCCATGAAGTACTATATGACACTGGCCACAAGCTTTGATAAAAATGGAAAAGTAAGAGCTTTGAGTACAAGAGGGCTGTATTTCGCGAGATAAGTTTCTTTGTATCACGAGCAATGATATTTGCTGTGCAGGTATGTTGTAGTATAGACGAACTACTACAAGTGCGCTGCACTCTAGGAAGTGTCAGAGTCAGTGGACAGTGGACAGTCACAATTTCCTTTCCTTCGAGAACAATCAAGTGATATGATACTGGCCTATGCTAGTTATTCAGCTTCTTCAGGCTCGAGTTCATCGTAAATGAACCGCTGACTGACTGGAATCATGTGGTTGTTACGAAGTGTCTTGGCGTTGAAGAAGCAGCGACAAGAACACTCCGGGGGAATCAGACCAGCTTCATGTACTTGGCATATCTCGGCAAAAAGTCAGGAAGTAATTGCCAAGTCACCCAAGGTTATTTTGATCAGTTTGCAAATCCCATGTCATTGATCTTGGAGATAGATCATCGGTGGCTGTGACATAATGATGTCGATGTACTGAGTACTTATACATACTCAGCCTCAAAGTGACACAACCCTGCAGGTGCAGCTTTACCTTAAACCATTTCCAGTGATGGCCGGAATATCAAGCTAAGGCAGGGCCAACCTCTGAGTTATCAACGAACCGTTTTCCATGCCTCAAGTGGGGTGGTTTATTCATCGCCTCGATGTTGCCCCTGGCAGGGTACGGACTGAACCTTGAAAGAGTTCCCTGCGATTCGCCTGACTCGACCGAATGATATCACAAAGTCACCGGAGCATAGAGTCTTCCTGCTCACAGCCCCGGTGGAGGGGTCCGCGATCAGATCAGGAGGGGAGAGGATATTATGGCCCTTCGCCGCTTAAAAGCAGATCGACGGCGCTATATGATCATCGTCGTTCCCCCCTGATGGCCCATGCTCGTTTTATCCATGTGCGCTCGGTATTTTCGGTACTGACACGTTCTTAATAATTTCCCCGGTAGATTATTCAGGGATTTGGATAGTTCAAATCACCCAAATTCTCGCTTTCAACTTCTTCTATCTGCAATAGAACTTCGGTCTCACATGGGGCTGGACCATCGCGACCATGACCCACGACCAGGAGACTCCGGCCCCCGATTTCAATCACGAAAGTGACAGGGCTGACTCCACGCCCCAGTCTCCATCTCGGCCGGAACGTCGAGGATCAGCTTTTCTGAATTTCTTTTCGTCTCTTCTGGGCTCGAAGAACCCGCTCGCGAAGGCTGCGGACCCACACAAACACACGGTGTGGCTGTTCGACAATACAGCCTACCAAGCCATTCCAGAAGGTGAAAACACCCCATCTACATCATGGCAAGCTGAGGTTGTCGCCTGTATCTTCGAGAAGGAAGGTCGAAAGGATGTCGGCAAGTGGGTTGCCGCTATCGCCGACCATATCGGTCTGGACGGCGAGGTTGGCAGCGACAAGGAGACGCGGGAGCGTATCAAGAAACGCGTTCAGCCGTTCCTTGACTCTGTTTCGCCGTCGCAAACCTTGACAATTGAATCTGGTGTACAAGGTGCAGCTCAGAGCCACCCTATCGGTCCATCTGATCGCAATGGCATTATTAGCCAGACAATCGATCTAGATGCATCAGGGGTCCGGGATGGCACAGTGGTGTTGCCGCATGTCAAGGACTTTAAACTCCCAGTTGCAAAGGCAGAGACTAAATTTGCAGCCCCAGAGGGGTGGATGGTAATCTCTGATATTGACGATACCATTAAGCGTACCATGACGATGGAGACAACAGGGATTTTGCGAACTACCTTCGCCGAGGAACCCGTGCCCATCGGTGGCATGCCAGAGTTCTATCGGCATGTGCAGGATGAATTGAACCCGGCTTGGTTCTACCTATCTGCCTCGCCTTACAACCTCTATCCATTCTTACACGCCTTTCTCCATGACCATTATGTACTTGGTACACTCATTTTACGGGATTATTCGTGGATGGATATCGGTGGTTTGATCAGGTCCTTTACTGAGAAGACACAAGAGTATAAGGTCGATCGCATCGAAAAGATCCATCGATGGTTTCCGCTCCGTCGCGTCCTTTGCATTGGAGATTCCACTCAGAAAGATCCGGAAGCTTACGCGGAAATTTATCGTAAATATCCGAGCTGGATCCATGCAATTATTATACGCAAGGTTACGGATGTTTCCGATATGGAGGAGAAGAACAAACCGGAGAGGTTTGAGGAGGCGTTCAGGGATATTCCTAGTGATGTCTGGACGGTCTTTGAAGATCCGAAAGAACTGTATGATTTTGTTGATGGGCTTGGGATGGAGGATCAGGACTTGTAATTCCAGATTTTTTCACTGTAGATATTACCATATTCATTCACATAATTCTCAGCCACTTACATACATTGGCATCCAGTTTTTGTTCTATTAACTTCGATTAGATCTTATCAAGCCATGTAAGATGACCTGTGGGTGTTACTAGTGTAATGGCATAGTCACCTAGTGCTACTAGTACGTACAAGTAACCAAAAAAGCCGTTCGATTATACCTGGGTAAACCAATAGTTTCATTCCGAGTCTCATCCTCGAGTTATGTCAATAGAGGCTCTCTCTCCCTATCCACCTCGTTGAGCCTTGATATACCCTTCTTCGAAGCTGCCCCTGGTAGGACAGCTTGTCCCATGGCGAAAACCATGTTGTCAAAGGCCGGAAATCCAAGTAATCCATACCAATACATTATATCATCTGTTGTCCTCCATGGCCACTTCCACAGCCTCGAATCCGGCCCATTATGCTTTTCTATTGTAACGTGCCAAATCCAGGTAAACGCCACAACTGCAAAAACAATAGCCTGTACGTTCAAACCAAAAAACCTCAACGCATCATCTTCTGCAGAACCTGCGTCTACATTGCTCCTCATCCTTTTCATTTCTTTCAATTGTGAGAAATACTCCGTATATCTCCAACATAGTAACCAAGTGGTTCAAGAGTGTCATGAAGAGAAAGAATATGAAGGCTGTAATGGGCTCGATGAAACTGTCCTGTGGTGATGGATAGCTATTGTTGATGTCTAAAGCCGGTGGGTGGTATGAGTGAGATGGCAGTGTAAAGAATATATGTGGCAGGGAAAATCGGTTGGAGATGACATGCGGTAGGCAAACGCAGAAGCTAGACAGACAAGTAGCTGCAAAATGGTCTTGCGGGTATTTGCCAAATGTAGAGCTTCGGGAATACCATGAACACTAACAGTGTGAAAAATGATGGCTGTCTGTCTGCTAATCAGAATGGGGTTGAGACCGGTTTAGTTAGAAACTAGAAGGAAGGAAAAAATGAACTTCAAAAAAGAATGCATCAAGAGGGAATCGAACCCCCGGCAAATCCTTGGAAGGGATCTAGGTTACCACTACCCCATTGATGCCGGCTTGATGGAAATTGTTCTTTTAAATGCAATATAACCACACGTTGCATTGTCTGAATATAGCTTTAACGTCTTCCAATTGCCTATTAGAAGTACATATATACATCGAGAGGGGCCCGCCTGCTGTTAAGCACTCATTGAGTTCTAATTTTCTATTGAAGCCGGACCTTAGCCACGTATGGGCATTTCTGTAATTCGTGCGATGTAAATAATGAGAAGTTCAATCTTTGAAAGATTTAATCCCACTTCGTCAGTCAAGCATACTATGTTCTGCGCCTCCGAATCCCCCAAGCAGGCGATGGGTAACGCGGAGGGCTAGTAGCGATTTGAGTCGGCTTTCTTCTCGATAAATATCATTTCCATATGCCTCATAGGGGTCCTAGATGGTCCTTGGGGCCTGTGGGCTTGGAGTTTTGCTCGACAAGAGCTTGCGTCGACCTCGAGGTTCAAATTTGAGTTAGATATATATTCAAGTCCCCATTGGTGGTACTGCAGTGCCGAGCGGCTTAGGGATTTTAACACCCTCACCGATAACAACGTTGCTAGTGCTGGCTGGAACCAGCGCTAGCAACACGCAGAAGCCACCATTCCATATAACAAATAGAAGATCCCGTAATTGAATCCCAGGAAATTCAAGTCTAGACGTGGTGTCGAGGGTTGCTGACCGTCTCAAGTTAAAGTGTAGCCCAGAACCCTCCCGTTTTCAGTAGGTAGGCAGTTCGCCATGGACCAAGTCTCATGTTGTTCGTCGATATCTTACAAAAAGGTGCAAAAAAACAAAGCCTAGTATGTACTACTTAATATTGCCAAGTATAAAAGAAAATTCACGGTCGTAAAAGCCCAAGACATCCAGCGAGAGAATTTACATATTTTTTAAAAAAGAAATGCATCAAGAGGGAATCGAACCCCCGGCAAATCCTTGGAAGGGATCTAGGTTACCACTACCCCATTGATGCCGCTTATTATGTAACGTTGTTCTTAATCATGATTGAAGACACCCTTCTCAGTATTCCTAAACTAACATCTAAACCAAACTCTCCTCACGGCGATGCCTACAACGCAAACCCTAGCGTCGAGGACCCTGTGGCTCGGTGGGATAATAAACAAACAGAAGAGGTCAGGAACAGAAATAGAACGCCGAAAACTCATATATACAATTCTACTTACTAGCCAATGCCTACTGTTCACTTAATCCTAGTTACCTCCTAAGCATACTAGGGTATAGCGCTGAGCCCTAAATATATCTTCGATTGCCATAGGCAATATCTCACGCACAGCGCAGCGTCGAGAGGAGCTTTTGTTTTCAAAGAGAGAATTTGGATGAGTATTTCTTTACGGAATAGACCACACACCGCGACTTGCCCGTCGTTGCCAGAGTCAAGGCTACCCAACCACTCAAAACATTACAATGGAACGCAAGGTTCCTATTCTCTGACATGAAAGTAAATATGAGAGTGAAAAATCTCAGGACATATACAGCATGGAAAAGGATTCAGTCTTCAGCTAATGCCATGATTGATCGAACCCCATCATCTTGATGAGGGAACTGCTACTAGAACCCTCTATGATGGGAATAGATCCAAAGACCCAGCCCGTCAACTTCGAAAATCAGCTTCTATAACTGTTGATTGAGATTGAAAATAGCTGATGAAGCCTCTGATGGACTCCCTGGGTATTCTTTAGTTCACTGCAAATGAACAAAGACAATAGATGAATGCCATGTTGTGTTGACCCACACCCAGCAATCCATGTAGATACACAAGTATCAGCTATTACAATAGCAATTAATTATAAGTTGATGACTCTAAGCATAATTCCATGCTATGGTTCATTCTATCTTTTATTGCTTACTAGAAATAGACCGGCGTGTACTGATACGCTCGGCGACACCGCAAAATCAAAAAGGTCTATAATACTAGCAGTATCACTGGAAGGGCTGGGACATACATTGGTACAAGTGAGCTACTGATTGAATAACACACATAACAGATTGAAAACTCTAGCGGTGATGCCTTATGCTGAAACATCCCGCGTCTTGCCTTGCGGCGACTCAACCCCAGCCATCCAATCGTTGCCACCCTTGCATCTACGGTTCGCAAGGAATCACCACCACCCTAATGACGCCCGTGGCAATGGTGCGACCACCCCTTTCACCGAGTGGTTAATAGCCTGGCCATCTACTTTCTCAATACATCTGGCACGAGAAGTCCATCATCAATCATCAATCTGTCTTGAATATACCAGTGCCGGCATTTCGCTCGTTCTATTCTCGATACCCAATCATCCAGCAGCAGTATCAACCCGGAACTCGAAAGGCTCAAAACCCAATGCCTTCAACATTCATTCCAACAATACCAATTCAACCCAGACGAAGAGGGCGATACCCGCTCATCAATGAATCTCATTATCGCCGGCCAATGGCACTTCCCAGCTACAACGATACAAATCCACTGATTTGTATTACAACGACACACTCTCTGACGCATGCATGGCCAAGGCATCGGGGGGGTTGATTGTACAAGATGTGAAAGATTCCAAAGCACAAAATGGAAAGAACAAAAACCAGAAGCACTCGATGATTTGGGAAAGACTGGGGGTTCGGATTGCATCAATTGCAAAGGCTACTTCGGGGAGTAGCATGACAGGCAAAACCCTAAAACACTATTGTGAGCAACTCAAACGCTTGTTCCGTTTTTGTATATGCAGCAGTTGTGTCCAAGCATCAAGAGGTTCAATAAAGCACATACATCACCAATTGTTTACAAAGCATAATCATTAATACATCAACTTTCATATTTCATGACGGTATAGACATTGACATCGTTCCCAATCGCGCGATGGAAAATGGGTATTTTTTTGATGAAGCTATTTTTGTACAAAACTTGACAGAGTCAAATTTACGAGCTGGGATGGCAGCTAATGAAGTGAACTATCTCAAATCGACGACCTGCAGTGAAACCATTGAAAATGGCATTCCAGACCATCAAGTCCCATCCAAGAGACAGCGTGAGATCTTCAGCTGCTCCTGCGGTCGAGGTGCCTTGAAACGTACTACCCAGTCAAATTTTTCAAGGAAAAAAGCAGACGTGTCGCAATCGAAGCTGCTTCCAGTGTATAATCGTTGAAGCTCTTTGTTGTCTAGCCTGCGATCACCATCTCTTTGGAGCTGAGATTTCAGCCCGTGAAAAGGACGCACTGACTGTCTCTTGCCCCCTTCGGCGCTGAATCTCTTTGATACCGGTACGATCAGTGACCGTGGTCGCATTAATGATGTTGTCGAAATCCTCGTCCTCGCTCCCCGCAGATCCCGACTCCGCATCTGAGTCCACGTATAAAGGCTTCTCTGGTGCTGCGATTTTTTCGGGTTGTTGCTTATCAGATGCGGAAGGGTTCTGGAACGACTTCGAATTAAGAATCTTTTGTCTGATTTCGGCCATCTGGTCATCGTCCTCGGAATCGTCGGAGATCGCAAATGGGTCTTTGTCTGCTGTTTCTTCTTCGCTTTCGTTCTCACCCTCGCTATCTTCTTCGCTGCCGTCCTCGTCCTCGTTATCATCTGAGCCGTCTCTGGCTGGCATTCTGTTGGTGTTTCCAGTAGTCCAGATATCGTCCGGGCCTTCGATACGGCTTTCTTCGTACTCTTGCTCAATCTTGGCCAACCACTCTTCTTCTGTCCTTTTCACCTCCTCTTCTGAGCTGCACGCAGCATATCGCTTCAAAAGCTCGGAATTGATATCTAGAAATGCTTGGCCATAGCGGAAATTCTTGAGGACATCCTGCGCCCATTCTTCATGTCCGCAAATAAAGAAACATGCGGCGAGCGCTTCGACGCAATTCAATCGCCATGGCTTTCCGTAATTGACCGTATTGGCTGCGATAAGGTAGGGTACTAGAAACCGAGAATATGTTAGTCATACTAGGTTCTTGATCCATGCGCACGAAATCACATACATAATCGTTCGCATTTCCCGCCAATCCTTGACCAAGGCACTTCCTTGACTCGTACCCACGAGCACTCCACTACGGCAGCGCCATGTTGTTCCATGAGTTCCTTATCTGCGGGGGATACAACCTTCTTCGCATTGGGCCTAATTGTGTCCATTGATTAGCGGGGCATGGCCTCAAGAAAATTGCGCGAACTGGTGGGCATACGAAACAATTACACCGGGATAGCGTTGACCGATATGTAACTCGCGCATCAATCCCAACTTCATCAGACGCTTTCCAGAGCATCGCTTCGGATCGCAGTGTCCCATATCCCAGCAAGCGGCTCTGTAGGCTGGCCGCGATGAGGCTGCACCCTCTTCACCATCACCGCGGGGCACTGGCCGGGAACGAGGGTTCGAGAACTTCTTGCCTCCTCGTGAAAAGTTTTCCTTCTTATGGCGGACCATAGCGTTTCAAGAGAGTTTCTCCTCGAGATAACAGTAAATAAAAATAATCGAGACGAGATTTGCGGGGAGTTGAGTTGGAGAAGGGAAAAATTCCGGTAGAAGCACAAGCGCCACACGTGCAAGTTGCTCCGCCCGCCTTCTTTCCATCTACAAACTCCGCCAAGTTGGGGGCAGCCTTCACACATCCAATCCTCCCACTCCCCCTCCTTCGTTTCTCCTTCGTTATAAATCTTCCTAATTCTCTTCTTACTCTGATCCAACCGTCACCCTGGAGGCAGCATCCGCACGAATGGCGGCTAGGGACCGCTTCGGTGTCTACGCTGAGCCGGGGTTATCACCACTGCAGCGGGCAATCCGTGAGTTGAGAGATATTATCATTGCAGGTCCAGTCTGGCTCAGTCGAACGTGCTAACGTCTTGTCTGTGGTAGGAAATGCTTGTGACCCGCAAAACTATGAGCCTAACTTGGCCCTGAATCTCGAAGTCGCGGATTTGATCAACTCCAAGAAAGGCAATGCGTGTGTGCCCCTCTTCCAAACATACATACTTCGATCTAGCGGCGTCGCGCAATACTAATCTCTCTATCATACTAGTCCCCGCGAGTCTGCCGTCGAGATCGTTCATCTTATCAACCATCGGAACCAGAATGTCGCGCTGTTGGCGTTGGCGGTACGTGATACGGTCCAGAAGATAACAGCTGGCGCGGGCATAGCTGACTTTAATCCCAATTAGCTTCTCGACATTTGCGTGAAGAATTGCGGGTACCCCTTCCACCTTCAGATTAGCACGAAAGAATTCCTCAATGAATTGGTCCGGAGGTTTCCCGAGCGCCCGCCTATGCGACCTTCACGAGTCCAACATCGCATCTTGGAGTCGATTGAGGAATGGCGCCAGACTATATGCCAAACATCTCGCTACAAAGAGGATCTGGGTTTCATCAGGGATATGCACCGGTTGCTACTCTATAAGGGTTATGCCTTCCCGGAGGTTCGCCGTGAAGATGCCGCTGTGTTGAACCCAAGTGACGTAGGTGTTTATTACATGTCATCTACCTGATCACTGCTAACAGCTGCCGCAGAATCTTCGATCTGCAGATGAGATGGAGGAGGAAGAAAGGGAAGCACAATCTGCGAAGCTTCAGGAACTGATCCGAAGAGGTACCCCGGCAGATCTTCAAGAAGCCAATCGATTGATGAAGGTTATGGCTGGATATGATAACCGACATAAGACGGATTACCGAGCAAAGGCTGCCGAAGAAGTCGCAAAGGTGCAACAAAAGGCTAAGATTCTAGAGGAAATGCTTCAAAGCCAACAGTCTGGGGATGGCGCACCTGAGGGTGATGTATTTGAGGTTCGTATTTCTGAAACTGTGGGGGTGGGTCTGTTTACTGATTGTCTCGATCACCAGGAACTTGCCAATGCACTCCAAAGCGCACACCCTAAGATTCAGAAAATGTGCGAGGAAGAATCAGATGACCCGGAAGCTGTTCACAAACTTCTTGAAATCAACGATAGCATACACCGCACTATTGAACGATACAAGCTTGTGAAGAAAGGTGACTTGGATGCGGCATCAAAGATTCCGAAGGGCACCTTGGGTACCACTACTGGTGTGTCCAAGAATGCTAACAACGAGCTTTCTTTGATTGATTTCGACCCCGAGCCCGAGCCTTCTAATGGCGCTGTTACTGCTGAAGCGTCCCAGAGTGGTGGGAATGCGTTGGAGAACGACCTGCTTGGGTTATCCCTGGGTGAACAAGGCCCTGCCCCCGGTGGCGGTATCTCATTGGGAGGTCCCGGTAAGTTGCCCAGAACTGCCTTTACATTTGAGATAGAAGACTAACGCGAAACAGTGGGATTCCCCGCGATGTCGACTGGCCCATCTCCTCCAGCCGCATCGCCAACTCCTCCCCAGCAGGCCCCTGCCGCATTTAAGCCCAATTATGATATCCTTGCATCTTTGAACTCATCACGGCCTACTTCCCAGTCATCTACCCCGGCTCCGGGACCATCACCGCAAGCTCGACAAACGGCCACTCCACCTCAAGCAACTGACCCATTTGCATCGTTGATGTCCGCCAGCCCTCGCCCCGGCGGCGGTGGTTTCCAGCCACCCGCCCAAGGGCAATCCACTGCATCCTCATCCCTACTGGACTTGGCAGGTGGCACCACGTCTTCGCAGGCACCAGCACCAGCAGCCGCCCCGGCCCCTACAGACGACGATGAGTGGAGCTTTGCATCTTCACTGCCACCCAGCAATGTCTTGCCGACAAAGAACCAAGTGCAAGTGCTGAATAGCCAGCTTCGCGTTGACTTTCTTGTCCAGCGAGTGCCTGCCTACCCTCGCCAGATTTTTGTGAAGGCCGTCTTCTCCAACCCCAACCAGCAGGCGATTGGGGATCTCCATTTCCAAGTCGCCGTCGAAAAGGTTAGTAACGATCTGTTACTCTAGTAGTATTGCATGTTATTGACATAGACAGGCCTACACACTTCACCTTAAGCCCCAGTCGGGTCGGGACATTGCTCCGCAACAGCAACAAGGTGTGTCTCAGGAGATGGTGCTAGACGGGGTGGACTCAGGCAAAGGAAACTCGGTAAAAATCCGGTTCAAAGTTTCCTACAAGGTTGGCAATGAGGCGCGAGAGGAGCAGGGGATGGTACCGGCCCTTGGTGTGAACTAGAAAAATGCCGCGGAAAAGCCATGGAGAAGTGAATGAGTCTTTTCAGCCATGCGATACCGAGCGTTTGGATCCGAGGTCTTTTCCGAGTGGTGCCTGTATGACATAGGACCCTGCCATCATACGATATTATGATCCGATTCTGTTCGCAGGGCTGAGAGGCTGTGCAATTCCATCCGACCGATCGGAGCCGCCGTTCTCCCCCACTCAGTTGTTTGGGCATTGCCAGCGGTGCTTTGCTTGCCTTGGTACCCCGAACACCATATACTGCTACTGCTCTACTCTAAGTGATGTCTGTTCTCTTGATTGAAAACTTAGCGCCCCTCCCCTTTCATGTTGTTTATAAAGATTTACGCATTTGCGAGACAATCCAGTTACTGAACGAATTCATCTCTGCCGTCTATCTACGTAAAGTACTTAATTTCATTACTATATTTACTACTATGTGCGTAGATTTAAATGTTGATGTAGAAGATTAGACTAATCTATCAACTCCCAAGTCTGACTGCCATATGAATGCCGAGGTTAGAGTGAATCTACCCTTCCTAAACAAAGTATCTAGAGATGTCGATCGCGATCATGAATCAGGCTCAAGGATAAGCTCAGATCCAAATGAAGCTGTACAGATCTGATCGACGGAGATCCTCGCTCCGCACGAACCACACGCTCTCTCAATCGTCCTCTGTACGTTCACTGATTTGCTCCATACAGTATGTAAAGTAACATCCACCAGGGACAAGGTATCCTTTCAAAGTAAGATGTACTGTCGATCATGCCGATCCGGCACTCGCCTCTGCCTTATACGAGCTTGAACCGATGAACCATCGCAGAATAGCAAGAAAGGTAGACCCTATCATGATAGAATCCTCGTTTGTCCATAGTGTGAACCAGGCTGTCGGATATCATTTTGTCAGAGATTGGTCAGATTGCTCTTGATCAGATCACATCATGCTTCGTCAGCCTGTCGCGGAAATGTGCGGCATCGAGATACACTCATGTCATTCATATCAATAACGCGCAATCTGATCTGATTTTAGGGTATTCACTTGCGGTCTCCGAGCACTGTACATACGAGGATAATTGATGCCGCGATTGGCTAGTTTGCCGAAATATGCGATAGGCGCCGATGATTCTCCGAGGACGGAATGGAAATAGGAGTGTTGAAGCGCGTCCACCCGAAGTTGAAGTTGCCTTGTTAAGAAAGAAGTGCGAGACTGATAATTGAATCTTCCTTACTCCGTACTCATTGCTTAATTTAATCTACTCTACTTGGATCACTGGTATAGAGTACACTCAGCCTCCAGTTGTACATAGATTGAGTGAGGGTCAGTTCGGGCGAGGTCTAGTTTATCTCCGTCGATCCTCCCCACTGTTCGTGCAACGTTTAATCGAGTGCTACTCTAGACGTCGTCTACAAACTGTACATACTAGGTTTACTGTATTCTACTGTATTAAGACATAAGGATTCACCAAGATCTGAATAGTCAATAATTTATCTACTCACTAATTCTCTACTCTAATACACTACTGTCATATTAATTCTCTTATTGAATCAAATATGGCACGCTCTATGTTAACATGTGAATTCCAGTGGCAACGCACTGTCTGCTCAAAGGGGCAAAGGCTCGGCCGTAAGCCCTGGGCGGGCCTAGACTCCACGACCCCAAGTATGGCTTGAGTATACATTCACAGTTCTATGTCTGGTATAAGTCTGGTCCTGATCAAACTGCAGAAATAGGAAGCTGAAGAGTCTGATATTCAGTTTCTCTAAACACCTTCTCTAATAGGATTGCCAGATTGACTTGATATCTGCTATTTCGTTCAGTTAGTTTCAACGGTCTGGGTACAAGTTCCTATGTATATTGTATACTGTAACTTATACTATACAAAATCCTGGTAAGCTGAGTACATACACAAATACAGCTAATCCTATCACAGTACTATGTACTCTATTACTCTGAATAAGTAAGATGTGAGCTCACAAGTACGAAGCGGACCATCTAGAGTAAAACGTTGGATTACTGCAGGGACCAAACCATATCTGTTTCTGTGCTACTGCTACGTGAGATTAGACCAACAAAAAAGGCGATCATAAATTTTCATCCTTTTCTTCATCCTACGTTCGCATTGAGCAAACAAAATCGGGCAAAGTCACATCGACATCGTGGGGGTGGGATGGGCAACCTCAACTCCACCACTCTATCCGCCGGTCTAGACCCAACGCAGCAGCTATCAGCGACCACCTAAACCAACCCAGTAATCTACTAAAAAAATGGTAAGAAGTCGAAATCTCACTCTGCAGGATGAAAAATCCGGGTGTACACAAGTGGACCGATTATTTTTCGTATCGGTTTGTGGCGCTTTCGAACGGGCTCGCCGTGCCAAAGACAGATCCATGGATCGATTTTTTTGGTTTTTCATTTTTTACTGGGGAGGGTACTTTTGCAACAACTGCGATCGCTGCGGGTCCCATGGTTCCGTTTGGTACACTTTCTGCTGCTGCTGCTGCGGTGGGCGAGAGAGAGAGAGGGAGAGAGGGGGAAAGGTGCTGGAGAGAAGTAGAGGAAAAAAAAGATGGGCCTGACACCTCCCCCCCCCCTCCAGAGAAACCTTAAAATCGGATGACTTTCTATTTAATTGCCCCTTCTTCCCTTCTAAACCCTGCAACCTCACTACAAGTTATATGACTTAACTGGTATACATATACTGGTACTTATTTATTCTACTCACTCACTTTTCAATTTCGCCGAGATGGGCTCGCTGGATTTAGATCAGGATATCTCTCCTATCCCCCGATCTCGGGAGGAGAATCAGGAGAGGTAAGTAGTTCCTATGCTATATAATATGTTGTCATGTTCATCCTTGCTAACCTTTCTCTAGAGCCTTTATTGCGGCTTCGCGGCGCAAAGATCGCAGCTTAGATGCTCGTTTAGAATCGGCAAACCGTGCTTCGATGCTGCATAAAAAGCGCACGGGTAAGGCCTTTCATATCACCAAGGAGATTGTCGAGAAAGAAGCCATGTACGAGGAAGTCGATGAGCGTTACCAAGAGAAACGAATTCGCATGCTGCAGGCACAGAACATGGCCATCGAAGAACAGTTTCATCGTCATTTACTGGCTGCTTTCGCTTCTCGTGCCAATAGCTCTGGCTCCGTCTCTTCCATCGCCAGTCGAAGAGCAAGTGCAACCCCTCGGGCTTCAGTAGATGGTGGCTCGTCGCGCAAGATGAGCATCGATCTTTCTCATCTACGATCTCCCTCACACTCCTTGACAAGCCCCATGGCTACTACCACCGACGGATACGCGATGTCGCCCTCGACAAACTATGACCCCAACGTTCACTCCTACATGAATTGTATGGATGGCTCTGATGGCTCTGCCTCTGCTTACCAGAACATGACCGGATCTGCATCGACCGCTACATCATCGGCACAGATCCCAGCCTACATCACTCAACCCACACAAGGACTCCCAGTCTGGCCCACACAGATGCCCTGGACAAATATGCAGCAGCAAGTGCCAACCCCCAACCAGACTCCAACCGACACTCAAGCCGTACACATGTGGCAGCAGCAAATGATGCAGCAAGCTCAAACACCCACCGACTCGGCAAGCCAAATCCGGCAATTCAGAGATCGTCTCGCATCAGCCCCAGAATTGCCCTTGCACTCCACCGCGCCGCCAGCTCCCGCTGCTTCCATTTCCGGCCCCAGTACGAGCTCCGGTCACTCTGGTCTGGGTCACTCCCGCGGATCCTCCCATCCCACGAATAACTTTCACAACTTGCAACTCCTTACTCAGGGC
The DNA here is from genome assembly GCF_028827155.1 of Penicillium citrinum. Taxonomy (NCBI): domain Eukaryota; kingdom Fungi; phylum Ascomycota; class Eurotiomycetes; order Eurotiales; family Aspergillaceae; genus Penicillium; species Penicillium citrinum. The sequence goes on from NW_026622692.1 coordinate 2,038,871, forward strand.
ACCCACCTCGCTCAGATGGGTCCATCCAATACTAGTTCTCCGAAGATTGAGGCCCTTTCAGCTGAGACCCAATCCACTCCGGATTTCTGTCCTACCCCTAACACTCCTCTCTCGCCTACTATGATTGGTGTGATGCCAACCACCATGTCCACCACTAAGGAGGCCGAGACTGATATGGTTGCTCCCGAGTTGGACCCAGACTATAGTGACTTTAGCGAGTTCGCCTATGGACTGGGTGGTAACTCCTCCCTTTCAGATCGGGATGCTTTTGGCTTTGACGACTTTGTTGCTTTGGATGAGTTTGGCACCGTAACATGTTAACCTTCCGCTCCTACAATTATCACTACCTCTTGTCCTTCCTTGATTCCCAGGGCGATCAACACCTCACCCCTCGCTCTCGTTGTACATGAGTACGTTGGATTGTACACTGATCCTGTATTATAGCTTTTTCTATTCTTTCCCACTTACTTTTCCCCCTTCTTGTTACAAATGTCTTGATGAACTCATTGAATTGGGTGGTCCTATCGCAAGGCGTTTTCCTGTTTGATCTTTTGTCGTTATGATGATCATAACGTATTCCCAGCTGCACTGCACAGACGATCTTTCCTGGTTGGCTGTATGTTCCAGGTAGATTGGATAGCACAGTGGATTGATTGGTTACTATTCCCACTGTTACGAGACACGAATAATTCAATTCAACATACTGTGAAACTATTTCCTGATGCCTCAACCAGTAACTCACTTTCATTCGTAATAAAATTTTCATTATTATTACTGTGTAATCCTCCCTTGGTCCTCCCAGCTATAGAGAACCCTAGTTGATACTTGATGGTATAGAGAGGAGAGCTTAAGTGGATCCCTCCGAAGCGATCGTTGCATCTACCAAAAGCAATCACCCTTCGCCAACAACTTCACTCCATTTCCGGCGATTTCAACCCTCACACAAATAGCACCTTACTCCCATCACTTACAATTCCCTGGTTTCTAAAGAAGTGGGGGATCCACGCACCCCACTCCATCCCTCCGAAATCCCAGTCCTGCAAAGCTGAACGGGCCGTGCCAGCTATACTCAAGCTATTCTCCCCCCTCCATCCCCATACCAATCCACGTCTACAATAAACTTTGGACCTTTCAACCACACCGAAATAATTCCCCCCAGAGCTAAGAACCAAATAGTTGTACTACCATCAATATAGTGGATTGAGAAATCGTTGGTCGAGAATGCGAACGGAGAAAACGGAGATTTAATCCCCGCTCCATATCCCCACCTTTTTGCTGTCCTTCAACTTTGCAGATCAATTCAATTTTCTCGCTTCAATCCGTTGTGGGGAGTTTTTCTTTCTTTCTTGTTTTCATGTACATACAGCTGCATTAGCATGGCATCGCTAATGCCAAATCGATTAGAATCTTAATTGATCGGTGGCTGAAATATACTCCGACCAACCGGAATTACATATCCAACCCGTTGGATCGACAGTAATTAAATCTAATTCGTTCCCGTCTGACATCACATTGCATCACATTCCCTATTACTGTACTACAGTAATTGAATTATATTTGTTCTTCTACGGTGCAGTTTTGTAAGGGGTGCAAGTGCAGGTGCAGGATACTGAGATATGAGGCCCGGCTGAATGGATCCAGACTGATTCAAGGAATCCTGTGACAAAGAAGCGGGTAAGAAACATGGATGAAATAGTTCCTAGGATATTGATTTGCCCCTTCCCCTCAATCCCTCGCGTGATCTTTGACTAGTATGGTTAGTGTGTTAGTGTGCAGCACATCTGGGCAGTCGGGATAGTAGTTGGGTACGGCTGTACTTTTGCTCGAAGAGTTACGTACAGCTTTTCTGAGATAAGTTCCAGGGCAGAGGGAATGGCAGGTAGTGTCCTCCTCTGTACAAGCTAGCTTGGGCTATGTTGCGATATACAGCGGGGAAGTTGGAGATAAATTAACTTAAGACTAGACCATATCAGACACTATCTGGGTATGGAGTCCAAGGTTTGTCCTGTCATATTGTAGAGCTGTGCTCTACGCTTGGACCGATCTCGTGTTCAAGGTGTTCTTGGCTAGTTCATGCAAATCAATATTGGAGATTAT